>NC_056725.1:295589461-296276961 GCF_019279795.1 Protopterus annectens | reverse complement strand
AAATTATGTATTTAATATTTGGAATGCACATTTGATATTTGTATTTAATGTTAGGAATTATATAATAATGTTAAGAGCCTAATGATTTAATTGATTAATTGAGAAGCATTTAAAAGGAAGACACATCCTGATGATAATTGTTCCATGAAGGCGAATTGCCGAGGTTCCAGAACGTGCATTGTGATATGGAATAAAGAAATCTTCCTTCTATCTCACCTGGTGACTTTTGATCTTTGAAGTGTTTGGATAGTATCCTCCTTTGTCACAAACTACATTTATGGGAAGATGTTGCGGTAATCTTTTTGCCATAGACGATAGTGAACTTTTTTTGCAATATAAAGGCATAACACATACTTAAAAAGCTGCTGCAACATCTGATAAGTACTTTTTTGCATTTTGTTCATTGAGTTGCATTGTTGATTGCATACTTCATTACGTATTGGATAATAATACTGCAGTTTATACCATGACAAAGGGTACTTTAGGGGTGGCCAAGATGGCAGAGTGACAGCAGCCACTGTAAGAAGCTCTGTAACCAATTTTTAAGTTCTTTCTGGCTTTTGATCATTAAAAGCTATTTATCTGAAGAACTAAAGTTATCAAGTAAATCTTGATAAAGAGAAGAAAAGAGATATAGTTTTTAAAGTTTTAAATATTAAAACATTCCAGTCAGAAACTTCATTAAATCTACAGAGCAAACAGAGACTGTAAAATGAATTATTCAAAGAACAACTTACAGGATCCTATTTAAAAAAAAATAAATCCAGTCTCTGATAACTGGTATGCAAGGTGTCATAATACAGATTGATAAACTAGATTTAAAACTTGACAGCTTTAAAGAGGAATGTAAGAACCAAATAGATATTTTAAGTAACCTGAAGAAACAACAAGATATGCAACTAACCAGTTTGGAAGAATCACTGAATGATTTTGAAGGAACTATCTCTGAGGGTGAGTCACGCACACACACTTGGAAGGTGCAGTGGTGCAGCGGTAGCGTTGTCACTTCACATCAAGAGGTTCTTTGGTTCGATTCTTGGCTGGAGTGCCTTACATCTGGAGTCTGAATGTCCTCCCTGTGTTTGTGTGGGTTTTCTCCTGGTACTCCAGTTTCCTTCCATGTTACAAAGAAATGTGTCTGGAGCATTTCTCCGTGGGCCGCCATTGAAAATTGGCTTTGTTCCAAGTCAGATTTTCCCAGTAAACAAATGATAAATTAATAAATAAAAATTCTTTTGAAAACAAAACAATTGGCTGATTGAGAAAACAGATGCTCTGCAAAATGGACTGAGGCATAAGAACATAAGGATTTATGGGATTCCTGAAAAACAGTATATGTTTTGTTAATAACATGGTCACATAAAAACGTTGGCTTAACATGAAGCCATGTCATTTGGAATAGAAAGGGCTCACAGGTCTGTGACTCTTCCCCAAAGAAAAGGAAATGTTCCAGTATGGAAAAGGATCAAATACTGAAAATAGCCTGGGCAAGTCCACCTATCAAAATAGGAGTCAATGCTGTTCATTTTGATAATGAATATTCAGCTAAAGTAATGAGTAGAAGGAAAGCTTGTTTGCCACTAATTAAGCAACTTAAAAAGAAAGGCATAAAAGTTAACTTGTATCCTGCAAGACTTAAAATTAATCTGCAAGAAGGAGTAAAAATCTGTAAATCAGTAGAATAAGGAAATGAACTTGCACAAAAGAAGAAACAAAAATTTCTTCAGAAGAAATGGACTGGGCTGCTATATTCCTAAAAAGTGCAATTTACCTTAAGAGCACACTGAACTGAAGTCACCACTTGGAACATGACCAGTAAATCAAAAAGACTAAAAAATAAATAGTTTTATTGATATAAATATCCTTTCTGTATGGATGGTTTATGACTGGCAATCAGGTAATCTACACCTAAAAAATATGGTTACTAAACAAAGGGCACTGTAGAATTTATTTCTGCCCTGGAATACACTTCATAAAAGAACTCACACAAACAATACAACATGCATTTTCAAATGTGTTGTAACTTTCAGCCAAGGCTTTCATTACTGAGTGTAAGACCAGTGAAGTGCGTGCATGCTTTTGTGTGTGTGTGCGTGTGTGTGTGTGTGTGTGTGTGTGTGTGTGTGTGTATATATATATATATATATATATATATATATATATATATATATATAGTATTCTGTAAGAAGATTGCAAGTCCATGCAATATTGGCTTTCCTGCAGTTTGTTTTAGTATTTATGACCTTTTAAATTTGTTGTATACTGATCTGATTTTTATTGTTTAATGAGAACTGTATCCAGCCTGAGACATGTTTTCATATCTGTTTGTCTTTCTCTCAGTATACATTTAGTAGAATAAATAAAACACCAGTATTTCTAAATAAACTTCTGTTTCCTAGGGTAGTCATTATCCAAGTAAATGTTGACTTTTATGAAACACATTTTCTCCTTTAGGAGTGCATCAATTTGTCATTTAAAAAATGTTCAAAGTAGTTGATGTCATCTGTGGTCAGTTGGTCCAGCATCTTTATACTGTGCTGTGAAGTGCTGACCTGGGAAATAATTTGCTTTTGGAAAGTACTGCAATTTGAATGTCAGTCTCTTAGTTATGGCAGTCCAAAGCAGAGTTTGAAACTGTTTTTTGCTTTTAAGTACATGACTCTGAGTCTGTATTAATAAAAGTACATTTCAACCAATGAAACATTGACCCTCATAATTATTATTAAGTTTAATATATAGCAACACAGATCCAGTCTCTCACATGTTGTTAGTATCCTAGATTACATTGTTGTGACTGGAAGAAGCGAAGGTTAATATCTTTAACTAAGCAGTTAGTATTTATGCAAAGTCAGTATAAAATATGTAGAACTTACATTTTCAGCAGAGTTATGTTTGTCTTGTGTGTCTTAGCATTGTCAAGGAAATAAATGGTGGATGTCTGTCTGTTAGATCACTGAATAATTACAAGCATTTACACTAATGATTAGAGCTTAGTGTTTTCTTAGCTAGATACAGTGCACACCCACATTTATCTGACTCACATGGCATGATTTGTTTTTATTTCTGTACTGAAATATGTAGTAAAACATGTTATAAAGAAACTCAAATATTTAAATAAGAGATCACATTCTGCAGGATACGGAGCTTGAAAACTTTACTGGAACAGTATTATCAGCAAATGCTTCTTAGATCTCCAGAAGAAATGCAGTGAGAATTGCCATATTATGTACGTTGTTTATATTATACTATGTACTGATTTGTAGCCATTCAGTGGGTTGTGTATACTTCACTACACACATTTGAAACTATGTCAGTAATGCCACTTTTGATGGTACCACTGTGTGGGTGTCCTAGCATCATTCTTGTCCTTGATTGGGATCTGCCCCATGTCATTGTGTGTGAACAACACAAGTGTGGCTTCACTGAAAATAAGTGATCATCTATCAGTGACATTCTAATATTCTCATACAGCAAAGGAAAACTGGCAAGGCACTAAAAGCAGAAATGCTGTTAGGAAAAACAGTGCATTTGTTTTAGAGGGGGACATGCACCCCAACACACAGACACACTCACACACGTGTGAGTGTCTATATATATATATATATATATATTTATATATATATATATATATATATATATATATATATATATAAAAACTTCATATCCAAGTAAGCAGGAGCCAACAAGCAAAGGCAGGCACCAGAAACAGCACAATTAGCAGAAAACAAATACAAGTGCTGCCACCAAGTCAGTAGGACATAAAAACTTCAACAAAATAAAATCAGATAAGCGCTTTTGGGTAACGCATAACCCTTTCACCAGATCTAATACCATTGAAAAAGACAGTGCAATTTAAAATACTTAAAACACAATCAGTTGCTAGAATTCAAGGCAAGGCCCACATATTAGCAATTTAGACCTTCCTTCTTACTCTCCCCCTTTTTAGAGCTGGTTTCAATGAAATATTCACATTCAGTACTGGAAAAACACAGGCTTGTAACTTAGCAATCCATTTCATCTCATTTTTGTCCATTTTCAAGGTAATATCACCTCCTCTAATAGTAATCCTTGTCACCTATAGATCCGTAAATCTAAAATAATGCCCTTCCACCACACTAACCTGCTTAAAAAGTCGATATTTGGTATCCTTAAGCTTGATGTTGCTTACATGCTTTGAGATGCGCTACTTAAAGCATCTATCAGTTTTACCAATATAGAAGCATGTGCATAAGCCACAAACTGCTGCATATAATAAGTGCTTAGTTCTACAGTCTGCATAACTGCTGCAGTAAATTTTTCTGTCAGTTCATGGATGTATAAACTCATTAGTAGTGGAAATACACTTGTAGCATGTACATAATTTACATGGAAAGGTACCTTTTCTCTGTGTAACCAGTGCTGTAATATCCTGGAAGGGATAACATAATAGTTCCTTCAAGTTATTGTTGTGTCCATACATAAAAGTTGGTTCTGGACCAACTATGTCTTTAAGTAAGGGGTATAACATCAATATTTTCCAGTGGGACCTTATGACATCATTTATTTGCCTGATATCACCTGCATATGTAAGTTTAATTTGATTTCTCATACCACTACGATTCATCTGTTCTTGTCGTCGCACTACTTGTTCGGAAACAGGGGATTAAGGAATGGTAGTAGAGGTTGACCCTTTGGTAATAAGTGGTTGCGCTGTCCTAAGTGTTCTTATACCCTTAAGTTCTTTATCTAATTCATCTCTTTATAACCCCTCTCAAGTAGTTCTTCCGTCAAATTCTTAGTCACACCATCAAAGTCATTATCCCTATTATGTAGTCTTGACATCCTGTATGCTTGATTTTTAACAACATTAGTGAATGTATAAGCAGGGTGCATGCTATTTCTGCATAATAAATTGTTTCTCTTGCTTTCTTTCTTAAAAAATCTGTTGTTGAGTTTATTATGCCCATCTTTAAAAAATCTCAATGTCCAAAAAATTTATGCTAGTAGCAGAGAAATTTAACTTGAGCTTCAGAAACCTGGTTGTCCCCTCCATGTAGCTCACAAAGTCCCTTAGGATATCTGTGTCATCATTCCAGATTAGGCATATGTCATCCACAAAACGCATGTAAAATTTTATCTGGTTCTTGTAGGGATTGTTGTTCAACACATACCTATTTTCCCAATCTGCCAAAACCAAATTGGCATAACTGTTCGCACATGGTGTCCCCATGGTCACGCCGCATTTTTTGCCAGTATAGTTTCTTATCAGAAATTCAGATTCAAGAACCAGTAATACCCACAATCAATGGAATCCCAAAGATACACAAGGAACCAAGAGACCTATTACTGAGGCCTATATTCATTGGCTCACAGAGCCATTGTCAGTATTTCTTGAGCTCATGCTGAAAGATGCAGTAAGATCAAGTAAAACTGATTAGAGACGCTGGACATTTTTTGAGCCATGGTCCTGTCTGAGTATGTTAGCCATGAGGATGGTGGAGATTTTATATTAGCTACTCTGGACGTGGATAGTCTCTTCACAGCTATACCTAATGAAGAAGGAATAGAATTCTTGAGGCACTAACTGCAGGAGGCAACAGATTTTGGTAGCTCTAAAGTAGAGTTGATATGCCAACTTATGGAACTGATCCTGAATAATAATGTCTTCACATTTGATAACATTATTATTTGACACAGATATCCTAAGGACTTTGTGAGCTGTTATCTGTTTAGCTGCCAGAAACATGTTGAGTACATGCCTGTGAAAAATGTAGACTGTTGTTCTAGCATCCCATCCAAAATGGCAATGCACAGGGGCATTGCTTTGTCTTCGGCCACAGGGCCAGTGACCTCATTGAGTCACTGCCCTGCATATTAGTGAATGCCACCCAGCCTTGTCACTGGCTGGGGGAAGACACTGCTACCTTTAGTTGCTTCTCCTACAGCATGCAGCTTGGACCATTGATTGTGGGTGCTGTTGTAAACATTTTGTGCCATGGTGCAGTAGCATAGCTACTAGAGCAGGGCAAGAAGGGCAGCTGCCTGGGTGCAAGGTGTTGGTGGTGCGATCAGCCAGTCCCAGTCTTTCTTTAATGCAGTACCAACTTTTAAAAGCTGGTATTGAATTTGCGGTCAAACCTGAGCATTTTAACATTATGTGTGGCCTAAGCTGTAGCAACTAAATTGCAGCATGCAGTTTGGTACACTTTAAATGGAAAGAAATCTCTTTTTTTTTTTTTTTTTTACTAAAACCTGAGGTAGTGTTCTATGCAGGCAGAGTATAAATTACAGCAACTGGTTCACAGTACTGGCACGGTGCACTGGTTGAGCCAGCAATGTGTCTATCATGGTATAACAAAGCCAATTCTGTTTCATAAAAGTAGCTGTGTAATAAACTTAGATTATTAATGTCTTACCATGTCACACAGGCATTGTACTTCATGTCAACAGTATGTATGGAAATTGCCTCCCTGAATGAACACCATTTGTAAAGAAATAATTGTTGGAGTACTGTCTGGTCTCACTGGGATAATGCACAAGCATCTAGCAGCATATTGTGTGACAATGATTCTCCTGGCTGTGAAGCAGTTCCACTTCCCTGATAATGTATTGCCATACTGACATAACTAGGCAACATATTAGTGCTATTAAAATAATAAAATAAGGAAAAGCACAGTTGTTCATTTCAAAAAGTTCTGCCAGCTACTGCATCCCCAGTGATGTAGGAAAGCCCGTTAATACATCTTATCTTCTGTGTCTTTGTGGTAGTTAATGCAGAGGATTAAGGCTTTGAGCTGTTAAGCTGCTTACTGTGTTGCAGGGTTTGATTCCTTCAGCCTCAATTTGTCTGCTGTGTGACCCTGATCAAGTCACTTAACCAGACAGTCCTTTGAGGCAAGTGGGAAATTAGTCTCAGCTTCTCAATGGTCTCCTGGACTGCATGCCATGAAAACCTAAACTTGTCCTAACCCTTTCTAGTGATTCCTCCACTAGTACTTGAACTTTGGTGATTCTGGAGAGTCCCTGCCTGTTGGAGTGAACCCATTGCTAGGTCCCCTTATTACCATAATGTGGTAATGACTTTAGGTCAGCTGTCATGTCTAGGGAGTGAAAGGTTTTAATGAATGACTCCCAGACAAGATGTCAGATCAAAATACAGCAGTAACCGACAACTTAGTAAGGTATATGTTGTTAGTGACAAGTGGACCTTCTTTGTTGATGTTTGGCATTAAAATGAATGTTTTGTGAGGGCTGAGGTTGAAATAGAAACATGGAGTGCACAGTGTGTGATGAGCCATCTACTCCAGGCCAGTAATCAAAGATCCTCAGTCCTCACCACTGACACCAGTGAGAGATGGTCACTAAAATAGGAATGGTTTTACACAATATTTTAAGATACACCTCTCTGCATCAAGCATAGTTTCCCCCAAGAGCACACAGGGAACATGCTCCATACCTGGGACTGGAATTGTCTGTCTTTCCAGATCCCAAACAAGACTCACTTTGGAGCACTGAGTCCCAGTTCCGATTAACTGACACACCCACACCTCAGTATTTGATTATACACACACACACACACACACACACACACACACACACACACACACACACACACACACACACACACACACACACACACACACACACACACACACACACTCACTCACTCACTCACTCACTCACTCACTCACTCACTCACTCACTCACTCACTCACTCCTGGGAGAGGCTGGTACAGGTTTACTAGCTATACACCTTCTGTGCAGACTGTAAGGTAACTACACTGCCACCAGTCAACTGCTTTGAGGCTCTTAGAAGGGTATCCAGTTATACTGAGTAAAACTAATACTAATATAAATGGTAGACTGTAACCAAAGCAGCAAGGCTTTTCAGAGTGGCCACGGCATCACTAAAATAAGCACAAGTACTCTCAAGTACTCTCAAGATGTTAAAAGCATTCTCTGAAAGACCAGCCACAATGAAAGGTATAAAAATATTTAATAATAAAATAGAAAACATGAGAATAATAAATATCTAAATACAAAAGACAAAAGAGTTTCAGTCACATAAGAAATAAAAATAACACAGTTGGACAGATTCAAACAGATGCAGGAAAACACCACTTAACTAATGTCACTGTATTTCCTGACTGTCTAAAAATAACTGTTCCCTAGCTAACTTAATTAATACAGAAAGGCAAGATAAGATGCTGAGATGCTTAGTTCCACAAGGCAAGGTGATGAGCCTACAAAACTAAACTGAACTGAATTGACTGCTAACTTTCATAGATTTTTATATCAAGTTCCAAAGAAAACAAAACAAACTGCTGTGAGAGTTCCATCATCTCACTGCTGGTTATGGAGTGACATCACATTTGATCACTTGACTCTGATACAATACACACTCAGAGCTTTGCTAAGATCTGTTGCAGTATTTGAAGACTATAGAACAATTTCAAAAACTTCTACTCTTCCCTTCCAGTATTATTTGTTTAAATATATACATTTAATCAGTTATAATAACACTCAATACATTTTTAACACAAGCATCTGTACAAGTCAGTCTGACAGTCAAATGACACAAAATTATTTACAAAACTCCAGCTAACTATGCTGGCATATGCTACACATGCACTGCCCTATTCTCCCTGGCACAGATGGCAGTATCTCACATCGTCACACAGTGGATGATAATGTTACAGTAAATAGACTTCAGAAAATGCTTAAGTGAACATGATTAAAAAGGCATATAACCAAAATATAAAAAATCCTATGGCAGAGGTTATAGACATTTTGGAGAAGAAAAGGACTACTAGAAAGGAATATTTAAAGTCTGTGAAGGAGGTAAAAGAATATAAGGTTTCACAAAAGGGTGGATTAAGTTAGACATTTTATAAATAGCTAATATATTCTAAAGGAACATATTTTGAAGCTTTAAGTGAATAGTATATGATATTTCTCATTGTTAGGGGTGTGTGCATCAGAGTTCAGCTTTGACCCCTTTGTATTCATAATGGTGATAGGCTACATTAACAAACAGGTCAGAGGAGAAAGATCAGTAAAGCTGATGCTGTTTGCAGACTATGTGGCACTACAAGCAGACCCTCAAAAAGAACTTAAGTAAATAGTAGGGGAATGGATCACAAAACTGAAGACACAATGGATGAAACTGAGTACAGACAAGATTGTTGCCATGGCAGCAATTGGGGGGGAATCCTGAGGAAGACAAAAATTGTGATAAACTGGAAAATACTGAAATAGGGGAACATCTTCAAGTGTTTGGCAGCCATGGCTGAGTAAAACTGAACTCTGAATGAAGAGGTGTTAGCTTCAATCAGTGGGGCTGCAGCCAACTTGTGCAGAGTGTCAGGGATAGTGTGCGACACAAAAATGCCAAAGAAGTTGAAAAGCAAGGTATAGAAAATTGTGGTGCCACCATTATTACTCTGTGGTACAGAAACCTGGGCAGTGAAGGCAGAAGAGTTGAGGAAGCTATAGGTGATGAAGATGAAGTGTCTGAGACAGGTGACAGAATGTACACTGTGGGTCAGATGAAGAAATGAAGACATCAAGGCAGAAGCCAAAGTATCTTCAATTGTAGAAAGTGAACAGATTATGATGGTTTGGGCACATTTGCAGAAAAGCAGAAAACAGCTGGTGAAGATTTTGGGAGAGACAGGAAGAAAGAAGAAAGAAAGAAAGAAAGAAAGAAAGAGGAAGCAAACAATGTATGGATTGCATTAGAGAACACATGCGACAGTCAGGCATGACCATTGAAGAAGGTTGAAGAATGGCAATGAACCAAAAAGGATGGTAACAGTTAACCCATCACCCAACACCATGTAGAAAAATGGAACAAATGGATTGATGGTGGTGATGATGATAAAAGGATAAACTTGGAATGCTCAGAGATGGAGCTCTTCTTGAAAAATAAAACTGGAGAGACCATCAATTCCAATTGCAAAGGGAGTGTTGTAATGGTCAAAAGGGCATCCAATGCAGATAGCTCTCTTGAAATTCAGCTGATAACCTGAATTCTCACATATCTGTTATGACATGTATTGGGAAGAATTCCATGCAGTATCCACAACTCTCCAAAAATAGAGGGAGAAAACACAGGTGTCATCTTATAATAGCCAGCACAGAGGTCTGAATAGATGCCACACTTTTGAAGTAAAAGTCCTGACTATGAAGTCTTGGAAATGGTATGCACCAAAGATCAGGTGATTGTGGTGCAGACTTTGGGAATAATCATGAAATAGACACTTTAAGCAGTTTACTTAGTAAAATGACCCATGTTTGTTTTCTCCAAAGGCTGGTTGACTGCAAAGTGACACAAGGCAATGCAGTTGTCATTCCATTTGTAGTGGGTCTAGGTGACAGATACCAGCTGCTCTTTACCTAGAACAAAGGTGACAAACAACTGGTCCATCTTTCTGAATTCATCTGCTTGTTACAGATATCATCTCAGCTGTCAGTACACATCTAGTGTCTGGAGGACTTCCACCTGTAGATTATCCCCTGGTTGAAAAAAAATGTTAGTTAATATAATGTTGTGATCTTAGGCTGTCAGGGTAGGGGTGTAAAATTGTGTTGATCACATTTTATGTAGAATTAAGATAATTTCCCCTGTTTTTACATGGATGGATACCATACCTCTCAACCTCTTACAGCAAGAAATCTGGACAAAGGCATAAATAATGGTGGGACAAAGGTCCAAAAATAGGGACATTTTTTGTAAATATTGCTCTTACAAACCTAGAAAGATGATAGAATAACGGATGTTGCACTCACATGCATTTTCTGAAGGGTATGAAGTCTGAAACTCATACACCTGCCATTATTTATTACTTCATCTCAATTATTTTCCAGTAAAATGCAGTTTTATGAGAAACAGACCAAAAATATGAGGCAAAAATCTGGACATTCTGCTAAAATCTGTACATTTGAGAGCTATGAATGGTTACCTAGATTTATATCCTTCATTTAAGCTGCAGGCACTTTTTTGTAAGCAAAAAAACTTGACAAACAAGACAGAAAAATTGAATGTGTGGAAAATGGTAGTTCTTTCTGGATTTGCAAAGTCATTAACATTTTTCAGTTAGGAAAATGCTCTCAGTGGGAGACAAGTTTATAAATTTAAATGATAAATCAAATTGAAAAAGGTTGATAATGACATGTGGGGGGGTAAGGAGAGAGTAAGATTTTGATTGCAGGTTCTCAAGGAAGATTACAACAAACGTACAGAATATTATATTCAAAAAGTAGCAAAAAGTATTCTAAGAGCTAAAGAGAAAGATTTTACCAGTAGGGGTGCATGCAAGTAGGGGTGTAGAGAACAGTTAAGAGTGGACTGGAATTTTCTGGAGGAAATAAGCAAAGGACGCAATGTATTAAGAGCAAATAATTAGACAGGAAATTAGTGTGATGAGGCCAAGCAGAAGTTTGGATTGCAGTCTTGAGACTACCTTCTTCTATACCAGCGTTTGATAGAGTATAGGCAGTGAGAAAGGGTTCTAAGTTAAGGACCAGTTCTGGTACTTTTTTGTTGACTCTAGAGCAGAACCTACTGTTTAGTCATTCAAAATATGAAATGGTAACTGCAGTAGTCAATCAGGGGATGTTAGAAAACATTTGGAAAAGAGACTGAAAAGGCAATTTTGTTTATTTATATATTTATTTACTCTCTGTTGGCCGGCTTAGACCCACTAGGCCAGTGTCCTCTTTGCATGGAAAACCTAAGGTGGTATTCATACTGACTATGGGAAATTTGTTGAGGGCAGTTCCCCTACTCATCTGTTCAGTAAGTGCCATGGGATCTTTTACATCCACACAGATGTTACCACCAACTGAGGCAGATGGAACCTCTGTTTAATGTATAATCTGAAGGATGGCACAGTCTGGACCACAACAATCCCCATGTACTGCACTACAGTGTCAAGATTATAAAATTAATCCAGGTACTTGGTGTGTGAATAGAAGCCATATTCTTCCGATCTACCAACATGAAAAGTTAGTATGCTGGGTTCCTATCGCGTGATCGAAAATCGTAAACGGCGAATGTGTATTGAGCGAACCCGATTGGTCGAAACATTGCACGCGTAACACGGAAATTGCCGTAGAGAATATTTTCCCTTTACTTCAGTGCAGTGTGATCTCTGAGTAGGAATATTTAAGTAACGGGTGTGTGGGCGCAGGTGGGCTTGCCCCCCTGCCTACAGCATTTAGGTAAGTATAGTTTTTTATTTATTTTTTTATTATATTTTCGAAATTTCAGACATCGCTCATATGGTGTCGACCATATGTTGTTCGATTTTTGAAGCTTTTGAAAATATAATATAGACCCGAGTATGCTACCTGTTGAGCCACTGACCCTCTGTAATTTACAAAGGAACAATAGGAGGACATCTGTATAACTCCCAGGTATGCAACACAGTCCAGCGGGTTTTGCTTGGAACTGTTGCATAGGTATTTTTTATACCCCAAGAACACCTCAGAGAATATTTCCTTTGGTAGATAGCAAATACTGAAGGTGTGATATTAAAGTAAAAGGTAATTTGGACCATATTTTTTGGGAATGTAATACGCTGTCAGATTTTTAAAATTCCTTACAGAGTGCTTTTTCAGAAATGGAGGACAAATGGTTGTAAGTAGGGAAATTACTCTTTTGAGTTGGGAGATAGAACCTGAATTGCCTAGGCTTAGTAAGGCCTTACTACATTTAAAGCTGTTGGCTGTCAAAAAAGAAGTTACTAGAAAATGTAAATCAAAATCTTAATCAGCTATAACTGAAGTACTGAATATTGTAAAACAGAAGGCCACAAAATGCACTAGGGTGTGCTAATTTGTACCTCTTTTTGGAAATTGTTTTTCTGAGTGGTAAATATAAGCAAGCTGGCATATGTTGGAGTGATTATATGCTTTGATTTTGCATGTTAGTAAAGATCTTTTAAGTAAATGGATGGCAAGTACCATCATAATGGAAAACCCAAGGGTAGTTATTTTGTAGTATAGAACCCTTTATAAAAAGGAACTGAGTACAGGTCAATAAATGTTCAAAACAAGTTTTATGCTGCCACAGAGTAACAGCTGTTTGAAACAGGTCTGTACCAATTTGTCGAAGGTTCACTTCCGCGAACCTTTCTTCATTGTCCAAAAACCACTGAATGTACAGTTCCATGAATGTCTACATCCGCAAAAGAGTTCAGCAGAGAAAAGAAGCAGATGGTCAACAGCACAAATTTTCACTTTTCCCCACTGTAGTGTGATCTCTGAGTTGGCATTTATAGTTAGTGGGGGTGTGGGGGATCCAGACACCCACTTGGGTCGGTTTGACATACTGCGGTGTGTGTTCCAGTGTTGTGTTGGCCAAGTGCTTCTTTTCCCTGGTGAAATATGTTTTCGATGTGAACATTTGCGGAACTAAATGTTCAGTGGTTTCGGGTCAACGAAGAAGGATTAGAAGATGTTAACCTTCCAATGAAGAAGGATTAGAGGAAGTTAACCTTCGACAAATTGATATATATACCTGTTTAGAGAAGATAAGCATAGAGTTTTTCTTTAAATGTAAAATACATATTTTGCTGAAATTGTTTGTTTATTTCAGCTCCCAAAGAAAATGAAGAACGGGTATTCAGAGAGCGAATGCGACCTCGAAAAAGGCAGGGTGCTGTACGACGCAGGGTCCATCAAGTTAATGGTCATAAATTTATGGCCACCTATTTAAGACAGCCAACATACTGCTCTCATTGTCGAGACTTCATTTGGTAAGTAATTCCTGATGCTGCTGTTTATGTAGTTAATGAAATGTAATCGCACTTTATTTTCATGTACAATATTACTTGGATTCTGTACTTGAATACATAACATTGCTGAATATGCTTGTTCTTCCTTGTCTAAAGGGACTGCTTTGCTGGAAACAAAGATGAAACAGTTTTCTTTCCCTTCAGTCTTTCCTTCCCTTCAATATTACTGAAAACAGTTTTTTTCTTTCCTCCAAGGTGACATGACACTGCTGGATAACATTGGCAAGTGGTTAGAGGCTCAGAAAAAAAACAGTTGACTCAGTCTAACAATTTAGTCTTTAGAATTTCAAATTATCAGGGCTTCATATGGAAATTTATTTTGCTATGTGCTTACTGTTTAGATGACTTTGCAGTATCTTTTCCTGCTGAACAGAAGTTTTATATGAATGCAATTGTTTCTAATGTGACTCAGATTTCGAAAAATGCTTTGACGATTTTTTTGGAGGGTGCAGACACTGTTTCTAGAAATGCATCCACTTCTGTTGTGTTGAGAAGAGATGTTTCTTTATGTAAGTAGAATTTTAAAAATAAGATTTTGAATGTTCATTTAAGTTTTGAATTTGTGTTTGATTCTGCTGCTACTCAGATTCACAAACAATGGGATGAGAGAGGTAAATTAATGCATGGGATATTTTGAATGTTTCATATTCCCAGGTTCTCCCCTAACATGGCATCCAACTTCAAAGGGCAGAACAAACAAAAATCCCAGCCTAACAAGAGTTAAGGTACCAAAAGGTAATGCCAAGAGGATAATGCTTCCAGACCAAATAAAAATTCATTTTCTAAACAACATTTCCCTGCTAATGGCATCCCGTCTCTTCCTCCTGTCCCTCCACACTTTTCCCCTCCCCCCAGGCTTTCACCCAGCCCAGCAGCCTGACCATAAAAAGTGTCAGACTAATGGGTGCTGAGAATAATTCATTGAGGATACTCTTACCAGTGGACAGAAAGTCCTTCTCCTTTCACAGAAATCCCCTGCACCCACCAGACCAGACACACCTGTTCTATTCGATACTCCTTTACAAGTTGCAACCATGGGTTATAGAACTAGTCCCTGCACCACAAAAAGGAAAAGGGTTTTGCACCAGAATATTTCTGCTACATAAAAAGGGAGGTATAATATAGACCAATGTTAAATTTCACATACCTGAATACCTTTCTGAAAGTAGTCAGATTCAAAATGCTTACCTTGCAGACTGTCCTACCCTTTCTTTTGGACCACTGTTTCATGGTGACTTTACATCTGAAGAATGCTTATAATTACATTCCAATTGGTCTCAACTTCAAATTGAGCCTACAAACGTCCTGTGGCATGCCCTTACAAAAAATTGTCTTCCTGGGGTGGGTGACAGACGCAGAAAAAAGTATTTCCTTTGTACCAGAAGACAAACCCCTGACTGTGTAGAACACTTTCAGGGATTTCTCTTTTCAAAAAGCTGCCTCTACAAGAGAGTTTCCCAGAATTCTAGGCCTCATGACATTGATGATTCTCAAGGCACCACTGGCCAAACTTTGTATAAGAAAGATTTAGTGGTACTTAAAAAATTGTTGGACCCAGCTCCTGCTCTTGGAGCTCCAGGTACCAGTGCTGGAGTTTGAGAAATGAGAGTTAGTGGTGTGGGGATCTGATGTTGTCCTTCTGCGTCAGTGTTGTGGTATTCTTCACCTTAGGGATCTCCTGCCAAGGATAGCCTAATGTCCGGTCAGTGTATCAAACGTCCTGCAGCATTTGTAAAGCATTTGTGCCTAAGAGTCTTAGAAGCCGGTTGTCTTCCTTGGCCATCTGTCTCGAGAACCAGAGGCTTAAACTGTTAGCCCAGGGTAGCATGGTGGAATTTTCTAACCCCTAGGTACTGTTAAGTAAGAAGGTGGCCAAGAAATCTCTGCTGGGTTCTTTGGCTGTTCACCCTCCACTGGATGTTTCTCTAGAAATGGGTGATAACTTTGTAGGCCGTCTAGTGTCTACATTGGATTCCTCTGGTGCGACCCCACCGGAGGCTGGCATGGATCCATCCTTTTGCATGTCCTCTCTGCTTTGCCCTTTGGCCTTTATACTGCTCCAATGTTGTTCACAAAATGCCTAGCTTCTGTGATTGCCTTTTGCAGGCTCCAAGGCATTCAGATTTTTTCCTTATCTAGATGACCTGTTGCTTCAGGCACCTTCTCCCACTTGCCTTTTATGGGATCTGGAGTTCCCCGTATCTCTCCTCCAAATTCTAGGGTTCACTATCAGTTTTCAAAAGTCTGTCCTGACTCCATCTCAGGATCATGTGTATCTTGGTTGCAGGATTCAGAGAAACACCAATGTTGGGTTCTTGTCTACCTCCAAACGTTCTGCCCTTGGCAGCATTCAGTCTCTTCTGTATTTGCTGCTTGTCCAAGCCCTGGGATTCATGGCCTCTCCTATTCCAGTATTCCCTCTTGCCAGGCTGCACATGCAGAAGCTCCTGTGGTACCTCACCTGAGTTTGGCTTCAGTACTGCCACCCTCTAGATTTCAGTCTGCCTCTCCTTCCTCATCTGAAGGGGAAATTTGAGTCGTGGATTCAGCAGTTTTCCCTCAACCCTGGCCTGCCTTTTCAGCCTCCAGTTCCTTCTCAAGACATGTTCAACGATCAATCAGTCATGGGGAGGGGGGCTTACTGTGCTCACCTGAAGGTTCTGTCCAATAATCTCATTTTATTATCTAGGCTGCTGAGACTACAAAACATCACCCACAGCCCTCCCACTGCTTCCCTTTTCACTCTGTTTCTTTTGAGACCAGCTTTAGCATTATCTTACAAAATGACCCATTTTTAGGAGACTGGTGTATACTTTTCAAACACTCATAATCAAGGCATCAGATATTTTAAGTCTATTGATTATGGTCATTATTTCTGTATTTGTAAAGAAAAGAACAGTAAACTAAGTGCCATAGTAGTCCAGTTCTTCGTAATGCAATTCTTGTCTTGTCACCCTCTGCTGTAGTACTTTTATTTTGCCTTTTTTCATATCATGTCGCAGAAAAACAGCAACTCCAGAAAATGGTATCTGGCACAACCCACTCACACATTTGCTTGTCATCTTTGATTTTTTCTAATAGAAATCAGGCAACTTTCTTTTGCCTCCATTAGAAGCAGCTTTCAGTTCCTCTTTCAAACAATGGCCCATCCTCCCCCATGAATGTCACTGAAAGTAAGTGACATAACTCACAGTTCTGAGAAGTAAATTGAAAATATTTTAGCTTTTGTAATAAAGCACACAGTTGCATGGTTGTCAGACTTTGAATACAGTCTGAATCACTGACATTATTAGAGATGATTCTTCTGTGGCTGAAGGCTGGGGACCCTTTTTTCTTTATTTTATTATTAGTTTTGTAGCATTGCCCAAATATGTGTAAGCAGAAGCAGTAAACCTTTGTAGTTATCAGCCAGAGCCATGGCATCGAGAGATAAAGCCTTTACTGTGGACCAGTCAACCTGGGTTTGATTTATGGCTTTGGTGTCTGAGGTGCTGGCAAGGGATGATGGGGTGGAGCATGGGAGAGGTTTACACTCTGGGTGCAAATCACAGTTAGGTTTCCATGGTGGAGTCTAGGAAAACAGTTAATTGTTGCATGTGGGAGGAAGGGTGGAGAGTCTGCCAACGTCAATCCCTTATGAAAGAGATGGGTGGTCCAGAGCTGACACCCATTGCACGACCCACCCTCAGGGTGTTACTGGGTGCATGCAGGGATGGCGATAAATTGGTGATTTGCTCCCGTGGCAGCAGTATGATACTTTCCCAAGATGCCATGATCTCCTTGCCGGCCCTTGCCCTAATTTGGAACAAGTTTGGGGGAAGCAGAAGGTGTACTTAAACTTGGTGATCAAGGAGGGAAACTGGGGTCAACATGTGTGGGAGGAAAAAAATGCAGTTAGCAGTAAATGGGGTTTATCTGGGGCAGTCTGTTGGTTAGAGTTTGGCACAGAGTATGTACTTCTGTCGAATCCATTGTTTGCACCATTGAATAGAGTGAACATACTGCACAGCTAAGTCAGCAAAATGAAAGCCTCTGCTAGTTGAATGATGGACAGGCTGCTGATAGCACCCATCATGCCATCTACAAAGTGCAGAAGCTGAATAAACCACAGGCTGATGTAGCTGTCAGCTTGTGCGCCTCTACTTACTGCCCAAGTTAGTTCATGTTCCAATGCTGGATCCAGCAGGGTAAGGCACTATGCATTTGTCATTAGGTATATTCATGTGTCTCACAGAATGCACCTTTCATTTTGGCAGGGTTGCATTTTAATTTACAAAATAAATTCAGTGGGCTAGAAAACATCATCTAGAAAGGGAGTACCTCTGTGTGGAATCAAAAATGTGGTATACTTAGGTTGTTTGTAAAACAACAGTGCTATTTATGAGTATTTGAAAGCTGCCATTTACATTTTTTGAAAAAAAAATCATTAGCTTGATTTTGAATTTAAAAATGCCCTTCTTTATGCGGCATAAAGCAGGCTATATAACATTTTTTACAACTACTTTTTGGGTTATTTACTACTGTCCATCATCTGGTCTCTGCTATTGCCTGTCCGTAGTCTACACCAGAAGATGGAGAGGAGAATGGGGCATCACAGTGAGACAGCATCCTGAATATAGAGGAGTTGGAAGATGTTCTCCTTTGACATATCTGCAGCCCTCATCCTTGTATAATGTACATGGACTACAGTGTGGTTCATGTGCACATCATGCCACATACTTACCTTCCACTGCAGACAGTCTGTTTATATTTCCACTTTACTTCTGTTTGCCTGAGGCATGGCCTTTCGCTTGTACTGGGCACCACAGCCAGACAGGGGATCCATCCTTTCCTGTGTATGGACAAGTCAGCATTAAACGTCTTTGTCCCATCACACTTCCCTTCCCAGTTCTCTGACCCACTGATTGCACCATGACCTTCTGGTTATCACCAAGTCCTCATGCTGTGCAGAAGGATGTGCCATCTGCCCTTGATATTGTTTGTATAGCTAATATGTCACGAATCACTGAGTGAAGATGAGGTTTAGATATGTTGTGCAAAGCAAGTAACTACAGCTGATAGGTGGATTGAATGGCACTGCAGGTAGAGGAGTATACCTTGTATTTGTAAATCAACCATTCATTCTTGTGCGCTATGCAGAAACATCTGGAAGCATGTTCACTTACAGGACTTGTATGATAGTTTTCTATGCCTTACATGCTGATTGTGAACCACAACTGTCAATCTCTTAGTACAAAAAACATCTAGGCAAAGCCAAAAGTAATGGGGGTGCAAAGGCTCACAAATAGAGACAGATTTTAAATATTGCTCTTATAAACTTAGAAAGTCGCTAGAATAACAGGTTTTATGTTAGCACACATTTTCTGAATGTTATGAAGTCTAAAACTCAACTGTCTGTCATTATTGATTTCAATCTTCAATGATTTGCCAGAAAAACATAAATTTTATGAGGAACAGTCTAAAAATATGACGTAAAAATATAGAAATTCTGTGACTATCTGGATAGCTGAAAGGTATGTTGAGGCTGGAAGTATGAAACACACTGACAGCCATCTTATCTTGCATATCACAGAAACTTCCATTTAAGCCATGCTTCTGTTACTGAATGGTCTCCTTCATACTTCAGTGCTGCTTTTGCGAAAATTGTCACTTCTTTTAAGTAATCACTGTTTTGGTAAAAAATATGCAGTGTAAGTTAAAGTAAAAATGTACTTTGGATGACTTGCTCATCCTTAGTATTTTTCCTTCCTCACTGCGGGATAAACAACCTTATCCAGCTTTTATCAGCACATATTGATTCCATCTTTACAACCATTCAGAAAGACATTGAAGTAGATATACTTCAAGTAGTCATTCATCAATCACAGCATCAAAAAGTGACGATTAACAAACAAGACCATTGAGTTCATGTGTTTAAGTTTTGAAGCTGAGACTCCTGGAGTGGTACTGGTGATTAAGTGTGTAAACCTAACCAAATCCACTCCTGCTCTGAAATAAGTGAAAGGTCTTGCATTTAACAAACAGGCTCAAGTGTAGTGCTCTGATGATTTTGTTATGTAATCAGAGCATACTATGCACTTTTCTACAGTAAACTATAACTGGGACTCTTTAGGACAATATTTGGATCTTGTTTTACTTGTTCTTTGCTGGTCATGCTTACTCAACCTGGTACATTTTTTTTGAAAAAGTCACCAAAGCAATTAATGAAGGTAAAATGGTACACACTGCATAACTCAAGCTGGCCAAAGCTTTTGACACAATCCTCCTCTCAAGCATAGTAGAAAAACTAAATAAATTGGGAGTAAGTCATTATGTCACCTCCTGGACTGCCACCCCAGAGAACTACTATATTGACAATATGCACCTAAGAACTGACCAGTTAATCGGGATTTAGGAAATTATGTGGACAGTGTCTTAACTTTCAACCAATGTGTGCCCGTTGTCTTATGGAAGTCTTTTTATATCGCAGGCACTTGCACCCCTGGAATCGGCTAGATAATTTCAAAAGTTTTGCGTTCTTCTTTAAGAAGAAAGAAGTCCGTGCTAATAGTCCAACATCATCGCTCTCATTTAGAAGTTGGTGAGCGGGAACTCGCACAGATGGGTTTACGAGCGGGACCTGAAACGCAATAGTAAACGGGAGTACAGATGGGTTTACAAGCGGGATCTGAAACGGAATAGCAAGCGGGAGTAAACGGACAGAACACTTTCAGGTAAGTGGGATCTGAAACGGAATAGCAAGCGGGAGTAAACGGACGGAACACTTTCAGGTGTGTGTGTGTGTGTGTGTGCGCTCATGTTTGTGTGTAGAAGTTTTTAACCCTTTTGTTTGAATCTTTAATGAAGAAATAGACTGTTTCACTTGTATGAGTCAGTCTCAAAATTGTACGTTCTGAAACTTCAATCCTCATACACACGCAGAAGTTGTGGGTTAAAAAGGCATTCACAGTATACCTTAGTAGTTGAGTCTCCCATTTTTTTCTTTTGGTAAGCAGGTAGATCCCATGAGGCTTATGGCCTGTCTTCAGATTCCTCCCAAGATTGAATTTGTACTGACTAGGAAAATGTAGTCAAAATGCCAAAGTGATTTCCTCAGTGTTCCAGGAGAGGTATATATAACTACGCTTCCCTCTGAATAGGAAATCTTGTGGAAATAGCAATGGCAGATGATTTTTGATGAGCAACATTTGTATGACTTAAGTTGTAACAGACAACACACTATTGACACTAGATGACCTGATGGACTCACTAGCAGATATCTAGGACTCAAAAAAGTTCATAGAAGGAGAGCCAGAGAAATTGGAAAAGAAACAGCTGGTGTTACAAATCAAACCTGTGGACTTTAATGATATAGAGATAACCAAAGGGAAAAAAATGAGATACAAAAGGAACAGTTTTTTTTTTATTCAAACTGAAGATTGGTGTGTGTGTGTAATGCCCCAGGTGTACATGGTGGTGGGTAGAGAATAAGGCTTGAACCCTGTACCTTGGGCTCAAGTGGCAAGAGCCTGAATTCCCTACCCACCACCATTTGTAAAAATGTTGCAGGATTTTCCCTCATACTTTTTCTGTTCCTCAAAATCTGTGGTTTCTGCATTTGTGTCCTTGTTGCCTGACAGCTACATGTTCTCTGGTTTTATTCTTGGCTGTCTGGAGTGTTTCTCCCTGGGCCTCTGCTAAAAATTAGCTTTTTTTTTCAAAGTCAGACTTTCCTGGTTAACAAAAGTAAAAAAAAATGGACACACGTCAATATCAGACTTCATATTCTTCAGAAAGTGCATGGTAACAAAAGCTTTTATTCTAGCTTATTCTAGCAATTTTCTAAGTGTACAAGATGGATATTTGAAATGCATCTTTGTGTTTAGGACTGTATTCCCCCCATTATTGGCTTCGCCCAGGTTTTGTGCTAGGGTTGAGAGTTATGGTAAGAACTGAATTCACTGAATATGTTTGGGGGCTGTATTCACCCAGTATTGGCTTTGTTTAGGTAGTGTTTGGGACTGTATTCCCCCCATTATTGGCTTCATCCAGGTTTTGTGCTAGGGTTGAGAGTTATGGTAAGAACTGAATTCACTGAATATGTTTGGGGCTGTATTCACCCAGTATTGGCTTTGTTCAGGTATTTATTGGCTTCATCCAGGTTTTTGCTAATGTTGAGAGCTATGGTAAGAACTGATTTCACTGAATATGTTTGGGGCTATATTCTCCCATTACTGGCTTTGTCCGGGTGTTATTTGCTAAGAGGTTGAGAGCTATGGTGAGAACTGAATTTACTGAATGTTTGGTGGTTGTAGTCACCCATTATTGGCTTTGTTCAGGTATTTTTGTGCTAAGAGGTTGACAGCTGTGCTATGGTGAGAACTGAATTCACTAAATGGTAGCTATTTAAGTTTCAGTCTTCCTCTTTCACAAAACAGTTGATTTGGCATAGTGGTATGATGCTCTGACTGTTTTGCAGGGTCCCCTGGGTTCAAGCAGTGAAATGTATGGTGGTAACGCAGCATTTTATTCTAGCAACTTTCAAACATTATACAAGCAATGTTTAAAATGTGTCCCTGGTTTTTGGCCTTTGTCCCCCCCCCAATAAATTTTGGCTTTTTCCAGATTTCTTGTGCTGAAAAGTTCAGAGATACAGCTGAGTGTCGAGTAGATTTTACAAGGAGCTGAGAGCTGCAGGGGAGCAAAAGTTTAGTGCTGCTTATGTTTAGTCTGCTTGCATTGTTAATAGCACAACAGATAGTGTACTTGCTTTAGATGCTGAAGGCTGTGGGTTCTACTCCCACAGTAGGTAAACAAATGCATTGCTGATGCTGTATTGTGTTGTAAAGGGGGTGGATGCTGCAGTCTTTTTGGCAAAGATACCTAGTAACTATGAACCTGTTAACAGTTTGCTATCCATTCTATTACTAGCTTTTCATTTTTTTATTGCATGCAACAAAAGCAATTTATTCTTCAAGGGTAACAGGCACTTTTTGTAGATTAAACAATGACATATAAAGTGTTTGCTAGCAGCAACCTCTTTATTAGTTAAACATTTTTTCAATGTGGAGTTTACTACTTCAGAGATTGTGTATATTTTTTACTGATACTGGTGGACTTGAGTAGACTTTTTATGATGGAAATGTTCTGAATTGGGCAGTTTTGTCATTGGTGGATGCTTTTTGTTTCATTGTATACTGGAAAAATGTTCAAAACAATAAATTTAAAATGCCCTCTAACAACTGTACTGTATTGTACTAGGAATATAATGTAATACAGTCAGGAAGGTGTATCAAAGAGCACGTGTATGTTATGTTCGAGGGGCCTATGATTTTGAAGACAGCCCAGAGTTAATATTTGTCATTGGCAAAATGTATTTTCTCTGAAAGTGGGTTTCAGTGCTGTTTCAATGCATGTGAGTTTCAAGAGCAGAGAAGTTTTAATGTTAGTTTATTTTCATTGTGAGACTGCATTGCTTTAACAGATATGTATTAGGGTCTGTGCTGTAAAATGCAAAATAAAACTTTCAAATGAAATCCTAAATCATCGCAGAAGTAAAGCAGTATGCACATTAGTGTTTATGATAAATGGGGCAAAATAACCAAGGAATGGGACATTGGAATGGCTGCAGGGGGGAGACTCCATTTGACCATGATTTTGTGAGGGGGGGTAGCAAACTCAGACAGCCCTGGTTGAACTCTTTGCAGAATGAATAGATATTTGCTGCTTATTTTTGGTTTGTTCCTCAAATTTGTGGTTTTCTAACAAATCATTTAGGAATGAAGCCATTAAATGACAGGCATTGAGTTTCAGATGTCATAACCTTCAGAAAAATGCATGCTAATGCAAGACTGTCTTTAAGTTTATACAAGAGCAATTTTTAGTAGTGTTTGTATGTTCCCCAATATATTTGGCCTTGTTCAGATTTCCTGCATTAAGAGGTTGAGAGCAAATCACTTTGTAGATTAGGAATATCCAAACATCTCAATTGTCCCCAATTCTGGCTCAAAATGTTGCTCTCCCCTAATAATCCCTCCTCCAAAATGGCAATTTTGGAAGAAAATGTGGAGGGTTTACAATTATATATAACTGTAATGATCACTTATAGATTACCTTTATTTCAGAAATGCATGTGGATGCTCTTTGTTAGCTGCTTCAAGTTAACTGTTAATATTAAAAAGGTGTCCCTTTTTTGGCAGGTATTTTTGCATCACATTTTGGTCCGTTTTTCATAAAATTGTGGTTTTCTGGCAAATTAGTGGCAAGTCATTAAAGACTGAAGTTAGAAAATAATGGCAGACATTTGAGTTTCAGATTTCATACCCTTCAGAAAATTTGTACTAATGCAAGATCTACCTGTTCTATTTAAGTTATAAGAGCAATATTTAAAAAAATGGCCTTATTTTTGGGCTTGTGTCCCACTTCTAGTTCTATGTATGGCTTTGTCCAGATTTCTTGCTCTGAAGTTGAGAGGTATGAGTGTCAGATCCATCACTGTCAGCCAGAGACATTTCAAATTGTGACATACTTATTGCACCCCACTCCCCATTGTAGTGGCTCTGGATGTGTCCATGGAAGGCAAGGAGCAGTTATGCAGTGTAAGTGTGCAGAGTATTCCCCCATCCAAAGTAGATCACAAATGCTTTTCATCTGTCCTTGATTTTGCAAAATGTTCTGGTTTTCTATCAGATTTTTGTACTGTTGATTTATGCTTCTTATTCAGGAACTGTATGCTGTCACAGTGCCCTGTTGCTCTGTTTAAGTAGCCATGGTTTAATGAACATCAGGTAAGCTTGTCGGAGATTGTAAGATGCAAGTAAGCTTTAGTAAGCTTGTCGGACATTGTAAGATGCAAGTAAGCTTTAGTAAGTATATTGTTAAAGAATTACCATCATTGAAAGCCTTTTCGTTGTTGCCTTGCAGAGAATATTTACATGACTAGATAATGTATAAGCCTTGGGTATTGAAATGCATATGACAGTATTTTATTTATTTATTTGCAGTTGGTTTGCCAGGATAGTCCATTGGGCCAAATGAACCCATTTTCAATGGAGTCCTGGGGAGAAAAGCTCCAAAACCAAGTAGGTTATTAATAGATATACAAATTATACAATTACACAGAAGTTAATCATACAAGAAATAACAATTTGCAAATAATACAACAAAAACTAGAGTGAGTACAATCTAGTGATGAAATTAATAGGTAATACAGACTAAAGGAAAATTTAGCACAAAAGCACTGAGAAATAACATATTTGGAAGCATTTCATGACAATACTGAGGAATAATAACATATTAGGAAGCAATGCACAAAAGTACTGAGAAGTAATAACATATTAGGGAAGCAATACTTAGGAAGTGTGGCCTAGTATATTCTTTCCGATTATTGTAGGAATAATAATATGTATGAGTTAGGGTGGGTAATTAGGAAAGTTTCAGGAGGAAACAGAGGAAGAAAGAAGATGGAGTTTGCAAGTGTTAGTTATGTGGGGTGGGAGCAAGAGCATTCCCACTGGGATACTAGATGTGAGTGAAGAGATCTTTTAAATATAAAATGGTTGGGGGTGGTGCGAATGGAAGGTGGTAGGGAGTTCCAAAGGCATGCAAGGCCATAAGACAGAAGATTTTTGCCTGGGGGATGAGTTGGTTTATATACTTCTAATAGATTTTGATTGTTGGACCTTAATAGTCTAGCAGGAAGGTACATTTTAAAGGCTGATGAAAGGGAGGGACAAAAGGAGGGGTTGAAACTGAGCTTATGTGCAAGATTTAGTTGAGTATATGTGAGATAACTGGGTAGCTCTAGCCATTTTAGTTTTTGAAGAGAGGAACAGTGGTGGGTGGAGGACTTGTGGTTGGCAGCGAACTTGGCAAGTTTGTTGTAGCAAGAGGAAAGTTGTGTTTTTAGAGAGGTCTGTAGATTAGTTAGGAGTGGAGCTCCATAGAGAAGGGAGGGGATAAGAAATGAGGTAGAGGGTGATTTTGGTAGCAGGTGTAAGGTAATGATTTTGTCGGTAAAGCATACCTAGTTTTTGTTGAGTTTTCTTGATATTTAACTGTAGGTGGGAGTTGAATTTGAGCTGGTTATCAATTTGGACCCCAAGTAACTTGGTCTCGGACACCAGTTCCAGGGGTAGATTATTTTGTCTAGAGATGTGGAATGTGTTTATATTGAAAGAAGTTGCCTTAGAGGGGGTGAATAACATTAATTTGGTTTTAGAGGCATTGAGTGCTAGGTGATTCCTTTTCATCCATTGCTCAGTTGTTGTAAAAGCATCTTGAGTCAGTTTTAGGAGTGAGGGGATAGAAGTGGCAGCGCAGATAATAGCAGAATCATCGGCATATTGGATGATGCCTGAGAATGGGATAGAGTTGCGGAAATCATTTATAAATATATTGAAGAGAAGGGGACCCAGTATAGAGCCCTGGGGTACCCCAGTAGGAGTATTTAGAAATTAGGAGGTGGCCTTTATCCATTTGACTGCTTGAGATCTGTTAGATAAGTAGCTGGAGAACCAGTTCAAGGAGGAGGGAGATAGGTAAAGTTTAGTTAGTAGCAGGCTGTGAGAGAGTGTCAAAGGCCTTAGAGAGGTCGAGCAGTAGGGTAGAAACAATTTGGCCAGAGTCGCGGGCTTTATTTACAGTTTCAAGGAAGGAGAGGAGGGCGGTCATAGTGCTATGATGTGGTCTGAATCCATGTTGTGTGGGAGTTAGTAGGTGATTATCTAAGAGATGTGGAAGGAGTTGTAGTTGGATACACTTTTCTAGGAGTTTAGAGATGGGGGACAGAATAGCGATGGGGCAGAAATTAGTAACATTGTTGTTGTTGCCACCTTTATGTAGAGGTATGATAAAGGCCCTTTTCCAGACTTGGGGAACTATACATTCTTGGATAGAGCGGTTGATTAAAATGCTAATAGGGTAAGCGATTGCTTCAGCAGCTTTGCTAAGAAAGTAAGAAGGGATGTTATCAGGAGCATTGGTGCATGGCTTCAGTTTCATAAGGAGTTTCTTTATAGTAGAAGTGGGTATAGGTTTAAATGAGAAAAAGAGTGTGAAGAGGGAGAATTAGGGGCAGATGAAGCTGAAGTAGTAGGAGAAGGAGGAGTGGAGGGATGGGAGTTAGTAGATGGGAATGAGGAAGTAGTAGCAGAGTAGGGTAGAGAGATGGTTGGGGATGGTAAGGGAGTTTTGGAGAATGTAGTGGTGTTAGAGAAAGATGACGTTAATTTGGAAATGGATTCAATGAAAAGAGTTAAATTGGGTAGCCAAGTCTTGGTCAGGAGCGTTTGGGTCTGGGGTAGGGGTATCTGGTTTGCTGGGGTTAAGTAGAGTAGAGATACCTTTCCAAAATTTCTGAGGGTTTGATTTTATTATTGTTTTGAAGTGTGGAAAAGTAGTTTTGTCAAGATTATGAGCTTTTTTACCTTATTTCAAAGTATTTTATATTCATTGTAATAAAAGGACAGGATTACAGTATTTTCAGAAGCTCATTACATTTTATTGCAGACCAGTGTCTTATAGCAGTGTCTGTGTGTTAGTACACTTGTAGTTGGGTGGCTTTAATGGTATATGGTAAATAAGCATTGCTACCTTACTTAAAAGCCAAGCCCTGCAACAACTAGCTCCACACTGAAGTAAAACACAATAGCTCTGGTGGGTAAATGTACTCTGTAGTAATCAAAAAAGGCAAGTGTTTAAAATAACTACAGCTTATGTGCAAACACAATAGGTAGTGATGAAACAATGCTCTGCTAAAAATGCTTTAATGCTCCACATTGCTGAGCTGCAGATCAGTTATCACTGGCTACCAGGATTTCACCCACTTCAGCTCAAGCACGGTGCCGTTCAGTGCAACCTTCCCAGAACTAATTCAAGTCTGACCAGAATTATTTGGTGTGTGTATAAGAGGGAGGTAGCATACTCCTCAGCTGTCCAGATTTTTGCCCCATATTCCTCCTAAAAAGGATTGAAGTTGCTAAATGAGACATTTCAGTTTTAGATGCTATGTCATTTAGAAAAATGCATGCTAACAAATCCTGTTACTCTTGCAATTTTCTAAGTTTCTGAGAGCCATATTTATAATCTGTCCCTATTTATTTTAGGCTTTGTCCAGATTTCTTGCACTAAGGTTGAGGCCTTGAGGGGTGTGGTATGTTTGTGAGAGAAAGTGAAATGCCCAATTAGAGTTAGCAGGTGGAATTTTCAAGTGCATTTTCAAGGAACTGTGAGTTTTAAGGGATGCTAAGTTCACTGCTGCTCATGCCAAGTCTATTTACAATGTGCAACTGTTTTGCTTAGCAAATGGTATCTCTATTGTGGTATAAAGTTTTAAAGCTATGTTAGTAGCACCACAAGTAGAATACTTGCATCTTAATGTAAAGGCTTGAGGTTCTATTCCTACAGCATATACATTTGTATGCTGCAGTCCTCAGGATGTCCTCCTTTGGATGAGATGCCTAATAACTATGAACCTGTTTTTCAGCTTGTCATCCATTTTCTATTGCAATATACCAGCTTACCATTTTTTTAATTTAACATAGGCAATTTATTATTTGACGGCAGCAGGCACTGAATTTGTAGATGAAACACTGAAATATACAGTTTTCTAGCAACAACATCTTCATTAGTTTCAGATATCTTTAATGTGGAATTATTCAGATTACTTTTACTTCAGCAGAGACACTCAAGTGTTGCTGTATAATACAAGGGATATAATTCAATTATATATTATAATTAATACAATCAGGTAAATCAAATAACTTTTGCATGGCCCTAACAGTGTGCAAGGAGCCTATTGTTGAAAACAGTTCAAAGGTAAATAACCTGCCACTGGCCAGATGCATTTTCTTTGAATGTGGGTTTCAATGCTGTTTCATTGAATGTGAGTTTCAAAAGTAGAGAAGCTTTAATGCCAAGTCTGTTTTCATTGTAAGACTATTGCTTTGTTTAGGTTTAGTAAATATCTCAGTGTTTGGGCTATAATGTTTGAAATAAAAGTTGTAAATTAAATCCAACTGCCTGTAATCATTGTAGAACTAAAGCATAAAACAGTATGCACACAGATTTGAACAGTGTCTACAGTAAATGGGGAGAAATAGCCAAGTAATGGGACACTGGAATGGCTGTGTGGGCGGGGCTTGGGGTGGGTGGACTTGGGCGGGGCTGTGTTGGCAGGGGGCGGGGTGAGCTATGTGGGTGGGGCTCTGGGTTTGCACCCCTGCAAAAATCGCTCCGCACAGCTTATAGACAAAGGGGATTGTGTGGAGATCTATGGGTGTCATTGTTACCCCTTAACTCAACCCTCATTGGGCCAATCATGGAATATAATGCCCCTTTAACATGCATCTGTCCAGATATGTGCAACAATTGGATTTCCCACTTACTATAAAGGATGTTGTTGTTTGTCTTTTGGCTTTTCCCGGTTAGGGGTCGCCACAGCGGAACTCCGGTCAGCTAATGATTGGCAGTAGCTTTTCATGAATGCCGAGATGCCAGCTCGACGTCCAACCATCAATGAAGGCACGCCCATTTATGCATGCCTTTCGAATGCCACCCAACCACGGGGAGGGCATGCAGACTCCACACAGAAGGCACTCCCCACACTCCAGCCGAGAATCGAATGGGAGAACCTCTTGTTGTGAGGCAACAACGCTACCGCTGCACCACCGTGGCACTTACTATAAAGGATAAAAGCTGTCAACTATATATCCTGTTTTAATGACCTCAAAGCCCGTCACTCTACTTCGTATCCTAGAAGCTGCTAAGAGGTGACCTATGTCGAGTATACAAGTTATCGTCTGACACAATACTAATTGATTTACTGCACATCAGAAGTCAAATGGTATCAGAAATACTTAATCTAAGGATGTAAACCTTGGATACAACATTTAGTAATTTAGTGGGACAGGTATATGTATATCTCTCGAAGGCTACCACTGCTCTGGAGCAGTCTCCCCATATGTGTAAAACAAAGCTCATCTCCGTCCATATAATGTATGGATGAATAATAGAAAATTAATCACAGAACTGCCTCCTGTACTACTAATGGAGTGAGACAGCTTGTAAATGCCTTATTGCATGCATGGGTCCTCTCCCCTGAAATTATCTATGGTATCATTCATCTTATTCTCACCAGGGGTAATGTATAACTATCGACCATGGGATGGGTAAGTCCAAACAAGCATCAAATGGGATAGAGTAATTTAAGCATCAAAAGGGAAATTGGCTAGGCTTAAAATGGCCTGCAAAGGCAGCTAGCCTAGTATTTACCTATATATTTATGATTGTATAATAACTACTGCCCTGACCAGGGTTTGTTTATTTATTTATTTAGCACAAAACTATACTGAACCTACTGATATTGCCAACATCCTGGCAGATAGATTCAGTGCAAACTTCACCTCCCTCTCACCTAAAAAAGGGCCCACAACAATACCTGAAAAGTGTAGTGTCCCAGAAATCACAGAAGCACAGGTGAAAACAGCCCTTTCAAAAGCAAAAAACGCAGCATCAGTGGGGCCAGATGGTGTTCCAGGCTGCGTCTTGCATGAACTACAGAACAAACTAACCCCCCACCTAAACACGCTGTTCAACCTCAGCCTCTCCACAGGCTACTTGCCCATAGAATGGCACACAGCAACGGTTATTCCGCTCGACGAAGGGGGGGCCACAACTGACCCTGGTAACTATCGCCCCATAAGCCTGACTAGCCTGGTCTGCAAGGCTATGGAGTGCATCATCATGGAACTCATTAACAAAGACATTGGGAACCTCCAAACACTTGACCTGACCCAGTTTGGCTTTGTTAAGGGAAGATCATGCCTACTAAACCTGGTTGACTTCTTTGAGACAGTTACCAAGACCATAGACAAGGGAAAGTTGGTTCACACAGCCTACCTTGATCTCGCCAAGGCATTCAACACCATTCCTCACTCAGGTATTATAGAAAAACTCACCAGCCTGAACATAAACCCCTACGTCACAAGATGGGTTGCCAACTGGCTTGCAGATGGAACTCACACGGTAAGAATAGCGGGCTCCAGGTCCGACTCTAAACCAGTCACAAGTGGTGTCCCGCACCACTGGGACCCCTACTGTTCGGCATATATTTCTAAGAAGTACAGGCTAACCAAGTTCACTGATGACTGCAAACTGGGAGCCATAATTGACTCTCCGGCTGACACGGACATCCTTCAAAAAGGCCGTACTGAGACAGACACCTGGTGTCAAAGTCATGGCCTTAAGCTAAATGCCAAAAAATGCATAGTCATCCCGTTTGGGAAAAACAAAACAGCCACGAATGACCACATAGGCGGCAGCCCCCTTAATACAGAAGAAATAATAAGCGATCTGGGGACCCAAGTAGATAGTAATCTCTCCTTTGACAATCATATTGCCAAAGTAGTTGGGAAATCCTTCTATGTGGCCCATCTAATTACTAAGGGGTTTGCATCTAGAAATAAAGAGGTTATAGTGCCTCTCTACTCATCACTCATCAGACCCATCATAGAGTACAATGACCCATTTGGGATGTACCTCACAAGACACTTCCAACAGCTGGAAAGACCACAAAAGCACCTCACCAAGAGGATCACTGACCTCAAACATATGTCCTATGCAGCCCGACTGAAAAAACTCCGGCTGTACTCAGTGGCATATCGCTTACTCAGAGGTGATCTCTGCCTGACTTACAAAGTCATGTCCAACTCAGAATTGATGGACATGCTCCACCTAAAGAAATCCAAGTCACTGCGAGCCACGCACTCTAGTGAGCTAAACCTCGCCACAACAATAAATAGAACATGCTGGAGGGGTAGATTCCTGTCACAGAGACTCCCCATGCTTTGGAACAAAATTCGTAACTACATTAGGCAGAGCCCCTCACTAACACTCTTCAAGAGAAGCCTTGACGAGTGGATGGGTTACAGAAAATACACCCCCTGGGATCACTTCATTGGCTCTGCTTGACTGAGACTCAGTTAATTAATCAATGGGGCGGCGAAAGCCGACACACACTGGATAGGCTTATAAATGCCCTCGGACAGATGGTGTAGTACCTACCTATGAACCTACTTATTAACATTTGTTTACTGCGAAAGTTCGACTTGGAATGAGCCAATTTTCAGAGGAGGCCCGAGGAGAAATGCTCCAGACGCATGTCTTTGTAACATGAGAGGAAACTGGAGCACCCGGAGAAAAGCCACACGAATGCAGGGAGGGCATGCAAACTAAGGCACCCAGCCGAGAATCAAACTGGAGGACCTCTTGCTGTGAGGTGACAACACAACCATTGCACCACTGCACTGTCCAATTATTATGTGCTTGCTTTGATATGGTATGCTACTTTAGTGTACTGTACTGTGCTTAAAACTCTTCTTGATTACAAAGCTCCAAACCATCTACAGGAGAGCCCTTACCTGAATTTGAGGGGGGTGGGGTGGAAAAAAGAACTAGGTTATAGGTCATAGCAACAAGCGGATGAAGGGTAGTATGAAAAGCTGTCCCTTGTAGCAATGAGAAGGTTGGCACAGCACAGTGGAAAAGCAAGCTTCCCTGATGCATCAGCAATTATTAAACTGCCAAGCTTGCTGTAGGGTCTTTTTAATGAAATAAGTTGTTCAGTGGTAAAGGCATACTGTAACTGGGGCCGCATACCTCAGAGAAAGCAGAAGGGTAATGTTTCCCACCACTTTGGAAGAAAATACTTTGGGTGGTACAGCAGTCTCAATTCCTAGTTTACCATTCCAATAAGGCTAATAAACATTCATGTCTAAGCAATGCTGGGAAGCCAGTGTGGCATCTTTTTACCTGCTTTCTGCCCTGTATGCAGCCTGTCCCATATAAAAGGTGCTAATCATTACACACATCTTGCCCATATTAACAATATGAATAGCATCTCTACTGTATTCAGCACAAGCTGCACTGTTGTTATTTCACCAGCTTCTTAATGCTACGTTAGTTGTAGTTGGGCACCCCCTACTGGAGATAGGAGGTAATGCTTTGGCTACACTTGTATTGCATAGTTGGTAAGATTTAGAGCAAACGGCTCATGGTCACATGCACGGGAGCCTAGTGTAACATATGAGGTGTCACTCTTTTTTCCCTTTGCTGGTTAGGAATGGTTCATCCCCCTTCTAATCTTTGAGCCCCTTTTATTTAAAAAAAAATCCTCTCCCTGGCTGCTACACTGATGTCTGCTTTACAACTATTTCTACAGAGTGATGAGCAACCACAGCACCTTAAGTTTATACAACCTCCCAACTGTAGTATCAAGTATGTAGATGAAGCCTCTTACTTCATCATATACTCTTTGTTTGGAATAACTCTGATTTTATTATTACTTTTTCCTTTGAGTAACGTACTGTTACAGCCAAGCAAATTTTCGAGGTCATATTTACATTTTAGATAAAATACATGAATAAAGAGCTAATATATTTCAGTTGCAGGTATGCATCTTATGTATAATGACAACTACAACTGCAGATAATTCTGTAGGATCAGAATCACTTACGATAATTCATCTCTGCAAGTAAAGTAATTGCTGTGGACACGTGCTAGAACAGTGATAGAAGTGCAGTTGTATATGAGTAGATGTCAGAGTCACTATTAAGAGATATGGCACAGAGAGAAGTAACCCTGTCTGTAGCCCCTACAGCTGATGTTCGACTACCAGGCGTGGATGCTAGAGGAGCCAGCTGGAAGGGGTGGGACTGAACAGAAGGCAGCAGCTGACCTGTTCTGGAATGAGAGAATTGAAAGGAATCCAGCTGCAGAAGCACCAGCTTGCAGACAGCTAGATGTTTGACATTGCAGCTCAGTATGTAGGTGCTCATTGCTTACAATGGTATGATCGTGCTTTCTAGCTAGGGCCATGGGTTATAGAAACATGTGTCTGCATAGCCCCTGCGTGGCTGACATTGCTATAGGAGTGCTAGTCATTAGAGCAGGTGAGTGCACATTCCATAAAATTCCCAAGCCTTGTAAAATGATATCCAAACACTCCTCAGCTCTCACCCTCTCCCCTGTGTACTTACAACAGCTGAAGGGACAAGGAAGAATGATTGGGTATCAGACATAACAGAAGATGTGGTAGGATATGGAGGACAAACATATTTAAAATTACCACAGTAATAACCATGCATGTAGTTAAATGTACAGTTCCTTGTACTAGTACTAATTCCGCAATAGTTTTACTCTGTATTTATAATGTGCCATCTGCAGGACTCCAACCCTTGAAGTCGTAGACTGCCACTGCACAGTTTAGACATGCTGTAAGCATGGGTCAGTGACTGCAAACTCACCCTCAGCTATGAACTTGAACAGCATCAGTGCATAATACAGCATGTAATACCATAACCTTCCTTTCATTCATGCTATAATACCTATGCTATGGTCACTAGGGAACTAATAACTAGCCCAGTGCCCAGATGGTGGGAGTTACAGAAATTAGTCCTGCTCAGGACACCAGTTTGTTGCAGGATGTGCACACTGCCTCACATCCGTATGTCATGCATACCTACTGGCACTATGAAAAGTCGCCAGCTTTCCAACAGCATGTCTTTGGAATGTTGAAGCAGACTGGAGGAGCCAGCAGAACAGCATACAGAAGCAGGAATGATATGCAGACTGCACACAGAAGGCACCCCAGCTGTAAACTGAAGTGGGGAGTCAAGCACAGTGAGGCAGCAGTGACACAGTGCACATAGAGTAGTAGATAAGAAAACAAACTATAGTAACATTTTTTTTATGCAGTATACACATACGATTCTTTTTCTAACAGTCATTCGCTGTGACATTCCCTTAATTGCTCAATTCTTGCCATCCCTTAAACTTCACTCCTCCTCCTCCTGAACATTATTTCGACATCTATTGTCCCCACAGATTTTGTTTATATATATATATATATATATATATATATATATATATATATATATATGTATAACTATATATATATATAACTTGCTGTTTCCTTTTTATAAAGATCTCACCTCCAGTTTTTTTCTCTGCTTTATAATATTCAATACTCCAGTTACAGTTAATTTAGATTTTCATTTTCTAGTAATTGCTTTTGGCAGCAAGTAGAATTAAACTTAGTAAGGAAGTAATATGTTTAGGCATTTCAGAGCCTATGTCTTAGCTTAAAAGAATAATTTCTCTTTTATTCACTGATTTGCTTCCTATAATACGTTTGACAAAATAATATGTAAGGAATTTTTAAAATCTGCCAAATTGTTGCTTTCCTAAAACACATGTTCCCAAATACCTCTCTCTTTCACATCACACCTCCAGCATTTGTTACTTACCTGAGGAAAACATTTCTGATGCCTGCTTGGGGTATAAAATTACCTTTGCAAACACATGCAAAAATCCTAAACTTTCTGGATTTTGTTGCATACTTTGGTGCCATACAGATGTCCTTCCATTGTTCCTTGGTAAATTGCCCTTCCAGTCTCTCTTCCAAATGTTTTCTAAACTCCACTGATTGATTTGCAGTATTTTATGTGCCTCACTAATTATCCATTTTTAAATAGCTGCTGCTGTTGTAGACTCAGCTAAAAGCTCTGCCATAGCTGCTGTGTCACTATCCTCTTTCCCTTTCTGTTTGCCTGTGCTGTGATATCAGTTTCTGGTGTGGAAGGCAGTCCAAACTTCTGCTTGGCAGCATCCCATTTCTTAGTTATTTGCTCCCAGTAATTTGGTTCCTTTGTTAATTTTCACTAGTAAATTCCAGACCCCTCTTGCCTATTTTCTATATCCCTATTTGCAGTCATCCTTATTGTTAAGATACCCTTTCTCCTTTCCTGTGTTGACTTGTAAGAATATAATGTTCTACACAGTGGTGTTTTCTCTCTTTTAAGGACCTGCATCCAAAGTCCTACTTACTCCTTATTTCTTGAACTCACTTCTTGTTTCATAATCATCCCCTTCCACTTTGATTTATAAGTTTCTTGTGTTTTGCAGATGAGTATTAATTGCATAGCTCTAAAGTATCCCTTCAGATCAGTTAATCATAACCCACCTTTCTATGCGAGGAGAATCAGCTTATCCCGTTAAACTTGCCCTTTCCACCCTCAAATAAACTCCAGCTCTTTATTAATTACCATCCACAATTTCTCCACTGGTTGTGCCTGACCTGTGTAGAAAAATAAGGGGAATAAAAACATTTTCACTGCTTGTATCTATCAATATCCATAATCAAGACCTGCCAATTTTTCAATTTTTGTATAATGTTTTGTCTAGTCTCTTCCCATGTATCTTCAGCTGCCCTAACAAAATCCTGTTTAATCATACTCCTAAATACTTAATCTTATATCCCCATAAATATGATTTTTTCTGAACACCAATTCATGTGTGGGTATGTAGTTTACTGCTATAGCTATTGTTTTGTCTTCATTCATTTTATATCTAGAAAAGTCCCAAAACTGTCTCAAAGTGTTTCACAGCACCAAAATGTCCTTTTCTGGACCTATTAAATCCAATATAACATTGTAAGTAAGGCTAACTTTTCTCAAGTCGTATGCAAGTAAAACTAACTTTTCTCAAGTACGATATCATTAAATCCTTGAATTAGTGCATCACTTATTTTCTTTGCCAGTGGTTCTGAATATAAAACAAATAAAGGGAAAAAAGGACACCCCTGCCTGGTTCCTCTGTTCAAACACAGCTTGTTGAAAATGAACTATCTCACCTTAAGTCTTGTCTCTGACTCTTTGTATATCTTCCTTATTAACCCTATGAGTATGAGAGCATGCAGATGCTTCCATTGCCCTAGTAATAAAATTGCAGCTGATTGTAGTGAGTGATTTCTCATCATAAAGACTCTCTAATAATAGCATCTTCTTACATTCTGCTTCCCTCTAGATCATCATAGTTCTGTTAATATTGTCAAATTATTGCCTCCCTTCCACATACCTAGCAGTTTTGCCAACACCTTTGTCATTCTCTTAGCTACTATAGACAAATATTTTATAATCATAGTTTAAAATTTAAATGGGTCTTTATGAGGCTGAGTCTGAAGGGTCTTTAACCTCTAAGTACTACAGCCACCACAGCTTTCTTCCAAGATACGGGCACCTCCACTTCTTAAAATACTGTTGAACAGAACTTTCCAGATGATCATCACTTTCTTCCTTCCTAACATTTAAATTTCTACAGGAATATCATCTGTTCTTGGGGACTTCCCTGTTGATAGATTATATTTCACTTTTTTATTTCATCTCTTCTTTTCTCGGCTATTAATTGTTGAGCCTCTAACCTTGGCATAGTTAAGCCTTCCATGAATATTTCCATTTGTGCTTTTTCTTGGTTTCTACATTTCTCTGCTTTATACAGATTTCCATAAAAGTTCTGAAGTATTAAAAAAAAATCCAAAATATCTCTAATAATTCCTCTATCGGATCTCTGATAATCTTTCTTGTCACAGGCTCTCTAAGTTTAGTAACAACAATTTCTACTTTCTGATGCCTAAGTTCTTGTGCTAAACATTTTTGTGCTCTAGAGTTATCGAAAAATAGTTGCTTAATGGTAGCCTTTCTAAAGTCATGCATATTATCCCAAAATGTTTCTTACTTTCCCATCAGTGCTCTGCAGTTGCTCTTCTTGTTCTTTGAGGTTCCCTTTATTCTACAGTACTTTAACTTTTGTCATCCCCTATAAATGTTTCCTATTATTTTTTCCCCATATTTATCTGTTTAGTATTTCTATCCTGTTTTTAAACTCCATTTTCATATTATCTCATTCACTGGCTGTCCCTTCTGAAGACGTGTCTCTCTTTCCTAGTAACTCTGAAATCATTTCTACTACTCATTTCTTAAATGTCTCTGTTTTTAACAGGTAAGAAGGAAAGTGCCAGTGTCTCAGTTTTAATTTATTATCTTTCTTTTTATCTTAGTTTTTAATGGTATATGATCTGAAATAATTATTAGATGTGTGTCAAGACTTTCAACTAAATACACCTGCTCTGATGAAATATATCTATCCAATTATTGTACCTTGGAGAATAATATATTCTGCCAGAGTTACTATCACTCTAGTCACATTTTCCGTACCAAACATTTTAATATATTTCTTCTGAAATCTCTCTCTTGTTATACTTTCCCTTCTAGGTTTTGGGAAGCTGAACTCTTACAAAGTTACTTGTTTCATCTCCATTTGTACTTGTATGACATTTTCAAAGCTTTTTACTTCAATGAAAAAACTCAAGGCTGCATAGATTTTTAGAATCCATTTGAACCCCCCCCCCCACAAAACTCTGTACACTTCCAAAAAAATGAAGTTTTACCCCTCCAGTTAGGAGCAATTGCCCCAAATCAATGACTGCACCCACAGGCATTACCTGTTCTGAAATTAAGGTTACCCATGGTAAAGCTTATGTTATAGCCTGTGTCCTACTTACTGATTGCTGTCTGGTCTTTTCTTATCTATGTTCCCTTGTGAAAAAAAGTTTGCATTATTTCAGTAAATATTAACTTTTAGCCCCAAGAAAAAGTGCACTGCTGCATTGAATGCACTGAAGTAGTAAAGCTTGTATATCTTCTTCAGTTTCCACAGTTTCAAACTTACTTTATTTTTCACTTAACTGCTTCTCATTACACTGTGCTGAAAGAAATGTGCAAAGTACAGAGTGTTCAGAGGTCTCATGATTAACTGCTTACACCTACAGACAGCTCTTCTCCATAAAGCGCTGAAAGCACTGATAGCATTTGCTGATGGAAAAATAGCTAGTGATTTTGTGAATACAAGACAGCTAACATTTTCTATGCCTGTCATCATTTTGTCTTATTTTTCAAACATGTTTGTTTAAAATACTTGTCTGTAACTTAAGCAAAGAAAGTTAATCTGGATATCCACCCTTGTAAAACTGGAGGGTTTTGTCTTAATTCTTCAGATAATCAAACCCAAAGGGTAAAAAGATCTCACAGAAAAAAACATTCAGTAAAAACTGCAGTAAAACCCAGCCAAGCTGGAGTTTTCATTGTATGATACATTAAACCTCTTGTACTGGAAGCCCACGGGATATGTGTATATGTTCCCTTAAGAACATCAAGTGTTTTGGCTACACTGCTTCTGAATATCCATGACTTTTAACTTTTTAAGTCTTTATGACTATATTCAATCCAATAAAATCAAACCTCAGTTTCAGCTTTTTTATTGACCCTTCAGCATGGCTGGATTTTTCTTGCAGTTTTTACTTAATGGATTGTCTGTGTGCCCTTTTTAACCTTTGGGTTGGATGTTAATTGGGATATTTTGCAGGCACCTTAATATTTATGGGCATCAGCTAGGTAGAAAGACTCTGTGTTTCTAAAGTATGGCCAAATAATCCACTTTTGCTGGGCTGTTGAGTTCAATACAAAGGCCAAAACATTTAAGTCCACAGCTAGTAGGGTTTGATTTTATTGGGCTGAATGTATCCAAACATATTTAAAAAGTAAAACGTCATGGTCACTCAGAAGCTGTGTAGCTGAAACACTTGGTGTCTTTGAGGTGTTATGCGCATATATCCCATGGGCCTCCATTACAAGAGTTTTAAGGTAACACAGTGAAAACTCCAGCTTTGGCTGGGCTTTTCTTGAATTCTACAAATAATGTGATCAAAACACTTTTACATATCCCACCCAGCAGACCAAGATCAAAACATAAAATTAACTTTAACTTGCTTCTGTTCAGCCTCTCTCACCCTGCTACAATGAAAAGCCTGGATACATTGCAACTAAGAAAAAGTACTCAATTGCTTTAATATCTTTAACATACTCAACAGTCGCTGATACCTGACTGCACCCTAAACAAAACTGCTTTACAATATGGCATGTAGTTATGTATTTTTTGTAGAATTATTAATAAGATATAAACTATTTTACTTATAGTTTTTTCTTCAGTCCTTCAGTGTCCTTCTAAACATTAATGACAAAAAGTGGGGCATGTGCTTTGCATTTTACCCACCAGTTTGAAATAGTCAACAAAATTCCAGTCTTTCTCAGTCACCTTTCCTTGCAAAGCCTCATTTCTTATGTCTAATCAATTATCTAGTTGGATTAATGCACTAGAGTCTACTGTGTATTTTCTAATTTCACAGTGTTGCTGGCCTTCATGCTGGTGATCTCCATCTCCCAGGACCGGTCTCTGGTTCAGATCCTACGTTCTTATGATTCTTCTAGTCAGCTCCTGTGCTTGTTTGTCAGTCAAGCATTATCCTTTGGAACAGTGAAAAAGGTTTCATTGGCAAGTCTCTCTGTGGGCTTTATTATTGCCAGACATTGCTGTCTCCCTCTTTGTTGGTTAAACTTTTTTTTATTTCCTCCTTAGCTTATTCTGCATCCAAAAATGTCTTTAATTCTCTATGTTGAAAAAATAATCTGAAAGCAGCTAAATATAAAATTTTAAATCTCACACCTGCCTCTCAACATTTTCTGATTGCTGGGATAAGCTTGCTTCTGTCCTGCCTGGTGTACAGTGAATAATTATTTTCCACAAATACTCTGTTGTCTCCAGTTTTTAATATTTTCCTTTCTGCCACTGTTTTGTTAAGAACTGCTCTTTCTGCTGGTATGATTGCATATAGGTCTTGGGTGCTTACTCATGCCTCTTTGGAACATACACATGTTCAGTAAGCAAATAATACAGTTTCTTATTTGTACTTTAATACAGTCTGTTCCTTCCATATTCTCTGGTACAAAGGAAAATTTCAGGTTTTCTCTCAGTGCTGTATCATCTGGCTCTACTAGTTTTGAAGCAGCTGTTGGAAAGCTTCATGCTCAGTCAGCCTTTTCTTCATTTCATCTTCTGACTTTTGCAGTTTTAACAGCTCATCTGAATAGCTTGTTAATGTTTCTTTTAGTTTTTTCACATCCTTTTGCTATTTGACTGTATGTATTTCTTCAGTGTTTCTTTTATTTTAAGTGCCTCTAAGGGCATTTGATTTTTTTTTTTTGTAAATGGACGTCATCTCCTATTGAAAGGTTAAAAGTTGAAGTGCTTTTTGCTTAACAACTGAACAATTCTTAAAATGAAAAAACACAATACAAACTCAAAAAAACAATAAAGGCAAGGGTTTGCTCCAACAAAAACTGTATTAAAAATTAACTTCAGACAAGAAACCAGTTAACAAGTAGTCACATATATAATATACTCCCTCCATGATATCACAAATCCTATTAAGTTTTTAAAGTCCCACACATAAGAAAACACACAACAGAGGGAACATACAGTTAGCTATAAAAAATAAATAAATATATACACACACACACACACACACACAAATATCCTAAAAATAATAACATCATATAGATAAATAATTATGTAGCCGATGTTAAAACCCAATTCATCTGTGTAAGGATTTAATTTTCAATATACACTTAATGCAGCAAAATTCTTTAAGACCTGGATATGTAAAGGCATTAAATCTTAGCTGCCAATAGAGCTCCCTTTCTTCCAGAAGTGCCTGCCATGGCCACCCCTCAAGGTCCTTTTTTAACTTGATCAATAATAAAATATAAAAAATGGCGCCCATTATTCTCAAATACATGCCTAGCCAAGGCATTATTCATATTCTGTTTATTAATACTGTACTGATGTTTGTAGATTCTGTGCTTAAAATGCCTTTCGGTCTTACCAATATAGAAACTAAGACACACTCGGCATTTGGCAACATAAATCACTCCCACACTGTCACAATTCAACTTGCCCCTGATTTTACAATGGCTATTATCAAGGGAAAAGAAACTGGAAACAGCAGTAAATTTGCAAAAATTACGTCTAGCACATTTCCACATGCCTGCATTAAAAGAAGGACAATATAGTTTATTTTCCAATGCGCTTTTTAAAGTTCTTCCCCGCCGAAACACCATCCCCATTTTCTTGGGTACTCTCAGACTGGTTATAGGGCCCTCCATTAATGTTGGCCAATACTTATTAATAATATCTTTCAAACAATACGCATCCAATGAGAAGGTGGTTATAAATTTAAATAAAGGGGCCTCAATCTTATTGATATTACTTGAATTCATATCCTCACTTAACTGGCCCTGAGCAAAACCAATTGGGCTTATCATGTCTGCATAGGGGAATAATTTAGCTCCATCTAAAATTGGTCTGAAATATTCGTCTTGTAAATAACCTCAGTCATAATCTCATCCACTAGAGTAACAGGATAATCCCTATTAATAAACATATCTTTCAATGGTGTTACATTCAGCCATGAAATCTGTGTCAAGGCTAACCATTCTGGCAGCTCTCACCAGTTGGTCCTTAACAACACCCTTTTTTACATGAAAAGGGTGAGAGCTGCTAAAGTGCAAAAAAGAATCGGAATAGGTGGGTTTATGAAAAGTCTGGGCCAAATATTTCTCGTGAATATTATCTTTTTTCACAAGCACATACAAATAGGAGATAGCCTCAGTGTTAAAATCAAAGGTAAATTTAAAGAAAGATGTAGAAGTAGACATAAAATTCACAAGTGTTAAGGCTAACTCATATTCCCCATCTAGGATGATAAAAATATCGTCCAAAAAGCGGGTATACCATACCACTTTTTCTTTAAACAAATACATGTTAAAAAGAGTCTCCTTTTCATACCATGCCATGACACAATGTGCAAAGCTCCCTCCACATGGGGAGCCCATGGCTATGCCAGTTTTTTGAAGATAATATTCATTATTAAAAATGAGAAAATTATTGGATAGGACGATGTCCAAAAGATATTATGTAAGGTCAGTTTCATCACTTGGTGCACCTTTATGAATCAAAAATTCCCTTACCCAACTTATACCCAGGGTCTGCAGAATAACAGAATATAAATCCTTTACATCAGTAATTAATAAATTAAAGTTCTCGTTAAAACCAACATTACCCAGAGAGGCCAAAAAGTCTCATGAATCATGGCAAATCTGTTTTTCTGTGCTTAAATATGTTTTCAATTTTAAATCAGTACATTTAGCACATCTATACATCGTGCAATTCCGTCCGTCCACAATGGGATGGAAGGGGGGATTATCAATGTCTTTGTCAATTTTTGACAATTCAGATATAACAGGCTTAACAGGAGCAGTCATGTCCAAGTAATTAAACAAGTCAACATCAATCCTACCTTTGATGAAAAGTTCATTAATGAGGTACTCAACATTCCGAACAGCCCCATTAAATTCATTCAAAGGTGCTTTAACATAAGTGTCAGTATTCAAAATGTTCACAATTTTCATATTTTAATCATCATGTTCCATAAAAATTAATCCACCTCCTTTATCTGGTTTTAATACCCGAATACTTTGTTATCTCAACAACTCCAATGCACTGTACACAGAACTGGTTACATTAGATTTACCAGGTATAGTTAATTGTCTACTCAGGGCGTGCCTAATGTTCACCTCACATAACTTCTCAAAAATAGATAAAACATCATGAAGAAGTGGATTAAAGGTCCTAGAATTAGCAGTCATGTTACCAAATAAAATGTTTAAATTTAACTTAAGCACCAGTAATTTCAAGTCAGTTATGGTTCTAGCCAAGTCCGCCCTCCTTGATGGTATGAATGACAAACCCTTAGCAAGAAGTTCAATTAATTCAGGAGGTGTATAAAAATCTTGAAGTCCTTAGCAGTATTTGTAAAAATCCGCAACTTGGTGTCAGGCTGTGCCTCCATTTCATCAGAATTCACATCGCATCTATCCACTAACACCATCGCCTGTTGTTGTTCTTCTTCTGATAGTTGGACTGGTACTGTTGGCGACCTTTCCTTATAGTTTTAAAATTTTGTTGTGGGGCACCATGAAAATCCTGCTCCTTAACAGCTTCATTATCTTTGCTGAGATGTTCACTGCGTCTTGCACTATTCTCAGTCTCTATTGGGCCAGCATTTACTGTGGGCATGTTGGTGGAATCATTTGCATCGTCATCCAGAAAACTGGCCTGTTTCATCAATCATAGCCATTGGTGTATTGTGACTGGGTGGGAGGAGATAAGCTTTACCAATAGAATAATCCCTCCTATCCCATTCAAGCTTCTTCCTTTTATTATCTTTCAGTTTGTTTAAGGTGTTCTCGATGCTAACAAAAATACGATTGAAATCGTATTTATAATGAAGAAAGTTAGCATCCTGTTTAATAGATTGCTCCAGTGGCACAAGATCTATTTTTAAACGCTCCATATCCTCATTATAATATTTTGCCAAAATGTGTAAGTAATCACAGCTCTGCTGATCAAAGAGCTGTAACAGTTCTTGGTGCAAAGGTGAATCACGCACTAAGCCAGTGGGAAACTTCCACTGGCGTAATCCTTTAGGCACCAAACATTGCTTAATACATTCATTCAGATAAGACACTTCAAGCTGTAACTTTTTAAATTTAAAAAGTTTGTAGTCAAGCAGTTTAGGATTGTCCACAATGGTGTTACAGGCAGTGCTATTATTCACTTCAGAAGAATCCCTTCTTAAATCCATGCAGAACTGGACAGGTTCGTTCAAACAATCAATAAGGGAAGGAATAGTAGAACCATCATTACTGCCCTCAAAGGTAGGGTCACCATTACCATTCCTGCCCGATGACATGACACTCGAATAACCACGAGCATCACGCCCAGCACCAGAAGGGGGTTGTGTGGAACCAGACCAGAGAGTTGGAACCGGACATTTCTTCCCAGCCAAAAGTTTTGTTTTCTCCTTTTGTATGTGATTTTCTACTACTTTCCCAATTTTCTTCTTTGCTGGCATCCAGGCAGTGTAATTAAAAGCCAATAATGGAATTTTGTCCACTTGGATTGCTTTAATGGCTTTTATTTTTTAAAGATGCAGTGTTTTAATAATTTCTCCAAGTCTTTTGGGTTTCTAATACCATGATGGGAATAGACCCCATTCCTAAGTCACAGTACGATTGAAGTTCATGAAATTAGTATTGTTTCAATCTTTAATGTAAGCCAGAACCGCAGTGTGCCCAGTAATGACTCCTTCTGCAATTAGTACAGAGTTGCATGTATTGGTAATATGCTTAAATACGATTGCATATTCTTTTTTATGAGATCCCTTGCTCCAACTACTATTGGAACTATCTGGGTATCTTTCTTCCACATTGTTCTTGTTTCTGCCTGCAGATCCTGATATTTTATGACTTTGCATCTCTCTGTACACAAAACACTGTAGTCACTGGGTGTGGTGCTTTCACTTATCAGTGCTATTTTTTTTTCTTCTTTTCATGGACCATTATATCCATTTTTCTAGCATCTATCTTGTTTCCAGTGTTTTTCAGCCACTTCACTACCATAATGTTTGCACAATTCCCAGTGCAACAGTCTTGCCACATTATTATGCCTTTCAGTATAGTGTCCTTCTGCCATTAGTATGTCACAGCCAAAAACAAGGTGTGCAATTGTTTCCAATTCAGTTTTACAAAACCTACATTTGCATGAATCATCCTTCTTGTTTTCCTATCTAATCTATCCAACATGTTTTGGGGCCAGTCAATCACTCCAATACTGTAAGTTAGGACAGGAAAAGCAAATTGGTTTATAGCTTGGATTTTGTTCCTAGATGTCAATGCTGTTTCCAGGATTAATTTAAGTCTTCCAAAGTATTCCATACTAAATTTTATTCACATTTGTTCATGTTTTTATTGTTGATCCTTCATCAATTCCCAAATATTTATATACTCACTCTTGCTCAACTTCTTTTATATCACATTCTTGTCCCCAAAATGATGTTTTCCTGCTTTAAAGGTTGCTTTTGTACATTTATAAAGACCAAACAACATTCTTATATCATCTGAAAAAGTTTTGACCACTTGCAGTTGTACTTTCAGTTCCTCATCTGATGAGTAACCAAAAATAATGCACCCGGTAGCCATCAACGGAAACTCCACTTTATTAGAACCAAACATCAGCAAAATCCATTAGTTGTTAAGCGCTTTCATCATAGACAATGACTTCATCAGAACAAGAATACGTCTCATAATTAAGATGCCTATATAAATCCAGTAAATTAGCACGTAATTAGTAATTTAAATTAAATAAGTCAATTAAGCAATACAACTCTCTTAAAAACACATTCTCAAATATGTACAAGTGTATGTATCCACAGCCTTTGTTAAAACATTGTATTTAAAAAATATTGTTTTTAAAAAAATTTTGGTATTCAAAGTACATGAATAAAATAAAAAATGTATGTGTGTATATAAATAACATTGTGGTATACTCACTGCAGTCACCATGTAATTGTACAGGGGCAATCTCCCAAAGAACTTATATTTGCTTGCTTTAACTTACACCCCCAGATTTCTCCCAAAAATCTTTGTCCTTTGGCTGGCCTGTGGTTCTGTACACATGCACACAGTGATTTGTTTCCACTCGTAACCAATTAGTGGCCTGCTTTGCTCTTCTAGCACCCCCAATTCTGCAGCCACCCCATGTACTGCTGTCTTTATGCTTGATTCTTCATGCCGAGAGTCCCCAGCCCAAACAGCACCCCTTGAAGAACTATACATTATCTATCTACACATCCATAAACAGCAACAGCTTATAGCATTCCTGCTCACATATCTTTTAACATTATAGACCTACTTAATGTATTTGTCTAAATGTTTTGCCCTTAACCACCCTGTACATCAACACTACAATAACATTAAACCTTATTCAACCAATTCCCACACCTCTCTAAACTCTAGCTATGCTCTGCTCTGTAGTACCTCACTTGTCCCAGCTGTAAACCACAAAGCATCATTCCATAAGTCACTCTTGTACAAGCATTTCCTGTTCGTTTTCTTCCTGTAATCCATCCTACTTCCTCCCCATAGCACTCATTCTCCTTATATTACCAGTCCCTTCCATTACATGCACTACTGCCCATCTACTTGCACACTACTTTCTGCACCATTCTTCACCATATCCTGTCTTTCTTACTGTCGTCTTCACTTGCTTGCACTTTCCTATCTCAATATTTGGCGTATTTCTCACTGATCATGATTATCAAATCTACATTAGCCTCCTCTTCACTTCCAGGACTAGACCATGATTTTAAAACCACTATCAAAGTCTCCGTTACTGCCTGTTAGATCCTCCCCAGATCTGATCACACTCCAATCCTCCTCTCTTTACCTACTACCAACCCTCACCTTGTTTTCCACCTCAGCTATCCCCACTCTGTTACAGTTGCTGATCTGCCCAAATATTGTTACAAACAAGTGCTCATAGTACTTTTACTTTTGCTTTGGAGAAACCCTACCCCAGTCCTACTCTGTCGTTTTCTCTTAAATGCACAGAGCTTAACGAACAAAACTAACCGAATCAACACTTTCATTGAACAACAAAGCCCTGACCTCTTGGCCATAACTGAATCTTAAAGTAATAAAGACAACTCCTTCATAATCACTTCTTCCCAAGTTACAACTTCCATTTAGATGTAAGACCAGCACCAAGAAATGAAGTTGGGACTATCCTACTCTTTAAATCACACCTAAACATTCATTTTCAGCTTAAGCCACTCATGTCATAGACCAACAACCTAACGGCTTACTAACCTAAATATTTGCTGCTGACAGCTGCACGCTGTATCTCACAGTGACATACAAGCCTCCTGTTAGATCCTCTAGTGATCACGCTGTATCTCACAGTGACATACAAGCCTCCTCCCTCTTCTCTGGAAAAATTTTCATCCGTTCCATTAAACAGGATCAAAAATGTCATGCTTGTAGGTGGCTTCAACCTCGGTGTTCTTAGCCTTTTCACTTATCTCAGACTTAATAATCAGCTTCAGCCTCATGTAACTAGTTCATCAATCCACCTGTCCAAACCTTAAAACAGACACTACTTGACTTAGTCTTTACAAATCAACCTTCCATCTTTTCACCTGTTGACAGCATATTCTCCCTGTTTTAGTAAGCACTGGCCCGTAAGTTTCAATCTTGAGCTCACCTGCCAGCAAATGCCTCCAAAATTAATTTCCTTTTGACATAAATCACAAGCAAACCTAACCAAAGTAAACATGACCATTTCCATCATGGAATCAACCCTCATCTGATCATGACTACACTGCTAAATTATTCACCTGTTCACTAATGCATATCTGGAATATATGCGTCCCCTTAATAACACAATTTTACAAACCAAGAAAAAAAAACACTGTCTTTAGCTTATGAAAGTAAAGCTTCACAAAATATATGGATGAGGATTGGAACTCTTGGAAAAACAACTCCAGTCTCATTTCATAAGTCCATTTTAAGCAACCTTGACATCTCACTAAACAAGCAATAAGGTGTCATAAAACTGATTGCTGAGATATGCCAAAACTCTGTATTACACTTCCACAAACAATTCTGTAAAAATGTCAGACTAGTTGTAAAGCCACAACTATCTTACAGAATCCAGCCTGACAGTTTATTCCCTTTGAATTTCAAAAATAATGTAATACCAACCTGCTTTCCTTCACCCACTCTCTGCATTTCTCCTTTCCATTAAAAAACTCATTGCTAAAGATGTAGAACATCCACTTGACCAGTTAAATGTTGATAACCCTGCTGGGACAAACTCTCTGCCCCTGGTTTGTAACCATCACTGCTGGAAATGCATTACATTCCCTTTTCAGCACATATACAACCTGTGCACAACACTAAATATCATGCTTGATATCTGGAAAATACCAATAGTATTGCTTTACCCATTCAGTCTAAATCTACTAAACTATCACACTAATGCCGCACCTTCCACTTTCGGTAAAACACTTGAAAAGCTGATCTATGCTCACCGTTCACAGTACCTTAAGTAAATGCCACCTTCTCTCCTCAAGTAGCATGGCAGCTGGACTGGATGTAATACAGTTGTAGTGCATGGAGTGTGGTGATTAAAGCGACAAATCAGTTAAGTTCTACTATAGCGCAAGACCCACTCTTAAGAAATGTTATGCGGCCCCTGCTTAATTTATTAAGGTCAGGTCTCATGCTAGGCAGTCAAATCTGCCAGTATTGATGAGCAAAGTCAACAGAAGAAAAAAAAACATATTTGTTTCTGCTTGTTGTCTGTACTAGTAGCTTGTCCCTGCTTGTTGTCTGTACTAGTAGCTTGTCTCTGTCTTACTGTTTTAAACATTGAAAGTAGCTAGAATAACAGGATGTGTATTCAGCTGCATTTTCAGAAGAATATTAAGTCTGAAATTGAAACGTATGTCATTTATTTAGTGACTTCACTCCTCAATGATTTGTCCAAAAACTAGATATTTTATGAGGAATGGACTAAACACATGAGGCAAAAAATCTGGACATTCTGTGAAAATCTGGATTTTTGAGAGGCATGGCAAGATGAATGTGAACATAAGGGACTGTGTTACACTATCTTTCTGACAGCGTTCGCTAACTGCTTTACGGCTTTGAAAGCTGCTAAAACACTACACACTACTTTTTCCCGTAACTTTGGGTCTCCGATTATAACATTTAATTATGTGTTTTCAACTTGGGTGCCAAGATTCACCTCTTGAGCTTCGCTCTTGAGGTGAATTTCTTGGAATTCATGTCTTGAACACAATAATAAGCAGGTTATGATCAGTGACTTAATTGTAATCCTCTATACAACACTCCGAAGTCTCCCTGATAAAATATTGCTTGCTATGGATAACGCTGTGATTGCAAGTGCCATATTCATTGATCTTACCAGAGCATATGATCTAGGTGATCACTGTATTATCTTAGATCATCTTGTTGAAGTAGAGATTAGAACAGACAACGTTCCGTGGTTGAAGAATTCAGTCTCAGACTTTCAACACTTTTCTGTCACCGTTAAGCCCTCAACCTCACCATCACCGCTGCTCTCAAAAGGGGGTCTCTCAAGACTCAGTACTTGCCCTACTGTTATTATCTATGTTAGCAAGCTACCATATGACCTTCTGTAACTGCCTCCTACTTTACACAAGTGACATGGTCTTATTTTGCTGAAATCACTCCCTTTTGTTTCCCAAGGTGAACTACAGGCTGATTTTGTATTCTTCAGCTGGATCAGCAGTAAAAAAACTACTAAACTGTACTAAATCTAAAACTGTGCTCTTTGTTACTATCAGAAAACTCCACAAAACCTCAAATTCACTTCAAATCCTTGATCACAACAATGTCTCAGCTGAGAATATCACTGCCTTCAAATGTCTGTGTAGCTAGCTGTACCCTGTCTTAACTTTACTTGGAAAACTCGCAGAAAAAATTAACTCACTGTTGTTCTTGGCCACAAAGATATCTCCCTATCTAGCTTCTGCCACTAGAACAGCCATACGCAAAGACATTTTACATGTCCAACATGAATACAGTATTCCACTTCATAGCCTTAGCATCGAAAAGAAACACCACAACAACTCAAACCATCTCCATTAACATTTGCTGCATCGTCACCCTCTTCCCAAGAAATGAACATCACTGCATTACCCTAGAAAAAGCTAAATGGTTTCCAGTTAAATAAAGATCTGACCTCCTGCTTGGGTCAAATTGTGAAATGATGCATCACTGCCTTCTTTATCTGTGAAGCTCATAAGAGAACCTCTGGCCTACAGTCCAAGAAATGATGACCAGTCAGATCATTTGCTTCAGACTACTAAATACAAAAGTCATTGTATTGACCTGTTTTTTCATGCTAGTCTCTCCCATCTCCTTCTAAAGACAATTCCTCAGACTTCCAAGTTCCCAGTTCTTACTGTTTATGTAATTTACGTTCCCCAACATGAATTTCATGGACTGAACCATCTGGATGTCTGTCTGTGTCTTTGTATGGATGCTTTACTGGCATCTTTAATTGCTTAACTTTAAGGCAGTAGAATAAACAATGCAATATCATTAACTGAAAAGGGATTTTGCCTTTGTCAGTAAGTATGTCTTTACATATACATACTCTCAGGTATATCAGTACCAGTTCTTTGGCAATAGTCTTAGCACTGACATTGCATAATGTTACAGCTTCTGGAAATTTTGTAACGTTATTACTAGTATGCACTAATACTCATTTCTAGGTTTTAATAGTGGCCCTGCCATGTACACAACATTATGTTCAAATGGCACCTCTATAACAGGCATTGGAATTAGTGGATTTTTAAATTCAGAATAGGGTGCAGTTTTCTGACAATGTGATTGTGAAGCACACCCATCCTGAACATCCAAGTGCTCCAGATTATGCGGAACGTTCCGCATTTAATGATGAGCGAAGACACTGTTTTGCATTGAACAGCTGTGTCTCCGCTGCACAGATTCTGATTGGTTTGTATACCGTAATTACTGCCAATGGCATCCCGGCATAGCTGTGCTATCCTACCACATTACACAGCATTGGCTGTGCTCCACAGTTTTTGATTGGCTCATAGACCGCATTTATAGCCAGTCGTGAACCCAGTCTATGAGCCAATCAAGTAAAGCTTCTCAGGAGTATGGGAGCCAATGAGAGCACCCCAATAAAGGCCAATCACATCCTGGGAAGCCTTTAGACGCCAAAGTAATGGCTTAAAAAAGGCTTCCAGGAATCAGGGATTTTACTTTTTGTGAAAACAACTTGCTTGGAAAAAGACCGGGATTCAGGAAGAAGGAAGGAAGGAGCAGCTACTGTTTGGGGATGTTGGGACTTGGAAGCCAACCTGCCAGGAGAGGAGTCAGTGAGCTGAAGGGCTTTGGTGGATCAAGATTGGTCAGAAGGCTGTGGTTTTATTTGTTGCCTGCTGGAGCTGGACAACCGGGATCGTCAGTTTGTTTCATGGATTATTTGTGCTACTGCTGTGGAGTCTTTGAATTGCATTGAGGCAAGCTGCTGGTGATGTTTACATAGGCAGGGGTAAGTGTTTTAGCTGCAGTGGTTATCTCTGCTTGAAAATTGGTATGCTAGCACAGATCCTGTTATTGTAACAACTTTCTAAGTTTATCAGAGCAATATTTAGTGTCTCTGTTTGTCACGCTAGTACATCTCTGAAAGATCCTGTTATTCTATTGTTATTCTAGCAGCTTTCTAAGTTTATAAGAGCAGTATTTAAAGTGTCTCTATATTTGTGCTGCTTGTCCCCCTAGTACATCTCTAAAAGTAATTGCCATTTTTTTGCAGAAACGGTATGCCAAGACAGGTCCTGTTATTCTAGCAACTTTCTAAGTTTATAATAGGTTCATAGGTAGGTACTAGGCTATCAGCCCTAGGGCTTATGTAAGCCTAGCCAACAAGGTTCCCACACTTATGCCACCCATGGATGCTAATTACCTGTGTCCCTGTCTAGCACGGCCACCAAGGTGATTCCTAGGGTGAATTTCCTATTACCTATCCACTCATCAAGATTTCTCTTGAAGAGTGCTAGTGATGAACTCTGCTTGACGTAGATAGGCAGCTTGTTCCAGAGTAAGGGAAGTCTCTGGGACAGGAATCTATCCATCCAGCATGTTCTATTAATTGTGGTGATGAGGTTTGGTTCTCTAGAGGGGTTGGATCTGAGGGATTGGGATTTCTTTAGGAGTAGCATGTCCAGCAGCTCAGGGTTTGACATAGCTTTGTATGTTAGGCAGAGGTCACCTCGGAGTAGCTACGGAGTAAAGCCAGAGTTTTTTGAGGCAATCAGCCTAGGGTAACTGTTTGAGTCCCATAATCCTCTATGTGAGGTATTTTTGTGGCCTTTCCAGCTGCCGCAGATGCTTTGTGAGTTAAATTCCAAATGGGGCATTGTACTCTATAATGGGTCTGATGTGAGCCGAGTAGTGGGAGCAATGACTTCTTTTTTCCTGGATGAGAACCCTTTCATGATGAGGTGTCCCACGTAGATGGATTTCCTGACTACTGTGGCAATGTGATTATCAAAGGAGAGGCTACTGTCCACTAGAGTCCCAAGGTCTCTTATCACGCATTCAGTATTAAGTGGGCTGCCGCCTATGTGGTAATCCATGGGTACATGTTTTTTACCAAAGGGAAGTAAATAGTGTGGGAAGAAATAGCCAGGGAATTGTTATGGCTAGGTTTGTATAGGCCCTAGGGTCGATAGCCTAGTACCAACCTATGAACCTATTAGGGGATGACAGTGCACTTTTTGGCATTGTGCGTGAGGTCATGGCTCAGGCACCAGGCATCATTCTCAGTGAGGCCCTTTTGCAGGATGCCCACATCCTTTGGGGACTCTACTATGGCACCCAGTTTGCAGTCATCTGCGAACTTTGTCAGCCAGAGGCACTCTGTGTTGGCCTGTACTTCAGAGAAGTAGATTCCAAAAAGGAGGGGACCCAAGACTGAGCCCTGTGGTACTCCACTTGTCACAGGTTTGGAGTCAGATCTGAAGTCTGCAGTTTTTACAGTGTGGGTTCTGTCTATGAGCCAGTTGGCGACCCATCTTGTGACATATGGATTTATACAGGGACACTGCATTCTTCCGGTATGGATATGGACCCTTTAGGAGGTGGGGGGGTAAAGTTGGCACTGAACCTATCAGCCAGGATGTTGGCAATATCAGTTGGTTCCATTAATTTTGTGCCATTGTGCTGTAATTCAGAGCGGATCTGGGTGTTGCCATTGAGATTCTTGACATAGCTGCAGAATGCTTTGTTGCTTGTCCTTAGAGGCAGTGTCAGTCTTATTTTCATAGTTCGCTTTGGAGGATTTCATGAGAGATCTCAGCTTCTTGCTGAGGCTGACCAGGGACCTCCTCCACTCATGGGATTTTATTCTCTTTTGCATCAGTTTCTTCCTTCTGTTTTAGAGTTTGTTAATAGCAGGGGAGCACCTGATTGGTTTCCTTTTTTAGGAGACTGCGTCTTGGTTCTATTAGGGATAGCACGGTCCATGCACTCGTGTAGGTGCTTATAGAGTGTGTTTGTATAGGGATTCGGCAATGATAACTGTATTGTCCATCTGCATGGGTGTTATGAAATTGGCCACTTCTGTCTTAAGAAGTGCGAAGTTGGCTTTAGAGAGGTTTTTTACTGTGGTTTCCTTAGTGAGGGTGGGAGCGGTATGCGGATATCTAGGGTGATTAGTTTATGGTCGGATCTGACCAAGGAGTTGACTTCAGGTGTGAAGCACCTGTCACTCATGTTGGTAATTACTAGGTCTAGGATATTATTGCCCCTGGTAGGTTGTGGACAAGTTGATCCAGGGCATTGGAGTTTATGAATTCTAGGAAGCGTTGAGGAAAGGAGTTGGTACAAGAGTAGTTTTCCCAGTTAATAGTGGGGTAGTTAAAATCTCCCAATATTAGGGTGTTAGGTTGGACCCTGATATTTTCAATTATATCAAGAAAGGAGGAGTGGGAATCCTGGGGCATGTTGGGGGATCTATAGCAAGCTACAGTATGAATTGCAGTTTTGCCCAGAGTTTGTTGCACTTGGATAATTTCGGATGAATTATGCTGGGCAACTAACCTGAAGGTGTGCTTTATGAATATGGACACACCACCGCCCTTGGTGGTCCGGTCCTGGTTTGATGGCTGAAAGGTATGGTATGAGTTGTATCCTGGTAATGCAGGGGTGCTCTCTGGAACCTTAACTAGGTTTCAGTCACTTAGGGTTGCCACCTTTTCAAATGCCCAAACTGGGACATTTTTGCTACAAACGTCAGATGTTGCAGGGCAAAACATACCCACGGCCAGTACAAAGGACAGGACTTTATTTTTTTGCCTAAATAAAAGCTTATTCTTGTAGCATTTTAGTTTCTTATTCTGTTTCTTATAACATTTAGGTGTTTCAGATACAGAATAACTGTTTTATACAACTATTACATAAAATATAGGAAATAATTTTGTCCTAAAATCTCAGGACATTTGCCATTTTTTCAATTTTTTTGCAGGACACAACTGCCCAAAGAGGTAACCCTACAGTCACTGCACAGATATCGATATTCTCCATTTTAAGGAGTGTCTCGAGTGAGTACATTTTGAGGTTTAGACTTCCCTTAATTTTTGCTTGCTTGTGTCAGTTACGGTGGTGGTTTTGTTTTTTGAGCCTTGCCTAAAAAAGGCACTATGGGGCGGCAAGAGCCCCTATAGTGCTCTTTGTCTCTATGTTTGTGCTGCTTGTCCCCATAGTACTTCTCTGAAAGTAATTGCCATTTTTAGCAGAAACTGTATGGCAAGACAGGCCGTGTTATTCTAGCAACTTTCTAAATTTATAAGAACAATCTAGTAACCAAAAAACAGCCAGGCAGCAAACAGCAGTAGTCCAATGAAGGTCTATCCCTCAGCAGTATACCAGGATAACAGGAAACACACAGCTCCCGACAGTACAAATTGAATAAAACTTTATTGGAATGAAGCACTTTTCATTTCACCATGTGAAACTTCTTCAGAATAAATAATCTACTCATTGTTGTTCTTAAATACCCATGGTGGTTTGGTACAAATTTCAAATCAACCATTTCAATGGATGCTAGTTCCAAACAATTAACGTAAGTAACCATAGAAAATCCCAGAATTTTAAAAGTTAAAGTGCATGTTTTTTATATTACATAAAACAACTTTAAAAATATACACTTTGAAAATATGTATACTCATGAATGCAGGTTTAAATATTTTATTTTGTGTTCTGGTATAAACAAGAAAAAACAGTGCACAAAAAGTGCATCTAATAGTTTTACTATATTTTTATTGTTGTTGTTTTACCTACAGCAGTGATCTCATTTTTAATGCAGGAACAACAGAGAGTTGATCATTTAACTCTGGACTGGTGCAGGCGTGAAGTTGGAGTTGCCATATTAACTCCAGAAGCTCTAACCGAGTCTCCCAGTCCCCCCCCCCCGTTCAGAGGGTTTCACTTGCTTAATAACCCAAAATCCAAACTGTGTATTTTTACATAACACACCATGTCTGTATAAGACATTAGTTTCCTTTTTCTTGCGAATATCAAAGATGTGTTCGTGTATGTTATTTTTCAGACTTCTTTCAGTTTTGCCCATATAGTAGGCATAACATAGAGAGCAATAAACCAAATAAACCACACCCTTGGTTTGACAGTTATAATAACCCTTATTTCTGTTAACATGACTGCAGCTTGGAATGGAAAGCTCACTTTTGTTGGCAATAAATCTGCATTGGGAACAATTTCCACAAGCAAAAGTTCCTACTTTTCTTCTAGCACCTCCAGTAGTGTTGGTTACCTTGTGGTTACGCTCAAACACCCTTTTTAAATTTACCCTCCTCCTAAAACTAAATTTTAGGGGTAAAGTAAATACTTTTAAGCTACTGGGCATAATTTTAAACATCTCCCAGTATTTACAAATGGTCTGTTTAATTTTGTTCGTATCTTGGTTATATGTAAGTACAAAAAAATGATCACCCCCCCACTGTTGTTTTTCCGGGTGTAATTCCTCTCCTCTGATATTTTATTCCTATCCTCTGATGGCACCCCAGGGGGTGGATCTAGGGTGTTAATTTCAAAATTCAACGGACATATATTTAGTACCTCACCCAGTACACACTTTATCTGTTATGGTGTTAATAAAGTCAGGAGGGTAACCCCTTGCTATAAAAAAACTTTTTATTGTTTCAGTCTCCTCAAACAGATCTTCTCTAAGAGAAGTCATTCGAACTGCCTTAACCATCTGTCCTTTCACAATGTTTTTCTTCTGGTGGTAGGGATGATTACTTTCAAAATATAAGTAGGTGTTGGGAAATATTTTTTATGACATATCTTGGATGTGAAACATCTTCTTTCACAGTCCTTTGTTATCTGGACGTCGAGATAATCAGTACTAGTATTCCCCAATTGGTGGGAGAATTTTATAAGAGCAGTATTTAAAGTGTCTTCATGTTTGTGCTGCTTGTCCCCCTAGTACATCTCTAAAAGTAATTGCCATTTTTTTGCAGAAACTGTATGCCAAGACAGGTCCTGTTATTCTAGCAATTTTCTAAGTTTATAAGATCAATATTTCTAAGTTTATAAGAACAATGTTTAGTGTCTCTACGTTTGTGCTCCTTGTCCCCCTAGTACATTTGTGAAAGTAATTGCCAATTTTTTGCAGAAATTGTATGCCAAGAGTTTATAAGAGTAATATTTCTACGTTTATAAGAGCAATATTTAAAGTGTCTCTATTATTGTGCTGCTTATCCCCCTAGTACATTGAGCTTTGTCCAGATTTCTTGCACTAAGGTTGAGAGGTATGTCAGGATGGATGTCAAAAGTGAGTTATTTATAGCAATGAGATGCCTTAAAGTATCCAGGTATTCTTCATGTTTCACTGTTGCAGTCATCACATTTGGGTTATCTGCTTGCAGTATCCTTCAGTCAGCCTGATTATCAAAGTCTTGGGTCCTGCGTCGGTTGCTATCTAGTCTTCCGTGACGTCAGGTAGTCAGGGGTATAAAGCATGCAGCCGACGCCATTACATCAGTCTTTCTTGCCCTGCGGTGCCCGAAGCAGAAGCAGTTCGCAAGTGCTGGTCGGCCGACTCCTGAAATTTTCATTTTCGATTTTCAGAACCGAAGTCTTCAACTAAAGCAAAGTACCCCATTGGGGAAACTTTTTCTTGCTCTAAACTGATGTCAGTAATAGTCAGTAATTGTATTTCTTGTGGAAAGCAAATACCTCATAAAAATTTTCATTCACACTGTATTCCTTGCCTAGGCCCTGACCACGACGTACCTCGCTGTCGGTTTTGTGTCTTATTTAAACAACGAACTATTCGTAGTCAGTATATTTATGCTTCTAAATATTTTGGTACTCATTTCAATTATACAGATATGTCTTCGGTAAGCCACCCGACTACCGATGTTCCGAAAAAACGCAAAGATAAAGACAGAGACAGGCCGCCTAGTTCCAAAGCTGCCGATGACACTTCTCCTAAGCTAGTCGCCAGTTCGCCATTATTCAGTGAGGTGCTTTCGCAGCCCCTGATACCCGCTACTTCAGATTCGCAGGCCTCTACTGAGACCCATTTGGAGTCCGGTATGCCACGAGATGCTTCAACTGTAGAACCTGTGGATGTCTCTACCTTGGATGGGTCCGGAGCCGCTGCGCAGGCTTCGGCTTCTTAGGGTGTATTCAGGCCTACTGACTTGCATATTAAACCGATGCCATCTTCGTCTTCAAGGCCTAAAACTCGAACCATGCCTAGAAAACCGACGCCCAGACCACATGATCAGGCCTCTATGCCTAAAAAAAAATAAGAATGGCTGAAGACCTTCTTATTTTAATCAGGGGAAGCCAACCTTCCCCCTCTAAGAGACCCAGGACTGAATTTCCTTATTATACATCTGATCAGGATTCTGAAATTTCTGTTTCCTCTGATGACCAGGATTTACCCTTATCTGCCTATGAGGATTCTGATGCAGAGGACTCTATTCCCTCTGCTTCCCCCCAGAGGATTTCTCTTTTCCCCCCAGAGGATTTCTCTTTTGGTGAAACCATGAATACTTTTTGGGAGCATTTTTGCTGGGAAAGCCAGGATCGCTCTGATTCTAGAAAGAGGCTTAGGGATTTCTTACTCCTGCCCCAACACAGCTATCCCCCCTGTACTAGACATTGGTGATGATGCCTTTTCGGAACCTAGTTTGGCCCCTGATTATTTACCTCCTGCTCCCAGAAAACCTGATAGATATTACAGGGTTCCTGACTCTCACAAGTTCCTTTTTAAAAATCTTACTGTGGATCCAGAGACCATTTCACAGGGATCCAAGGGCATTAAGGCTACTACTGCCAAAAATCCTACCCCCTCTGATAGAGATTCCAGGACACTGGATAGATGGGGTAAGAAGGTATACACTTCAGCAACCTTGGCCATTAGGGCCTTAAACTGCCAGTTTCATATGTTAAAGTATCAGCAGCATATTATTGGATTGCTTAAACAGAGAATGATGTTGATTCCTGACTGTGCTGAAAATAAGGATTTACAGGATTTAATGCGTTCTGCTGAACAAGATGGGAAGCATACTTTGCAATGTGGTTTTGATTCTCTAGAGGCATCTTGCAAGGCTGCTCTCACTGGGTCTGTACTTAGAAGGCATGCTTGGCTTAAGGAGCAGTCCTTGCCAGATCATGTTAAAGCTAAATTGTTGGATGCTCCCTTAAATCAGGACTGCCTGTTTGGCAACAAAGCAGAAGAAGTACTTAAAAAGATGGAGGAAAAAGCTAAATCTATGCAAACTGTTAAAAGATTTCCTACATGTACAGCCTCCCAAGATTTAGTAGGCATTGGCCCTCTAAGAATTGGTCCTTTCCTGTCCCTTCCAGGCCTTCTCAGTCGAAACCCAGAACTAGCAGAACACCCAGGCTTCAGTCCCAGGGTATGCACAGGACTAAGCAGTGGGGGGTTCCCACTTCCAAATCAGGGAATAGTAAGACTCCCCCCTTGGTAAGCTGTCTCAATGACTTACCTTTAAAACTTCCAAGCACTTCTCAACTGACTGCTCCTTTAGGGGGAAAGATTGCTCCGCAGGCAAAAAAAAACTGGGAACTCATTACCCAGGACAAGTGGGTTTTAAATATAGTTTCCCAAGGATACAGATTTCACTTCCACATGTTACCAACCCCAAACGGTTGGCCAGATCTACTCCCAAATCAGTGGGCAGAGTCTCAAAAGCAAGTACTCTCTCTCTCTTAAGCATAAGGGCTATTCAAACTGTACCAGAAGAGGAAAAGGGACAATGTTTCTACTCAAGACTTTTCCTGGTACCCAGAAAAGACAACTCATGGTGGCCTATCCTGGACCTTTGTATCCTAAACACCTTTTTGGTGATTCCCAAAATTCAAGATGATAACTCTTCACCAGTTGCTTCCTATGCTAGGCAAGGACAGCTGGTTGACAACAATGGATTTAAAGGAAGCCTACCTGCACATCCCAATCAGGGAATCTTGCAGAAGATACCTACTCTTCAAAGCAAGCTACATGCACTATCAGTTCTCTGCACTGCCCTGTGGCGTATCTACTGTGCCTAGGGTATTCACAAAGTGCCTAGCTCCAGTCATTGCATTTTATAGGCAAAGAAATATTCAAATATACCCATACCTGGATGATTGTCTAATTCAGGCAGAAAGCCAGGACATGCTTTTGAATCATCTGGCATTTGTACAAAAGGTGCTAACTTGTCTGAGGTACACCATAAACGAAAATAAATCACATCTTGTACCCTGTCAACAAATTATATTCCTGGGAGCAAGCATGAACACAACTTCCCAGATGGCTTTCCTCACGCCAGAGAAACAAATTCATTTGACAACTTACTTCAGAATAATGGCCACAAAATCCCTGCTGTCTGCAAGACAAATACTGCAAGCCTTGGGATTCATGGCCTCTTGCATTCTACTAATTCCATATGCAAGACTGCATATGAGGAAACTACAATGGTATCTAAAAATCATATGGTGTCAACATTCTCAGGATCTAGAAGCAATGATTCCTATCATACCTTGCCTACAGTTAGAGTTCCTTTTGGTGGGCAGAGGCCTGCCACCAAAACAAGGGACTACCTTTCCTCTACCCCCTGCTGCCCAAACCGTAACAACAGACGCATCAGACTATGCATGCGGGGCTCACCTGGCAGGGAAGTGCATTCAGGGCAAATGGAACCCAAGTCAAATGCATCTGCATATCAATCAAAAAGAAATGTTAGCTGTACAGAATGCTCTGACAGCCTTCAAGGACCACATTCTTCCAGGACAATTAATGGTAAAGACGGACAACACCACTGTTCTGTGGTACATAAACAAGCAGGGGGATACCCATTCATACCCCCTCTGCAGACTAGCCATGGCTCTGTGGAACACAGCCTTGAGCTACCAAGTTCATCTACAGGCTCAGTTCCTGCCAGGAAAACTAAATACACTGGCAGACGAACTAAGCAGAAATCTCATGGACCCACACGAGTGGAGACTGGAACCAAAGACTTTCAACATGTTGACAATCAAATGGGGGAGCCCAGATATAGACCTGTTTGCCTCCCCCCAGAACTACCAATTGGAAAAATTCTGCACATGGACTCCCCACAAACAAGCTTGGAAAATGGATGCCCTGTCCTTCAGCTGGAAAAATCTATCAGTTTATGCCTTTCCTCCTCTGCCTCTCCTCTCCAAAGTACTACTAAAGATCAAACAGGACAAACCAAGGATGATACTAACTGCACCAGACTGGCCACGCCAACACTGGTACCCCCTCTTGAGCAGTGTGTCATTGCTGGCTCCATGGCACCTGCCTCAGACCCCTACCCTGCTGTCACAGTAGGAGGGCCAGATTCTGCACCCTCAGCTTCAAACCCTGAACCTAGCAGCCTGGATAATTACCTAATCTCTCCGTTACCATCCCTCAGTAAGCAAGTGTTGGATGTCATTTTGGAGGCAAGGAGGCCTAGTACTCGAAAATCTTATGCTGAAAAATATAAAAGATTCTGTGCCTGGAATCAAACTCAAGGGATGGGCACAGCAGTGCCCAATTTACCTCAGATTCTTCAATACTTAACTGAGATGCTTCACAAGGGCCTTTCTTTTTCCACCATCAAAATTCATGCCTCAGCCATTTCAGTTCATTACAACACAGAACCACCCCTCTTCTCTCATCCACTGCTCAAGCAGTTCCTCAGAGGGGCCAAAAACTTAAGACCACCCAGGAGAGCCCCAACTCCAGCCTGGGACCTTAACTTTGTATTGGAAAAACTCACTCTACCTCCTTTTGAGCCAGCTGCAAGTGCAGAGTTAAAATTCCTTTCTTGGAAAACAGCCTTCCTTTTCGCAATCATTTCAGCAAGAAGGATATCTGAATTACAGGCTCTTATGGCAGTGGAGCCTTTCATCATCTTGAATGTGGACAGGGTGTCCCTCAGGACCAATCCCTCCTTCATGCCCAAGGTGGTATCCAGTGTGGCTCTTAATCAGTCCATTAATTTGCCAACCTTCTTTTCTAATCCACAGAGCAAAGGGGAACTGATACTGCACTCCTTAGATATGCACAGACAACTTAGATTTTACTTAGACAGGACTAAACCTCAAAGGAAATCTGAACAACTGCTGGTGGCAATTACTGCAGGGGCAGAGGGGAAGGCTATTTCAAAGCAAACCATTTCTAAATGGATAGGCCATTGCATTCATTTCTGCTATAAGCACCATGAAAAAGCTATCCCACAGGGAGTTAGACCACATTCAACCAGGGCTGCGTCTACCTCTACAGCCTTTCTCAGAGGAGTCCTTACCAGGAACATCCTAGAAGCTGCTACCTGGAGTTCTGTACATACTTTCACCAAGCATTACCATTTGCCAATGTTCTCTAAATCCAGAGCTGGCTTTGCCATTGCAGTCTTGCAGGGCCTTATAGCTGGTCCTAATGCTATCTAAGTTCCTCCTCCCATCCTTAGGGAATCTACCCAAATGTGATGACTGCAACAGTGAAACACGAAGAACATAGTACAGTTATGTACACTTACCATAAATGTAGATTTTCGAGTGTATTCACTGTTACAGTCCTGGTTACCCTCCCTCCAGCCCCCTGACTTTTTTGTCTATACCTCTATTCTCCTTTACTATGCTTAAAAGCTTTTTTTTGGAGGTATAACCTTGCATATATATATTTAATTGCGGGGCACCTGACATCTGGGGCAAGAAAAACTGGTGTAATGGCTTCGGCTGCATTCTTTATACCCCTGACTATCTGACATCATGGAAGATGAGACAGCAACTGACGCAGGACCCAGGACTTTGATAATCAGGCCGACTGAGGGCTACTGCAAGCAGATAAGCCAAATGTGATGACTGCAACAGTGAATACACTCGAACATCTACATTTATGGTAAGTGTACACAATTGTACTTTTTGTTTTCTGGTAGAACTTTAGAGAGTGACTTGATTTTGCATTCTTTGGTCGTAACTGTTCCAAGGCATGATGTCTTAAATGGCACATTCTTGTAAAAGTACTGAGGGCCCTGGTTTTAAGTACCTTTTTAGGCACCTTTGCCAGGCCCAGACCTGGCTATAGGACAGGGGTAGAACACATCTAAAGTGGTGAATGTAAAATACAAGTAGTATTGTGATGATGTATGTGTTGCAAGTGCACTTGTTAAGCTGGATGTGTTTATCCTTGGCATGGATTTTGAGATATAATCAATGGTGCTTTGAAAGTACTGAATGTCATGAAAGTCACTCTTCCCTTCTGCAACACTGGTTAGGTGGGCAAGTGAGCACCAGAGGAGTGAAAGTGTTGTTGTCAAAGCAAGGAAGTGAATAATCTGATCATGCAGGCCTTCATAGTAAACAAAAGGAACAGAGATGAGCAAGAGAAGAGGGTGCAAAGTCAGGAAACTTCCAGTGACATGGGTAGGTTATGGCCCTATTGTCTCATATCTTTGCATTTGAGGAGATTTTCTAATTTTCCTTTCTGCACTATAATTTGTTTGTCATTGTTTAACACCATTGTTTTACAAACCTGTTAGGTACAGACTTCCCAGATTACAATGAGGAAAGGGATGTAGATACAGATTGCACCCCAAAGAAGAGAAGATACACAATTTTTCAGCCAAGTTGGGCAAGTGCCTTTGACTGGCTTTCTATGAGTAGGCACGGAGTGAAATATGCCTTTTGCAAGACTTGTAACATACATTTCACAATCCATCAGGGGGTCCGACATGACCTGCAACGACATGCCAACAGTGAGAAACACAGGCAGAATTGCAAGCATGCAGCTGGAAGATCTATGGTGGATTTCTTTGGACCTCAGAGTTTAGCAGGTACAAAGGTGGTTGAGACAGAGGTTGGTTTTGTGTCTCTCCTTGCTAAACACAACTTATTATTTGCAGCAGGAGAACACATCCTGAAATCTATGAAGAAGTGTGGAGAGGATTAAGATGTTCTCCAGAAAATGACATGTGGAGCAACGAAGGCAGCATGCATTGCATGGCATATTCTGGGGCCTCATTACCAGAACGATGCTGCAGCAGCCTGCCAGAAATTACTGTTCTGTGTGTATCTGGACCAAAGCACAGACATGGAAGATGACAAACTGTTAGTGATCCTTGTTGGTTACCTTGTTGAAAAGGCAAGAAAAAATGTGATAAGGTTCCTTCATATGCCCAAATGTGTGTCAGGAACTGGACAAGCAATGTAATGTCTACTCTGACAAAATTTTACATTCCAGTTTCTAACATTGTGGGCTCTTCTTCAGACAATGCTGCCTCGATGATTGGAAAACACAATTCTGTGCTGTCTCGTTTAAAGGAGGTGAAGCCCACAATTATAAACATGGGGTGTCTCTGCCACTTGGCTGATCTCTGCAGTAAGGCTGCTGTAAAAGCACTACATTCACCAGTTGAACAACATATGTGTACTGCCATTTCAGTTCCAGTGCACAAAGACAACAAAAACTGCAAGAATTTGCTTTGTTCACAGATACTGCCCCCCTCAAGATCATTAGACATGCACCTACTAGATGGCTCAGTCTTGGTAAGGTAATTAACAGAACCCTGGACATGTGGCCAGCTCTAAATTCATATTTTCTGTCTGCAGAGCCAAAGTCTGCTAAGATTGACTTAATTTCTAAAAACCTGCAGTCATGAAGTGCATATAATTTTCCTGTTTCTTAAGAATGCACGGGAACCCTTATTGGAGTTCAACATTCAGCTTCAGAAGCGAGAAAGTCAGCTACTGACAGTGCATGTCACTGTGCATAAACTCCTGCAGCAGTATGCTGGCAGACTCCTCAGACCTGCAGCTGCTGTCAGACTAATCAAACACAGTGATGTGTCAGTGTTGACTGACAGTAGCTGTGTTCTACCAAACGGTGAACTGCGTATTGGCTATGAAGTCAAGCAGTACATGAATAGCCATGAGGAGGATATTGCCGGCACAGTCACTGACTTGAACTTTTCTCAAACCAAAAGCTGTAGATGGAATGAAGGAGCGAACACAATTCTTTTAGTACTTTCATTCAAGTTTATTCTTCATGAACTTCTTCAGAAAAAAAGTTAACCTCTCAAAACACACCTCTTATAAGTTACATCACACTTCACATGACTTTCATGATAGTTTCAATTAAAGGTATAAAATCATACCATAAAAATAAAAAACTGTCTCGTTTTCCAAACAGCTTAGTATGTCAAAGCTTCATAAAAAATGTCTTAATATTAAAACATCATCATATTATTGTGATTTGAATGTTATTTTAGTGCTAAAAAACACTTAATATTAATACATTCATTCAGACCAGGGGCTCTGCTACCAGACAGATCTGCCACAATGACTCCTTGCATTCTAAAGTCAAATTGGTGTTCCCTATATAATCCACTTGTCAGACATAATCTATGACTGAAAAGGTGAACTTTTTAAAGTTCACACAGTGAATAGCATGCCTAGCTAAAGCATTAGTAAAGTCCTTTTTCTTAATAGCAAGTGTGTGCTCACGCTTTAAACATGTGTGTGTTCTACACTTTAAACATCTAATGGTTTTTCCTATGTAGTAACTAGGACAAGAGTCACGTACTGCCACATAAACTATGTTTGTACTCTCACAGGTAAACTGTCTGTGGACCCAAATAGTTTTTTTAAGATGTGTAATAAATGTACTAGATGTATTGCTTATATACCTACATTGTTTACACTTCCTACTGGAGAAAGTACCACAAACACTATTCACATCAGTCAATGCTAAAGTGTGCCCCCCGGCCATTTCCCAAAATGTTTTTGATGTTCTTAATTTTCTTATAGGTGAACTTGGGTTCAACACCTACTACCTGAATGAATTCACTGTTCCCCATCAAAACCTTCCAATTGTCTTTAATTATGTGTTTGATGACACCCATCTCATTGACAATGGGATTGGGGAAAGAAATAGTAAACACTGTGTTGTCCTTCTTTTTACTGTTGTTACTTATATCACCATCCCCCCTGATGATGGGTTTGGCAGCATTTTGTGTCAGAATAAACACTTCCATGTGTATATTGGTTAACCAAGCCTGGTAATACCCTCTTTGTTCAAAAAAATGTGTCAACATGATGACCTCTTGAAAAAAAGTGTCATCATCCGATGTAAGTCTACTGAAGTGAATAAATCGCCCCTTAATTACCCCTTTCTTCATACGCCTTTGGTGTAAGCTATGTATGTGCAAATACTGGTTGACAAAAACATGTTTCCTATAAATCTTACTCACAAAAGTGTTACTGAACGTATCAAAAGACAAATGTATAGCCAAAAAATTAATGGTCTTACCAAAACTTCCCACAGAGAAATTCAAAAAATCTGTGGTGTGATTTAAGTCCCTAACAAAGGACTCAAATTCACTCTCATCACCAGTCCACAGAAGTATCAAATCATCAATATATCTTTGATATAAAATAATGTGGGACCTTTGTGGATGTACATACAAATATTTCTCCTCCCACATGTACATTACAAGGTTGGGAAAGGATCCCCATAGCCCACCCCTGAGGTCTGCTTATAATATCTTTGGTTGAATTAAAAAATATTATTGTAAAGAACTATACCCATAAGCCTGCAAACTGTCTCTATTTTATTATGTGTAAAGTCAGTGAACCCATTAAGGTAATCTCTCAGATATTCTACACCAGCATCTTGGTTGATGCACATGTACGGTGATTTAACGTCTAGAGATGCAAAATAAAAATCACCATGGGTGAGGTTAATGTCCCTCAAAATTTCCAAAAGGTGCCAGGAGTCCCTAAGGTGTGACTTCAGTTTTTGCACTATAAGATTAAGTGTGTAATCCAGCCATAAAGAAATACTTTCTGTCTTGGTTCTCTTGGCTGAAATAATGGGCCTAAAGGGCGGATTTGTTTCTGATTTGTGTACTTTGGGTATCCCAAAGAAACGTCCCATGCTGGGATGTTCCACTAACAAATATTCAGATGTGTCATGATCTAAACTACTCTGGCAAAACATGTCAAACAGATCAGTGTTTATTCTCAAAAAACTGTTGTTAATTACATTCTTATCTACAACAAAATAAGCTGTATCATTTACCAACATGTCTTCAATTTTTTAACATAATCTTCAGTACACATAATCACCATCATACCACCCTTATCGGCCCCCATAACTCTAATGTCTTTATTTTTACTTAAAATACACAGTGCCTGGTGTTCTTCCACAGTGAGGTTATGCATGTGGGTGTCCTTTACAATATTCCTCATGTCCACTTCACACATCACGAAACACTTGCAAGGTGTTGCACAAGGGCAGGTTGTATGTGCTGTTCTTTTTAAATTTGTTACAAACATCTTGTTTGTCTAAAGTAGGTAAAGAAGGTTAATTTTTCTCAAAAAAGTTTGAAATCAACTAATAGTCTGGTACTATTAACAGAACTACTTGGTATATAGGAAAAACCTTTTTTCAAGACTGAAATCACATCATTAGATAAAACACTATTTGACAAATTCAAAATGCGAGTTTCAAAGTCTGAAACACATAGTTTTTCTTTCTGTTGTTTCTTCCCATCGTTTTTGTCTTGTTCTGAACCTGGTTTGACCACCTGGGAGTCCATTTGTTGCTCCCTTGGTCCACCGAAAAAAGGACCTGATCCACAGGGGTTATTTGCAGATGAAACCACTTTAGCAAATGTTGGATGTTTATTATCAGACCCCACTGAAACTTGCTGAACTGTGTTACTGTTGTTATTATTGTTATTGTTATTAGGGACTTTGTTGTTATTATTAGTGGTCATACTATTGTTGTTTCCACTTCCATTATCATTCACCACACCCTGTGTGACGTTGTTGTCATTAGTTGCATTGGTGTTGATAGTGTTCTTCTGAAAAGCCCGCCGACATTGCAAAAGGTAGGCCACTTTTTTGACATAGGCATTAGAAAATTAAGAACATCAAAAACATTTTGGAAAATGGGGGTTGCACACTTTAGCATTGACTGATGTTAATAGTGTTTGTGGTACTTTCTCCTGTAGGAAGTGTAAACAATGTAGGTATATAAGCAATACATCTAGTACATTTATTACACATCTTAAAAGGACTATTTGGGTCCACAAACGGTTTACCTGTGAGAGTACAAACAGTTTATGTGGCAGTATGTGACTCTTGTCCTAGTTACTACATAGGAAAAAACATTAGATGTTTAAAGCGTAGAATATCTGAGCATACACTTGCTATTAAGAAAAAGGACTTTACCAGTGCTTTAGCTAGGCGTGCTATTCACTGTGTGAACTTTAAAAAGTTTACCTTTTCAGTCATAGATTATGCTCCATAAGTGGATTATATAGGGAACACCAATTTGATTTTAGAATGCAATGAGTCATTGTGGCAGATCAGTTTGATAGCAGACAGAGCCCCTGGTCTGAACGAATGTATTAATAGTGTTTTTTAGCACTAAAATAACATTCAAATCAAAATAATATGATGATGTTTTTATATCAAGACATTTTTTATGAAGCTTTGACATTCTAAGCTGTTTGGAAAACAAGACAGTTTTTTATTTTTATGGTATGATTTTATACCTTTAATTTAAAGTATCATGAAAGCCATGTGATGTGTGTTTTGAGAGGTTAACTTTTTTCTAAAGAAGTTCATGAAGAATAAATTTGAACAAAAGTAATAAAATAATTGTGTTTGCTCCTTCATTCCAGCTACAGCTTTTGGTTTGAGTTTCATTTTCCAGTTTGTTGTGTGCTTATAAGTTTTTGAATTTAAGTTTTATAGAAAAGTTACAGCTTTTTATGCTGCAGTGCTGTCGAAAATGCTGAAAACATTTCCCGTTGCAGGATCACTTACTGAAAGATGTTGCATTACTTATTAATCCGGCCAAAAAATTGGGCATTTCTTCAGGACTTGTCAGGGATGTTGGTTTCCATCTGGGTGTGTGTGAAATTGATGTTGAGGCTGAACAATTAATCGATGAGTTTACCCATTATCAGACTGAGGACACAGGGAATCTGACAGGCCCAGTAGATAGGCCCCACTCATGTGTGTCAAAGTACTGGGCACACCTTCTGAGGGACTTTTGCACTGAAGGGAAACTGCCACTCTTTAAGCAGCTGAAAATGTCTACTTTGCTTGCCACACTTAAATGCACAAGCTGAAAGAACATTTATCATGGTGCGGAAAGTGAACACTGAACTGCATCAGTCTCTGTGTGTAAAAACCTTGAACTCTTTTTTGGCAGTTAAAATGAACGAAGAACTGGACTGCTGTGATGTTAAGCTTCCAGAACATGTTTTAGATGCTGACAAGAAAGCCACAGCAGCATACAGTAAGTCTACATCTGACGTATGACTGGGTGCTGTTGAACTTGGTCCAACTAAAACCATTTGTGTGTTTTGTAATATGTCTGCTTAGAAAATGTAGTAAATGTGATTTTTATTTTTGTAAAGTGCTGTTTCATTTACTTATGATGTGGTTATGGTATTGCAGATTAAATAAAGCTTTTGGATATAAGAAGTGTGCTTATTGAATTTATTATTACTTATTGAATTACTTATTTGAATTTTGCAGATGTTCCACCATGCTCCATGGCGATGGCACGTTTCGCGCAGTGCGAAAATAGGGTGTTCCACATTTTGAACATTTGTCACACATTCTTAGGGTCTGTGTTCCACATTGGCCTCTTAAGATGTTGAGACCTATGCACCCATCTGCTCTCTCATTCAGTATACCTGGCTAATAAGATGTGGCTAATGCCTTTGCCTTAGTTTTGTTCATCCCCAGGTGACCTCTTAACACAATACTATGGGCTAGATTTGTTACTGGTGTCCTGTAAGGTGATGTCGAAATCCCTCTCTGTCTTTACTTATTCTGTGTAAGTGGTCGGTCATCTTTTAACTTAAAGTAACGGTAAACCGTAATGGCAGCATCTTAATCACGATCTTACCCTATAACTTTAGTTACATTATCTCTTACTGTACTCAAAATATTGTCTTCCCGTTCTGCTTTTTTAAAGTTTATGTGGCTTACCCCAAGTCTGCAAATTTAGGGTTACTTTCTTCACTAGCTTGTCTTTAAGATTAGAAACAGTTTTCTGTCCCAAAAACATGGACCCTGCAGCTTTGTCATGTTACCCTACAAGGATAATTCTGGGAAGAATATTCTGCTTTACTTTTTTCCACAATATGAATAAAACTGTTGCAAGGTCCCTAGTTTTTTTTTTTTTTTTTTTGCTCCCCTTGGTCAGAAATAGGTTTAGAAACCTGCATTTTTTTACCTGTCACAGCTTTAGTACTATCATTTCTTTGCTCTGACGGTCCTCACTTAAATGTCCTTCTTTTCTGTTTTTATACTCTCTCTTCTTCTATACTAACACTTCATATAAGTTTCTGAGTGGGCATTTGTCCTGTACTGATTTTTTACTTCACAGTTATTATCCCTACATTTTCAGTGCTAAGTTGATCTTCTCTCTCAGGCAACCTCATTTTTTCAAAGTGTTTCTGATGTTCAGAATATGTAACAATGTCTGAGTGTCTAAATGTAACTGTCACCCCTCATAATTTCCTTACCCATAGTTGTTCTTTCACAAGGTTTGGCTGTATTTCCTATTCATCTGGTTAGCTGCCTCTCCCTTAGAGTGGAGAACAGCTGTGGGCTGGCCATTCAGCTTTCACAACTCCCTTTCATGAGGTGAAGTCAGTATCATCAGATGACAACCTTGACACCACAGTGGAAGGATGATGAGTAAAGGGTTTTCAAATAAGTTCAGTACGTAGTAGCTGCAGTGATTTGTAGGAAGATGAGTTAGAGTAAAAAAAAAATGATAATTGAGATTTATTATAAGTAAATTATTTAAATAGTAAATCGGTCTTGCCAAGTTGTTTTGAATGACACATATAGAGCAGCTTAGAAAGAGCTAAAGTGATCTAAGATAAGTGGTAATATTTGTGAGTGAGTAACCATATGAGAAACAAGAACACTGTAGTGGGGCTGCCTAAAATGCAGGACAGAGTGATGCCCAATGAGCCATGCACCTATAGTGGTACACTACTGCAACTGCATATTTGTTCTTAATTTTGTTTAGGGAACTTTGACATTATTTTAGCAAAATGCCTCTTGATTTTACGGTGTGATGTACAATTGCCTTATTTAGAGATATTTTATTTATGTTTTCATATTTTTGTGCGGGTAGTGTTGTATACAAGTGTCACCCACAAGGTCAGCAGTAAACTTTGTCATCTGAGTAAAGTGTAGAAAATTTGTCTACCTACTTTGATTGGAGAAAGTAAGAGAGACCCCCAAAACTGAGCAACTATTTTCCGTTAGTTGGTATTTCCTGGGAGATGTCAAGTGTACCTCATAACATGAAAGCTTAAATAATTATTTATTTATGTGTTTGACTGGGACAGTCCAGTTGGGCAAGAAAAGCCCTTTTCAGCAGAGGCCCAGGGATGAAATCCCCAAAACATGAGAATAAAAATACATGCAGTAATATTTTAATACACAGAATTCTAAAGCAATAAAAAGTAGAGACATCTCAATAAAAATAAAGACCACTTTTTTGCATAGTCAGTGGTGTATTCTGTATTTAATATATGTGGGTAAAAAGGATACAACAGCTTCATTGTGATACCAGATTGTAACGTATACAAAGATTTCCTGCATTTCTGACAATGTTTTATATTGTGCAGATAGAGTGCTGTATATAGATAGTAATGAAAGATACCTGGAGTGGAAATGAAATAGTGGTATTGCGCCCAATTCCAAAAGACTTGTTCTCAGTGTAAGTGACCACACTTGCACTGAGAACAAGTGTTTTGGAATCTGGCCCACTCATCAAACCTGTTTATAGGTAGGCCTTACACCAGAGTAAGTCAGTTAAACTTAGAGCAAGTCTTTCAGAATCAGGGCACACACTTGGAATCTGGCCTATTGTCAGGCTATGTAATGGTGTATTTATGCACATATTTTTATTTATCTGTCATTCCGACTTTTTTAAGTAAAAATAAATATATTTTATTTGAGTTATTTAAAACAAATACAGAAACCAAGTATTTGTGTTTTATGTCCTGACTTGGGCAAAATGTTACAAAATCTGCATTCAGTGGAATAAAACAGATTAAAGTAGCATTTTGTGTGATTTTGGTGTGTGAGCCATTAACACTGGCTTAGTCTCTCAAAGTTTAAGTATTCTTCAGTTGTTGTAGTACAGGAGAGCCAAGCAGTTTTTTTTTAGTTCTTTCACCCTTTTTAATTTCTTCAGATCTTTTTGGTTTCTAATACTATGATGGAATTGGACCCCATTCCTAAGTCACAGTATGATTAAAGTTCATGAAATTAGTATTGTTACAATCTTTGATGTCAGCCAAATGTGCTCTTTGCAACACTCACAATGTGCCCAGTAATGACCCCTCCTGCAAGTCACATGGGCTTACATGGATTGGTACCATATCTAAATACAATTGTAGATTGTTTTTTTTATAAGACCTGTTGATCCAACTACTATTGGAACTGTCTGGGTATCTTTCTTCCACATTGTTCTCATTTGTGCCTGCAGATCCTGATATTTTTTGACCTTGTGTCTCTCTGTACACTTGACACTGTAGTCACTGGATGTAGCAATTTCAACGATCAATGCTACTTTTGTCTTCTTTTATTGGGCCACTATATCCAGTTTTTTTCGCATCTATTTTTTGAACTGTTGGTAATGGGTGATCCCATGTGATATAAACTTCATCATTTTCTATGATGATTTATGGCTCATATTTCCAGTGTTTTTCAGCCACTTCAATACCATAATGTTGCACAATCCCCAGTGTACCAGTCTTGCCACGTCATTATGCCCTTCAGTATACAGTCCTTCTGCCATTAGTATGTCACAACCAGCAACGAGGTGTACGACTGTTCCCAATTTGGTTTTACAAAACCTGCATTTGTCTGTTTCTCCCACATGTTCAATGGACTTTGTAAATCAATATGTTAAATGCCAGCACTAACCCGCTACTATCAAATGGGATTTTGTCTTGGAATATCCCTACAATACAGGATGAGAGTACATATGAGAACTTCCTTGGTACATATTGAACATTTGAAAATCATTCATTCATTTTGAAGTGTCATTGCAGCATAAAGTGGTGCCTAGAGGTCTTAGGGCATTGACTATGCCCACTTATAGTAAGACATTTCCTTTATAACTTAGGGATTGGCAGTCATTAAATCTTGGGCTCAGTGCACAATACATGCAGCTCCTCATTCAGTTCTTTCAACCACAAGAGAAGGAGCTGCACAATGAGATCAATGCCTTACAAAATTAAATATTGGATAGTTTTTCTGAGGATGTGATGGGAGACAAATTAGATTTATATGAAAATAATATGCTAAATGAAAAGAGACTACAAGCTACCAAAATACGTAAACTTCAGAGAGACCTCCAAGATTTTGAAAAAGGGGCATTTTTTTCATGGCCAAGGAACAGGAACATTACTGATTTACAGTCAGAGAATATGGTAATAGAAACAAGGGTTGAACAACCAATAGCAGTGTTGGAGGAGGCACCAGCTTCCATTGCTCAGGCGGAAATATCCACAACTAATACATTCAATGGCAGTGACACAATGGGCTCGCGAATGGACCATATTGAGTCTACCCATCTACTGGAGGGCAGTAAGAAAACAAATACCAGCTTTTCTAATGAAAGAATTGTTAGACCACGAACTGTGATACCGGGTCCTGTAGTGGCGGAACAACCTGAACGTTTGTTACAGCCGCGTATACATTTTTTTTTGTTGAAAGACCCACTCCCCATACTAGAATGCTCAAAAAGCAGAGGGAGAGTTCGGTGGCTACAGAATACCAACAATCCAAGGAGTCTGGAATGGAAATGGAAGAGACAGGTTTAGTTATAAACATTTCTTCTCATACACTGACTGAGACACAGCTTTCTTTGTTATCTAAAGGTCTTAATTTTATTCCCGCCCAAAAAAACAGACTTAGTAGAAGTCTTAAAAAGTTTGAAGTTTTTTGGGCAAACTTTAAATTTGAAAGCTATGTACAAAAATGACACATGTAACTATGATGTCTTTAAAAAGCCTAATACTTATATTCCACCATCACATCCTATGGTGGAAGCGTTTATTGAACTATGTGAAAAACAGATATACATTAGCTAGTAAAGATACAGCTAAATACTATAATATGTCAAAGGCTGAATATGTTGCATTGAATGAATTGAAGAACTTATGTAGTATAGAAATTACTCATGCTGACAAGGGAGGGGGTGTTGTGATTTTAGATAAGGACCTTTATTTGCGGCAGATGAGAATCTTATTGAATGATGTAGAGACCTACTTAAATGTATCAAATATTATTGTGAAAGGGATTATAGAGAAAGTCTCATTTTTAGTATTTGACCTATTATGTACCTGCAGTAGTGGTGCTGCGGTAGCGTTGTCGCCTCACAGTAAGACGCTGTCCGGTTCAATTCTCAGCTAGAGCGTCTTCTGCGTGGAGACATGTGTGAATGGGCGTACCTTCGTTGAAGGTTGTGCATCAGGCCTGGCAAGCCGGTATGTAAAAATCAACTGCCAATCATTAGCGGACCAGAGTTCCACTGTGGCGACCCCCTAACCAGGAAAAGCCGAAAGACACAAACAAACAAACCTATTATTAACTAATATGATTACTGAATCTCTATTTAACTATTTTAATGTTGACAGTCCCTTAATTCCAAGTATGTATGGACTACCAAAAGCCCATAAACATCTTTCGATACCACCCATGCACCCTATAGTTTCCAGTAAGGGATGGGTGACTGAACCCCTATCTATATATGTGGAGAAGAACTTACATCCCCTTTTAGACAAATGCAATACCATTCTAAGAGATACCAAAATGTTTTACAGACAATGTTGATTGAAACATGCAAAATTCACAGTGATTATTGTTTTGTTACTATGGATATAGAATCATTATTTACTGTTATTCTGAATGAATGGGGAATAGCAAACATTAGGACATTTTTGAATAATATAAACTGGAGTGATAGGAAGGCATATCTTATATGTACAATACTTGAAATGATTCTAGACAACGTTTTCATATTTGATAGTAAATTTTATTTGCAGAAGGTTAGCGTGGCTGTGCCAGTAGCTACGCCAACCTGTGTTTGGTTCAGTGGGAAATGGATCACGTTTTGTCTAATAATGTGTTTACTAAACATCTTAGATGGTATACACATTTTGTAGATGATATTTTTTTGCTATGGGATGGCACAGTGGAACAGCTGAATCAATTTATTACATACTAGCACACTACCACTAAGTTTCTGAAGTTCACTTATAAATACTCATATAGTGAGATTGATTTTTTATCTGTCAAGATTCATAGAGGGGAATTAGATAACTTGCAAACAGGTTTATACAGGAAACCTGTTAGAAGGAATAACATGTTACATAACAGTAGCATGCACCCTAAACATGTGAAAAAGAATGTCCTTAAAGGACAGAGCTTTAGAATAATGTGGCTCTTTAATGATGATATTTGTTTGGAAAGGGCTTTATTAGATCTTAAGCGAGAATTTCTTAGCAGGGGATATAAAGCTGCTGAGATTGATAAATATATTAAAGAAGCTTGGGAAGAAAGACCATATTATGGGGAAACAGCTGCAAGAGATATCCTGTTAGATTTACCCTTTCATATTCTATTGACATTAGCAGAGTGTGTGATATTGTGAAGACTACTGGAACATCCTTAATACTATAGATGAACTTAAAGATATAATAGGTGAAGCACCTTCCTTTTCTTTTATGAATAATTTATCATTGAAAAGACACCGATGTTATAATTCGAATAGGAAGAAAGGACCGTATTCAGATAGAGTTGGAGCACACAAATGTAGGAGTTGTAGTGCCTGTAAACATATATATATAAGAAATTCTTTCCAACACCCCTCTTTGCACTTTAATATTGATTTTAACTTCTGTGCTGACTGTAGAACGAGCAACTTAGTTTACTTTAGTTTTTGTAAAGTCTGTTATGCCTTTCACGTTGGTAAAACCAAGCATATGTTAAAGGATAGGATACTGGAACATTATAGGGACATTTGTAGTACTAAAGAAACTAGTGCCTTAGCGCAACATGCCCTAAAAGAAGGCTCAAATCATACTTTTAGTTTTTTTGTGTTAGAGGTGTTAGAAGAGGGAATAAGGGGAGGAGATTTTAAGAACAAGAGAGAGGTGGCCGAACAAAAATGGATAATACGGCTTCAGACTGATAGATTTCCAGGACTCAATGCAAAAGTCTCTCTGAAGCCTTTTTTAAAAGATAGATCATTGAAACATTAAATAGTGTTGTTGTTTAGTTTTTATGTGTCATGGCATTATGCCTTTACAAATTTGATTGCTTGCATGATGTCATTAATTAGATTGTTTTTAAATAATACTGTGCTTTTGATATCTGATGTCTGATGAAGCGGTTAGTTAAACCGTGAAAGTGCTAACATTTTAATACATTTTCTGTATTTTATCTGCCATGAGTGACCGAGGCTATTTTCTCTATTTGACTTTGTAAACCAGTGTGTACATAGGTCACTATCATGGGCTGCCAATATTAACCTTTCATCTCTTGGTTTGAATTAGCCTCTCCTTATCCATTCCTGTGTTTGTTCCTGATCAACAGGAGGTTCTTCCAGAAGTTTTCTATACCTCCGACTATATTTATGCTTTTTCCACATGTCTTGCCTTCTCATCTGGTCCTTCACCTTATATTCTTTCTTTTGTTTTTGGCACATTCAGTTTCTGCCTGATTTTTATCTACTTCTGGTTTGATTTCCATTCCTACTTGCCACCGATATGCTTCTGCTAAATTAAGCAGAGAAATAACCTTAGATTTATTATCCTCATGTTTCAAAACTTTCACTACATTTGGGTCTTGTGAGGTCAGCAGATATGTGTGGAGTCCCACGATTACAGCTCTATACATGTAATCAATTTCAAAGAGGCCCATTCCTCCTGTGGAACGGGGAATGTATAATCTTGGTATACACTGATTTTTATAAATCATTTCATGAGCATCCTTCTTGTTTTCCTATCTAATCTATCCAACACGTTTTCTGGCCAGTCAATCACTGCAAAACTGTAAGTTAGGACAGGAACAGCAAATTGGTTTATAGCTTGGATTTTGTTTCTAGATGAAAGTGCTGTTTTCAGAATTAATTTAAGTCTTCTAAAGTATTCCTTACTAAGTTTTATTCACATTGTTCATGTTTCATTGTTGATCCTTCATTAATTCCCAAATATTTATGCACTTTCTCTTGCTGAAGTTCTTTTATATCACATTCTTGTCCCAAACAGGTGTTTTCCTGGTGCTGCAATTTTCCTGCTTTAAGGGTTGCTTTTCCACTCTTATCAAGACGAAATGACATTCTTATATCATCTGAAAAGTTTTTGACAACCAGCAGCTGTGCTTTCAGTTCCTCATCTCATAAGCTGTACAGTTTTAAATTATCGACAAAGAGAAAATGAGAAGTCTTTACACTTTGTTGTTTTTTAGGAGCCAAGTTGTAGCCATGGCCTAAGTTGTTAAGTAAACAGCTTAATGGGTTAATGGCAGGGCAGAATAGCAGCGGTGACATTCACCCTGGAATATCCCCCTTTGAATTTTTATCCCTGGGATAATAAGCTGTCTTTTATCATGGCTTAATTGCAGAGTGGTCTGCCACTATTTCATGGTCACTGTAATGTAGTCGACCAGTGTAAGGTGCATCTTGTACATTTTTAAGCATTGTTTTATCCATGAATGTGGGATATTATCAAATACTTTTTTATAGTCAATCCATGCCATACTTAAATTCTTCCCATTTTTACAATTCTCCAGTGTGATTTTCTTTAACATCAAATTATCCTTTGTTCCATATGACTTTCTTTTATTGGCCTTTTATTCTACTGCCATAATTGAGTTTTTTTTTAAATTACTATAAACTCTGTCGGTATCAGTTCCCATGTATAATTTATACGTCGTTGGAAGGCAAGTTATTGATCTATAATTTTTAGGGTAGCTTCTTAAGAAGCATTGTTTTGCCTGTTGTTAGCCAGGTTGGTGACTGTTTGGGCTGCGCATATAAATAGTTCTTACTTATGGCTAAATCTTTGTTCAAAGATGTTAATATTTTTAACCAAAAGTTTAGTACTGCATCTGGGCCTGGGGTTTTCCAGTTAGAGGCTTTTCTTAACTTTTGTTTCGATCTATCTGGCTGTTATTTCATCCCATTTCATATCCTTTACATTTAAACGTCTTATTCTCTCTTTTACTTCTTTTCATTTGGCATCTTTGTTATGTTCCAGAGTATCTTTGTAGATACTTCTCCAAAATGTATTTACTTCCTCTTTTTTAGCAGTCTTTCAATTCCTTTTACCTTATTTCCCAATTCTCTATAAAACTTTTTTGGGGCATCTATAAATTGCTTATTTTGTACATTTCCTTTATATTTATTTATGTCTCTTCTAAGTTTTTCCGCTTGTGATGAAATTGTTAGTTGGCTATTTGTGGATAGTGCACGATAGGTCCTGGTCTGTTCAAATGATCAAATACGTCTTGTTGAAACATTACTTGAAGTAATTCTCAAAAATAACTTTCTTGGGTTTAAAAACCTATTCTTCCTTCAAACTACTGGTATAGCAATGGGGTCACCATGTAGGTGTACCTTTACTGGATATTTTGGTTGTGGTCTGTTTGGCATTGGTTCCCGTTTTCACTATTTTGTGTGCCTAATGCTGTACATTGCTTTAATCACATCTATATTTCTTAGTGTTTTTGTTGATTTATTCCCTCTTCTGTAGTCTTTTAACAGTGACACTTCTTCTCTTAATTGCTTTCTAGTTTCTGTATTTGATACTTCCATGATAGTATTCGATTTCTCCCCTTCCTTTCCCTCACTACCCTGTGTTCTTGTGGTAAAACTTTATTACTTGTTAATTTAGCAGCACAGTAATATATCCTGTTTACTTCTGTTATATCAGATGGATCTCTATGGACAATTCTAATTATTGCATTCATTTGTTTTATCAGACTTCTGACTTTTTGGATTTTATTGACCTTCTGCAGTCTGTTTCTCTCATTGATCTTTATATATCTATCCATATCTATTAAATCAAGCAACTCTTCTTTTAGCTCATTTTCTTCCAAACTGAGAGGACATCCCTTGTCTTCCATTTCCTGTGGGCATTCTATAGAAAGTTCTATAGCATCTTCCTGTGGCACCTTCTCTTCAGTTTCATCCTTAGCCATCTGTTGCTCTGTCATAAGGGAACTCACTGGCCTATCACTCCTCAACACTGACTGCATCAGAGTTTCCACAGTTTCCTGTTCCTTCCCTTGCTGTCTAGCTTCAAGTGAACATTTATACTAGTTTCCTGTGGAAGGCTCCACAATATCTTGATATGGCACCTGACCGGTTGTTTCCCCTTAATTTGGATATCCATTGCTGCATCCTGTTGTGGTGCTTTCTGCATTCGATTTTCTGCACTAAATCCTTCACTTTGCAGGTGCTCCATAACCTTAATTTCTATTTCTTTAACTTCTCCATTACTAATCTCCTTTTCTAATTTTCCTCTTTGTCTTCTTATTTTTTGTATTGTAAAGTTTTCCGTGTCCGGATTCCTTTGCCTATATTTCTCTTCAGATATCTTTGGTGCTGCTCTTTTTGTACTGGTTAGTTTTGCTTTCTCCTTTGCATAAATATTATACCATATTACATCTGTTTTTCTTTCCCATGTCCATATTTCTTCTTCAGATGTTTCCTGATCTTCCTGTTTCTCCTTACTTTGGGGACTCAATCCATCATGCTGTGATGTAACCTGTATTAGACCTTTTACACCAAATCCTTTACTTCGCAGGCACTCCATAACTTCAACTTCTATTTTTTTTAACTTCTACTTTACTAATCTTTTTTTCTGTAGTCTATCTTTGTGGTATTGTTTTTATTGTAAAATTCTTCATATCCGGATGCCTTTGCCCGTATTTCTCTTCAAATATCTTTGAGGCTGCCTTCTTTATATTGATTAATTTGGCTTTCTCCCTTGCATAAATATTGCACCATATCAAATCTGTCTTTCTTTCCCATGTCCATATTTCTTTTTTATATCATTCAAATATCTCTAGGTTTTGTTTGTATTTTCACACTTCCTCAGATGCTTATTTTTCAAATTTTCTTGATCTATATACTGTTTTTTCACAAATCTATTGTATTAATGAATGCAGATTTTCATTTGAAGCTTCTGAAAGATTTTCTTGCAGAAGTATTTTTCTTTCCCCTAATTTCTGTCTTAATCATTTTGTATATCTGGTGTCCGGAAATTCTGGGCTTTTTGCATAAACAGTAACAATACATAATTTCTTTCTTATCCTCACTAGTCTAATCTGTTGTTTTTATGGCTCTTCTTTGGCCTATCAGTTTTTGTGATTTCTGTGGACTGCTACTTCTTTTTACAACTGGAGGGCCATCCTCCCCCTGAGATTGGCCCCGTTGTAGGAATGTTTCCGTATTTTGAGGATTCTACGCTGTAATTTTTTCCAGTCCTGACACCAGTGCGCCTACCAGGATTGGGACTTTTTTATCCTGGGTCTTGTGCACACAGCTATCTCTTTTAATTTTCTCTTTCACTGGTATGGAGGTAGCCTTTGCTAGGAAGATTATTTAAAGAATTTCATGTGAATTTTATGGTAATCATTTGAAATGTTGGAACCTGCTACAGCCATGTCCCGAAATGGCTGAAAAAAGTATACTTACATATACTAAGTCTGAGATGGCCATTTCACAGATTATTCCTTTTTCTCTGAGGTGTGGTGATCTTTGAGATGGCGTATAGGACTTTGGGGGTACTGAGTGCTTTCCCTTCACACTAGGGGTGCAAAACTTCTGTTTTATATAAAGGAGAAGTGTGATGTTCAAGATTTGCTCTTCTCCTAGATTTTGAGCTTTTTTTCGGTTTGTCAGCACTTAGTGTTACCAGTGCTGACATTTGAACAAGAAGCCAAATTTATATATAGCTGCTGTTGATACTTCACCTTCATCCTGGGTGTGCAGAGTTACTTGACTTCCTAGACCTGATGATATTTATCTTGTAGTCGGAGAGGACATTGAAACATCCTGATGTAATGTCATACTTTCTGCAGTCTTGTTTTTTTTCATATCCTATCAATGCCTATCTGATTTCCAGTTATTTAAGGCGAGGCCATTAAGACCTAGAAAGTCTGTCAGTGTGTGCGTTTGTACTTTTAAGCTTGGAAAGATACCCTCAGTCTCACCAGTGAGGGCTGTTATTGTGTGCTGAAAACAAGGCCTCGCATGATAGGTGAGCTGGTTGTATAACACTTTGGCATTTCCATTCTCTTCTGACAGTTCTCCAGGTGTCAGGCTGACTAGTTGAACCCAGCTTACCTGCATCCCTCTGCACCATGGAGATACCAAGTTCAAATCAAATATAGAGAAAAGTTCAATGGGTAAAATTATATCACCTTCCTTCAGACTTATCACAAGGCATAACATTGAAAAGCAGCATGCTATGTTTTGGGACAACGTAATGCATAATCTAATGTTTTCAAAATTTCTGTTTTTAAATAACACTTAAAAAAAAGACTTAAAACAATTGCTAACTAGATCAGTGATACAGAATTCTTTCAAAAACTTAGAATTATGTCTGCTTGAAAATGGTTGTTGTCATAATGTGTTACTGTAGAGCATCTGTTCATTTAATTCTTACTTAGTTGACATAATCAAAAAGTGTTGTTAATGGAAACAGCTCTGTCTCTTACTGTGCAGACTTTAAAACCAAAGCACTGTTGAATTTCATGGCTTCTTGCAGGTATACCATCTGCTGTACTGCTCAGCAGGAATGGAATACTGCAGCAGTCAGCATTCTAGTTCATGCCAACAGCAAGTTTCCCTGCCAAATGATAAATTCATGGCAGCTGTGGGACCTTACCCACGGGGAGATGGTTATTTACCATGACAGTTTAATGCTTTTCATGACCACCCACTTTAAATGTACTTATAAATGCACTTGAACTTCATGCAGAGGCCTAGCTTTCTTAATTATACTTCATGACTGAGTGTGACCTTGCATTTTCCCTTTAAAGGTACAATGTATGTGTTTATTTTTACTTATTTTATTTTTACTTTTGATATCTTGTTAAGTGCATATTGTGCCCGTGAATTTGAGGGTCTGTCTGTGGCATGCAAAGTTCATGGAAGTACCACACAAATCTTGTTGCAGCTTCAGACACTTAGAGGTGTGCACACTTCAGCTAAGAGTGTACCTTTGTTTACATCCCACTCATCCTTAGTGCTACTCATCAGCAGCACCTCCGTCAACACCAAGCTGTCAAACCCTTATTTATCAAAATGTAGCATGCCTCGGCATACTAAGAAAAATCTGTAAATAAAAAGACAGCAAATGGACATTTTGTATGTGTTAGCCCTCAACATATTCCCCATGTGGAGAGTTGTGCTTCTGTATTAGAGACACACACACATTTATTTATATGTGAGTATTTCTATATGTCTAATACATATAAATGTATTTATATGTGAGTATGTTTATGTATGTAGTATACATACACACATATGTATATACACACATACACACACACATATATATAAGCATATATTTAGTGTATATTTATATATGTGTGTGTGTGTATGTATGTAATATATATATATATATATATATATATATATATATATATGTGTGTATGTGTGTTTCTGTGTAAGAATAAAGACTCGTCTGCACAGTATATGTAATTAGTTACCAGTGTAGTCTAGTTCTAAGCCCTCCCATGTCACTTTGTTCTTTTCTGTGCTGTACAGTGCGTTTTGATGTCTCCTAGCTACTACGATGTATGCATATTGCTTTTGCTACTGCCAGTGTTGTTTTCATGTTTCACCATCATCAAACCATTTAAAATGTGTGTAATTTTTATGTTCGGCATTTTCTACCTTACTTTTAGTTTTAGTGTTTGCACGATGCTAAAAGAAGACAAAAGAAAGAAAATGGCAAATCTGAGTGTTTTACAAAGAAACATCTTGTGTTTGCAAGTTAAGTCGAAGTTTAATGAAAAGTCATGGTGAACCCATTTAAAAATGTATATACAACTGGTAGGCCTATTACAAAATAATTCCAAAATTAAGAATCTTACTTCATCAGGGAATGAATATGTGGCTTTGGTAAGAAGATTAGCCTAAGACTCCAATTATGGAGAGACGTGATTACCTCAGATGTTGAGAGATTTGTACTTGGAGTAAAGGAATATTTTCAGAGAATGTTATCAGAAAGTAAGCTTGTACATGGAACAGTGAATTCATAAGAAGGTTATCAGAATATAACCTTACATTTAGAAATGTCAAAATTTCCACACAGCGAGAGTGAAGCAGAGTAGTCGTAGACAAACTGTTTATTAAAACAAAAACACACTGCAGGTATGATAAGCGCTTTCACTCAAAATATGAGCTTCTTCAGATCATTTAAACCAAAGCAAGTGAAACCATTTATATGAGAAGACCACAGTTAATTATTAAAGTACTTGCTCAATCAATCAATTAAAAACAGAAGTAGTCAGCACATCCAACCTTAAAGAAATATAAGATATTAAACACTTGCAAAGAAATTAAATGCAAAAAGCAAGGAGTACTCATATAATGAAAACCTCCTATGCTTGTATATATATTCCCACATAAGACATATTTAGCATTTAAAACAAAAAATGTAGAACATGTATTACTGCGAGTTGTATACAAATATGTATAAAAGCACTATGAATGCAACTAAAAAACTGGATTATAAATGCATACGTACTAGTTCAAAAATACATTTTAAAATAGGTCAGATGTACTTATAGATCAAATCTATAACAGAATACAGTACATTATTTAAACCTAGTGTTCCTACGTTTCTTGAGTATCGGTCTAATTGAGGCCCTCTCATTTAAACCAGCCCCTCTATCGGCTCTAAGCCTAATAATCCACTTGCTTTCTCTACTCTCAGTGTGATTCCTAATATCACCTTACCTCATACTAGGACTAACTATCTCAAGTACCCTAAATAGAAATCTATGTCCACTTCCATGCTGCATGACATGCTTAGCTAGAGCATTGTGTGTGGACCCCTTCCTTATGTGGTAGACATGTTCACGTATCCTTTCCTTAAACATCCGATTCGTTTTCCCTACATAGAACGCCTTACAACTTTGACATACAGCTAAATAAACTATATTAGCGGTGGCACAGTCGGCTGCTACTTGTGTATAAAAGACAGTACCTAGGTCTGGATGTAGAAAGCTGGTGCTAGTATCAATCAACTCACAATAATTACACTCCCCACACGATTGGGTAGAAGTGTCAGTAGATAGAGGTGTGGGTTTCCTAGGGTAGCAGAGCAACCTTCTCAAATTAGACTTGTTCCTGAAGAGGAACCGGGGTTTGGTTCCAACCACCTTTTTAATGTTGTCATCTGTACAGAGAATGGACCAATGTTGTGTTATTATATGTCTTATAGCTGGATAATCAGTGGTGTAAGGTGTAGAAATCCTGACACTCGAACCACTATCAGATGGACACTTTGCATCGTATGTCATCTTAGGTCCAAAATAGGGAGCTGCTGTATCTAACCTAAGTTCTTTAATGTTACTGAGGTTGTTATCGACCTCATGAGAACTGTAACCACGATCAAGAAATCTCTGCTTCAGGTCAGAGACCTCATGATTGAAGCCTGATTCAGTGGAAGGGGTCCACACACAATGCTCTAGCTAAGCATGTCATGCAGCATGGAAGTGGACATAGATTTCTATTTAGAGTACTTGAGATAGTTAGTCCTAGTATGAGGAAAGGTGATATTAGGAATCACACTGAGAGTAGAGAAAGCAAGTGGATTATTAGGCTTAGAGCCGATAGAGGGGCTGGTTTAAATGAGAGGGCCTCAATTAGACCGATACTCAAGAAACGTAGGAACACTAGGTTTAAATAATGTACTGTATTCTGTTATAGATTTGATCTATAAGTATATCTGACCTATTTTTAAATGTATTTTTGAACTAGTACGTATGTATTTATAATCCAGTTTTTTAGTTGCATTCATAGTGCTTTTATACATATTTGTATACAACTCGCAGTAATATATGTTCTACATTTTTTGTTTTAAATGCCAAATATGTCTTATGTGGGAATATATATACAAGCATAGGAGGTTTTCATTATATGAGTACTCCTTGCTTTTTGCATTTAATTTCTTTGCAAGTGTTTAATATCTTATATTCCTTTAAGGTTGGATGTGCTGACTACTTCTGTTTTTAATTGATTGATTGAGCAAGTACTTTAATAATTAACTGTGGTCTTCTCATATAAATGGTTTCACTTGCTTTGGTTTAAATGATCTGAAGAAGCTCATATTTTGAGTGAAAGCGCTTATCATACCTGCAGTGTGTTTTTGTTTTAATAAACAGTTTGTCTACGACTACTCTGCTTCACTCTCGCTGTGTGGAAATTTTGACATTTTATTTATCTTTGTGCGAAGCTTGAGCGTTCACCCAGTTCTTGGCAGGATTCGTTGTTTTATACTATATTACATTTAGAAATGCCTTAACTATTGCTTTAGCACCCCAGTGTTTCCTATTCTTTGATAAGACAGAAAAGAAATAAACATAATTTTAAAACAGAAAATTAATTTCTTTAGAGAGACCCCTCATCTCCTCATGCAATACATATATTGAAACCTAGTGAAACTGTTAGATTGTATAGATTATACGTTGTTCACTTTCATGTAGTGAGTGTTTTTATGAACAGGAAGTGAAAGCTTGAGTATCAGCACGCTGAGAGGAGACAGTGGGGATGTAGGCATCCTTCATGTTGGGGTACACTCCTACAGCATACGTACACTAGGACTGGGGCTGCATACTCCCAAAGGGAAAGGGTGGATGCTTATTGGGAGGTTGTCCAGACAAAAAGGGATCTTCCAGTGATGATACTTTGACCAGCAGCATTCATGCATGTCACTGTTGTAAGTTCACTGGTACCGTATAATATGACTAGGACTCCTGTGCTTCTAGTAGTAGACCCTTTGTATTTTTGGCATATAGTTAAACATTTTCTAAAATGCAGCATTCTCCTTGTGAGCAATCAGTCTAAGAAAGATTTATTTATAAATACTCATAAAAGAATGTTTGCATAGAACCAGTCGTCTTCTTTTGAAGCATAATTTGCACTTGGCATATTTCAGAAACTGGATGTATGCATGCTATTTACCTTTATTTGGGTGATGTTATAGATGGCCATCCTAAGGATCATTCCTGTAGAAAATTCATAAGATAAACAGAATCAGCTAGCTGAGGACAGTTTTCAGTGTTGTGTTCAGTTTTTTAAAGCAGCTAGATGCCCTTATTGAGAGGGAAGAGGTTAGCTTCCATGCCATTACTACAACCCAGAAGCTCAGCAGTAAAGGTGCGCATAATCAACTGTGTATTCAGTTCTTTTTTGCTGCTGAAGTGAACACTTGCCTTTTTTGTGTTTGGTAGTTCACTTTTCAGACAAATCTAAAAAACAGTGAGTACAGTTTTGACATTTTCTGAAACATTAATTATGGAGTTTGAACTTTGTTGTCCTAAGTATTTTTGTTAGTTGTTTTAGGCTTTCTAGTACAGAATGATAGTCCTGGAAAAATTACAAAAAAGTATTTTTTTAGGAGAGTGTCCCTGAAGAATTTGGGGTAACACTGTAAGTTATTGGTAAGATATCTACTTTACTGGTTCAGGGTCCAGGATCTGTGGCTCATTTTTAATGTATGATTCCCATCTATGTGTAGGTCTGTGGTCTTTTTAAGGTGAGCTAGCTATTCTCATTTGATTCCTTGTTGAGCACTGCATTCTCTTTCTGTTAACAGAGGTGACATCTGCCTCTGCTGCAGTGGTGGATCCCTAGCAGAAACATAGCTTCCCCTTACTAATCTGTGTACCTAAGGGACAAAACCTAACAGGAAAAGATGTCAGAGCCCTTAAAGACACCAAACCAGTTATCCTTCCAAGGACTGCATTCTGTGGGGATGAATGTGTGGTTTGTCACCTCCTAATTTACAAAGTATTCCTTATGCCTTAAAAGAAAATGTTTTTAAACAAGAAACATATTTATTAAACATTACTTATGACACAGGCAATCATACATTTATATAAATGAAAACAAACCACACCGACACTATCCTAATTACAAGCATTTCATGTCACAAACCATATTGACACACTCCCAGTTGCAAATGTTATACATCACTTATAATTTACCCAGTCATTTTCAGTCAAACATTGCATAGCTCATTTAAGCCTTGCCTTCTTTTAAACCCCATTCCTCCCTTTTATGTATTGTTCCCACAATTCCCATTTTTTTCTTATGTAGTTTGCTCCTACCCTTTCCTAAAGATCCCAGTTCCAGTTGTTTTGTCGCTGTTTCTATATTCACTACTTCCAGTATAATTGGTTTTGATTTCCATTTTCTAGTAATTGCTTTTTTGGCAGCCACCGTAATTAGACACAGCAAGGCCTTACCATCTGTAGGCAGTTCCGATTCTGTATCATAGATCAAAAAAATCATCTCCCTTGTCACACCAGTGTGCCCTTCCAGCATCTCCGACAGTGCATCCCGCAGGGAATTTTTAAAGTCCACCAACTTACCGCAGTCACAGAAAATATGTTTCCAGTTACCTCATTCTTCCTCAATCACACCTCTAACATTTGCTGTCTACCTGAGAAGAATTCAGGAGTCTACTTGGGGTATAAAAATATCTATGTAATCATTTCCAAGCAAAAATTCTAAATCTTTTAGACTTTGTTGCATATTTGGGAGACATACATATATTCCCTCATTGTTTCTTTGTGATTTGCTTATCCAGTCCCAATCCTTTCTAACCCCCTCTGATTCTTATAGTCATCATGCAGTATTTTATATGCTGTACTAATCATTCATGTTTTTAATGGCAGCTTCTGTTCTAGATTCTAATAAAAACTTTACCAGTGCTGGTCTTTCATTTAGGACCCCCCCTATTTATTTCTCTTTGCCTATACTCTAATATCAATCCTTGATAGGGAAGGCAGTCTCTAACCTGCAGTCCAAATAAATTCTTGGCATCTTCCTATTCTGTCATATTTCTCTCTCTAGTTATTTGCTCCCAATACCTTGTTTTTTTTTTTTGCCAGTTTTCTCCAATAAATTCCAGCCCTCTCTTGCCTATTGTCTGTATCCCTATTGCAGTCAACCCTACTGGCAGAATTTCCTTTCTGTATTCCCATGTTGTCTTTGTTCTCTTTAAAGGCCTGCATCCAAAATCACAGTCTCTCTTTGTTTCTTGGCTTCCCTCGTTTCATCATCATCCCTTTCTACTTTGGATTGTAGTTTTCTGCTTGTACTATGTATAGGAGCCTTAAACGTGTACCTCTGAAATGCCCCTTCAAATCAGGTAGTCCCAATCTGCCCTGTTCTACTGGAAGAATCAGCATATCCAACTTGACTCTTGCCATCATCCCCTCTCAGTTAAAGTCCTTCAGCGCTTTATTAATTGCTATCCACAACTTCTCCTCTGGTTGATAAAAATATACCTGACCTGTGTATAAGACTAATGGGACTAAAAACATTTTAACTGCTTGTATTTTACTATCCATATGAGAAAGCTTCCATTTTTTTCAGTTTTTGTATTGTCTGTTGTTTAGTCTCTTTTCCCACATATCTGTAGCTGCCACACCACAATCATTTTTAATCCATACTCCTAAATACTTCATTCTCTCATGTCCCCAGAAATATGGATATTGCTGAACCAATTCATATGCAGGTACATAATTTACCGCTATTGCCTTTGTTTTAATTTCATTAATTTTGTAGTCAGAAAAACATTGAAACCGTCTCAAAATGATCCACAACACTGTAATGTCTTTTTCTGGTTTTGTCAGGTATAAAATGATACCATCTACAAATAGAGCCAGCTTTTCTTAACTAACATACCAATTATATTCTTGAAATTGTGAGTCCCTTTTTTCTTTGTCAGTGGTTCTAAATGTAATGCAGTTAACAAAGGGGAAGAGGACACCCCTGCCTGGTTCCTCTGCTCAAGCAGAAGTTATAAGAGAAGACCCCACCCACTTTAATGTTCACCTCCAATCCTTCATATATCCTTCTAATCAACCTTATAATTTATTTCAGGGAATGCAAATTCTTCCATTGCCCTGCTGATAAAGTCCCAGCTTCTCTGTTAAATGCTTTCTCTGCATTAAGACCCACCAACAACAGTGGTATTTTCATACATTCTGCTTCCCTCTGGATCATCAGTGCTCTGTTAATGCTGTCAAATATTGGCTTCCCCTCAACAAAACCGCATTGATCCATATCTATCGATTTTGGCATTACTTTTGCCATTCTTTTAGCCATTATTGACATGAACAAGAGAGAGACTATTTCAGCTTGTCTAGCTACTGAGCTAATTGTGACGTTGGCATCTGCAACTCAGGTCAGTGATTATGGGTTTCATGTTGCTGCAAAGTGCAGTTCCCTGTTAAACATTGGTTGCCTGTCATATATTGGGGGATATCTGGATGTAGTCAGTATATGCACAGAAGCTGCCCCCCCCCCTGTATTAGGCTGTCTGAAGGCCAAATTTCAGAATGTGAAATGTCCAGTGGCAGTTCCACTATTTTGTATGTGAAAAAGATAACTTAAACTGAACATCACAGGGCTGGATGCCATTATGGATCAGATGTCAACCTCTTCAATGCATGAGGTGAATTTACTTACTTTTGTGCATAACACATTTGCAGAGTAGGTTCCATAGATCTGCCTAGACACTAGCCATTTACTTGGGTCCTTCTGTCTCTGAGTAAGTGGAAGCAGGAAAAGACATCCTTCTCTATTGCGCTCCTTAGACTGTAAAGGGAGTGAGAAGAACCTGGCATATTTATGCATTATCCTGCTTAACTCACTGTTTTTCTACATTACATAGTGTGTTATGTGTTGCAGCTCCTATCATAGCTCCAACTAACCCTCCTGTTTCTATTCTGATCCTTCCTCCTAGATCTTTGCCAAAATACACTGGGTCTCAGATATGAAGACTGAGCCTATTACCCAGAAAATAACTGACTGTGATCTCCTCTCCCAGAAGCGCCAGCTAATAAAAGTTGATACAAAGTATGTATAGTCATCTATGCAACTGTACACATTGTATCCTGTAACCTAACTGCTGGGTTTTCTAGGCAGTGCACCTAGGAAAACCTGTTGAGCACCGTACCTTGAACGACCAACATAACTATTATCAGACCCTCCCTTCTAGTGCTAGTTGTTCAGCATTAAATTAAAATAGCTGTTTAAATCCTGTATTTAACCAATCTATCTCCCACAAAGCCCAATAGTTCTCCAAACAAAACTATAAAAAGTAACGAAAGGGATCATCCTACCTCTATTCTGTTAACATTATTACTAGGATTTCTAAACTAGAACTTGGATTCCTTACGTATTGTTTTTTTCTTTTACTGCACTTCCTGTGTCTTGAGTGTAGCCCCACTTTGTTCGTCCTCTCTGCGCTCGGGCTCAATTCGCTCTCTTCCCACCCCCATTCCCACCCACCCCCCATATAATTTCCTTTACAGCTAACCACCTGTTTCCTCCCGCCAATTGACTCCTCCCCTTGCTGTTACTGTACCTTTAAGGACACAACCCTTATCTACACTCAGCTCCTTCAACAACTAAACAATATGTGGTGCACCCAGCCACCCCAACTGCTAAGTACATTACTCTATCCATTAGCAATCTTCACCCTACTACTGCTATCCAACCTATCCTCTTACCACACTCACCTTCTGAACCACACCCCATCACCATGGCAGACAGAATCCACAGGCAATCCCATCAAACTTATAAACTTCCCTATAGCACCATGCGACCTTACCCACTCCCAAGCCTTTCCTTACTCACATAATAAACTGACAATCAAATTAAACCCTCACACTTCTCAGAGACAAAGTAAAATAATTCACAAATTAAGTAAACTCTGTCTACAGCTACTCCACACACTCACTAGTTGTGGAGATATACATCCCAATCCTGGGCTCATTACATCAACCAACCCCAACGTAAACCAGCTAAATGCCCTATACCATAGACCTACCTCATCTCTCCTCTTCTTAAACATCAGTGCAAAAAGTATACTTAACAAAATTTTGGACCTTCATGCCTTACTTGCCCTATACAAACCAGATTTCACTATACTAACTGAAACATGGCTTAAACCAGAACACCACAGTAATGAAATTACCACCCCTGGCTACAGTATTATTCGAAGAGATAGAGTAAACAAAAACGGAGGGGATGTATTAATCTTATTCCAAAATCATCTCACCATAGAAGAACTAGACTACAATAACCAAGAAGTCAAAGATGTAGAATTAATCCTAGCCAAATTAAAAATAAATTCCAACAAACACACAATTATTGCAGGTGGTTATATCCCACCAGGTAATAACATAACTGTAATGGAAAGCCTGCTAAGTTGGATGTCTAACTCCCTTTCACATGAAACCATACTATTAGGCGACTTTAATATTGACTGGCTTAACTGCTCCAGCCACAACCACTCTACCTTTATAAATCTCCACAGGTTTACCCAAACCATAACTAACCCCAGTAGAATTGATAACTCATCCAAACGCCAGTCAATCTTACACTGGATCCTAGTATCTGACCCTACTCGTGCACAGCAATCTGGTTGTCTTCTAGATAGTCTAAGTGACCATTATCCAACCTACCTAATTAGGAACAGGTCCCAAACCATCAGCCAAGCCATTCTCAGAGTAGTTTGCAGCAAAAAGAACTTTATACCCACTGGCTTCATCAATGCACTAAACAGCTGCAACTGGGCCCCCCTAAAACAACTACCTGTAGACAAAGCTGTAGAACACTTTAACACAACCTTCCTAAAAATCTTAAACTGTCATGCACCCTCCCGATCCATTAGAGTAAAAACTAACTATGCCCCATGGCTAAGAAAAGAAACTAAAACAATAATGAAAAACAGAGACATGGCCTGGATGCAATATCAGAAAAACAAAATCACTAGTTTGAGGCAAAACTATCTAGAACTCCGTAACAAAGCCAAAAAGCAAATCAAAAGGTGGGAAAAGTTTTGAAATTATTTATTGTGGTCTCATTTTTTTATATCACAAAACCTTGGCATTTTAACACGGGTGTGTCAACTTTTGTATCCACTGTATGCTTCAACAACTTTTACACTTAGAGCACTGAATTACTTAGTTCCCATGACACATTTTTAGAGGGACTTGGCGAAAGAGCTGGCAAAGTCCCTCTCTGGTAATCTAAATGCTGACATCCAGAAGTCATTGGAGTCCCAGTTGTCTGTCCTTTAGTCAATGTCAGACACAACAGATTATAGATATAATTAGACAACAAAACTTGGTACTGAGTAAATGTAGTTTTCCAAACTTAAGGGTAATAAACACTTTTATTAAGGAAGAACAAACCAAAAAAAAAAAAAAGAGAGAGAAAACGAGTTGTACAGGAATAATAACAGCATGTGACATGCTCAAATAAACGGTTCTCATGAATGCTAATGTAAGATCCATGTTAAAGATCACCTTGCATTCTTGTTAGAAACATGAAAACAGGATTCAAGCTGGTATTCATTGCTTCAAAAATCTTATGCAAAACAGTTTGTCTCCACAAAGGGGGTTATAAGGTGCCCTAGTGACATCCCGGTATCCTCAGATACTGAAATCAAATTAAACTATAGATAAAGAACATGCAAACTGGATCCAAACAAAGCACACGGAGGAGACAGAATTAGTAACAATGGCCTGAAAACATTTTAGCAAGAACTTACAGTGTATCTATTATTTATTAGACCATATCAACATGGAGAGATTCTTCATGATTGGAGACATGTGCTTATTAAACCTGACTTTAAGGGAAACGGGAGTAGGACAAAACCAGAGTCATATAGAACATTGTCTGCTTTTATGCTGTGGAAAATAATGGAGACATTAATACTTATTGGTTAAGTTATTGTCAGAATTTAAAGGTTGGGGCTTGAGACCATATATCAACATGCATGTTGAAAATAGATCTATTACTACCTGTAACATCATATTCTATAACAATATAATAACGCCCATTAATGAAAATTGTGCTGTGATGTAATTTATGTAGATTTAATTTCAGCATTTGATAGGGTCATACACAAAACACTGATCAATAAATTAAAACAACCAGGTATTGATTACTAATGAGAAGATGGATGGCTGCATAGCTTACAGATAGGACATGGTAACTATCATACAGCAAACTGGACAGGTGAAGTTCTTTGTCACAGTCAGGGTGTCCCACAGGGCTCTGTCCTTGGCCCATACTTGTTTAGGTTGTACCTCTCAGATCTATATTTTTCATCTCCGATAAATACATCAAAAGCTAAGTGTATGAGGTTTAGGAGACATAAATTGAAAGATGAATATTTAATATAGCATACAGTGATTGAAACTGTAGATTCATTTAAGGACCTGGGTATATGGGTAGATCAAGCTTTGAGTTTTTTTTAATCATCTCAACCAATTGGTTAATGATAGTTAGAGAACTGCAGGTTGTAGAAAAAGATTTATAAAGCGTAGGAAATCAGAAATTATAAAGTCGTCGTTTGTTGTTGTTGTGTCTTTCGGCTTTTCCCGGTTAGGGGTCGCCACAGCGGAATTCCGGTCCGCTAATGATTGGTAGTTGATTTTTACATGCCGAGTTACCAGCCCTGACGCACAACCTTCAACGAAGGTATGCCCATTCACGTACGTCTCCACGCAGAAGACGCTCTAGCTGAGAATCGAACCGGACAGCGTCATACTGTGAGGCGACAGCGTTACCGCAGCACCACCACCGCGGCTAAAGTCTTTGTTTGTTAATTAAGTTAAACCCAAATTTGAGTGTGGAATAGCAGATGTTCTTTGTGTTTCACTGTTGCAGTCATTACATTTGGGTAATCTGCTGGTAGGTTGCCCTCATTCGGCCTGAATAACAAAGCCTTGCATCCTGCGTTGGTTGCTGTCTCCTCCTCCATGACGTCAGGTCATCAGGGGTATAAAACATGCAACCGACGTCATTTTATTCAGTCTTTCTTGCCGCGTGGTGCCCGAAGCAGAAGCAGTTCACAAGTGCCAGTCGGCCGACTCCTGAAATTTTTGCATTCGAGTTTCAGAACCGAAGTCTTTAACTAAAGCTAAGTACCCCATTGGGGAAACTTTTTCTTGCTCCTTACCAATGTCAGTAAAAATTAATAATTGCATTACTTGTGGGAAGCAAATACCTAATAAGGATTTTCACTTGTACTGTATTCCTTGCCTAGGCCCAGATCATAATGTCACTTGCTGTCGGTTTTCTGCTAGAGTTAACCAACGCACTATTAAGCGTCAACCTATGAACCAGTATATTTTTGCTTCTAAATATTTTGGATCCAGATTTAATTACCCTGAAATGTCGTCAGTTAGCAATCCGACTACTGGAGTTCACAAAAAACGCAAAGAAAAAGATAGAGACAGACCATCGAGGTCCAAAACTGACGACAAAACTTCTCCTAAGCCAGTCGCCGGTTCGCCGGTACTCAGTGAGGCGCTTTCGCACCTCCTGATATCCGCTACTTTTGAGTCGCAGGCCTTTACCAAGACCCATGCGGAGTCTGGTATACAGCGAGATTCTCAGAGTATTGAACCCGCGGATGTCTCTCCCTTGGATGGGTCCGGAGCCGCTGAGCAGGCACCGGCTTTTGAGGGTGTTTTCAGGCATCAGCATTTTTATATTAAAGCGACGCCAGCCTCAAAAACAAGATAAAAAACATCTTCTATGTCTAAAAAAAATGATGCATGAGCTACGTGCTCAGAGCCCTATGCCTAAAAAACAGATGATCAAAATGGCTGAGGACTTAATTACCTTGATCAGGGGCTCCCAACTCCCCCCTGCTAAGAGGCCTAGGCAAGGCACCGATTATGAATCTTCAGATAAGGTTTCCATTTCTTCTGACTTCTCTTCTGATCAGGAATTTTCTATTTCACCCTATGAGGATTCTGATACAGAAGAATCCATACCATCTGCATCTCCTCCTGAGGATTATTCTTTCGGAGAAACCTTGCATACTTTAAGGGAACATTTTCACTGGGAGAGTCAGGATTTCTCTGAATCAAAAAAGAGGCTTAGGGATTTCCTTCTTCTTCCTCAGCATAGGCCTTTGGCAATACCTCCTGTTTTAGACATTGTTGATGATGTGTTTTCGGAATCAAGCATGGCTCCTGCTTTCCTACCTCCGGCTCCTAGTAAGGCAGACAGATATTATAGGGTTCCTGACTCCCACAAATTTCTATTCAAAAATCCTGTTGCTGATCCTGAGACTCTCTCACAGGATCCCAAAGGTGTAAAGGCCTCTACAGCCAAAAATCCTACCCCTCTGATAGAGATTCCAGGGCATTGGATAGATGGGGAAAGAAGGTTTATACATCTGCAACCTTGACAATTAAGGCCTTAAACTGCCAGTTTGATATGCTTAAATATCAACAGCATGTTATGGGCATATTGAAACAGAAAATTATGTTGATTTCTGATTGTGTGGAAAATAATTACAGGAATTGTTGCATTCAGAAGAACAGGTTGGAAAGCATACTTTGAAATGTGGTTTTGATTCCTTGGAGGCATCTTGCAGGGCTGCAGTTACTGGATCTGTGATTAGAAGGCATGCAAAATATGCCTGATCATGTTAAAGCTACATTGTTGGATGCCCCCTTGCAGCATGATACTCTGTCTGGTAATAAGGCAGAAGAGGTTTTAAAGAAAATGGAAGACAAAGCTAAATCTATGCAAACTGTAAAAGATTTCTTACAAGTGCAGCCACCCAGGTTCAGTAGGCACTGGCCTACTAAAAATTGATCCTTTCCTGTGTCCAACAGAGCCTCTCAAGTCACATCCAGGTGATCAAAAGGCTCTAGATACCAATCACAGGGTTCTTACAGGTCAAAGCAATGGGGTGCCTCCACCTCCAAATCTGGAGGAAACAAAGCGCAACCCTACAGTAAGCAGTCTCAGTGACTTCCCTCTACCTTCACCAAGCACTTATCTTTTGGCAACCCCCTTGGGGGGGGGGGGGGATTACCACTTCATGCTCAAAATTGGCATTTAATTATCCAGGACAAGTGGGTATTAAACATAGTATCCCAGGGGTACAGATTTCATTTCCATACTTTGCCATTTCCAAACGGTTGGCCAGATCTGCCACAAAATCAATGGGTAGAGGCTCAGAAACAAGTTATGTCCCTCATGGATATGGGGGCTATTCAACCAGTACCAGAAAAGGAAAAAGGATAAGGTTTTTATTCAAGACTTTTCCTGGTACCCAGAAAAGTCAATGCCTGGCATCCAATACTGGATTTATCGATTTTGAACACGTTCCTGGACATTCTAAAATTCAAAATGCTGACTTTACAACAGCTACTGCCTGTGTTGGGCAGGAACGCTTGGTTAGTGACTGTAGACTTAAAAGAGGCATACCTGCTTATCCCAATAAGGGAATCATGCAGAAGATACCTCCACTTAAAGGCAGGTTTTTTGCATTACCAATTGTCTGCACTGCCCTTTGGCTTATCTACTGTGCCCAGGGTCTTTACAAAGTGCCTGGCACCAGTAATTGCATTCTGCAGACAAAGAAGCATACAAATTTATCCTTATCTGGACGACTGTCTCATTCAAGCAGAGGACAATGACACTCTTCTTCAACAACTGGCATTTGTAAAAAGGCTTCTAACATGCCTAGGGTACACAGACGAAAAGAATTCACAACTGGTACCCTCTCAAATAATTACATTCCTGGGTGCAAGCTTGAATACAACTGCCCAGATGGCTTACCTTACGCCAGACAAACAAAAGCAACTGACAACATACTTCAAACAAATGGCAGCAAAAACCCAGTTATCTGCAAGACAAATTCTGCAGGCTTTGGGGTTCATGGCATCCTGCATTCTATTAATTCCATATGTGAGACTGCATATGAGGAAACTTCAGTGGTACCTAAAATGTTTATGGAGTCAACATTGTCACAGTTTGGAAACAATGATTCCTCTCATTCCCTGCCTACAACAGGAATTTCATTGGTGGGCAGAGACATGTCACCAAAACAAGGGACTGTCATTCACTCTACCCCCTGCTACCCAAACCCTAACTACAGATGCATCAGACTATGCTTAGGGGGCCCACCTGGCGGGGAGATGCATTCAGGGCAAATGGAGCCCAAAGCAAATGCATCTGCATATCAACCAGAAGGAGATGCTAGCTGTTCAGAATGCTCTGACAGCCTTCAAGGACTTACTTCATCCAGGACAACTACTGATAAAGACGGACAACACCATGGTTATGTGGTACATAAACAGGGGGGTACACATTCTTACCCCCTTTGCAGACTAGCAATGGAATTGTGGAACACAGCTTTGACTTACCAAATACATCTTCAGGCTCAATTCCTGCCAGGAAAACAAAATACTCTGGCAGACGACCTAAGCAGAAACCTTATGGACCCGCACGAGTGGAAACTGGATCCACAAATCTTTAGCATGTTAACACAGAAATGGGGGAGCCCAGACATAGATCTATTTGCCTCTCCCCAAAATCATCAACTGGACAAATTCTGCACAAGGACTTATCACAGACAAGCATGGAAAGTGGATGCCCTGTCCCTCAGTTGGAAAAAACTATCAGTCTATGCCTTTCCCCCTCTGCCTCTTCTCTCCAAGGTCTTACTAAAGGTCAGACAGGAAAAACCAAAGATGATCCTAATTACTCCGGACTGGCCTCGCCAGCACTGGTACCCAAGTCTAAGGAATATGTCTCAACTCCCTCCTTGGTACTTGCCTCAAGTACTGCATCTACTGTCTCAGCAGAACAATCAAATTCTGCACACTCAGCTCCAAACTCTGAACCTTGCAGCATGACTGATCATTTAAGTATTCAAACGACACCTCTCAGTAAATCTGTGATGGATGTCATTTTGGAAGCCAGAAGGCCTAGTACCAGAAAATCTTATGCTGATAAATGGAAGAGATTTTCTGCTTGGAACTAAGCACACGGAACAGACACAGCAAGGGCCAATATCCCTCAGATTTTACAATATTTGATTGAGATGATTGACAAGGCCCTATCTTTTTCTTCAATAAAAATCCATGCCTCTGCCATCTCGGCTCATTACAACACGGAGCCTCCCCTCTTTTCTCATCCTCTTCTTAAACAGTATCTTAGAGGGGCCAAAAATTTAAGGCCTCCCAGAAGATCACCAACTCCTGCATGGGACCTCAATTTTGTGCTGTAAAAACTCACCCTGCCTCCTTTTGAACCAGCAGCTACTGCGGATATAACATTTTTATCTTGGAAAACAGCTTTTCTCTTAGCAATCACTTCAGCAAGAAGAGTTTCAGAACTACAGGCTCTCATGGCTGTGGAGCCTTTTATTACATTCTACCCAGACAGGGTGTCCCTCAGGACCAATCCTTCTTTTATGCCTAAGGTGGTATCCAGTGTGGTTCTTAACCAAACAATCTACCTGCCAACATTTTACCCAAATTCGCAGAACAAGGGGGAACAGATTCTGCATTCATTGGACGTACACAGACAACTAAGATTCTACTTAAACAGGACCAAATCTCTAAGAAAGTCTGAGCAACTACTGGTGGCATTTGCTACAGGATCAGAGGGGAAGGCTATATCAAAGCAGACTATTTCTAAGTGGATAAGTCACTGCATTCGTTTCTGCTACTTGCACCATGGTAAGCCTGTGCTCAAGGGGATCAGGTCACATTCCACCAGGGCTGCCTCTGCCTCAGCAGTTTTTCTCAGAGGAGTTCCAACCAAAGACATTCTAGAAGCTGCTACTTGGAGCTGTGTTCATGCCTTCAGAAAGCATTATCATTTGCCTCTCTTCTCCAAATCCATGGCAGGCTTCGCCACTGCAGTTCTGCAGGGCCTTATAGCCGCTCCTAATGCTATTTAGTACCATCCTCCCATCCATAGCTTTGGGATTCTATCCAAATGTAATGACTGCAACAGTGAACCATGAAGAACATAGTGCAGTTGTTTACACTTACCATAAATGTAGATGTTCGAGTGTATTCACTGTTGCAGTCCGGGTTACCCACTGCCATCCCCCTTTTCTATAACTTCTCTTTCCCTCACTAAATTCTAAAGCCTTTGTGGTGTATTTGCTTTTAGATGAAGGTAAAGTTTATGTTGCTAAAACTGTATTTACTTATATTTCTGTTTATTTATACATGCATATATATTTTTGCTCCCCATTTGGGGGGCATCTGACATCTGGGGCAAGAAAAACTGAATAAAATGGCGTCGGCTGCATGTTTTATACCCCTGACGTCCTGACGTCATGGAAGAGGAGACAGCAACCAATGCAGGACCCAAGACTTTGTTATTCAGGCTGACTAAGGGCAATCTGCCAGCAGATTACCCAAATGTAATGACTGCAACAGTGAATACACTCGAACATCTACATTTATGGTAAGTGTATGCAACTGTTCCTTTTGAAACCTTGTAAGTAAACAGTCATGAGTAAACTGGAAAGAGTGCTGTGGAAATTTACCAAGGGAATCTATGGATGTGAAAATATAAGTTATTGTGAAAGGCTCTGTGAGGTAAGCAGGTACTACCAGCACAGCTAGCTGGAATTTTGCAAACTAATTGTATGTCATTTGTGAATATCAAACTAATTTATACAAGATGCTTGTGTTACAAATGTATTAGAAGTGTATGTCATGTGTATATCAAACTGCTTTGTACAGATGTTTGTGTTGAAAAGGTATTTGTAAAGTGTTTGTGCTTAAAATGTATCCACAGTATGCCCTAATGGAAGAGAACAGAAATGTACATGCACTATTAAAACTGCTTAAATGTATATTTTAACAGAGGAAAACGGAGGGGTTAACCTCAGTCCAGCAAACTTTAGAAAAATAACTGAAATTAAATTACTATATAGGCTAGGCCATAAAGATGCTTCAGTGCAGCTGGTGACACAAAGTATGTACTAGGAATCTTTCTGTATTGTCTTTGGGGTGAACTAATTGCTACTTTGGAAGCATGAAAGAATGTAGTTGTTTTTTGACTTCCAGCATCTTCCAAAGATCTGAGAAAAAGCCTTTGTCTAGGTATTTTTACAGGTAGATGCTAAATACTGCCAGCTTCCAGCAGTGGGGGTTTTGCCTGGGAACTAGAAGTCAGATGACAAGAAGTGATGTCTTTCTGCAAGCTATTCCAGCAGTAATATTTTAGATATTATTTTAAGAAGTCTCTTAGTGAGACAGCGCATTCTGTATTTGGTCTTGGACCTGACAACAAGAAGCTTTCACCACATCTGCCTTGATCTAAGTAAGTTATTAGGGTATAGTAACTCTCTTAGATACAGTCAGGAATATAGTGAAGATTAGTTTAGATTTTGTTTGCTTTTTTATTTGTATGAGCCTGTACTGCAATGTTATTTTAAATATTCCCTGTGGTTTTGAGCTCTGATATCTCTCTGAATATATATTTAGTACTGTCTTGTTCTTTTATTATTTATTATTAATTATATTTAAACCTTTCATTGTGGCTGATCTGTGTAGAGATATTTAAGTTTTGAGAGTACTTGCATATTTATGTGGTGAAACTGTGTGGGCCACTCTTAATAGCCTTGCTCTTGGTCAAACTACCATTTGTATTAATATTTATATTATACAGTAAGATTGGACACCCTTTGTTAAGGGCCTTAAGGTAGCTGGCAGGAGTGACTGTTGGCAGTGGTAACCACCTTATAGTGTAGGCAAAGGGGGCATAGCTAGTAAACAGCCTTTCTCGTGTGTGTGTGTGTGTGTGTGTGTGTGTGTGTGTGTGTGTGTGTGTGTGTGTGTGTGTGTGTGTGTGTGTGTGTGTAAATCAAACCTCAAAGAGTGCATGTGTCAGCTACTTGGGAAAGGACACAAAGCACTGGTTGGACAGTGAGGGTGCTGGAGGTCTTGGCTTGGTCACTCAGCTGAGATCTCAGCTCTATAGCTGTGCCAGTGGGGAGTCTTATTGAGGATCTGGAGAAAAAGGGAGAAATTAGCCCCAGACTGACTGTGGTTTTTGTGTGCTCTTAAGGGAAATTGTACTTGATGCAGCTTGCTAAGAGCCTGCTAACACCAACCCAACAAGAACACAATTGTATCCAGTGTTGCTAGGAAGCCATAAGAGTGTGGCAGTGGGTGAGGTCTTCCATTCTTTTTCTAATAGCATTGCATATCCTGGTGTCTTTCAGTGTTCTGGTGGACAAACTGAGAAGGTCTGTTCTTCTGCCCCCTTGAGTAGTCCCTCAATCAGACAGTGGCTACACAGATTTTCATTCACTGGGGCCAACCTTGCTGCGATCTTTTTGCTTCATACCTAAACAACAAGCGTAGCAGTAACTTTACCCTTGATCCCTCCACAGGGTTAGACATTGCAAAATGCTCTAGTCCACAGTTTGTCATTGGGCCTCTTTTATGCCTTCCCTTCATCTAATTACAAAGTTTCTTCAGAAAGCCAGAAGATGCAAGGCCAACATTATCCTCATTGCTTCCTTTTGGCCCCTGTAAATTTGGTTCCCTTTGCTGTGGCCTCGTCTAGTACAACTACCCTTCTTGTTGTACCCTCCTCCAGAACATCTGTATCACCCATCTGGTCAGCTGCTCTGGGATCTGAGAAATTAACTGCATGGTTTCTCAATTTTTATCTTGGTCAGGGATGGCAGGCTTTTGGCTCCAGTTATTCAAATGTTAATCTTCTCCACAAAATCCAAATACCAGAAAAGATTTTCTCAGTAAATGAAGAAGGTTTACCATATGGACTTCCTCCAGATGTTTAGACTCTTTCTCAGATCCTCTTCCATTGATTTTGAATTTCTTGGAGAGTTTTCACAAAGGATTCAGCTTCTCAACCGTCAAAGTACAATTAGCGGTCATCTCTAATTTTCATATATGGCAGAATCAGACTTCTCTTGCTTCCCTAAAAATTTCCAAGGCCTTTCTGGGGGAACCTTCCTTTTAAAACCCTCTATCAGGGAACCAGTCCCCCCCCCCCGGGATAATGCTGTCATGCTTCAAGCTTTGACAAAAGCTCCATTTGAACCTTCTTCTACAGTAGATGTAAAATTTCTTTCTTGGAAAACTCTCTTTTTGGTGGTTATCACATCTACAAGGAGGATTTCGCAGTTGGTTTCACAGGGGCAGAGTATCTGTGTTAGTTTTGAGACCTTTATTCAATTATCACTTAAGATGTAAGCAAACACACGTTTATGTAAAAAGAAAACAAACCATATTAAGATATTCCCAGTTGCAAACATTATACATTATATATATTCTTTTGTATATTTATCGTAAATTCAACATTACATAAACTGATTGATTTATGCTGTCCCTTACACCTCACTCCTCCTCCAAAACATTATTCTGCACGTGTTATTCTCACAATTTCCATTTTTTCTATGTAATTTGATCCTGTCATTTTCTAAAGGTCCCACTTCCAGTTGTTTTATCTGTGTTACAATATTTAGTGACTCAAATAGAGTTGGTTTAGACTTTGATTTCCTTTTTCCAGTACTTGTTTTTTTTTGGCTTCCACCAAAATTAAACTTAATAAGGCCTTACTTTGTCTAGGCATTCCAGTTCCTGTATCCCAGTTCAAAAAATTGTTTCCCTAGTTACACACACCTGCTCACCCAATATTCTTGACAGTGTATTCTGCAGTGAACATGTTACACTCCAAAAAGTCCTAGTCACCTCTTTTTTCCCCATCATACCTCTAGCATTTGCTATTTACCTGAGAAATATTCTCCAGAGTTTACCTACGTTACAGGGATCCACCCCCCACCTGGATGTTGCTGACATTCTTCAGGCTTTTATAAAAGCTCCATTCAAACCTGCTTTTACAGCAGATCTAAAATGTATTTCTTGGAAAACTGCTTTTTGATTGGTATCACCTATGCAAACACTTCCAAGCAAAAATTACAAATCGTCTAGACTTTATTGCATATTTGGGAGCCATACATGTGGCTATTGTTGCTCTCTTTAAGGAGCTGCATCCAAAATCCCACTCTCTCCTTATTTCTTGAATTTCCTCTCTGCTTCATCATCATCCCTTTCCACTGTGAATAATACATTTATGCTTGTGTTATGTATTTGAGTTCTAACTGTGTAGCTATAAAATATCCCTTCAAATGAGGTAATCCTAATCCACCTTGTTTGTTTGCAAGGATCAAATGATCCCACTTAACTCTTATTCTTTTACTCTCCCAGATAAGGACTGAGTATCTTTGAGAAAAAATCCCTACTTTCTCCCAAAGGTGGCCTCTGAGGCAAACCTTAATCAGACTATCAATCTTCTAGTGTTCTTCCCAAAGTTCTGTAACCAAGAGGAATATATTCTGCATTTGTTAGATGTTCATCATCACTTCAGGTTTTATTTACACATGTGAAAGGATTTTAGGAAGTCTGATCAACTTTTCCTTACCTTTTTAAAAACTAAATTTAATCAAGGAGTTTCTAAAGTAGCAATGTCCAGGTGACTTTCCAACTGTATAATCTGTGTGTATGAAAAATTGGACTGACTTTACATGGCAAACCTAAGGCTCATTCTACCAGAGCTGTAGCTACTTCAGCCACCTTTATGTGTAGGGTTCCTGTTGATCAGATTTGTTTTGCAGCTACCTGGTCTACTGTTCATATTTAGTGTTACACTACAAGTTGGATGTACAATCCAGATCTTGTACATCCTTTGGTTCCTCCATACTGAGAAGTATCCTTCCCTGATTCCATCCAGGTTTTCAGTAGCTTGGGAATCTGTCCCAAAAGTTGAATCAGATGAAAACAGACAACTTTGGATACAAGTTATGTTTTTACCATACCACTAGATCTGTGTTGTCTTGTTTTCATCCAGTTCAACATCCCCCCTCTGTCGCCATGCCTAAATTGTCATTTTTTTTTTACCCTGGTTAAACAGTTGGCTGTAACCAGGGCCTTGCCGTTGGATAGCCTTTTCTTGCTGTTCTTCTTGGTTTCATTATTGTTGATTATTATGTCATGTAGAGCTGTTCATTTTTGTCCGATCAGACCTGATAACCCAAAGATTGAACCGGCTGCAAACAAGACCACACAGATCCATCATTATGGTAAAAACATAACTTCTGTTTATGTTAAGTTTACTTGCACAACTGTGCCTTCTTGCTGAAGGAGTTTGAAGGTTAGGGGGAAAAAGGAGCATACTTGATCTGACTCTAAAAGGAAGGCATGGGAACGGCAGTGGTTTTCTCTTTGACTGTAAAGGTAAATGAACCTGCAAAATTGTAATGGTTGCTTGAAGAGCATAATTATTTTATGTGGAATTGAGGGTGACCCTAGGAAGGAAGGGCATATTCTAGTTTTGGAATGAGAAAATTAATGCTGCTGACCTTTTAGCTTTGGTTAATGACTTGCGATCTTGTAACAGTTGCTAATTTACTTTATTCTATTTTATTTTACATTTGTTTACTGGGTATGTCCGACTGAGCTTAGTAGCCCTTTTTTCAGTGGAAGCCCGGGTAGAAAAGCTCCACATAACATACAATTAATATGTTCACAGAATAATTAAAATGCAAAAAAAATTCATAGGTCTTGAGAGACAATTACAATATATACAAATTTGTCAAATATGACAATATATACAATGTGTCTTAAATTAATAAAAATAAATAAGTTCAAAAGTATAAGGTTTCATAACACAGCACTATACATATTGCCATAGCCCTTTGACAGGTGGTATAGTACTGAGTACTTATAGTAGTTTTAACAGATTGTGCTTATGGAGGGTAAGTACAGTTACAAGCCCAGAGACTGCTAAGGTACTCTTTAGTGGCTGATTTAAATTGTTTAGGATTTGTGAGGGTCCTGATTTCTAGAGGGAGTTTATTCCAGGCAATTGTTGGGTGATAGCTGTATATTTTGCACCCTGATTTGGTCTTGGGTTTATATACTTGTAGCAGGTCTTGTGTAGAGCTACGGAGTGGTCTAGAAGGAGAATAGTAGGAGTTGTGGGAGGATAATGCTGGACAATAGGAAGGTAGGTAAAGCATAGAGTGAATGATCTGGAGCTGAGAGAGGAGAAGATGGTGGGGTAGTTCGAGCCAGTTTAAATATTTTAGGGAGAGACAGTGATGGGATTTATAGGTTTGTTGAGCTACAGATCTGGCTACCTTTTTGTAGGTGGCCTCAAGTTTGATCAGGAGTGAGGAGTTCAGGTCTGTGAGAATTTGGGAGCTATATAAAAGACTGGGTAGAAGGTAGGCCTGAGAGAGAGAAACTTTTGCCTTGGTTGTGAGGAACTTTTTATTTCTGTACAGGAGACGTCATTTTTGGTGAGTCTTCTTAATGCAATTGTAAACATGAAGGTCAGATTTCAGCTGATCATCGCTGGTGACACCAAAGAGTTTTGTGCTGGATTCAACTTCAAGGAGAGTATTGTTAAGAGATAGTATGGAGAAGGTAGATTTTATATGGTTAGCATTTTTGGGGAGAAAGAGTAATAGTTTTTTTTTTTTTTTTTTGTTTTTTTTTTTGTGGGTTGAGGATGAGGTGGTTATTGGAGAGCCAGGCCTCAACAGAGTTAAAAGAGGTCTGAGTAGTTGGAATAAGGTCAGAGGGAGAGTTGGCGATAGTGATGATTGTAGAGTCATCAGCATATTGTATTAGGGAAGATAGAGGGCAAGAAGTATAGAGTTGATTTGTGAATACATTAAAAAGTAAAAGCCCATGTGTAGACCTTTGAGGAACTCTCATTTTTACTGGGACCGAGGAGGGCAGTGCAGAGTGCCATCTAACTGATTGCTGCCTATCAGTGAGGTAACTGGAGAACCATGCAACAGTATCAGAGGAGAAGTTGAGGTTAGATAGTTTTTCCAAGAGAAAAGGGTGAGAGACAGTGTTAAAAGCCTTGGAGAGGTCTAGGAAGAGACAAGAGAGAAGGTTGTGGTCATCTCTGGCTAGAGAAATTGTTTTAAGGTAGGATAGTAGGACTGTGGTAGTGCTGTGTTTAGGACGGAATCCATGTTGGGTGGGTGTGAGCAGATTTTCCTGTGTTAGGTATTGAATAACATGTGTATGTATACATTTTTCCAGTATTTTAGAGTGGGGGAAATGATAGCAGTTGGTCTGAAATTGTTTATCTCTGAGGAGTTACCCCCTTTATGGATAGGTAGGGCATAGATCTATTTCCAGATGGAAGGAGCCTTAGACTCAGAAATGGAGCGAGTTATCAGTATAGATATAGGAAGAGCAAGAGAGTCAGCTGCAAGTTGAAGAAAAGATGAGGGAATGTTGTCAGCTGATGCTGAGCATAGATTTAGTTTAGAGAGTAAAGTTTTGATGTAACTGGTAGGCACAGGTTTGAAGGAGAAGGTAGGACTAGAGTTAGTAGTTGGAGAAGGTTTGGAGAAGTCTGGTGGGTTAGTAGTAAGGGAGTTAGATTTAGGGGTAAATAGCTTTGATATGGATTCAATAAAGTAGGTATTAAAATCTGTGGCTATTTTTGGAGGTGTTTTGTCTGGGTGTGGATTGGGAGAGGAGGGACTTCCAGGATGTAGTATTTGCTTTATGGCATTCCAGAATTTTTTGGGATTACATTTTAGAGCAGTTGGAGGGTTGAAATAGAAGTCTCATTTGTCTTTATTAATATGTTTTTTGCCAGATTTCTGAGTTCTTTATATTTTTGCAAATCCTTAGGGAGTTTGGTATGTGTCCATCTTTTCCATGACTTGTCCCTAGATTTCATTAGCGTGCGGGTGGTTTCTGATAGCCAGGGAGCTGTATTAGAGTTTATGCAAACTTTGCAAAGAGGGGCTAGAGAGTTTAAGATGCTAAGGAAGGTGGAGTTGAAAGCATGGACTGCTTTATCGAGAGGGAGTTGGGTGAGGAATTGCCAGTTTACTGTTGAGAGGAGAGATTTAAAAGTGTCAGGGTGAAAGTTTGATAGCTTGCAACAAGTTATATATCGGTATGGTCTTTGGAAATGGGGAGTGAATCTAAGCACCTTTATAGGGGAGTGATCACTGAGTGTGTTAGGTAATATTTCTGGGTTATGATATTTGGAAGGGTTAGAGACTAATGCCCAGTCTGTAAGGGTGCTAGATGATTGTGAGTTCTTAGTATGTGTAGGATGTGTGATTAGTTGTGTAAAGCCATATAAATGAATGTGATGTGAAGTGTTAGGATTACAGTTAGCCAGTTAATATTAATGTCCCCATGCCATGTTTTTTTATGCATTTCAAACTCATGATGAAATTGTGTAGACTGTATTATTAATCTGGGACTTAAAAGATGCGTGGAGTCCAACAGGAGTACAAGTATTTACATTCAAAAGTATGGGAGTGAAACTTTTTAAGAGGTTGGGTTCTGAGACGGTCTTTGTTTCCTCCAGTTTTTTTTGTGTCCCAAACAACATGGCATCTGCCTGTTTGGCACCGATTATGAGTTTGGTATTAAAATGCCAGGACCAGAGAAGGTTGAGCTCAAGCTGCAGGTCTTTTTTGGATAGGTTATGGATTGCTATCCAGTTTGAAGGTGTTAAGGTTATCTGCATATAGTAAGATCTACAGTGAAGGACATTCCTTTAGCAGGTCATTGATAAAAAGAGCAAAGAGAATGGGATCAAGTACAGATCTTTGAAGAACTTAGATTTAAAGACTCCAGAGTCAAAGGCAGAAATATCAGCACATACGTGGTAGGTCCAGTTACCCAAGTAGTTTTAAAACTATGTTGAATTTACTCAACCAATGTCAGTATTTTTAGATTTTGTGATTAACAATGAGTGATCAACAGCCTCAGAATTAGGATCCAGAAATAAAGAACCTGTTAGTAGTACTTTTTTCAGAATTAGTAAAGCTGGAGTCATTGAGGTTGTATATGGTGTTCAGGGTGTTATAACTTTTCTTAAAGCCGTGTTGCTTTTGGAAGAGAATGCAATTTTTCTATGCATTTCAAAAACTTACATGCATGTTATTTTTAGTAGCCTTTTTTCACGGGTTCATAGTTAATTGTCAGGCAGTCAGACTACAGACCATTACAAGGCTCACCAGTAAATCAGATTCAGAGTTCCCTCCAGTCTTGAAGAGCATAATACAAAATAGAATGGAGAAAAATTAGAGACTGCTGATGCAGTTATAAATGTTTCTCTTGAAGGTGACAAGGGTACAGCTCTGATTTACATTTAGTGGAACTTTGTCTGAGACGTGGGATACATTGGGGTATGAATCTGTTGCATCATCATGTATTTATCTGCATCATCATGTATTTATCTGCTACAATGTTGTCTATTTTTCATCTGATTCAATGTTTTGGTTGTCGGATTTAATCGGATCTGACTTTAGCACCTTCTTCCAGAGTATTGGATTTGAGGCTGTGACTCCTGTCCTATCATTCCCCCCTCCCTAATTTACTTCAGATCTCATTTGCCACTTGATTCATCCAGACGTGTGAGAGAGTTCTGCCAGTATTTCACAATAAGTGAAAGACTTGTGTGTGTGTGTGTGTGTGTGTGTGTGTGTGTGTGTGTGTGTGTGTGTGTGTGTGTGTGTGTATATGTGTGTGTGTGTGTGTGTGTATATGTATGTGTGTGTATATATGTGTATATATATATATATATATATATATATATATATATATATATATATATATATATATATATTTTATTTTTTATCTTTGACTCCTCCCTTTAGGATTTAAAGTGTAGTGTCACTTGTTAGGATTATAGACTGTTAGATTGTAAGGATAGATCTCTAATTTTTTTTCTTAATAGGAAAATTATTTTTTTTTTTCTTAATAGGATTTAATAGCATTTTAATATGATTTTCTTAAATAGAATTTAATATAACATGTATTTTTGCTCAGTTTGAATTGCAGTGTAATTAATATTTTTTTCCTGATGTCAGACAAAACCCTTAAGTTTTAAAAAGCGCTCGGCTTATGGATCCCTCCCCAAGACCTGCACTCTGTTTGGTTTCACTGCTTGGATGCCGCTCATTTACAGGCTAATTGCAATAGTTGTGCTGTTTTGGGTCTATGGCTATTCAAGGCAGAAGAGAAGAACACATTTTAAAAGGCTTACTTCCCCCACAGACAGGGTCTTCTTCGCTAGCCATGTCTTTTGAATCTGGACCAGCTTCAGATTCTCCCAGCAATTTGACAGAAAAGAGAAAAGAGCAGGGAAAAGGTCCATCCAAAGAAAAGCTTACAGAAAAGGTTAAGTCTTCAGGAAAAAGGTCTGTGGATAAGAAGGTAGAAGAAAAGAGACTTGAAACATCAAGGAACAGGTCCCCAGTTCCAATTGGTCTTTCAGGTCCAGTACCTAATACATTGAGGCAGTCTGATCCAACCTTTAGTCTAGTTCAAACTCCTTCACCTTGTACTACATTTTCTCTGGAACTGGTGAGCCCTTGGCCATATTCATCCATTTTACAGGTCAAACACCCTAACAGACCTTCTTCAATAGGGTCATTTTCGAGGTTGGTAAAGTCCAAAAGAAGTCTTGTGGAAATGAATGTTGACTGGGTGATGAAGAAATTCTTGAGGGCACAGATCGAACTGGAAGTCCTCCTGGCACCGTCAGTGAAGGGAGGTCCGATTACAGGCCCATCAACCCATCATATTTTTCTCTGGTTTCTGAACCAGTTCCCATAGGTCCAAAACCCTCTGGTGCACCTCAGGCAGATCCGAAAGTTCAGGGAACAACTGTTTTGACTATGTCCCTTACTTTCTCAACTCAGGGAACTTCTATGTTGACTATGTCCTTTACTTTCTCAACTCTGATGCTGTCAGATCGAGATGAGTCCTGGAGCCAATGAGCTAGTTTTCGGTTCCTGGTGGTGGACTTGACTCCAAAGGTTTTGGAGCTATCGCTTCCTTTCAAGGCCTTGGCACGTGATAGCTTGCTTCCAAGGTCATCTTTGGAGCTGATCTTGATTGGAACAGAGAGAGTTCCTTAGTCCATTGACAGAGGGAATATTTCCTCAGTGTGACACTGCCAGCCCAGCTGTCTGGAATTTTGTAAATAATCATATGCCATTTGTGAATATCGACATGATTCATATGCTTGTCTTACAAATGTAGGAGAACTGTGTGTTATGTGTGCATTAAACTACTGGTGCAGAAGTGTGTGTTGAACAGGGTTTGTACAGTATTGAGCTTCAAAGAATGTAATTGCAGCATTCCCTGCTGGAACATAAAAAATTAACTTACAAAACTTCAAGAAAATAAGTTGAAATTAAGTGCTTTTCTATGTGCTATAAAAGTTAGTTTCAATGCAGCAAGCAGCCACAATGTCTTGAGCTAGAAGTCTTTATGTCTGAAAAGTAAAGTAATTACTAGGTTTAAAATGTAAAGTGTTTGATTGCTTTATGACTTCCTGGCAGCTACACAGTTCTGAGCACATCTGAGAGATATGTATTTCTCACACAGGAATGTTAAAATTATATTAGTTTCTGGTTTAGACTGGGAGCTGAAGTCAGGTGACAAAAAGTGATGTCATCCAGGCTAACCAGCAGTAATGTTTGATATTAATTTAAGAACTCTCTCAGAGAGACTGTGAATTTTGTTTTATGTCTTTGACCTAGAAACATCCATCATCATCATCACCATCTGCACTTGCCTTGCTAATAGTAAGTAACTAGGGAAAAACAATTTCTTTTAGCTATAGATAAGACTATAGTAAAGATTAGTTTAGATGTTTTCTGTATTTATTTGAGACTGTCCTACAATGTTGTTATAAAATATTTCTTGTGATTTTGAACTCTGAAGTAACTGTTTTTTTATGAGTATAGTCTTGTTTTTTAGTATTTATTATTAAATATATTTAAACCTATCTTTGTGGTTGATACTTGTGAGACATTTTTAAGCTCTTAGAGTACTTGCATATGTATTTGGTGACATTGTACAGGCCACTCCTAAATAGCCTTGCAAGTCTTGGTCAAAACTACCATTTGGATTAATGGTAACATTACACAGTAAGATTGGACACCTTTTGTAAGGGACTTATAGTAGCCGATAAGTAAGGGTGGCTGTTGGCAGCAGGTACTACATTATAGTCTGGGCAGAAGGACGCATAGCTGGTTAACCTGTGCCAGCCTTTCCTAGGTGTATGTATGTGTCTGTATAAAAATCAAATCTCAATGTGTGTGTGTGTGTGTGTGTGTGTGTGTGTGTGTGTGTGTGTGTGTGTGTGTCAGCTATAGGGACACAAAGCACTGGTTGGACAGAGAGGGTGCTGGAGGTCATAGCTTGGCCACTCAGCTGAGATTTAAACCCTATAGCTGTGCCAGTGGGGAGTCTTATTGGGGATCTGGAGAAAGAGGGAGAAACCTGCCTCAGACTGACTGTGATCTCTTTGTGCTATTAAGGGAAATTGTACTTTACTGTGTGTGTACTGGTCATCCTCCCATTGTGTACATCCCTCACTGTTGCCAGTGGTGAGGATTGAGGCTCCTTGATTACTGGGCCAGTGCAGGGGCTTCACACCCAGTACCACTCTTGTCATTGAAAGGGCTTTAGCTGAAACAAGAAGGCAGGTGTGCACACCAGTAAAACCTGGAAGTTATATCTGTCATTTGTATTGATGGGAAAAGTCAGTACCCAGAAGCTTCGATAATAATCGCCACTGGAGTTCCCAGTCTGACTTTGACTTTCTCCACCGGAACCCCAGAGACATATTCCCAGGAAACATATGTGCAAATAAAAGCATTTAGACACCTTTCCTGAGTCAGTCACTGAAGATATGGATTTGGATAAAGGTAAAAGATTCCCTAGATACCCCCCTAGAAGACATCATTTTGGAGACAGCCTAGAATTGAAGAAGCAGAGGGGGGGGGTTCCACTGAAACTCCTTCTCTGGATGAATCTATGTTTTTTGGAGCTTTTGGAACTGGCTCATTTGTGTCCTGGGTGGTCCCACCTGGATACACTTTACAGATCTTAATGGACAGAGGGTATGGAATCTAACCCTCCAGAAAACAACAAGATTTTAGTGGCAGTAAAGGATGGGAAACAACTGGTGAAAAGATCCCACTAGACACAATGATAGTAGCAGCAGTCCTGAAGAAAGAACTGTCTAAGGAGAGTTCATCTCTCCATCCCCCTAACAAGGGTTTAATGGCATTGGACAGACTAGGGAAATGAGCATTTGCTTCAATGACCTTTGCACTCAGAGCGCTGAACTAACTTGCACATTTAACTTGTTTTCAGAGGGACTTGATCAAGGAGATTTTCAAGTCCCTGTCAGGTAACTTGCTTTTGGATGTTCAAAAAGCAGTGGACACCCATTTGTCTACCCTACAGTCTACCTCTAATGTAGCCATGTACCTGCTATTCAGCACAGCAGATGGTACAGCAAAAGCATCTGGTACAGGCATTACCAGGCCTGGATGGGGCAATGCAACTTTGCGGAAAGATTCAAGGCATCCTTTATTAATGCCCCTTTTGATGGTTCCACACTATTTGGAACACAAGTTAGAGACTCTTACTAGGAGTGAGCAAGAAGATAAGACCCTCTCTGATGTAGGGATACATTTCTCCACCCTTCAAAGGTGCTATTCTATGAAATAAAGGGGTGGTAAGAAAATGTGGTTCAAAAAATCATAGGGTTTTCACCACAACACTTCTGGATATGGACCACTCCTGAAGCATAGGGGAAGTAATTCAAATGCACATCACCCCAGAGGAGGAATGCATAGTCTGGGTTTCTAAGAACCTTTCACTGAGAAACCCTATCATCACCCCTGAAGGGTTACCAGGCTACTGCACTCTGGAAGCACCCACAAGCCTGGTTAAGCATTATATCAGATTATACGGTATTAAGGATAATCTTCAGAGGCTATACCATTCCCTGTTTGTATTCTTCAAAGAACAGGTTTAAGATTCCTGATATTTCACCCAGTCAGTTGGAATCTGCAGCAAATGAAGTCTCAAGGTTGGTAGAAAAAACACTAACAGGTCCCCCCAACTAGTTAGCATCCTGAGTCTATTCCAAGTTCTTTTTAGTTCCCAAAGAAATGGAGGACCTCAGGCCAATATTGGACTGCAGCCACCTCAGTCAAGTTGTGAGACAGGTGAAGTTCCAGATGGTCATGGTGCAGTCTATACTGCCTCTGTTGAGGAAGGATGATTGGATTTGCATTATAGATCTTCAGGGAACCTACTATCATATAATGATTTAGAGACAATCCAGATGATTTCTTTTTTTCCATCTGGGGGCAACCATTTTCAGTTAGAGCACCTCCATTTGGTCTTACTACAGCCCTCCTGGTGTTCACCATGATAATGATAGTGGTTGCGGTCATCTCTTTTTTCCAAATCTAGATGATTGTCTCCAGACTGTTACTTACAAAGATCTACTGCTACAGGAACAAACTACACTGCTCCACCTTCCAGACCTCTTAGGGATCACAGTGAATCACACAAAAAGCCAACTACTTCCCACACAACAGATAGAATTTATAGGGTGTCATATCAGCATAGCTCTTCAAATTGCCAAACTCCCAGCAACAAGAATATTGTCCTTAAGACTAACAGCTTCTCAGGATCTCCAGCATCTCTGCTCACATGCAAGGTTGATTCTATGTCTGTTAGGTCTTTACAGTCACATTAGTTCCATTTGTGAGATACCACATGAGAATGTTACAATGGACTCTTACTTACAAATGATGTGAGAGTCTTCCTCCACTACATACCAAAATTTGTCTCTCTCAAGTTTGCAGAGATCTTGTAAAGTATTGGATAATTTCTGTGTTAGTCATAGAAGGGAGACCTTTTTGTCTACACATTCCTTAGGCCACAGTAACCAAGGATGCTTCCCTTCTACGATTGGTGATAAGGAAAGTCGATTGATTCAAGGTTCTTGGTCACCAGTAGAGGCCAACCTTAACATCACTATCTTGGAGATAAGAGTGGTCCTTCTAGCATTGCAAGATTTTTAAGGCCTACCCACCTAAGAGAGTGATCTCTATCTAGATGGACAATTTGTCTGTGATTTGGTACTTCAGAAACCCCTCTTTGCTGGGAGGCCATGAGAGGATGGCAATGGTCAATGTCTTCCCATCTCTTTCTAATAGCAGTGCACATACCCAGAATTGTGAATGTACTAGCGGACAAGCTGAACAGGTCGACTATATTGCCTCACAAGTGGTGTCTCAGTCAGACAGTAGCAATGGAAATTTTCAGCTGTTGGGGCTGTCCTTTGTACATAAGAACTGAGGTTTATCCCTGCATATGAAACCAAAAGCCCATTCCACTAAGACAATGGCTACCTCTGCATCATTCATGAAGAGAGTTACCATCAATGGCATTTCTGCACCAGCAACACGTTCAGCATTTCATATGGTTATATCTCATTATAAACTGGATGTCCAGAGCTCTTGCATCCTTTGGCTCTACCATTCTCAGAAATGTCATTCCTTGATACCACCCAAGCCTTTCTTTAGGCAGCATGGGAATCTGTCCCAAACATTGAATCAGGTGAAAATCGACAACATGAGATACAGAAGTTATGTTCTTACCGTAACAATAGATCTGTGTTGTCTCATTTTCATCTGGTTCCACATCCACTATCTGTACCCCCCTTCCAAATTGTCATCTGTAAACTTCTGGTGCTTGGACAGGCCTCAACCAAGACCGTTTCTGCTTTAGGTTACATCATTCATACTGACATATTTAGTCTCATTATAAACTGGATGTCCAGAGCTCTTGCATCCTTTGGCTCTACCATTCTCAGAAATGTCATTCCTTGATACCACCCAAGCCTTTCTTTAGGCAGCATGGGAATCTGTCCCAAACATTGAATCAGGTGAAAATCGACAACATGAGATACAGAAGTTATGTTCTTACCGTAACAATAGATCTGTGTTGTCTCATTTTCATCTGGTTCCACATCCACTATCTGTACCCCCCTTCCAAATTGTCATCTGTAAACTTCTGGTGCTTGGACAGGCCTCAACCAAGACCGTTTCTGCTTTAGGTTACATCATTCATACTGACATATTTAGTCAGCTGTTGACTTTAATTTATATAGGTTGTTATACTTTTCAAGAATACTTCTATATAGTTGGCAAGAGTCAGCAAATGCAGTCTTTAAGGGGTGTTCATTGTTGTAGACTTACATGTCCTGAAAGATAAGATTACTGATTTGTGCCTGGCTTTGTCCAGAGATGAGGATACTATAGCAATGCCTCTTGTAGTGCAGTATTAATGAGAACAAGGTCAAGAAGATGTTTACACTAAATGGACATATTAACTATTTGTAAAAGGGCATTAACATTTATCAAGTCTAGGAATTGTGGTATAGGCGCTGCAGTTAATTGGTGGATTCTTGAAATCCCTTCTCAAAAGTGTATTTTTACTTAAAAGTGTTTCAGTAGTTATATGTAAAAGTCTTTCATCTTCCTCCATACACTTAAAAAGTGACATGTAGCAGGCCATGACTTAATAGTTTATCTTGTTTAGGATAATTTGAAGTTCCTTGAGTTCTGCTTGTGGGTCACAGGAAATCTGACTACAGATGATTGGATCTTTAACAAATATTGATACTCCCTTGAAGTTTCCAGAATGTTTGAATGTATGATAGTTATTGAAACCTGGTAAACCTGGTAAAGAATGAGGGCTGTTTTTATACCGAAATCAAATGTTGGTTACAACACAGATATGGATGTGTTCCAGTTGTAGGAGCATCTCGTGATACATTCATTTATCATTACTTCTGACACTGAACAAAGCAACCTTGATGGAAGTCCAGATTGGTATTCAGTGCATGTTTTTTTTTTGTTATATAGGAATATCCAGAAGGTGAACTTTGCCTAAAAAGGGCAGCAATTGCTTTGACTGGTATTTAGAATATGTGAAATTATAATGGTGGCCACCATCCTTCATGAGTCAAGTTGGGCTGTTGCTCATCTTGTTGCAAGTTGACACATAATGGATCTTCTTTGAATGGCACCCGCTTAACCAGTTGCTAAAGCCAGTTACCTTCTGTTTGTATATGAACAGAATTCTTGATGAGGGCAGGATTACATTCAGAGCCAGAGCCTGCATTTGACACATGCATAGCAAGCTCCACTATGTCTCTGCATATTTTTCTTGGTTGAGCACCTCAAGTCATTCACATGTACATGAGCCACACCCAGATCATAGTCATATTTGTCTTTATGGAAGGATTGTAGGACGCTTATGACATCATGGATGTTGGCTTAGGAAAGGAAGGTGTTACCAAGTATTTGTCTATCCTAATGATTGTTGAGTCAGTGTGCCTGATAATGGGGTCATCACTTACTAGGACATTTCTGCTTGGACTTGCAGACTTAGTGGCGGTGGAATGTTTGCAGTCTGCAACTTGGTGACTCCTTGAGCTATATGAGTATGGTGAAGTTATGGTAGTGGGTTGCAGTCAAGGCTTTTCAGAGAGTCAATAAATTCAGGTTGACTCAATGATTTTTTTTAGGATTTATCAGACTCTTTAATCTCATGCTTGGATATAACCTCATGTAGTTACTCTCTGTTAATTGCCTAAGTGTAAAAAATCTGTAGATGAATGAGTGAGTAAGCTCATAGGCGAGTACCAGGCTAGTTTCCCTTGCAAACCATTGTAAACATAGGCAATTTCCCTTTCAAAGGTAAAAATCAAACCTTGTATCTGTGAGGTAAAGAACTTAATCATTATGCCAATTGCATTTGGTTACTTGGAAAGTTAGACTGGGATGAAACCCCTTTTCAGCGGGAGAAAAACTGCAGCAATTACGTTAAATCAAGTTACAAAGCATTTTGTAATGCAATAGACAAAACATAACTCCAGCTAAACATAGATTGTGCATCAAATGTAGTAGTAGTTGATACATGTCTTGCATGACATAAAACAAAGTAGTAGTTATAATTCTAGCAGGATACTAACTGCACATAAATGTAGTAGTAATAGATGTGTCAAAGTAGTGTGAAGAGCAGCTTATTAAAACTGTTTGTAGTTAGAGGTTAACTCGGATAAGTACAAGAAAATGGCCAAGAGTTCAGTAGATGTTGTCTTAACTGAGTTTTGTAGAATTTTATGTAATTTGTTTGTTTTAGAGGAAGAGAACTACAGAGTTTTGAGATGTAGTTTGAGTTTGGAGACTCTCCTGCTGCTTTATTTGAGTTGGGTATAGTAAGATGGTGTTTATCTGTTGCTCGTAGAATTCTGTTTGGGAAGTAGGGTGAGATAGTGCCTATCAGAGATGTGAATGAGCTTGTATCAGGTTATAACTGGAAGAAAGGGGGTGAGGCAACTCTAACCAATTGTTAGTCTTGAGGGTATGCAGTGGTGGGTTCTGTATGGTAGATTTGCTGGAAGTTTGGCCACTTTATTATTGCATTGATCCAGTTTAATGCTTTGGGTAGACTGTAGGTTACTGAGGATGGGTGAAGCATACAAGATTGTTGGGAAGGAGGTAAGTTTCTGCAATGTGCTTGCATGTGCTATCCATCTGGTATCTTTTGATCCTATATAGACAGCCCAGTTTTTGGCTTGTGTTTTTTCAGCAACTGGGTTTATGTGGTAGTTGAATTTTAAATTTTCATCTATGATTACTCAAAGCAGTGTAATCCAGTTTGCTAGCTCTATTTTTATTTTTTTGTTTTCTCTGCTCATGTGATATTAAAAGCTTCTGGGTGTTTTGATTTAGGGTAAATAATATTAGTTTGCTGTTTTTTTGTTTTTTGTTTTTTAATTTCAAAGTTGTTGGTTACAGGATAGCCAGGTCTTTAGAAAAGAGAAAGATGTTTGGGTAAACTTTTAGAGTTTGCCTAGGTTGGGGGCTGGCCAGATCAAAGTGGAGGCATTTTCGTAATGGACCACAGTGGCATGCATGTTTGTTTACTCTATGAAGATAATTAATATATTAAATAACAGGTGCCCTAAGGTGCAGCCTTGTGGCACTTCTGTTGGCACAGGACAGAAGGATGTCATATAGCTTTTAACAGCTTGGGATCAGATTCCAAGGTAACTTTGAAACCAGTTAAGAGATAAGTTAGCAAGACCTATGGAGGACACTTTATGCAGGAGATTTTGATGTCATACTGTATCAAAAGAGTGTTGAGAGCTCTAGGAATAAAGGAGATTCCAGCTTACCTGAATTTATAAGTGGGTTTGTGTTATTACTAAAGTTAAGAATGGCAGTAGTGGTGCTATGATGAGGTCAAAATCCATACTGAGTTTCATACAGGAGCTTATTTTCAGTGACAAACATGAGCAGTTGTGGGTGAATGCATTTTTCATGGATTTTTCACAGGGGAGACAATAAGGCTATAGATCTGTAGTTTGATATGTCTGTAAATGGGCCTTCTGTGTGGAGGGGTAGGACATGAGATCTTTTCCACACTGTTTGTGAAAAAGACTTACTGACAGATCTGTAAGAAATTAGAATGGATAAGTTAGTACATCAGCTGAGATCTTTATGTATAATCTGCAGACAAATTGTCTGGGGCAAGGGTTTTGGGTTTAGCTTAAGAAGTTGTATCTTAATGAAGGGTGTGGGCACCATTTGACATGTGTGCTTGTTTTGGTCGGTGCTGTTTGCTTGTTATAGGAAGATTGAGGAGGCTATTGTTGGTTATGAGAGAGGCTGTGGTTTCTTTGAAATGTTCATTAAGTTGTTTTGTTAAGGTATCAGCTTGGTTATGTGTAGAAGTGGCAGGTTGTGAATAGTGGTCAGAGATAATTGGTTTATATATACTCTCAGTGTCACACACACACACACACACACACACACACACACACACGCATATGTATATATATATATATATATATATATATATATATATATATATATCAAACAATATTTATGCAAGAACCCTATTACACATTGTGCTATAGTTTGTACTGAACCAGTTACACACACTGAATTGTGCCAGGCCTAAACAGTAACAATTGATCGGGAGACCAGAATTTCAGACAGGTTTGGCAAAAAGTGTATACTTCTGTTTCCTTAGCGACAGGGAACTTCAGATGTCTCAGTTAATGTGGAAATAAACAAACTGGCTCAAATGACTATATACTTCGGAAAATGAACTAAGTAATGAAAGTACATGCTGTGCAATTATTTCATTAATTTGGAAGCTTTAGTTTTGCCTAATACCAGCTCCAGAGATGACATAACCTTAGAGTTACTACAAGAACTCTGGGAAGAATTAAAATTCTAAAGTAGTACAGTTAGTGCATCAAGTAACGTTCATTATATTGATCATTGCTTCGACAGTCGGCAGTCTTAGCTATATAGGGTTATATCCTGCCAAGGATATAACAGTCAGAGCACCTTCCATGCTCCCAAACTGTCATTCAACTCAAGCTTAGATGACTAAAATGACAGGTTTGGGCACCAAGCCCTTCAGAGCTTTCCTGCCTCCAATGAGTACACTCCCCTGATGCTTTCGATGATCGATGGTCGGCTTGTGCTGTTCCTTTGTTGGACAGATAAGTTTCCTTTGGAGAAAACAACTTCCATTAAAAAAAAGTTGTCTGTTGAGTAATACTTTCCTGCTCAGGAAAATTATTTTAAAGCTAGGAGTTTGTGTTTTAATGGACTGTTATGAGACTGTAAAAGTAGTTTAAAGTGATTGGAAAACATTTTTTTCTGTGGTAAAATTGTATTTATTTTACTTTTGAGTTGGCAAAGTGTTTTAAAGTGATGTTACAATGTTTTTATGTGGAAAAAGTGAATTTTAAGTTTCACCGGCTTTTGCTGCTTGTTTTCCTTGGAAAAAAGGACAATTTTCAGCTTGCCTGTGGAACAAACTGTCATGGTTGGTCCTTCTTCCAGCCACAAAAAGAAAATGTTAAACAAACAGCCTTTGCCATCACAGCAGGCTAGCAGTTTGCCTCATATGCAGGTGGGTGACTGTGCTATGGCTATTAGTTTTACCCCAATCCCTCTAGTATAGTACATACAGCCACTATGGACTGGGGGTTAACCACATCATCTGCAGCTGTTGGGGTCCCTTCATTGGTATGGGAGAACCACACTTGTGTCCTGGGAGAGGGTACAGGGAAGGCTTACCTGCTTTGTAAGAATGTTGGCCCAATCCCTGGGGAAGTTGCTGCTGCCGTCAGTAATACTTCTGTCTCCATTTTTCCTGTCAAAAAGAAACAGAAAAGTAAACATATATTCCTCAAATTTCCTTAGACAGGTGTAGTTTACTGGGTCTGGCGCAGGGTTTAATTCAGGATATTGCTTTCCTGAAGAGATTCAGGGTTCTCAGTTTGAACAGGAAGGTGAAGAGACAGATACAGTATTTTCCTATTTTTCATATTCAGAGGAGTGCTAAGTTTCTGATTCTTGTGTGGGTTTCTCTTTCTCTGAGACTATTTCCAGACTGTACCAGTGTTTTCAGTGGGAGAAAGTTGAGGTTTCTCAGTCCCTCAGAAAATACCATGAGCTGTTACGGAAGGAATTTCCAGAACCTTCACCCATTCCTCCAGTGCTGTCACCTTTGGAGGAGATGTTTGTGTTACTGCCTACAATTTTCCTGGTTGTCAGCCAGTTGCCCTTAAAAAGGCAGGTAGGATGTATAAAGTTCCTAAGTCTCTTAATTTTTTACATTCTTCCCAAATCTGACCCAGCAGCTATAACTTCAGTTAATCTCACTACTGCTAAACATCTAGTTAATTACAATCCACTATTTCTGATAATGATGGAAAGATTATTGATAAATAAGGGGAAAAGTATATGCTTTTGCAACTTTGATTTTCAGAATTTTAAATTGTCAGGCTTGTATGTTGTTTGTTCTAACTAACTGTGAAAGTATGAGGAATAAATGCTTTGTCTGCAGTTTCTTCTTGTGAGGAAAAATCTGTTTTTAATAATTTAGTTATCTCTATTACACAAGTCACTACTTGTTGTTTACAGTGTGTGTCTCACTAGTACAGTTTTGAGGAGGTTTGCTAGACTGTTTTCTCAGAACCTCCTAGATGATGACAAAAATGAGATTTTAAATTCTCCTTTGGATAGAGATTAGTTTTTGCCCCTGTGCTGCATAGGTAATCAAAACATGTAATGAAAGGGGTAAGCTGATACAGGGAATTTCTAATATTTTTCAGCCCACCTTTTCTAAATTTTGTAAGGGATTTTCCTAACCCCTCATCAAATTTTGGCAATAAATAAATCAATAAATAAGTAAATAAACAGTCTCAACAAAATACAGGGAATCAAATGTTAAGAAGAAATTTCAAAGGGGTTCCAAATAGAATTCTGGAACCTCCCCAAACTAAGGACAGAGTCTGAATGACTATTTAAGGGACTTTGCTCCCCCTGCGTGGCAGTCCCATTTGTCTTCTAGATAGTTTTAGACAAATAGACTCTGAAGACCATTCATCAGGATTACAGATGGCAGTGGGAGGAAATCCCTCCTTTCCAGGAGGTAATCTGTCATCCACCAGACCAGAAATTTTTATTTGTATCTGTCCCAGTGTGCTATAGAATCAGTTTGCACAGGTAGGGAAATGTTTTTATTAAAGGATGTTGTTAGTGCCAAAGAAAGAAAATGCTTGGAGATTAGTTCTGGATCTTTCTTTCCTAAACCTGCTTGTGATAGTGTCCATGTTCAAAATGATGTCACCTCACAACCTGTCACCTCTTCCTCCTCATTCAAATTTAATGGTAACAGTAGCTTGAAGAGTTGCTTATCATCACATCTCTGTTCATCCAGACTTTAGGCGTTTCTTAGGGTTTTGTGTATCTGAATCACATTATCAGTTCTCTGCCTTACCCTTTAGACTAGCACTGCACCAAGAGTGTTCAGAAAGTGTCCAGATCTGGTTACGGTCTTTGCAGGCAACAGGGTGTCCATATTTTTCCATATTTAGATGACTAGCATATTTTTGCAGAGTCTTTTTCAAAGTGTCAGGAATCTCTCACTTGGGTGACAGATCTCTTACACAAGCTGGGTTTCCAAGAGAACATTCAAAAGTCTTTTTGACTACTTCACACTGGATTGTGTTCCTGGGGTGTCAGCTAGACACCTCAGTTCAAAGAGCTTTTCTTCCACAAGAAAAAAAACAGATATATATTTAGATCTGTTTCTGAGATTTTCCACTCAGATTCTGGTCACTGCAAGGGAATACCTCAGGATTTTGAGTCTCAAGGCATCTAATCATTCCTATGATACCCCTGGTAAAACTCCACATGAGAAAGATACAATGGTATCTGAAGTCTGTATGGTCCCAGCATCCTTTGTCTTTTCAAATCCCAGTGCTGGGATTGTCAGAAGAGAAATCACTTGGAGGAAACAGTAAATATCCTTAAATCTGGGTCTCCCCCTTCTTCCACCCTCTTCAAAAGTAGTCAGCCACCACAGATTCCTTGGACTTTGTTTGGAGAGCAGTTTTTGGGGAGATGAAAGTGCAAGGTGTAGGGGCCACCAAGGACAGATGTGAGCACATACATGTGAAAGAGATGCTTGTCCTAATCAAGGCAACTGAACTCTGAATCATCTTTGGTCCCCAAGACCTCTTCAAGTTGTTATAGACAATACCACAGTTGTGTTGCATCAGCAAGCAAGGGGGGGGGGCTCCTTTTGCAGACTATGTTCGCTTGGGATATTTCTTCACAACACATTCTCACTGTACAGGCATCCTACATTCCATTATAGCAAAATTGTGTGGAAGACAACCTAAGCAGGACATGGGCAGACCATCATGAATGGAAAGTAGATCAGAGGGTCTTCCAAGATTTGCTCCATCTATGGGGAATTCCTCAATTAGACCTATTTGCCTCTTCTTTGAACAATCAGCTGGCAAGATTCTGCTCCATGACTCCATGCAAGAAGACCTGGAAGACAGATGCATTTTCTTTTTCTTGGGCAGGAATGCTCCTGTATGTATTTCCACCCTTTCCAGTAATATCCAACGTACATTTGGAGATTCAGAATGAATCCCCCAAGATCATTGTGGTGACTCCATTCTGTCCCAGGGTACCATGTTTACCCCTTCATTTGGAAGTGGTCGGGCAATTACTACAAGCTTCCTCTCAGACTTGATCTACTCACACAATAAGAATGGTGTTTGATACATCCCAGCCCCAACCAGCTTCAACTGATTGCGGGGATGATAGGGTCTTAATTCTCTTTATGCATTTGTTTACTGAAGTCATGTGTCTCTTACTAATGGAGACATGAAAGCCTGCTAATGGAAAATCATATAGTAGTAAATGGAAGAGCTTTTCTTCTTGCTGACAACAACATAACCAGCACCTATTAAGGGCTAGTTGTTCTCTGGTCTCACAATATTTGTGTGAGCTACTGTCCTATGGCCTTTCTTACTCCTCCATCAAAGTTCATTTATCGGCCTTTTCAGCATGTTTGCCCATGGATCCTTCTTTTTCAATGCATTCTCATGTCAGAATGTTTTTGAAAGGGGTTATGCATAAGAGACTTCCAAGGAAACCAATGGCTCGTCCATGGGATCTTAATATTGTGTTAGAGACGCTAACACTTTTGAACCAGCTAACCTGACTGACTTGAGGTTCTTAACATGGAAAACAGTTTTTCTGATTGCTCTGACCTGTGCATGAAGGGTATCTGAGTTGAAAGCTGTTATGGCGAGTCAACCCTATCCCATTTTTTTTCAGGGACAGGGTTTATTTGAGAACAAGTCCTTTTTTATGCTTAAGTGGTGTCTAAGTTCACGTTAAGTCAAACTTTTCATCCCCCCATTTTTCTCTCTTAAACTAAAAATGATGAAGAAAACATACTCCATGCTTCGGATGTCGAAAGACATCTGTGGTACTATCTTGACAGGCCCACTCTTTCAGGGCCTTGGCTTCATATCTTTGGCATTTTGGAAAGGGTTGAATTATGTAAGTGATCTAGAAGCTGCAACTTGGTCATTTTATGTGTTTTTACAAACCAGTGTAAGGTTTATTCCTTCTCTAGGTCTAGATCAGGCTTGGCTAGGACCATTCTCTGGGGGTTCCTGGTCTCTTCTCCTTCCACCTCCCAAATATAGTGTGTGTGTGTCTTTCGGCTTTCCCCGGTTAGGGGTCGCCACAGCGGAACTCCGGTCCGCTAATGATTGGCAGTTGATTTTTACGTGCTGAGTTGCCAGCCCTAATGCACAACCTTCAATGAAGGTACGCCCATTCACGCATGTCTCCACGCAGAAGACGCTCTAGCTGAGAGTCGAACCGGTCAGCGTCTTACTATGAGGCGACAACGCTACCGCATCACCACCACCGCGGATACCTCCCAAATATAGTAAGCTAGGATAATCTACCCATATAGCTAAGGCTGCTGCGGCAGTGGTCAGTATGTTGAAAATAGTACAGATGTGTATGCAAAGTTACCATAAAAGTAGATGTTCAAATGATCACTGCCACAGTAGCCACACTGTCCGTCCATCCCCTCCTTGTTTTTTGGTATGGTGTTTATACTAGGGTATAGGCATTTATTTTTTGTTATTTTCAGGCCTCAGCCTCCTCCCCCCCCCACTCTTTGTTGGCATGAATGGCTTTTAGAGGCTTGGGGCCCAAACCTGTCTTTTTAATCAGCTCATCTTGAGCTTGACTGACGGTTTGGGCATATGGATGGTGCTCTAGCTTTGGAAGTTGGCGTGCTGTTATATCTTATGCAGGAGATAACCTGTACGGCTAAATCTACTCCAGCAGTGTTCATTTCAGCATCTACTGCTATAGTAAATTTACTTACAGAACTATATTTTTTGTAGGCAAGGTTGCTTCCTGATTTTTTATATACAAAATATAACAATGAGTTCATTTGAATATATGGACTAAGATCCTTAGTTAAATAAACGTGTGTTTTAGAAAATAATTTAAAGTAATGCTTTAGTAACTTAAGTCAAGTAACTGCATTTGCTATAGACGGCATCAGCTGCAGTAAAGTTATAGTGGGAGTCTGGCCTGCATTTGTCTTTGTTCAAAGAATTTTTAACTCCATGGATAGTCCTAAAATGCAAATAAGATCCACTGCTGAAAGAACTCAGAATAATAAAATAAAGAAACTCTAAGCTATATTCAAAGAATGTAGGTTTTCAGTCAACTAAAAGTAGTATTTGCTCAAAGCAAGTGCATGCAATTTCAAGGTAAAGATGAAAAATCAGCACTCATAATCTGTTAATTTCAGTGCCCTCAAACACCAGCCTAATTGCAGGAAGTGCACATGAGACTTCTTACAACTTCAGGCAAAAGAATCAGCATGAAGTTTGCTTTGCAAAGTCACCTTCACACACACGCGCACACACACACACGCAAACACACACACACACACACACACACACACAGAATAAGGAAGAATTAAATACATGAAATATACTGAAAAAATTTGGTCTAATTAAATAAATAAATACTAACAGAATAATATAAAAGCAGATTCTAAACAACCGATAGGACACTGTTGTGATTCATGTTTAGTAACTTGACAAACAGTTATAGTAATTATCGGTGGCAGTAACATTTAAAGTCAGAGCAGCTAAGATGGTTTTAAAGCATTTCATTTTCACTTACTTCTTCATTTGGTCATTTATTTATATATTTAATTTTTACAAGATCAGTTTCATCGATCTTGTGGGTGCTTTAACAGTAAAAAATGTAATGAGAAAAATTCCAGATTACACATTTAGGGACCATTTTAGACAACTTAAATAGCATTTTATTAATAATCTGTGCACTGTGTGAATAAAATAGCTTGCACAGTCTGGAGTACTAAATTGCATATCAGTTTAATTACTGTGAATATAAGTAATCTGACTAGTGTAAAACTACGTTGGTTGTTAACTTTCTTTATCACAGTGATAGTATAGAGCTAAACAGAAGTGTAGCTGGTTCAACCAGTGCCCTACCCCCTCCGCTCTTCAAGTGAAGAGCAAAAAAAAACAAAAAGGAAAGGATGTTGCTTTAACTGGCACACAAACCAGGTGGCTAGATGCATGACAACCCCCCACCCCCACCCCAGCCATTTCGGCCCATTTTTGTGCCATGCTCTAACATAATTTCTTTTAAACTGTAGAAAACAGTTGTTACAATTTATACCCTGCGTGCAGGGAGTGCTACAACACTCATGTTTTAATTAATTAATTAAAAAAAAATCTTTTTAAACTATAGCAAACAGCTGCTACAGTTTATGCCCGTCTGCACAGAATGCTACAGCACTCATGTTTTATTTAAAACAAAAAGGTTTTACTTTTAAACTATAGCAAATTGCTTGCTAGAGTTTAGAGCACACACGGAGTGCTACAGCAATTAGGTTTGACCACAAATGCAATACTGGCTTTTAAAAGCCAATATTGCATTAGCAAAAGATCGGGATCGACTAGTCACACCCCCCCAACACTTTGCACCCTGGGTAGTTGCCCCTCTTACTCCATCTTAGCTACTCTACTGTTTCATAATAGGAATGGCTTCTCCGTACAGATATGAATGGTTAGTGGTGAACATACCATTAGATTTTTGCAGTGCATTGAGCCCTTGATTATGCTCCAGTATCGGCAAAAAGCAAACAATTTAAGTTATTCAGTAGCATGAGTCCTGATCTTAACAATTGTTAAGCAGCCCCCCTTCCACCAAAAGCTGTTAAGATTGGGCCTCACACAAGTCACTAAAGAAATAACAGTGTCAGCCAACAAACCACAGCATCATAACTCTTAAAGCACCTTTGTTTCTGCTTGCTGTCTGTCCTGACTTTGCGTCAAAATATTGCCCTGACACGTGTTGCTGTCCATTTGACAGCACTCACTATGGGCTTTAGAATCCAGCAAAATAGTTTTTTTTTCTTTTTATTGTAAATAATGGTACATGGAATAGATAAAGCTCCATGTGCAACAAAGAATTATGATTGTGTGTTCTCAACATGAATGCCAAGATTCACCTCATTGGCATCTACATCTCAAACATATAATAAAGTGGTTATGATCAGAAACTCACTCATAATCCTCTATGATGATCTCTCGTAACAGACGAACGTCAGACTAAAGAAGTCCAGAATTTAATGTATGTGTTTGGGCTTTTGGAGGTTCCTCAAAGAGGTTTATAAGCGGGTCATTGATTATAACAAGGTTATTATCTACTGGAGACATGAATGCCAAGAAGTTTACTTCAAGAGTGAAGCTCAATATTGGTATCCATGTTGAGAACACATAAATAAGGGTTATGATCTGAGACCCAATCATGATTCTTTATAGTGTGTGGAGCTTCATCTGTCCGATGTACTACTAGTTACAGTATAAAAAAGCACTAAGTGTTTTGCTGGCTTTTAAAGCCATAAAGCACTTAGCGAGTGCTGCCAGAAAGACAGTGTAAAAAATCTCTCTTATGTTTGTTTACACTCACCTTGCCATGCCTTTCAACTGTCCAGATTTTATGAGAATGTCCAGATTTTTGCCTCATATGTTTGGTCAGTTCCTCATAAAATCTGTGGTTTTCTGACAAATCTGTGTACTGAAATTAACTTTCACTAAGTATTGACATACATTTGAGTTTCAGACGTTGTATCCTTCTGAAAATGCAGGCTAACACAACTCCTGTTATTCTGTCAACTTTCTAAGTTTATAAGGACACATTGCCAGCACAGCCAGCAGGTAGAAACAAGTCTGTATTCTGCCACTGTCAATTGCTGATCAGCACTGGCAAATTTGACTGCCTAGCACAAGACTTGACCTTAACAAGTTAAGCAGGGGATTCTTAAGATTTACGATCTAGTCTTGCACTGTAAGTTTTTAACTGATTTGTCTTTTTCTGGATATCGGAGCATAATCACTGTATTCCATGCACTACAATATATTTTAATTTATTTAAAATGCAGTATTGATAGAAGCACATTAAAACATTTTAACTTAGAACTGTTTTTGTTTGCAAATCTTAGGACTAAAATTTTTCTTTTTCTTGTCAAAAACTTGTCAATTTGTATGGTGTAACCTTTATAAGTTGTTGTTAGCAATATTAATTGCATGCGCTTATTTGTCTGGGTAGGAGCCACAGTTCCTTAATATCAGATTGTTTCATGAAAATCAGTAGCAGCTCTGATTTAAAAAGGCATTTATTTTTGCAGCAGAGAATAGCTGTAATGTAGTAGCTCGTTCTGTATGTTGTGTTTGTACTGTGTCTCAAGCAGTTGTGGCACCCGTTTTTTGAAAAGCAGAAATGCAAACTGATTTGAGCCATTTCATTGAAGTGCCTTTGGAATGTCTGCTGCTCTGATATTTTTTTCTCTTGACCCTTCTTACAAACTCTCTAGCTTTTATGAGCAATCTGATAATACACCTTCTGCAAGTCTTCCTTGAAACAAGACAACTTCTCAGAACTTGTAAAATTGTGTTTTACTTTTTGAGTTCTGTGATAATTTTCTGTGCAGTTAAAACAAGAGTGCTTTATTCTTCATTTACACTTATCTTCAAGCACAAAAGCACCAACCAGGAAGTCATAACAACTTATTTCATTCCTTGTCACCTATACATTTTTAGCTGCCTTTGGAACTGAATTTATAGCAAGTGCCCACCAGTAATGCTTAACACAAAATAAAGTTAAATGATTTGGATATATTAATGTTACATTTTAAGTTGTGTTTCATACAAAAGACAGGAGCAAATACAGTGTGCATCCTATGCATTGGTTGCTGCTGTCTCTAGGCCTAGAATGATGCCTTTTTAGTAGTATGATGTGAACAAGAATCCAATATCACTGCTAATTTTGTTTGGACCATATTAAATCTTCATGTTTTTAATTCCCTTGTATTTGCACATCTTGTATTGTTAAGACAAATATATTTATTTATCAGTGTAATTTTGGCAGTTTGTTTTGCCTTAATTAAACAGCATAGATTGTCACAACATGTAATTTCATTCACTGATGTGATGTGTCATTCGTTTTTTTGTGCATCATTTATTTGGAGTACTAGCTCCTGAGCTGAGTTTTCATCATTTTCTAATCACATTTCTGTTTTCATTTGCAGGGGTGTAATAGGAAAACAAGGATACCAATGTCAAGGTAAGAAATTAAGCCAGATTCCAGTGAGTGAGTGACTTTAATCTGAAGTATATGACTTTGTTTTTGAATATATAATAATAATATCATGCATTATTGTTCTTGTCGTAAGTTTCATTGTTTTCAATCACAGTATATGCCGAACTGTTACAGATCTTTGTACTAAGTAGCAGGTGCCATGCGCTGTTAAGCCTACACCTGGTTTACTTCGCTTTTACAGAGCTGGAGTGCAACTTTCAGAGTATGGCAGTTCACAGCGGGCGAGGCAGTTTATCGCTTGTGCTTGGTATGACATCCTTGTTATTGTGGTTTGCCCCTAACTGGGATGCGAGGTGTTCCCTTCCACTTTCATGCCTGGGTTAGTCTCTCATTCATAATATGCTGTACTATAAGGAAGAACTCTGGGGCTTGCTTTATTGGAGTGAATGTAGCTGGATCTTTCTGCATTTTTAAATGGGCTACAGTGGCGTGCTAAAAATAGGTTATGATCAGCACTTGGCCAATAAGGCTTTGATTACCAAGTGCTGACCTGTATTAGTCTGCAGCTCACTGTATTAATATTAATGACTGACAACATTCATATACATGAGTTTTACGGATGTGTGCCCATATGCAAGCCAAGTAATAATGTCTTTTGGAATGGTCCTTATTGGGAGAAATAAAAGACTGTCCATGGGTGTTATGAGACCCAATGGTGCAGGTGAAACCCCCCAATGAAGGTCCATTATTTCCCCAGTAACTTCTACCCTGGAGGATATTACTGTATTTAGAAAGTTGGCTATTTGTTAAAGTTGGTTTGTATTTGTTTTACTATTAGTCTACACATATATTTTGATAAAAAATAGTTTCTCTGCTTAACGTTCCATATTTGCTGTAGGGTATGCGTTTGCTGTTGTAGGATGTTTTCCATCCAAAATATACATACACACATTATACAAGTATTTAATGCCAAAACACACACACACACACAAACACATACCTGCCCAGCAGTTACAGTCACTTTCTTGACTGTCTACACCTTAGATGTCTCATTATAATCAAATGAGTAAAAAAATATATACAGTGGAAAGCAATACACCCCCCCACATACCTCTCTAGTGTCTCTGATTTTGTACAATGATCCTGATTTTGCCATATGTTTTTGATCTGTAACTTGTATTAAATTTGAATAATATACTTATTGTCCAGAAAAAGCATGTTGATGCAAAACCTGTCACTCTATTAATTTTTAAGTGAATTAGAATAATATTTAAAATTTTGTCTGATTTTAGGTGCCTATCACCTCATTATTGTTGGCTTTGTCCAGAATTCCTAAGCAAAGAAGTTAAGAATTATGGACACACACAAACTCTTCCTCTCTCCCTCTCACTCTTTCTCACACACACACACACACACACACACACACACACACACACACACACACACACACACACACACACACACACACACACACACATATTTTCTCTCTCTGTCACTCTTTCTCAAACACACATACTCATACATACTTTCTCACACACACACACCCACTCATGCACTCTTTCTCTCTCTCTCTCTCACTCTTTCTCAAACACACACACTAATACACTCTTTCACACACACACACACACACACACACACACACACACACACACACACACACACACACACACTGTTTCTCACAAACATACACTCATACACTCTCTCTCTCTCTCTCACACACTTTCTCTCTCTCACTGTTTTTCACACGCATACACTCGTATACTCTTTCTCTCTCACTCTTTCTCATACACACACACACACACACACACATACATTCTCCTTTTCTCATCCCTGCACACATCCTTCTAATGAATTTAACTGCATTATTGTTATTTTATTTTCCCTCATTTGCTAAATGCGATTTTTTAATTGCCGTAGATAGCAATGGGGAAGTAAAACTGCAACAACAGCTCCATATGACTGTTATTGCATTTTTTTTAAATGAAGCTCATTAACAGTTGCATTTAAAAAGCAAAAACAGTATGGTGGCTGCTGTGTTTTGTGTGTGTGTGTGTGTGTGTGTGTGTGTGTGTGTGTGTGTGTGTGTGTGTGTGTGTGTGTGTGTGTGTGTGTGTGTGTGTGTGTCTCAGTCCATGCTTCATGATGGCTTAATATACTGCTTTGACCTCATACTTGGGCCTTTCTTGTACATTAATACCTTGGGTTCCACCCATTTTCTAATCACTTATTATATGACCAACAGTGCCTGACGATGGATGACCACAGCTGGAAAGGAAAAGAGACTGGTTGCTGACATTTGTCAGCACCAAGCTACTGTCCCTGACCCTTAAGGAATGGCAACAAATGCAACATATTCCGATATAAATAATTGTGACTGTCCTGCTATGCCATATAGTAAAAGTACATCTGAGGTCTGCAAGATGCTAAGTCATTTAAAATGTCATGTACTGGTTACTGATAATTTTAATAATTTGCTTGGTTTGAAAATTCATAATGTCAGGATACTCGTTTTCTTTTTGCTTTTATTCATTCTCAAAAAGCATAATTTTGAAGGTGTGTTGCCTTCTACTTGCCAGTGTAACAAAAGCATTGCATTGTTACACCTTTATTAACTAGCAGAAACACATGCTTACAACATCCAAACATAGTTGCATTGTAAACATGTTTACTTACAGCATTGTGGGATATTTTCGCACTTGTTTGTGGATGTCATGGCAGTGCTATTGATAGTAGTAAAGTGGTAGATTTGCAGCCATAAATGCAACTTATGAAATTTGAAATGACATCAAAGAATGCAATATGTGGAGAATGTTTCTGTTAACAGAGAAATATATTTTCTCTGTGCTCTGAGACAAACTCATTTTGAGAAAGTGGTGTGGTACTTTATTCTGGAGTAGGATTCCTCAACTGATAAGCTGTATGAAAATAAATGCAGTATATTTTCCCTGCAAAGGTTACTGTTACTCTGCTTAGTTCTATGTATCCTTTGTTCAGTTTATATCCTGGAATTTGTAGAGACATGCTGCACAAGTCTTGTTCATGAAAGTGTCTTTGTGCAGCATGGGAAATACCCCTGATATGAATGTACAGGACATAGCATTTTGGAGCAGGCAGACATACTTTGTGCTGTTCTTAGAGTTCATGGCAGACCAGTGAGAATATGTGAAGTATATCCCATAAACTCAAAAAACACTGCTGTCAGTGCTGCTGTCGCATTCACATGCTGTTTACAGCAGTCAGAATAAACCAGTGCTCAGCACTGCAATCCAGTGAAGGAATTCTTAATCCAAAAATATATAATCCCGGGATAGAAACCAGGAAGAAAGTAAACTGGTTTCCGTGACAGCCGTGCACCTTCACCAGTACAATCTAAATCTCTTCATTTTCGTATCTTCTTTGTAAGTCAGTGTTGTAGGGCTCAATGCATAGGTTCATAGGTAGGTACTAGGTATCGGCCCAAGGGCCTAAGTAAGCCTAGCCAACAAGGTTCCCTGGCTTACACCACCCAAGGAAGTTATTTTCCTGTGCACCTGTTGAGCAGAGCCACAGAAGTGATCCCCGGGGTGTATTTCCTATTTCCCATCCACTCATCTGGAAGAGTGCTAATGAGGAACTTTGCTTGACGTAGATGGGTAGCTTGTTCCTGAGCATGGGAAGTCTCTGGGACAGGAATCTATCCCTCCAGCATGTCCTGTTTATTGTGGTGACAAGGTTTAGGTCCCTAAAGCATGTAGCTCAGAGGGATTGGGATTTCTGTAGGTTTAGCATGTCCAACAGCTCTGGGTTTGACATACCTTTATATATTAGGCAGAGATCACCTCGGAGTAGGCTATATGCTATGGAGTAAAGCTAGAGGTTTTTGAGATGGTCAGTGTAGGGCATCTGTTTGAGGCCAATAATCCTCTTTGTGAGGTACTTCTGTGGCCTTTCCAGCTGCTGCAGATGTCTTGTGAGGTACATTCCAAAAGGGGCGTTGTACTCTATAATGGGTCTAATGAGTGTAATGTAGAGGGGAACAATGACCTATTTTTTCCTGGATGAGAACCCTTTTATGATGAGGTGTGCCACGTAGAAGGACTTCCTGACTACTGTGGCGATGTGACTATCAACGGAGAGACTACTGTCCACCTGGGTCCCAAGGTCCCTTATCACACATTCGGCGTTAAGTAGACTGCTGCATATGTGGTAGTTCATGGGTACAGAGGTTTTACCAAAGGGGATGACAATGCACTTTTTGGCACTGAGCTTGAGGCCATGGCTCTGACACCAGGCGTCTGTCTCAGTGAGGCCCTTCTGTAGGATGTCCACATCATTTGGACTATGGCTCCTAGTTTGTAGTCGTCAGCAATGTACAAATATTCTCTTTAAACTCAGTCCAACTAGAGGTCTTCTTTCTCCAGAACAAGGTCTCTTGTTTTCCAACTTTATCTTCAGAACCTAGTGGAAAAAGACGCAGTCATAGTAAGAGAATTCCTAAGGACATTGGGGTACATGGCATCCTGCTTCTTAATGATACCCATTGCAAAACTGCACATAAGAAACCTCCAGTAGTTCCTAAAAACACATGGGAACAGCATTCTCACCCTTTAAAAACCCTGGTACCACTTCTTCCCCCACCTGAAAAAGAAACTAATTTGGTGGAAAAAAGAGCATTTTACAGAACCCAGGTGCAAGCTTCTATCTGCTAAAGGCAGACAGAACTATCACCTCAGACATCTCAAACATAGTTTGGGGAGCATACCTAGAACAGCTGAAGGTGCAGAGACTTTGTACTCCAGAACAAAGGAAACTACACAAAAACAAAAAGAAATGCTGGCAGTGTTTCCTGCAGTAAATGCCTTCGAAAGCAACCTAAACCCTGGAACACTGAAGATTTGAACTGTCAACACCGCAGTGATGTGGTACATAAACAAACAAGGGGAACTCATTCATACCCCCTATGCAGTTTAGCAGTAAAAGTATGGCTTCTGGCACAAAAAAAACCACAATTAAAATTAATAGCAACCTACACCCTGGGCCAAAACAGTACCATAGCAGATTCTTGATCAGCGACCTTCTGGACCCCAATGAGTTGATGCTGAAGAGATGGAGAGAGAGCTTCCTGAACCTAAGAACCAGTATGTATCTCTTTGCCTTTCCACTGAAGATACAGTTACAAAGGTTTTGCTCTGGAATCCATCAAACAGGTTCATGGAGAGTGGACAACCGTCTATGCCTTCCTTCATTACTCATGATCCCCAGGGTATCGTTGAAAGTGAGGTCAGACAGGCCAAGCATGATACTGCTGCTAGAAGTACTAACCCAACACAAATGGTCTGTCATTCATCCACACCTGACCATACTCAAACTAACAGCCTGGAGGATTGGAATCTAGTACCATGTAATGCATCTTATTTTACTGAAGTGTTATCAGTATTGAGAGAGGTAAGAAAACTAACTACTAGAAAATCATACTTATCAAAGTGGAAAAGGTTTATTGTTTGGTGCCTGGCCAAAGGTATGATGCCACTTAATGCTGACAAGAATCAAGTGCTGGAACACCTTTCAGAATTATTTAAGTAGGGCCTTTCTTTTTGAAGTATTAAAATAGATGCATCTGCCATTTCTGCTTGCATATCATGTTCTTCACCTAGCTGTACCCCTCCTGCGGTGTCGGACCTCATAACACCCATGGATAGGCGTTAATTGCACATTAACACACACCCGGTCAGGCATTATTGCTTACTTGGCAATTCTCAAATCATGACTGGGCGACCCCATCACTGCATCTCTTCAGTTTCACTCAGCTTACCACTTCATGTAGATACAAACAAACAAACTTCATCCAGTCATGACTACAGCCTGATATCCATCCCTAACAATATCAGAAAATCTGAGATTCTTCAAAAGACTCTCCATGATCAGCAGTAAACACTATATACACACTCCCCCATACACTCATTAATGTAACCTAGTATGTAACGACTAAATTTAGTAAAGAAATTTTCATCTATACACTGAACTCAATAACACAGTAGATAACCGAGTAGTTTAATGAAATTGTTCTGAATATACTGAATGAACAAGCCCCACATAGAAAAATGGATAAAAGCAATTCTAGCTGGCTAACTGCAAAAAAAAAAAAAAGCAGCAGCTATTGAGAGAAGGGGTCAAATCCTGGAAAGCATGGGTCACAATCAGAAACATGCAACAGTACCAGCAGTACAGACAGCTACGAATTCAGACGAAGTTGCAAGTAAAATCTGATCAGAAAAACTGCTACCTCAGTGTATAAAACTCATAACAACAAAAACCCCCAACAAATTTTGGACAGCACTAAACAAACTTGCTAAAATCCTGCAAAGTTTTGTTTTCACACCCTAGCCCATCTACCACAGAAACTGATGAAGTCATTGTGTCTAAGTTCAACATATTTTATAGTAGCTGGTATATCTGTAGTCAGCCAGTCTCCAAATAATCCTTCTCAGCCTCCCCTCTTGCAAAACTAGATGCTTGCCTTTTCTTACTCAAACCAGTTCCCACCTGCACTATCAAGAACTACCTTCTGAAACCCAGACCTACTAATCTTGCAGTAGATAACTTACAATGCAGATACCTGAAACTTTCTCCCAGTATAGTAACATCCAGTATCCCGACTTATAAATAGATCCATTCATGAAGCTTACATCCCAGAAATCTGGAAGCTATCCTACATCCTGCCTTTACCTAATATGGAGAACATTCTACTAAGCACACTAATTACGGATTAAGTGCCATTTTTCTACCATTCTCCAAGATTCCCAAAAGTTGCATACACAACCTTTTAAGTATCTTCTAAACAACAACTTTCTGTTTCCTACATAACATGGTTTCTGCTTCCGTCACAGATCTACCATAGCCCTATTACGTATTCTTAACACCATTGATATAGAAAGAAAAAAGGTAACCTCATCTCCACACTTTTCCTAGATTTGTCCTTTTCACAGTCTCCCATGAACTCCTGATAAAAAGGCTGTCTAACCTAGGCCTCTCTCTTTCCACTATCACATGGATCTGTAGCTATTTGTGTGACAGACGTCAAGCAGTAAAACGGAATGGCACTTGCTGTTCCTTCCTACCAGTGACAGTTAGAGAATCTCAAAGCTCTGTACTTGGACCACTGCTGTTTTAACATATTTATAAATGATTTTCTCTCTTCTGCAAACATGTTTCCTTAGTATTATATGCAGACAGCTCAACCTTAATCTGTTCAGACAAAACAAGAGTGGGACTACAGCTGAAAACCCAGCAGTCTTTTTCAGCAATAGAAACTTGGTAACAAAATTCCAACTTCTACTGACCCCCCCCCCCCCAAAAAAAAAAAAAAAAAAATAAAATTTATTATATTCATTCCTAAAAAAATCAGAGAACAAGCAGTTATTCATAATTATACAGTGACTGGCAATTAACATTCAAAAACGTGCATGTTGATTGGTCAGCTGAACCAGTGTAACAGTTGTAAAATTGAGCATATACCAATAGAAAAAAGTCCAAACGCCTTGACTTTCTTCTGTTAATATATGTTACAGAGCTTTCCAGTTTTCTTAATTAAAAAAAAAATAATAATAAAATAAACTTTGAAATCCAAACAAGTACAATAGAGACTGGACAGGGAAAATACAAGCAAAATCATGTACATTACACAAAACTAAAGAAACGTACCTGATTATCCTTTTTTCTCTGCCTTGTCTTTCTCATATGTCTGAACTGTCCAGATTTCATTTTTTTTTATTAAAAAAAAAGCAATGGAGATATTTTTCCGTTGCTTCCTTTCCAGAGCACTGATGGTACTGCTTAAGTTTGGGAATGTAAGTCCCATATGCATGCGCAATACATCAGGAAAGTCCCATGATACCAGGAAAAAAGTGGCAGAGCAACACTGCACCATTATACAAAGACATTATTTAAGAAAGTAAGTAACTTTTTTCGTAAATAATCTCATTGTATGATAGCAAGAACCCATGGCTGAGTGTGGGTAATGCTGGATTTACTGATGGTTGGCTTTGTTTGGGCACACAGGCTTCGCCCTCATGACCAATCCACACCAACTGTGGGAAAATCCAGCATTAACCACACACAACCATGTGTTATTGCTATGTTACATAATAGTAATGCTAACATTGAACTAGTCCTTCACACAAAATTACTTGGCGTTATCATTAATGAAAACTTGAAATTGAATCCTTACTTTCAAGCTAGTATTTAAAATACATGTAAGAAAATTTGCTTGCTGTACCTTGCAAAATCTTGCCTCACGTATATCAGCAGGAAAGTTATAGTTTCTGCATAGGTGTTCCCAAATTTCTTTGTGTAGCTCCTATTTTTACAAAACTGCAGAATACAAAGTTATCAAAAACAGAACAATATTACAGCAAAACTTACAAAATTTGCCATGAATGCATAAAGCAAATCATATCATTGCCCAGCTCTTAAGCAAATTAACTGGTTTAGAAGTTCAACAGCACCAAACTCTCACATAGTTAACAGTCACAATATCCTGTATCAACCTATTAAATGTCCTCCTTCCTTAAGAAACATTCTCCAGTGGTACTCCTCCAAACAAGTGACTGCACTTGAAAGACAAATGTCCCTCTCTCCACTGCCAAGTCCGACATATAATAGGAAATGCTGTGTATCCAAACTCCTGCACTCCATACTTATTGTGACATCCCACCACTGGCCCAGTAGTCAAGGAGCCTCAATCCTCACCACTAGCAACAGTGGAGGACATGCAGACTGGGAGGATAACAAGTACACACACGGTAAAGTGCAGTTTCCCTTAAGAGCACACACAGACCAAAGTCACTCTGGGGCTGGTTTCTCCCTCTTACTCCAGATCACCAATAAGACTCCCCACTGGCACAGCTTTAGGGTTGAGAACATAAAGAGAACACCCAAGCTATACTTCACTATATTCCTAACTGTATTTAAGAGGAATTACTGAACCCTAGACTTACTTACGCATAGCGAGGGAAGACAGATGTGTGAGTGGGTTTTCCAGCTGATGTTGTCAGGTCAAAGACAAAATGCAAAATGTACAGTCTCTCTCAGAGAGTTCTTAAATTAATATCTCACATTTTGCTGCTGGGATACTTGCACTCATTCTAAGTCTTTTGGATTAAGCACTTGGGCTTCAGACCAGTTGTTTTACATTAGGAAGGTTTGTGGCCTGCACTGTGGTGGCAGGACAGGTAGCTTACATCCTTCTAAGTTGGGAACTGCTGATTGAGGGCTAAATGTCTGTTATTCTAAAAGTGTATTAGTTCTGGTTTAAGCACTTGGGCTTCAGGCCAGTTATTTTACATTAAGAAGGTTCATGGTCTGCACTCTTGTGGGAGGAGAGGCTGGACTCTGCCCTTCTGTGCTGGGAATTTCTGGTTAAAGGCTTATAGTGCCTGCATATTTGAACTGTTTCTTACTGAAATTGGTACACCTTGTTTGCTGTAGCATAGACTAGATCCAGGTCTGCTGAATCTAGCTTTGTTTGTATGCTTGTTTGTTTGCTTGTTATTTCCCTGAAACGCTAATTCCACCTAAAACGCGGCTTTTCAGCACTTCTGTGGATCCCTAGTGATATCTGCACTGCTTACTGTACTTATTTCCTTGTTTCACTTGAAAGAAAGTTACTGTTTGTCATTTTTGCATTTAAGTTACCTGTAACACATTGCATTTAAGTTACCTGGCACTTGCTCACTAAAGCAATTATGTAAGTCAGCACTAAAAAATTAAAAGAACTACACCCTCACAAACTCCCCTTGAGTACCTTGTTCCCCATTGGCCCCTTTTTTTCAATTATAAAGGAATTCCCAATACTATTCTAGCATGTCCAAAGGTCAGTTGTCAATCTCCTCTCCGGTCCAGCTGGTGAATCTGGGAATCTTGAGGCAATGTTACAACTGCCTCATGTACACAGACAACCCTCTCCTCCTCCCAACAAATTCCAACACATGTGAGAGATGCAACCGTAGAGCCAAACTGGAGGCTAAGCTCTCTCAACTCAGTACTGGCGTAACCAGTCAGGAGAAGAAAGAAACCACACTCACTACAATTCCAGTCTCACATAGACCTACCACGACAGCAAACCAAACACATAAACACACAAAAACATACTCGGAGGCTCTAAATAAAAATCTGCCTAAGCAGCAGAGACCTCCAAAGCAGACACCCAAGCAACCGCTACCCCAAAACAAAACATGTGCAACACATAGCTCACAAAGCCAGTGTGCCGAACAGTCACAGCCCTTAAGGCTAAACAACACACCTGATACACTTGTAATAGGTGACTCTATCGTCAGGCACACTGATGTCCCGCTCACCAGGCTGAACAAGGAGAAGGTCGTGGTGAGCTGCCTGTCGGGCACTAGGATCCGCCACATAACACAAGCACTCAGGTCACTCCAAGGCAAGTACAAATATGACTCAGTCATTGTCCATGCTGGTGTGAATGACCTGAGACGTACCTCCCTGGACTACATGAAAAGAGACATAGAGGAGCTCTCTGAGCATGTAGCCCAGGCCGGTATGACCCTGACCTTGAGTAGCATCTTACCCTCACCAAGAATGATGCCACAATATGAAGACAAGATGATCAATTTCAACAATTGGCTTAAGTATTGGTGTCATTCAAAGGGGATCCAATGCCTGTCAGCCTGGGATGACATGCTCGACAAGCCACGATGCTTCACTAAGGATGGCTTGCACCTGTCACCCCTGGGCTTTCGAATATTGGCAAAGGCTCTTGCTACCCCCATAGTGCCTTTTTAGGCAAGGCTCAAAAGACAAACCCATCTCCATAGGTATCACAAGGGATAAGAAACTAAGAGTAATGCTACTCAGTGCCAGAAGTCTAAACCTCAAGATGCATGCACTCGAAACTCTCCTTAGCATGGAGAACATCGATATCTGTGCAGTAACAGAAACCTGGTTCAAGGCTCCCGAAAGCACCCCAGCACTACTAGGTTATACCTCATACCATGCTTTTCGGCCCCAAAACTTGGACCGAACCACAAAAGGAGGGGGAGTATCAATATTCGTCAAAGATACCCACACTTCCAGGTTGATGGCACAGCACGAAGCACCAGAGACTATCCATGTGCAACTAACAGTGGGTAAAACTGCCTTCCAGTTTATAGCCTGCTACAGACCACCCTCCCAAACCCAGGAGCCCCACTCGGCCTTCCTGAGAACACTGGAAAATATGAAGGTCTCTCCAAACACCATTATATTGGGCGACTTCAACTACCCAAACATAGACTGGGAGCATTACTCTAGCTCCAACACCCTAGCCCAAAGGTTCCTAGAATTTATAAACTCAAATGCTATGGAACAACTTGTTACCACTCCACAGGACGGGAAAACATACTGGACCTGATCATCACCAACATGGGGACTCTATGCTCCAGACCAGAAGTGTATCCCTCACTGGTAAGATCAGACCATAAACTAATGTCACTGGATATTCACATCCCAACCTCACCCCCTGCCCAGAAAACCATAGTGAAAAACTTCTCTAAAGCAAATTTCACACTCCTCAAAACTGAGGTGGAATCCTTCAAAGCCCCCGGGCCTGTGGAAAATACGGCCCAGACCGCAGAATCCTTTATAAACACATTCTATGAACACCTTCAGGAATGCATGGATCATGCTATCCCATATAAAACCAATACCCAATCCTCCAAAGGCAGACGTCCTGTCTGGTGGACCCCAGCCATAAACAAACTATACAATAGAAGGAGGAAGCTACTACATGATAGAGCAAAATCCCATAAAGGGAAGGCATCTCTGATCAGTATTAGCAAAAAACTACGGGCACTCATAAAATTGTCTAAGGCCAGCTTCGAGAGAAAAATTGCACAGGACACTAAGGATAATCACAAGGCTTTCTTTAGTTATGTTAGGAACCTGGGTGGGAATTCCCAGATATGCTCAGAATTAGTCCACAATGACAAAAAATACACCGAAACCACAGACATTGCCAACATCCTAGCTGACAGGTTCAGCGCAAACTTCTACCCCCCCTCCCCACCAAAAGGGCAAATATCTATCCCAGCAGAGTGCTGTCTCCCTGACATCTCAGATGCTCAGGTAAGAGCCGCCCTCTCCAAATCAAAAAACACAGCATCAATGGGACCAGACGGTGTCCCGAGCTGTGTCCTACATCAACTCCAAGAAGATTAACCCAAACATAAAACTACTGTTCAATCTCAGCCTTACTACAGGATATGTACCCAAAGAGTGGTGTACAGCAACAGTGGTCCCTCTCCACAAAGGTGGTGTCTCAACGGATCCTGGAAACTATAGCCCCATAAGCCTGACTAGCTTGATCTGCAAAGCTATGGAAAGGATCATCATGGACCTCATAAATAAAGATATTGAGGACATACAGACACTGGATCCTACCCAGTTCGGTTTTGTTAAGGGCAGATCCTGCCTCTTAAACCTGGTCGATTTCTTTGAAACAGTCACCAAGGCCATTGACGAGGGGAAGGTGGTCCACACAGCCTACCTGGACCTCGCAAAAGCCTTCGATACAATACCCCACTCGGGCATTATAGATAAGCTCACCAGCTTATATATAAACCCCTATGTCACTAGATGGGTTGCAAACTGGCTCAAGGACAGAACCCACATGGTTAGAATTGCTGGAGCCATGTCAGACTCCAAACCAGTTACAAGTGGTGTCCCACAAGGCTCAGTCCTGGGACCTCTGTTGTTCGGTATATATTTCTCGGAGGTACAGGCCAACAAGGAAGGACTGTGGCTGACCAAGTTCACAGATGAATGCAAACTGGGCACCATAATCGACTCTCCAGCCGACACAAGCATCCTCCCGACACAAGCATCCTCCAAAAGGGCCTCATAGAAACAGACAACTGGTGCCAGAGCCATGGCCTCAAGCTAAACGCCAAAAAGTGTATAGTCATCCCCTTTGGCAAAAACAAAGTGCCCACAAATTACCACATAGGTGGTAATCCATTAAGTACAGAAGAAGTAATTAGGGACCTGGGGACCCAAGTTGATAGCAATCTCTCATTTGACAACCACGTGGCCAAAGTGGTTAGAAAAACATTTTATATAGCCCACCTAATCATGAAGGGATTCACATCTAGATCAGGGGAGATCATTGTGCCTCTTTACTCATCCCTCATCAGGCCCATAATTGAGTACAATGCCCCTTTTGGGATGTACCTTACGAGACACCTGCAGCAACTGGAAAGAACCCAAAAGTACCTCATCAAGAGGATCAAGGGGCTCAAACAGATGCCATATGCTGCCCGGTTAAAGAAACTCCAGCTCTACTCAGTGGCATACCGCCTGCTCAGAGGCGATCTGTGCCTGACATATAAAGTCATGTCCAACCCAGAATTAATGGACATGCTGCACCTCAGAAAATCCAAATCCCATCGAGCTATGCGCTCGAGAGACTTGAACTGAAATTAATAGGACATGCTGGAGGGACAGATTCATAACCCAGAGGCTCCCTTCACTCTGGAATAAAATCCCAGTCCAGGTTAGGCAGAGTCCCTCATTGACTCTCTTCAAGAGGAATCTTGATGAGTGGATGGGTGATTGTAGGTTTACTCCGGGTATCACTTCTGTGTCACTGTTAGACAGAGGCACAGTATACTAACCTTGAAAAAGGGCATAGCAAAATTCATTTAAAATGGGTGGCGAAAGCCAAACGCACTCTGGCTAGGCTTATAAATGCCCTAGGGCAGATAGCCTAGTATGAACCTATGAACATCACTACTTGTCATCTGACTATCCCAGGTGAAAACCATTCATCTTAGCATCTACCTGCGAAAACACACAGAGCTTAGATCTTTTGGTAAATGGTGGAAGTCATAAAATAATATACAGTCCTCCACATTTTTTGGGAATCTCCCCTGCTGAAAACCTCTAACAAACTGTTTGCCACCTTTTCTAGCTCAATGGAAGATAGGGCCAATGCTTCAGGGTATCTGGTAACATAATCTACTACCACTAGGATACACTTTTCCATGTGGAACTTGGGGTACTCAGAGGCCCCACAATATCCATAGTTACCCTCTGAAATGGCTCCTCAATCACAGGCAAAGGAATCAAAGGAGCTTTCACCTTGTCTCCTGCCTTGCCTACTTTTTGTCACTGCTCACATGTCCTGCAGTACCCTGTTATATGTTTGGAAATCCCAGCCTAATAAAAGTTCTGCATAGTACATCTCTTTGTATGCATTATGCCTATATGACCTGCAAAGGGAATATCGTGGGCTATCGCTAGAAGTGCCAGATGGTATGCTCTGGGAGTACCAGCTGCTGTATTCTCTCACCCTCTGCCCTTCCCTCAGGGGACCACTGTATATACAGTACCCCTTTGTCCCAGTATACAGATTCCCCCTTCCCTTGAAAATCAGGTGCCTCACTAGCTACCTCCCTCAGGCCTTGTCATGTAGGGTCTGAGAGCTGAGTCTGTCTCAACTTTCTCTTTGTAACCCTTCCCAGCTCCCCTTCCACAGGAAGTCTAGTATCCTGTGACAGCAGTGCCTCATTGTCAACATGGGTACTACTACTCACTTCTGCCCTTGCAGTCACTCTGTCCAAGGGAACATCAGTACCCACAAGCAGCTGTGGCTCCCCTTAAGTCTCACTGCTACAGGGCAGCTAAATCCCAGAAGTAACCACCATACCAGTCCTGGCTTCAAGTCTGTGGTCTGTCTGAATCTCCTCCCCTCCAGACTACCAGACCTACATGCTTGTCTCGAAGCCTGACTCCATGTCACTGCATGAAGACACAGTACTGCATTATCAAAATCATTCCCTATCAGGACATCTGCAGGGTTACCCTCAAACACATCTTGCTGGCTTCCTTTTCCTACCTCCCAGTCAAGGTGAACCCTAGCCAAAGGTATTTGGAATGGGGTCCCTTGTAAAGCTGTGACTGGAGTAGACTGCCCAAGGAAGTAGTGCTCCTCTTTAGCCATTGTGTGCATAACAGTGCTTAGGTCAGAGGCTGTCTCTCTTAGCAATGGCCTCTTTCCCATCCTCTACGATAGGATATAACCTCTTGTGGTAGTTTGGTACCCTTGTTGTCTTCAGACAACTTACTGCTGACATTCTGTCATTCCCACTTACTGGCTCTCCCACCTTTTGTTCCCCACTTTGCCTTTGTTGACATGTATATGCTACATGGCCCCACTGGTTGCATTTAAAACATTTAACCTTTGGTCCTGGATGTGTACCTGGACTAGTGGCTTCCCCTGCTACTGGTGCACTCTGTTGGGGCAGTTTAGGCTGCCCACCATGGGTTCCCTTAGACCCATAAGCAGCATTGGGTAGCCCTTTCCTGTACAGTGATGTGCTGCTTGCCAGATATATGTCTCCCTTGTTCCCCAACTCATCTGCAGTATTGCATTGCCTGTTTGCTAACCAGATTCTCATGTCCTCAGGCAACGTGCTAAGGGCTTGTTCCCTCACCAAAAGGTCTGACAGCCCTTCAAAAGTGGTGACCTGACACTTACTCACCCAGCTATGAAATAAGTGCTTAGTTCAGCAATATATTCACACCCACTTTAATCGGCCTTGTGTCTGTGCTCATGAAGCTTTTTCCTATAAGCTTCAGGTGTTAACTTAAAACACTCTAAAAGACAATTTTTAACAGTATTATAATTTAAGCAATCAGTATCAGACAATTTAGAAATGGCAGTCACAGCTTTACCATGGAGTAAGGGGGTAAATAGGACAGTAGTAGTAGAAGGAGGAGGATGGCAAGATATGGTACATTTGTAGGGGGGGCTAGTGCTCCTTTAATATCAAGGAGAAGGGATGAGGGTTACAGTATTCAAGGTGGGACTGTGTTTGGAGAGAAGGTTAAAGGATCATGTGTTTGCAGGCCAAACAAGCAAGCTCAGAATGGTAAGGACAGATAAGGGTGGTCAGCCAAGGATGGGGTGCCAGTGGTTGGAAGCAGACCTACAGAGGATGGACAAATGTTAATGGAGAGGGCTGGACCCCACACAAGGTATGAGTTAGGACAGACTAGGAAGAGGCTCACAACCATAGAGGGGATAGGGTGAGGTGGTGACTTTAAAGGGGGGTATCAAGGTAATCTGGTGGGGTATCTATATGGAATCTTTGCCAGCTGATGATTTCATGTAGGCACAGCAATGTGGTGCCTCGTGGTCAGGGGCTGTGCTCCAATGAATCCGTAGTTTGCCACTGATAACCCTCTTCATGGCCAGGATGTTAGCCAACTTGATGCTTTACTGCATCCATCCCCCACTACAGCCTTAACCATTTGCTGCAGTTGTAGTTGGTCAATGGAAGATGGGTGCCCCCCTTATAGGAGTTTTCATCCCTTTTTGATGAGCCACCCATGCACCCATCATCAACCACCTCCATGAGTTGCAACAGAAGAGGAAACTGGTGAAGGTGCCTGGGATTGATGATCTTCCGCTCCTTTATCTGGTGGACTTTCAAAGAGTAGACAGTGCAGTATGTGTAGAAGTCACTGAAGTGCACTGAAGAACATGCAGTTTTACATGGTGCTTTGCACCAGGAGTCTTAATGTTGTGCTCTTTGGCCACTTGCCAGGCTTTGAAGTCCATGTTTTTTTAGTATGTTTTGTATGTTCAAAAACTCCAAGGAAAGGGTGCTACAGAACCAAGAACCAGTAAAATCACAACAGGCACCCAAAGAGGCAGGAGGTAATAATAAATAATAAACACAAGCCTGTAGGTGTAAGCAGCAGCAGGTTTAATCACATAAATGCCGCACAATACAAAGCGTTTTCGTCCACCAGACTTGTTTTGTAAGTTTTATTCCACCACTAGTTAAAAACCCTGATCATGCATTAAAGAAATGGATAAGTATATGTGGGGATTTCCATCGCCTAGTCTAGCACCCTCTCCTTCAACCCAGACTGTCTCTGTTCTGGGGCTGGGGCCAATGAGGAACTTAATGGCATCGCACCATCAACAACTTTGGATAGGGGAATCTCTTTACGACCTACTTCTGTTTTCCCCCTCCCCTGTGATCTCCAGAACGTGTGAGGGATGGTTGTGTAATGAGGGTGTGCTGGTGTATCATCCCACCAGCACCACAGCAGCTCAGTTAAGGTCCACCTCCCCTTTCCCCTCTTTGGACCACACCCCCCTTGCATCCCCAGCCTCCAGCTGAGATTGTATATGAGGAATGCCCATGCAAGTGTTCTCCCCAGGATGGTCACACCCACTCCTCACTGACACTTCATCAGTCGCCCATGTTGAACCTTGGTTGGCTGGGCTGTAGTCTGGGCTTTATCCTACTATGCCAGCAGAGCAGCTGGGTTTAGCCAAAACTTGGTGCATCCACAAAAATGTAGGATGGTGTAGAGAACACATGATGCCACGATAGTTACTTTTTTTTTGGGGGGGGGGCAGTATTATCAACCAAAAATCCCACACCTGTAAAAGTGAAGCACAGTCTGCACACATCTGACAGTGTTATTGTCCTTTTTTAATGTAGATAACTTCTACTAGATACAAGTTGGGATCATTGTTCTAATAAAGTTATTTGTTCCTAGTCGAACACTGTGTTAATAGAGATGGAAAAGCTCACTACACGTGGACAAGGATGTAGGTTGTTAGCAGATCATAGGCTAAACTTTATGTTCCATTCTGCTATTTCTGAGGTTGCACACATTTTCCTAGATCAGATTGCTTCACTATGTCTTCCAAGTGCTGAATCCCATTATGTCTTTACCCCACTGAAAAAGTTTACTACATGGTATACTGTTTACCTCCAGATAAATAAAACTACGGAAAGTAGGCAAAATTTAAATTATTTATGGACTGGCACTAAAATGCAGACCCAGCAAAATGGATTGTCATAACTGTACATCATAACTGTACCATTGGTGAGACTGCAAACTTAGGACCCTGACACTATATTGTGGTCAGATCCAGAAGGTTGAAAACAAATTATTTGTAGCAGTACAGTGAAAGTATTACTTGCCTAGTAAAGCAAAGAAATATGCAAGGTATTAATAACTGGCTTGCTCCCATGTTAGTGGGTGCAGAAATTAAGGGCACAGGTAAATAATTAATAATTGGATCAGTAAGAAGAGCAAGGTTACTAGCTGGGAAGAAATGAATGATGCAGGTGTCATGACCGGGGAGAGCTTTAAAAGGTGGTTTAATGTAAACACAGGAGACTATATCAGATATAGAGGACTGTTAGAGAGTTACAGGACTATCAAAAGGAATTTAGCCTCACTGCTGTAGAAACCACTGTGGAAGAAAATGAGAAGAAGTGAAGTGTATGCACAGTTTGAAGAAGGAATTGATGTCCAGTCTATACAAAGTTATAGTAGAAGTGAGGATTGTAGGCAAACCAAACAGAAAATGTCATGCAAATTGTTAAATTGCCTACTGAGACAAGAACAATTGAGAGGAATTTATATGAATCTGAAAGAGATCACAACTAGGAAATTTTTGCTTGGAAATATCTTCACAAATATTTTTACACCCCAGCAAGGACAGAAAAAAATGTTCCCAGGTGCCTCAAATATATACTACAAATCCTACAGAGGGGAAAGGGAAAAATTGGTTGAATGTAATCTGGTATAGCCAAGGCTAAGGAATTCACTAGAGAATTTACACAGGTTACTACAACAAAGTTGGCTATGTGTTGAGACTTTCTCCCCAGTGGTCTGTTTCCTGGGCACAGGTATGCAACAAGTACTGAGTCAAGGGGAAAAGGATATATTAATAACAATAATGTTAAAACACCAAAAGCTAAGTATGAAAAGGGGGTCTATATAATTTGATTGACATATTATATTGAATACTTTTTTGTCAAACCCTTTTCAGAGAAGCCCCTTTTTGCCAAAATCTTCTTTTGTCGAATTACATTTTATCGAATTGGCTTTGTTGGCCAACACCTGGAACAGAATATCCACAGTAGCAAATCCCACCTCAACCCCGCCCGCCATTCAACAACCGGTGAAAGTTAATGCATATTAATAATGCTGGTGGCATACTGCGGTGGTGGTGCTGCGGTAGCGTTGTTTCCTCACAGTTAGACGTTGCCCGTTCGATTCTCAGTTAGAGCGTCTTCTGTGTGGCGACATGTGTGAATGGGTGTTCCTTCGTTGAAGGTTGTGCGTTAGGCCCGGCAAGCCAGCACATAATAATCTACTGCCAATCATTAGCGGACTGGAGTTCTGCTGTGGCGACCCCTAACCGGGAAAAGCCGAAAGACACAAAGACACAATACTGCTGGTGGCATGAATATTCATAGTCTGTTTCTAGTTTTCCCTTTTTATTAACATAGTACGATCTGGAAGTTGATATTATAATTTGCGGGGGATGTGGGGGACAAAGCCCCCCCCCCCTACAAAAGCAAAGGTGTTTTATTAAGTATTTTGGTTTGTTAAACTGATTTTTAATGTTTTATATATAGTTTACTGATAAAATGGTTCCGGTTTCCATAGTTGCTAAGTGACGTTAAACATTCCTTACTTTTAAGGTGGCCAACAATAACTGTTCAATTTAATGTAATGTGGGAAATAGAGCATTTGATAAAAAGGTATTCAATAAAATAATACTTCGATGAAGTGATGTAGACCCACAAAAAGGTAAAAAGAAAAGGAGATGCCAGACAAAACAGAACTGATGAACCTTCTTGGAGAAACAGAGGTGAAGGAAAGGGGAAGAGCTGAAGTGGGAACTCATAACAGACATCAATGGGGAGAGTGGACACAACTAGGCCGTAGGGGATCCTGAACATTTACGCAGAACACAGATAGACTTGATGAGAAGTTCAGGAGCAGATGCAAACAAGTTTTCACTGGTCTGAGAAAACAGATAATAAAGAAGTTGGTTCAGTCAGGATTATTATAACAGCACTTCAACTTGACATGAGGCTGTTAAGATTTTGTCTGTATAAATAGTTCATTTGATTTTGTTTACAGGAAAAATGAGAAATTAATAAACATTATTGATAGAGCTGATAATTTAATTAGAAAATTTTTGAAAGAGGTTGCAAATGTAACATGTTTGGAGTGGACACTGGTAACTGTTATTTTTCACAGAATCAATAAAGCTATGTAGAGAAAAAAATAGGAAAATAAATCAATACCTTAATAAACAGTGTAAACCTTGAAGAGATATTTTTAGCATCTAAAATAGATGAATAGCATTTCTACAACCCCTTCTGCCAAGATGAGAAACAGAAAGTATCATTTATTGAACACTGGCTGAGTAAAAAGCTGTCTTGTCATATCTAACACCTCCCACTCCACCCCATCCTCCACACACACAGTGCGTTACTGCTGCCTTCTTACACTTTTGCCACAGAGGATTAAGTCCATAACATGTTAATAAACTTCATCCAGTAGTTTGGGTTTGATGTTATGAATTTCCATTTCGCCACTGTATAACTTTGAACACATCATTTTACCAGGCAGTGATCCCAGGTCACCCTTGAAAATAGGTACTTGTCCAAAGTGGATTTATCTCATTAACAAATACATTCAAAAGTAAACTTATTTTTTTGCGTATTATGGATTCGCTACGGCATGTGAAATAAGCATTAATGGTTATATTTTGCTTAATCTAAACACATATCTGATAGGAATTTGTTTTGTAAATATGGAGAATGGATCAGATGACATCTGAAACTTACATGAAAATCTTTGTGATGGTTTCCGACTTACTGACCTGTCTAAAATTTCTTTGCAGTTTGTACATGTGTGGTCCATAAGCGGTGTCATGAAAGTATTATAACAAAGTGTGCGGGCTTGAAACGTCAGGAAACTCACGATGAGGTAACAGTCTGTAAATTCAAAAATGTTGCTTATGAGTGTTTATATGTCTCATTATATTGCCTTTCAGATGATCCTGTTTTACTGAACTCCACAGTAAGTTACTCAAGAAAGCAAAATGCACACAAACTATCTTGCTTGTGATTTTTCCTCTTTATCTGGTTACTAACAGGTATCATATTTTTCTGGAAACAGCGCACCTTACCTTGAAAATCATATCTTGGTGCTGGTAGAAAAGCTAATACATTTTTTGATGTTTATGTAATGTGTTTTGATCTTCTTTTATTTAATGTGTTTTGAATGTTTCTTTACCTTGTCCACACACCACTGACTTCAGCCTCTAGAATAATTATTTTCCTTGATTTGTTAACCAGTTAGACTGTTTCAAGGACTACCATCATAGCTGACAAATCCAGTAACAGTTTCACCCTACACATTCACGCTCCTGTACCTTCCTTTGAATCACCAAACCCCTGTTCCCACAAAATCACTATGGACCAGAACCTAGAAGCTCTGTGCAACTCCAAAAACATAACTCTAAAGTCCCAGACAGTATATAGGGATGACTTGCAGTTAGCACGAAGTGCAACATTGCAGAACCCATTCTAAACCTCTTCACTTTAGTCTGTCCATAGGGTGTGTATATGTAAATGCTGAAAAATGGCCATTGTGGTGGCAGTCCACAAGTATAGCTTCAACACAGACCCTGGAAGTTGTCATTCTGTTAGCCTCAACAAAAGCATACTCTAAAATCATAAGAGTATGTCATGGTCAGCCTTGTACACATTGAAATTGGTGACCTGAAAACCTTCAACCCTGTTCACTTCAGCAACAGAAAACGTAGATCTTGTCTCCTTAATCAGTTTAATTTCTTAAAATGTTTAATTGATACCATTCGCTAAATGTCATTCTGTCCATGCAACCTATTGGACCTTCTCCTGAGCTCTCAATATGTTTCTCCTTGAAGCCCTCGATACGGCTGCCCTTGCTGGCACTATTGTCAAATTTAGAAATCTAATGAAATCTGTATGTCATCTGTTGAGTTGCAGATTGGATGTGTGATGAAATGCACACAAGTTAAGAGTTGCTGGTATCTTCTCATTTACAGGTCTCGTCACAAATGGTACCACACAGTGCTTTCACCAGGATCTCTTTGTCTTCAGCATCTGCTTATTAGTAGATGTCAAAGGACTGTAGTTAACCTAGTGTGTCAGTGACTGTCACCTGGGTGTTGCTTACTCATTTCATAGATAGTCATATCCTCCATGAGGGTATTGTCAGAACTATCATTTGGTGTACTAATCATGGCCTTAAGCTAACACCAAAAAATGTAGTGTCATTGCCTTTCAGTTATAATAAGTAAATATTTCTACTTTACATAGCTGTTTAGCAGTGGTATATCCTCCGTATCAAAGGATATCATAATTCTCCTCTATTCTTCCCCCATCAGGCATATCATAGAATAGAAGAGAGTACACCATGTGGAATGTGACTTTCCCAATGTAAAAACACTGCTGTGTTTTATAATTTAAAAAAGTGCTAAGCTCTCTTGGCTACCAGGACACACGGAAAACTCTCTTACTTTTCTTTGCTTCATATCATCTCCTCATGGTGATTTTTGCTTTGCCTTCTGGGCTATGGAAGTTCCTGTCCTATTAGACCTCCTCCACTTCAGAAATACTGATAATATTAAAAGCACTCACTCCAAAGTCCTCATACTTCATTGCAGCATAAACTAGACCTCTTGAAGAGACAGAAATTACTCACCCAAAGAATCCCCTTCATATTAAAAAAGCTTCTAGTGCTTGTCAAACAGTGTAACACACAGGCCTTCTTCAAATTTTTCCTTGAAAATTGGGTACCCAGAAATTTACTCCTGGGATCAGAAATATAGCTTTCATTGAGCAGGGTAGCAAATCCATGCAGTAAAAACTGTGATTTGCATTGCAAGGCATTATATGGTCACCCAGACAGCCTTCTTAATAAGAGTCTGTGAACCTATAAAGGTAGGTTGTATAAAACATCCTGGCAGTTACAGGATGGGGAAGATGAAGATGAGTGTCCACAACTGATGCTGCACTCCTGGGGATGGAAGGAGGTGGCTGTGATTCGCCACGAGTGACAAGTAGCTTGAACATCCATGGAGCATGAGCCTACATAGCACACAGTCCCAAGTGGTGTGTAGCACTGTGCATCTGTATAAGTAAGGTGTGTGTGTGTTTGTGTGTGTGTGTCTTTGTCTGTGTGTGTGTGTGTGTGTGTGTGTGTGTGTGTGTGTGTAGGCATACACACCTTCCCAACGTTCGACAGCATTGTGGGAAAAGTGCTGCAGGCTCAGGCTGCTCGCAGGACCCAGTAGCTGCTCCACTTCCTATCACCTAGCACCTATTGCTGCTAGAGAAGGAAAAAAGACAAATTGTGCTTCAGTGGAAAGAATGAATATACATAGGACTGTCAGCCCTAGGATGCTCAGTTCTTGTATCTGAGGCACTTATGGGTCAGTTGGGTGTTGATAGTGGAGGCATCAAGCAGGGGCTTCAGAGAAGGGGTGCAAGTCCTTGCCATTTCCTTGTAGGAGCCCCCTACCCAATCACAACTCTCCTCCCTCCTTAAAGGTTTTAGAGTGAAATGTAATGAACTGGGTTGGCAGTCTAGAACACTGGCGGCTGAATGAGAAAGTGATGGAGCAGCTGTCACTGACTGAGGGTGGAAGGATGGAGAGTTTAGTGAGGACAGATTGTTCATTAGTAATTATCAGATCAAGCAGAAAGTAGTTCTCTGCACTGAAGTTTGTTCTAGTCTGGTCTTTAAGTAGCTGAATTAGGCTGAGGCTAGAGAGAAAATCATGAACTTCAGTGAATTTTGGGTGGAGGAGGTTGGTTTTGCATTCTGCTAACATAGTAAGGTTTTTGCAGGGACTCACTTCATCTAGAATCATGTTAATTGCAGCTTTGAATTTCTGTAGGTTGGAAGGGGTGGAAGGTGTGCTAGAGCTACAGTGAGAAGAGTAGATAAAATGAGATGCAAGTCCAGTTTAGATCGTGATCATTTGTAGATGAGTTTTCTAAGTGTTTTCAGTGCTTGAATGTTGTTTTTTATTAGGAACAGTGTGTTGTCACCTGTTCTAGTGCATGGCCTGTTATCATTGAGAACTGTGCTGAAGTTAGAGAAGTGGAGTTTGAGGTTGTGGGTAGCTTGTTTTACCCAGGGCTGTGTTGTGGCTAGGATATCTAACATCTTAGTTGATATTAGTGTGTGCACTTGGTTAATTTGTAAATGCTTTCTGCATTAAGTAGTACAGTGCTCAATTTGAGGAGTGTGGGTGCAGTTCTGGATTTTAAGAGAGAGAGAGAGAGAGAGATGAAGTGCATTCCTGTGCTAAGGCAGAGAGGAGAGGAAAGGAAGTTGTTTCTAACAGACACTAGTCTGTCACAGGATATGCACACACACACACGCGCGCACACACGCACACACACACACACACACACACACACACACACACACACACACACACACACACACACACACACACACACACACAGCTATGGATAGTTTAAAAGATTACTATTTCACTTTTAGATTGTTTTTGAAATGTAGAAATTTGTATATGGTTATATATAAGTGTGTGTATGTGTGTCTGCATGTAAAATGTAAATATTTTTTGCATGTGTGTACATATATATATATAGTTCTACTTTGTTTCATTGAAAGCACATTGACCTTGACCAAATTGCTGAAGGCTCAAATTACTGAAAACTCATTTTACCAAATCTCATTTCACTGAAGTGAAGTACTGGCATTGTGTAGAGTACTGTAAGGCAAGTAAAGGGTATATAGGTTCATAGGTTCATAGGTAGGTACTAGACTATTGGCCCTAGGGCCTATATAAGCCTAGCCAAAGGTACCCTGGCTTTCGCCACCCAATAAAATTATTTTCCTGTGCCACTGTCGAGCAGAGCCACAGAAGTGATCCCCGGGGTGAATTTCCTATCTCCCATCCAATCATCAAGATTTTTCTTGAAGAGTGCTAATGAGGAGCTTTGTTTGATATAGATAGTTAGTTTGTTTCAGAGTATGGGAAGTCTCTGGGACAAGAATCTATCCCTTCAGCATGTTCTGTTTATTGTGGTGACGAGGTTTAGGTCCCTAGAGCGTGTAGCTCACTGGGATTGGGATTATAAGTGGAGCATGTCTAAAAGCTCTGGGTTTGACATAGCTTTGTGTGTTAGGCAGAGATCGCCTCTGAGTAGGCGATATGCAATGGAGTAAAGCTGCAGTTTTTTGAGACGGTCTGCATAGGGCATCTCTTTGAGGCCGGTAATCCTCTATGTGAGGTATTTCTGTGGCCTTTCCAGTTGTTGTAGATGTCTTGTGAGGTACATACCAAAAGGGGCATTGTACTCTATAATGGGTCTAATGAGTGATGAGTAGAGGGGAACAATGACCTCTTTTTTCCTGGATGAGAAACCTTTTGTGATGAGGTGTGCCACATAGAAGGATTTCCTGACTACTGTGGCCATGTGATTATCAAAGGAGAGACTACTGTCCACCTGTGTCCCAAGGTCTCTTATCACACTTTTGGTGTTAAGTAGACTACCACCTATGTGGTAGTTCATGGGTACTGAGTTTTTACCAAAAGGAATGATAATGCACTTTTTGGCATTGAGCTTAAGGCCATGGCTTTGACACCAGGCATCTGTCTCAGCAAGGCCCTTTTGTAGGATGTCCACATCTTTTGGAGTTTTGATTATGGCCCCTAGTTTGCAGTCATCTGCGAACTTCATTAGCCAAAGACCTTCTGTGTTAGCCTGTACTTCAGAGAAGTAGATACCAAACAGAAGAGGACCCAGGACTGAACCCTGTGGTACTCCACTTGTCACTGGTCTGAAGCTGGATTTGGAGTCTGCTACTTTCACAGTGTGGGTTCTGTCAGTGAGCCAGTTGGCAACCCATCTTGTGACATAGGGATTTATACCTAGTTTAGTGAGTTTATCTATAATTCCAGAGTGGGGGATGGTGTCAAAAGCCTTGGCGAGATCTAGATAGGCTGTGTGAACCACCTTACCCTCATCTATGGCTTTGGTGACTGCTTCAAAGAAGTCTATCAGGTTTAGGAGACATGATCTGCCTTTTACAAACCAGAACTGGGTGGGGTCCTGAGTTTGGAGATTACCAATGTCATTGTTTATAAGTTCCATGATGATACGCTCCATAGCCTTGCAGACCGGGCTTGTTAGGCTAATGGGGTGGTAGTTTCCAGGGTCTGTGGTGGCTCCCCCTTTGTGGAGTGGGATAACTGTTGCTGTGCGCCATTCAGTGGTTACTTAGCCTGAGGTGAGGCTGTGATTGGATATGCCCCTTTCCCCACTGTAGTGTGATCCCGGAGTCAGTATATATAGTTGGCGGGGTGTGGGGGCACAGTGGGTATGCTGCTGCACCAGTGGAAACAAGCACTTCAGATGGCTGTGTGAGAGTTTTATATATATATATATATATATATATATATATATATATATATCTGTATATACATATGCACACACATATGTATGTATATAAATATATATATATATATATATATATATATATATATATATATATATATATATATATATATATATATGTGTGTGTGTGTGTGTGTGTGTGTCTTGTTGCCCAGAGAAGCACATTCAACCCTAAATCCTCATGTTCCATAACATGGCTAAGCATTGGTACATAGTCCAGTAGTAAGACATGGGTCAGTGGCAAAGGAGTAGAACATTTGGACCTGAACCATTTGACTGGCTCTTTGTACCTTTTCATGCAGTGTGTCTTGAGAATTTCATTATATCGGGATTCTGCAAACTCTGATGACAATTTAAGCAATATCTGTGAAGAGCTGCAAAATGTCTGTACATCAAATGGGCAGTCATTTCCACTTTGTATATCTTTTTGAGGTTGGAGTGAAATGAACCCTGAGACAGCAGCCTCTCTTTTCATCACCACACTGCCACTGTGGTCAGAAAGTCCTTCTATGTGGCACATCTTATTACTAAGGGTTTTGCATCCAGGAAGAAAGAGGTCATTGTTTCCCTCTACTCTTCCCTCATTAGGCCAGTACAATGCCCCATTTGGCATGTTCCTCACTAGACACTTGCAAAAACTGGAGACGCCATAAAAGTACCTCACAAAGAGGATTCTAGGCCTTAAACACTTGTCCTATATGGACAGACTCAAAAAACTCCCAACTATTCTCTGTCTCATATCACCTACTTAGAGTCGATCTCTGCTTGACTTATAAAGCCATGTCTGACCCAGCTCTGTTAGAAATGCTACATCAAAAGAAATCCCAATCCCTTCACACCACACGCTCCAGAGACCTCAACCTCATTACCACAATTAACAGAACATGTTGGAAAGACAGGTTCATAACCTAGAAACTGCCCATGCTATGGAATAGACTTCCCATACATGTCAAGCGGAGCACCTCGCTGACCCTCTTCAAGAGAAACCTTGATGAATGGATGGGAAACGGAAAATTCAGCCGAGGGATTACTCCAGTGGCTGTACTCGACAGAGGCACTGGGAACTAAGGTTGGGTGGCATTATGCCAGGGTAATCCTATGGCTAGGCTTGTAAAGGCCCCAGGGCCATTAGTCTAGTACACACCTATGAGAATTTTCATAATTGTCACAGTCCCAGAGATTGAAAATCTTTAAGTACCACCTTAGGGGACTAACCTACTTATCTGTATTGATGTAGCAGTTTTCACACTGCTTTTCCCTAAATGTTATGCTATCCCAGTGGTCCCATTATGGAAATTAGTTCTGGAAGGGCTAGTCTGGTGCTGTTGAGACAAGAGTGAGATTAGGGGGATGCAGCTATGGAAGGATATAAAAGAAACGTCTGAAAAGAAAGACGTGAATTCTCATATGATGAATTTTGAATAAGGAGGGACAAAAGTGTATATATACTGTTAGTAGTGTAAATGCCAGACTTTAGGTTACTAGAAAACTTAAAGGGTGGAACATTTATTTTCTGAAGACAGAGAACAGTGGTGTATGTCACTGGTGCTTATAGCAGTTATCTGATCCTTTGTATTCTCCTTTACTGATGTAGGTGGGTTCCCAGCGCTTCAGTGTCAACATGCCCCACAAGTTCAGCATTCACAACTACAAAGTGCCGACATTTTGTGACCACTGCGGCTCGCTACTTTGGGGCCTTATGAGACAAGGCTTACAGTGTAAAGGTAAGAATAATATCCAGGCCTTAAAAAATCCAGAAATCAAAAGTTCATTCTTCTTTCCTTGTGAGTAATGTATTCATAATATATTAGCATAGAACAATTAATTATAATCTATAGTGACATACTGAGCAGCAGTCTTCCTAGACCAGTTGCATTCTGTGTTATTGTACTTTTATGATTTAATAAGATGTGATTTGTTGTTTCCTTTCAGTTTAGAATTTGTAACTGAATGTTTGCCAAAATTACATGAGAAGGGAGTCACTGTCTGCGGTTTACTCTGTTTTTGAATTGGCCTAGCAGTTTCTTCTGTTTTCCTGGTCTGCTTCCAAGGCTGCAAAAGCTGTGAACATGTAAAGGGAATTGCTTAACTGAACACTAATGATGAACTGGGAATCTATCAAGCTGTTACTGCTAACATCATTTCAGGCAATTGATGTAATGCAAAACTTAGCTGTTTCATTTCCCATTTACCAAGGCAATCACCTTGGTAATGGTGGTTGTCTCTGTTTTACTGATATATTTCCCTATTACAGAAAATGCTGATGTTGACTTGGCAGCCACTTAAAACTCTGCATTAGGCATTTATTGGGATTTTGTCTTATGAAACCTTAATCTTGATACAGAATTCTTGCATTCTGTAGCCCTTTTGCTTTGGAGGTATTGGTGTATGTTATGTCTTGTGACATAACAGAAGAACGTTCTCAGCTCCTGTGCTCCTCAGTTCTCAGATATCAGTTGTAGACTTTCTTATGGAAGGATACTGTTTGGTGTTGAAGAAATTTTCATCTTCAAATGTTCCCACAGTCTCCAGATCGCCAACCAAGAACTGAAGCTACACTGCTTTACTACCTAGATGATGTGCAAACATGAACGAATGTCACAGGTGTCAGTTCTTCAGTCTGGTCACCCGAGTAAGACTTTTCAAGGTGGAGGGAAGCCTTATCCTTTGCTGGATGGCATCATTGGATGTTGGCCATTGGTTGTATTATTTAGGTTCTAGGTTTTAAACTGGATTAAGTTACATTATTGGATTACTGGAATACGTGACAGGTATTCTCAACACTCACTCCTACTAGATTTTTGTCTTTCAATATTTGTGTGATTGGAGAAGTAGGATTTAGCTTCATTATTCCTATAAGTCATCACCATGGACAAGGTAGGGTGACCTTCTCCATCTTTATAGCCTCTCTCTATAAATTTCCTCTCTAATGCATGCATTTCTTCCATAAATGTTCCATTTTCCACTGTCAGTTTAGATATCCTGAGTGCCTGCCCCTTTACAACATTCCTGTGAAGTGTTGAGAAATACCTCTCACGTACTCCAGTAATATTAGTGTATTACAAGGGATTTATAGGAAGCATTGGAACATAGTATGTGTAGATGACAGGGTAAAGAATATAGTTGGTGATTGACCTAGCTTTGCATTCAAAAATTGGAAATCACTTAAAAGGTTACTTTGTGGACCGAGATATCATAATTTGCACAGTACTGGGACTACTGAACATATGCATGGTACTATACCATGTGGGAAGTGCAATTTTTGTGATACAGTGGACAGTAAAGGGAGCTTCTTACATTCAGATACTTGGAAGGCTTTGACATTTAATTTCAAAGCAGATTGCAATACCAATAATATGGTATATTTGGGCATATTGTGAATTGTGTTTATCCTTTTATATAGGTGTGACTACACGTAGATTACGTGACCGCATTAGGGAACATCTTTATGATATTCGTAGGAGAGCAGACACCAGTGCCCTAGCTAGACATGTGATAGACATGGATGCATCACACACATTTAAATTTATGGTCATAGAGAAAGTTGTTGTTGTGTCTTTCGGCTTTTCCCGGTTAGGGGTCGCCACAGCAGAACTCCGGTCCACTAATGATTGGCAGTAGATTTTTACGTGCCGAGTTGCCGGCCCTGACGCACAACCTTCAACGAAGGTACGCCCATTCACGCATGTCTCCACACAGAAGACGCGCTAGCTGAGAATCTAAAGGGACAATGTCTTACTGTGAGGCGACAACACTACCGCAGCATCACCACCGCAGTATGGTCGTAAAGAAAGTATGGATTGGAAATAGAGGGGGGTGTGGTGAGGAACAAAGTAGAGTGTAAAGAACTAGAATGGATTATAAGAATGAGAGCCACCACGGGGAAAGGGTTGAATGACAAATTTTCTATTAAACCCATGTCAGATAAAAGACCCCTTAAGAAATAGGTTTTTACTATGTACTTTGTTACTATATGTCATATGGAAATTAATTTGTTTTTTATATATGCATGCTTTTATGTGTTCACATATTTTATGTGTGTTTATTAGACATATTTTGATACAGGCAGTCTATTAGCCTGTTATATGATAATTAGTATTTTTATTGGGCATCTTATTGACTTTTACTGACTCCTGACTGGCCTGTAGGCATTTTTAAACTGAAGAGTAAAATGAGGAAGTTGTCTGATGAAGCAGTTATTTACTGCGAAAGTGCTCACCGTCTGCATTTTGGTTGGAATAAAGTTGGTTCAATTTTATTAGCTGTGGTCTGGTCGTTCCTTTTTGTTCTATTGGGTCAATACAGTTGTCTTTGCCACTGTGCAAGCTTTAAGATGAAATCTTTTAATACTTTAAGTAGCATGGCTTTGGAATTATTAATGCAAATATGAATGCCTAGAGATGTCAGTAGGATACAACTGCAGAAATACCTGGAGGTGTCATTGTAATGAGTTAGTCTTTCCTTGGATCTCTTAGGATGTCCTTCCATATCACTGTTGCAGTATTCACATAAGGAATCTTCTGCCAAGGATAGCCTAATGTCCAGCCAGTATATCACAGCCTTTAGTTCTTACAGGTGCAGTATGTCACACAGTAGGCATAGGCCATAAAGGTGGCATATGAACGCACACACACAGAAATGTTTTGCCTTCAGTCTGAATGCCACTATTGAATGCCAGTCTGAATGCCCTTCTGCTGTGTTTTCAGATAAGTGCCCTGTTGGGTTTCTTCTGTTCCTTTTCTTATTCTTGTGTGTCATCCAGAAAGGGAAAACAGTGTGGAAGGCAGATTCCCCATAAAGACTGTAATGATCAGTGTCTTTTTTGTGCTTCTTGTAATCATATACAGCATTTTATCTGCCAGGCTATTTTGCCTAAGACTCTGCATAGTCACCTCTCCTCTTTGTTCATATATCTGGAGAACAAATACCTTAGGTTATTGGATAAGGGTGCTGTTATGGAATCTTCCTGTCACAAGGGCTAGCCTTCTGTCAATTAGAAGGCCAAAATAGTTAGGTATGATCCGGCTCCTGTCCAGCCTCCCCCAGACTTCTTTCTCTCTCTCGAGGCTGCTGAAAGCCTGGAGGACTTCCAGGGCTTGCCTTGGATTCTTCTGCAGTGATCTTGTTGGAGGCCAGCATGGATCTGGCTTCTTGCACATCCTCGAAGGTTTTTCAGATGTCTGTGACAGACATTGAGGGGGATCCTCTGCTGATTATATCTGAAGGACAAAGGGGGATTCCTTAGATCTTGATGAGGGAGGCTATTCCCACAACCATTAAAAAAATGTGTCAGGGGTCTGATCCTCCAAGGGTGTTTCGACCAGACATCCTACAGAAAAAGAAAAAAAAGATAAAGCACGTTTCCCTGTTGTACAAGATCACCAGCGTAAATGGCAGGATTTCACTCAGGGTTTATTTAATGCTTTAATGGCCTTGAAGCAACCTCAAAGGGGTCTCTGTTCCTGCTCCTCCCTGGTCTTCTGCTCCACTCAGGAGGCCCAGAGAGTTATGTTCCTCATGTAAGGATCTGGACTTGGGTGAAGAATCCTTTGCTTATTCTTTCCAAATCCCTTCCCACAGAGACTAAAGTTCAGAGAAGGAAGATTCCTTAAGTCCATACTCCCCTTTGGAAGAATTCTCCTTGGGGGATACCACTGCCTGCATGATGGGCTATTTTAAGTGTGATTGTTCCCAAGTCTGTGATATTTTATAAAAGCACACAGTAAGTGGAGGGCAGTCGTAGATCAAAAAACTGTCTCCTGATACCCTAAGATATGAGGTGTGAATGCCTTAGGAAGCCTTTTCAACTAAAAATTAAATAAAATTGTTATTAGAGTGAACTAGTAACTCAAGCCTTGTACTCCATGATGTGTCTAAATTGTTAAATTCAACTAAAATGACTATTAAGATAAAATAAGAAAGGACTGTAGAAAAATCACTTCTTTTCAATTAAATCCAGTTTATTCAGCGTACTTCAGGTAGGTGAGCGCCGAAAAATCTTTATCAAAAACATTACATTAATCAAACATATTTATAGAGTCATGGCGAAGGAAACAAATGTTTTAATCAGTAATATTGTGTTCATTTGCATTTTACTATGGTTCTATTCCATTTATTTAGAAGATACAATTAAAAATATTTAAATAAAGCATTTAAAAAAAACACTAGTAGTGGGGGACTGGGCATGTTCGAACAGAAAGTGTGGATTGGAACAAGTAAGATATGATAAGCTGAGTTGGGTGGTGGGGACCTATCAGTATTATGTTATGCACTGTGCATTAGAGGGGTGTTTATCTAGCAGAGTGTGGGGTGTGGTGTTAAGTTGGTTGAGTGTGCACACTCGTCGTGATAGGTAGGCTGCCCTATTCTGTCCAACCGCTCCACCTGTGCTTGCTTAACCCCACCCCATTAAACGGGGCAGACTACTCATTTTCTCTGACCAACCATATTATTGCTTGCATTTTTTAGCACCGCCTCATGATGGCACAACTCCTTTCCCCCATAACCAATACACTCCTAGCCCGCCTATTTAAATCCTCCCCTCAGCCCGTCAAATTATTGGTATGATTCCACACCCCCCTTCACCACGCAAACAGTTTTAGGCACATCCTTCCATGGCGATTGGCTATCGCACTGTTTCCCACAGCCAATCCCTGCCCAGGCCCATCCCATTTGCACTCATCACTACAACCCACCCTTTACCATGCATTCATAGTTAGCCACACTTGTTATTAGCGACTGGCTGTCGCTCAGGTTCCCACAGCCTACCCCTGCCCTAGGCCCATCCCTTTTGCACACATCACTACAACCCATCCTCCATCTACATGATAGATACACTATTGGCTAGGGTTATTTGAGCCTACCCATCATGACGAGTGTGCACATCCCACACTCTGCTATATACACACCCCTCTAATGCCCAGTGCATAACATAATACTGATAAGTCCCCACCATCAAACTCAGCCTAAATTTCTGTTCGAACATGCCCAGTCCCCTGCTACTAGCGGGTTTTTTAAATGTTTTATTTAAATATTTTTAATTGTATCTTCTAAATAAACAGAATAGAACCATAGTAAAATGCAAATTAACATGATACAACTGATTAAAACATTTGTTTCTTTCCCCATGACTCTATAAATATGTTTGGTTATTGTAATGTTCTTGATAAAGATTTTTGTGCGCTCACCTACCTGAAGTACGCTGAATAAACTGGATTTAATTGAAAATAAGTGATTTTTCTACTGTCCTTTCTTATTTTATCTTAATAGTCATTTTAGTTGAATTTTACGATTTAGAGACCTCGCGGAATACAAGTCTCTGATAATCAAAAAAGGTATTATGAGTTCCTTTGAATGGAGTCTCCCAAACCATCTGCTTTTCTTTCTGCTCTGGCTGCCCTTTCGGATACCTTTTTGGCTGCTTCTTTAGCCACTGACTCTCAACCTCCTATGCCTAAGAAACCAGTTAGGTTCTGTAAAGTGTCTGAGGAGTGCAAACTTCTTTATAGATCCCTTCTGTAGTCCCATTCTCTTCTGACAAGCCATCCAAGCTTTTGCCTTCTGATAAGCATAGTAGGGCCATGGAAAGGTTGGGCAGGAAAGTTTAAACTACTGCCACTTTGTCTTTTAGTGCCATTAACTACCAGTTCATATGACTGGGTATGTCTTGTTTATCCTTTCTTAGGTTTCTAAGGTGGTTTCTGTCCTCTCTGACTCTAAGGAGAAGGCTTCATCCCTTTCCATGCTGGGCTTCACTTTTCAAGTTGCCCACCATTACATCAAAAGCAGTTATAATGCAACTGTTGCCATAGTTCAGTTATGTGGTAATATTTTTGTTTCATCTGCAGGCTTTACCTGATGACATTAAGGACAAACTTTTGGATGCTCATTTGGATAACAAGAGTCTTTTTGTATTCTGCTGCTAAACTTTTTAAGTCCCTGCAGGATAAAGGCAATGCCTTGCAGAAGCTGAAACATATTTTTGTTTCTCACATTCTTAAATTTTAGAGGAAGTATCCCTCCAAGTCTACCTTTATTTGTTGGCAATCTCACCATCCTACCAAGGGCAAGAAGGGTTCTAGGCTTGTGCCTTTTGCTAAGTCTACTCAGACTCCTGCCTCCCAGAAACCTTATTTTCAGGACAAGACTGGTTCTGTTTGATGGTTTGCTTCCTCCTTCCCTCAGTCAGGTTCCCTTGTCTATCCCTTTTTCCTTGTCTCTTCTAAATTGGTTACAGATCACTTCAGACTCTTGGGTTCTCTCCATTATCCATCAGGGATATTTTATGGTTTGGAATCCCCTTCCTCCCTTTTCAGGCATTCCTCAAGCTCTCTTTTGGTTCAGGGCACCGTTAAAGCTATGCCCTCCACCTCAGGTAAAGAAGGGATTTGATTCTGGGATATTTTTGGTCCCACAACAGGAGGGCACATGGAGATCAATTCTGGATCTTTCCCTGCTGAACACCTTTCTCAAGATTCCTTCCTTTTGAATGTTATTCCTTCAGACATTGTTTCTTCTCTTCTTCTGCAGGCCTTTCTGGTATCTCTAGATCTCAAGGATGCGTACCTTCATATCCCCATACATCTTGTTTTCAGGAAATTTTTTATGCTTGTCTGTCTCTTCCTTGCATTTTCAGTTCTCTTATTTGCCCTTTGGCATCTCTACTACCCCAGTGGTATTTACCAACTGCCTCTCTCCTGTCATTGCTTTTTGCATGCTTTGAGGTATTCACATTTTTAACTATCTAGACAATCTGCTTATTCAAGCCCTTTCCACCAGCAGTCTGCTTCATGGTCCCAAGTTTACTGCTTGCCTACTACACAGTCTAGGGTTAACCATAAACCTCCAGAAATAAGTTCTGATGTCTTCCTAGGATCATATTTTCCTCGGCTGCAGACTGTATACAGTTCCCATGTTGGCATCTCTTCCTGCCCTTAAGGATATGTCTTGTTGTAACCCTTTTCCAGTCCCTTCTTCCTCTGCCATCTATCAGGCTGGGGAATTTCTCAGGGTTTTGGGATTCATAGTTTCCACAATTCCCATGCTCCCTCTCACCAGGCTGCATATGAAGAAACTTCAGTGGTACTTCAAATCAGTGTACCTTCAATATTGCCACCCCCTAAACTTCTTGGTACTTTTCCTTCTGTCTGAAGCTTAAGCTTCAATGGTGGATTCATCAACTTTCACTCAGCCCGGGGCTTCCTTTTCAAGCTCCAGCTCCCACTCAGGACCTCACACAGGGGGTGAGGTGCCTCCTGTGGCCCCCTAAAGGTTCAGAGTCTCTGGCCTCTGATGAGGTGAGACCATGATAACATAAAGCAGATGAGGGCTGTGCTTCTGCCATGCAAGCCTTTCATTTCCTCTTTCATCCTGGGCTCTTGAAAGTTTTCACAGACAATAAGACAGTGATGTGGTATGTCAACAAGTAGGGGGGGCACAAGGTCCTATCTTCTCTGCAGACAAGCTCTTTAGGTTTGGGATCTAGCTGTCCAGTATCAAGTGACTCTTTAGGTGGTTTACTTTCCCTCAGAGCACAATCTAGTGGCAGACTCCTTGAGTAAGTCCAGCACACAAGTTCTTGAATGGATGCTTCACAGAGCTGTGTTCTTGGAAATTGCCCATCGGTTGGGTATTCCTCAGGTAGATCATTTTGCCTCCCTTCTGAACAGACAATTTCATCTATTCTGTTCCAGAGGCCCAAGTCCTCTGGGTTGGAAGGCGAACACCAAGTCTTTTTCGTAGAAGGGGATGTTTCTCCCCATTGCTCTGTTACCATGAGATGTTCTTCGTATTTCACTGTGGCAGTCATCACATTTAGGTTATCCCTGCCAGGGTAGCTCTTGGCTGGCCCATATACAAGAGACTTAGTATTTCTGCGTCGGTTGCTGTCACTTGAGGACTGACGTCAGGTCGCCAGTAGTATGAAGTAAGGCAGCCGACGCCAGTACATCAGTCTTTCTTGCTGTGGAGCATGAAGCAGAAGCAGTTTGCATGAGTGCCACTCGGCTGCTATCTGAGTTTTCATCTACCGAATTTAAGTTGAAGTCTTCTAAAGCTAAGTACCCTGTTGGGGATCCTTTTTTCTTGCACTAACCCATGTCAGAAAAAGTTAATAATTGTCTCGCCTGTGGAAAACAATTACCACACCGAGACTTCCACTCTTACTGAGTCACTTGTTTAGGCCCAGACCTTGACATCCTTTGTTGTAGCTTCTGTGCTTTGTTCAACGCCAGAACTATCCATCGTCATGCCCTTATTGTAGCCAGATATTTTCGCTTACAGTCCTTGAATTTTGATATGACTTCGGTAAGCCATCTGACATCAGATCTTCAGAAAAAACGTAAAGATAAAGACAGAGATATACCATGCAGGTCCAAACCTACCGACGACGCTTCCGTTAAGCTAGTCGTTAGTTCTCGGTTCCTCATTGAGGTGCTTTCGTAGCCCCTGATGCCCACATCTGTTGATTCGCAGGCCGCTACCGAGAACCTTTTGGAGTCCGGTATGCCGCAAAACTGCTCTTCGACTTAGGATCTTGCAGTCGTCTCAACCTTGGATGGGTCTGGAGCCGCTGAGCAGGCACTGGCTTCCGAGGAAGTTCTTTGCACTACCGAATCCCGACACAAACCTACGTCTTCTTTCACGACTACTGTTCTTTCTAAAACTACCTAGTTTCTTAGGCCCCAGATACAAACCACACCCAAGAAACCGATGACCCACTCTCAGGTGCCTGCTACCTTGCCTCAGTCTCAAATGCTTAAAATGGCAGAAGACCTTATCATACTGATCAGGAGAACCCAAGCTACCCCCTCCAAAAGGAAGAGATCTTTCCCCTGTAGTTTTGTCTGAACAAGATTGAGATGAATCTGATGCATCTGAATATGAAAACATGCAACCCCTCTCCACTTATGAAGAGTCTGATGCAGAGGATTCCATTCCTTCAGCCTTTCCCCCAGAGGATTTTTCCTTTGGGGAAACCCTGCATACCTTAAGGGAGCATTTCCAATGGGAGAGTCAGGACGACCCTCAGTCTAAAAAGAGACTCAGAGAATTCCAAGATCTTCCACAACACAGATCTTTGACCATCCCCCAAGTCCTGGATGTTGTGGAGGATGTTTTCCTTGAATCCAGCTTGACTCCTGACGCCCTTCCTCCTGCTCCCAGAAAACCAGACAGGTACTATAGAGTTCCTGTCTCACACAAATATCTTTTTAAAAGTCCTACAGCTAACCCTGAGGTCATTTTTCCAGGGCCAAAAGGAATTAAAGCTAAGAATCCCACCCACTCAGACATGGATTCCTGAGCATTGAACAGATGGGGTAAGAAAGTATACACCTCAGCTACTCTTGCTATCAGGGCACTAAAATGTCAGTTCCATATGCTGAAATTTCAGCAACATACTTTGGAACTCCTTAAACAAAAAATATCTTCCTTTCCTGCTTGGGCAGAATCTAAAGATTTACAAGAGTTAATGCATGCTGCAAGTCAAGTAACTACACACACCTTGCACTGTGGTTTTGTCACCCTAGAAGCTTCTTGCAGGGCAGCAGTCACTGGATCTGTCTTTAGAAGGCATGCATGGCTTAAGGAACAGCCCCTGCTAGATCATGTCAAATCTAAATTGTTGGATGTCCCCTTGCACAAAGATAACTTTTTTGGCACTAAGACAGAAGAGGTCTTACAAAAGATGGAAGAAAAAGCAAAATCTATGCAAACAGTTAAGGATTTCTTGCAGGTCCAGCCCCATAGGTTCATCAGGCATTATCCCTCCAAGCACTGGTCCTTTCCTGCTCCCAGTAAACCAGCCCAGCCTAGGCCCAGTGGAAGCAGACACCACCACCCCCGACAGCAGCCCCAGGGAATGCAGAGATCTAAGCAGTGGACTACCTCCATTTCAAAACCAGGGAGTTCTAAACCATCCCCTTATGGTAAAAACTCACAATGACTCATCTCCTCCACCCCCTCCCTCTGCCCAACTTCACTTACCCCTAGGAGGAAAACTCTCCTTTCACTCAAGCACCTGGACCACCATTACCAAGGACGACTTTGTTCTGACCATCGTGTCTCAGGGATACAAATTTTCCTTCTACACCCTACCAACCCCAAACGGGTTCCCAGATCTAACACTAAATCAGTGGGCAGAGGCTCAAAAGCAAATTCTTTCCCTGCTCTCTATGAGGGCAATAGAGCACGTTCCTGCAGAACAGATAGGCCAAGGTTTCTACTCCAGACTTTTTCTGGTGCCCAGAAAAGAGGGCACCTGGTGCCCCATCTTCAATCTATCCATTCTAAACACCTTCCTGGTGATCCCAGAATTCATAATGCTCACCCTCCAGCTGCTGCTACCCATGCTGTCCAAGAACGCTTGGATAGCCACCTTAGATCTAAAAGAGGCATACCTCCACATTCCTATCAGGGAATCATGCAGCAAATTTCTCCATTTCAGGGCAGGATCTCAACACTTTCAGTTCTCTGCGCTTACCTTTGGCTTATCTGCTGCTCCCAGATTTTTCACAAAATGTCTGGCTCTGGCCATTGCCTTTTTCAGTCAAAGAAATATTCAGATTTACCCATACTTAGATTACTGCCTTATTCAGGCAGACAGCCAGGGGAAGCTGCTCAAGCACCTGGCCTTTGTAAAGACCTTACTAACCTCCCTAGGGTACACAATCAACAAAAAGAAATCCAAACAGGTGCCCACCCACAAGGATAATCTTCCTACGAGCAAGTCTGGACACTGCCTCCCAGATGGCATACCTTTCTCCAGAGAAAAAAATTTTCCTGACAGCCTACTTCTCTCAACTAGCCACCAGGCCCCAGGTAACTGCAAGGAAGATCCTGCAAGCTCTGGGGGTCATGGCATCTTGCATACTACTCATTCCATATGCCAGACTGCATATGAGGAAACTTTAGTGGTACCTAAAGAGACTTTGGTGCCAACACTTTCAAGACTTGCAAACTTTTCTACCTATAATTCCTTGCCTCAGAAAAGATTTTCTTTGGTGGGCAACAGCATGCTCCCACAGCAAGGAAATGCCTTTCTCCCCACCCCCAGCCACCCAGATCCTCATCACAGATGCATCAGACTACGCTTGGGGTGCACACCTGGATGGCAGGTGCATTCAGGGCAAATGGAGCCCACAGCAAATCCCTCAGCACATCAGTCAAAAAGAGATGATGGCTGTGCAGCACGCCTTGATAGCTTTCAAGCCCCTTCTCTCTCCAGGGGCTCTTCTGATCAAAACAACGCCACTGTCTTGTGGTGCATCAACAAGTAGGGATTGACTCACTCCTACCCTCTGTGCAGGCTGGCCATGACCCTTTGGCACATAGCCTCTGCCATGCAACTGCACCTGTTAGCGCAATTCCTACCAGGCTCTTTCAACTCTCTGTCAGACCATTTAAGCAGAAATCTTCTGGACACACATGAGTGGCAACTCAACAGAAGTACCTTCACCCTAATAACTCAGAAATGGGGAACCCCGAAGGTTGAACCTCTTTGCCTCCCACACCAGTCATCAGCTCAGCAAATCCTGTACCAGGGAGCATCACTGCATGGCTTAGAAAATGGATGCCCTGTCCTTCCCCTGGGTCAGTCTATTGGTCTGTGCCTTTCCTCCCCTACCTCTCATCCCCAGTGTACTGCTCAAATAAGGGAGGAAAAATCAAGGCCCATTCTCATAGCTCCAGAATGGCCTTGGCAGCACTGGTACCCCTTGCTACACAGCCTGTCCTTGCTACCCCCATGGCATCTTCCTCAGATTCCAAACATCCTGACCCAGAGGGAAGGGGAGTTCTTGCATTTCCAATTAGAGACACTCAGTTTGGCTTATTCCCTAACCCCATACCAATCTGCCAACCTCAGTAAATAGGTTCTGGATGTTATCCGTGAGGCCAGGTGTCCTAGTACCAGAAAGTCTTATGCTGATAAATGTTCTGCACCTGGATCCAGGCTAAGGGAGCCAATATGCCACAGCCCTTCCTCTCTCTCATCCTGGATTACTTAGCTGACCTACTACACAGTGGCCTCTCTTTCTCCTCTATAAACATTCATGTCTCTGGTATTTCTGCTCATTTTCACACTGAGCAGCCCCTTTTCTCACACCCTTTTGAGTCCAACCAGAAGGGCACCAGCACCAGCTTGGGACCTTAACTTTGTATTGGAAAAGCTCACCCTGCCCCCTTTCGAACCATCTTCTTCTGCAGAGCTAAAATTTCTCTCCTGGAAGACAGCATTCCTTCTGGTCATCACTTCAGCCAGAAGAGTCTCTGAGCTGCAAGCACTCATGGCTGTGGAACTCTTCATCATTTTTCATGCAGACAGAGTATTTCTCAGAACTAACCCATCCTTCATGCCCAAGGTGGTGCCCAGTGTGGCTCTCAACCAATCCAATCATTTGCCCACCTTTTTTCCTAATCCCTAGAACAAGGGGGAAAGGATTCTTCACTCTCTAGATGTGCGCAGACAGCTCAGATTCTATCTAGACAGGACTAAATCCTTCAGAAAGTCTGATCAATTGCTGGTTAACTTTGCTACAGGGACAGAAGGCAAAGCCATCTCCAAACAAACCATTTCCAAATGGATAGCACACTGCATCCATTTCTGCTACAAACAGCATGGAAAGCCTCCCCCAAAGGGGTCAGGACACACTCCACCAGAGCAGCCTCCACCTCCTGGAGGATGCAACCTGGACATCTGTTCACACTTTTACCAAGCATTACCACCTTCCTATCTTCTTCCAATCCACGGCAGGGTTTGCCTCTGCAGTCTTGCAGGGCATCCTAGCCAGCCCCTAGTTTCACTGACTGCCTCCACCCTTTTACTCAGCTTTGGGAATCTACCCAAATGTGATGACTGCAGCAGTGAAACACGAAGAACATAGTACAGTTGTGTACACTTACCATAAATGTAGATGTTCGAGTGTATTCACTGTTGCAGCCCAGGTTACCCTCCCTCCCTCCCCCTTCTTCTCTTTCTCCTTTTATTACCGTTCTAACTTGTTGTTCATCTTTTCTTTCAAGGGACGTATTAGTATTTATTTTCCACTGGTGGGGTTTCTTCCACCAGACCCTGGCCTCCTACTTGGGGGCTCCTGCCAGGTTAGGGCAAAAAAACTGATGTAATGTTATCGGCTGCCTTACTTTATACTACTGACAACCTGACGTCAGTTCTCAAGTGACAGCAACTGATGCAGAAATACTAAGTCTCTGGTATTTGGGCCGGCCGAGGGATACCCTGGCAGGGATAACACAAATGTGATGACTGCATTAAAACTAGGATTTTTTACCTGCTGCGAAGGAAGAGCAGGCTGTCAACTGTACCATAGATCTCACAGGAAATCCCAAAAAAGATTAAAAGTAAAAACAAATTGTATTACTCGATAGTGAATGGTGATCATGATGATAACCTTGAAACCACTTGGATGGTTTCAGAAGACAGAGAGATATCAAACACAGAGAGATCCACGTTATTAAGAAAGGAAAGGCAGAAAGCAACAGCAACATCTGGTAGAAGTAGATCGGACAGTAAAAAATATTTTCTAAAATCTGCCAGCAAAGCTTTAAAGACGAAGTATTGTCATGGTATTCTCCTCTGCCAGATCTATAAAAATAAACTGTTCTAAAAAGACCTGTTATCACTCTTGTATTTTTTCTACAATGCATTATGTGTATGAGCGAAATTATGAGCGAAGACCCATAACAAATCTTTCCTTTGTATCAGCAAGCATATTTAGCACAGAATTTCAGGAACAGAAACAGGTCAGGGATCAGTATAACTAACAAAATTGTTAAAAATGCAGTTTCTTTTCCAGTGAGGTATCTTGAAAAAATGTTTAATCACGGTCTTATTTGGAGTGGCCTGTGGTACTGGCTGCAGCTTTTCTAAACTGCAACCAATATCGTTTTTTTTTTATTTTCCCTATTTGTTTTAATTTAAGAAACAGATATTAAAACAGACAATTATTAAAATAAACAACCTTTTTCAAGACTTTGTTTGTTCTTCATTTTGTAAAAAAAAAATGTCTTTTTCAGTGGGACTGTTTTCTGATTAACATTTAGATGTACTTCCCATTAGAGGAAAAGGTGATACCTTATTATAGGCTCTCCTGTTATTTTTGAAGATAGAAGCCGTACTTTTGAGTCTTGTTTTGAATAAGGTGATTACTCCTTAATAAAGGCCCTGCTGATGTGTTGAGGGCTGAAACTATGATCTAATAGAGACTTGTTTGACTGCATGATACAGTGAAGTGCACCGTCTTCTATTGACTTAGGCTGCATTAGTTGATGGTGCTTTTGGCAGAAATACCAGAAGACTAGAGGCTTCAGAGCTTCCCAAAAACATTAGTTGTCTTTTTTTGCTAGATTATACGATTTACTGCAATTTTTATTGTGTTCTGCTTATTTAGTACTGCATTTTAATACTGAAAACTAAACTGCACTGTTTTTACTGTGTCTTCGTTACTGTGCTTGTTAATTTGTATTTTATTGGTTTTCACAGTTGCAAAGTTTTTTTGCTACTTTCACTGTTTGCAAAGTAAATTGTTGCTAGTTTTCACTGTTTGCAAAGCATCTGTTCTGTTTTCCTGCCAAGCAGTGTTTTAAATAACTGATTGTTTGCTGTTTAAAACATTCTTTAGTGTCTCCTTGGTGTTTTTTTTTTGCTGTTTAAAACATTTTTAGTTTCCCACTGCTGTTTTTTGTTGTTTAGAATATTTTAGTGTTTCCCGCCTATATTAGTGTAGCTAGTAGCGGCAGCATAGTCCAAATACAGGTTTGCTGCATCTGTAGCATAGTCCAGATACAGGTTTGCTACATCTGAGTCTGTTTCTAGCAGCTGTTGTCTTCTGACCACATTTTCCAAGCCATCCTTGATTGGAAGGGACCCTTCTACACCCTTGTTAGAGAAGTGTGCTGATTGGTCTAGGGCTTGGAGTAAGGACCCTCATTGGTTCTTTTGAGTTTTTTATAAGTTTTTTTAAGTTAGCAGCTTCTGGTATTTAAGGCCTGTGTTTGAGCCAATTATTGCTTATTTGTGCTTTGCGCAGCACCACTCACTGCTGTGCAATTGTACACCATAGCCTGACAGATAACTTTGACAATTTTTCCTTAGATATGGCTATAGTACATTAGTGTAGTCCTACTCTTTAGTACATCTCCAATCTAAGAAGTATTACAAGTGAGCTGTGACCTATTAAATCACCAGCCAAAAACCCAGTCAGAAATACCCATCTAAAGACCACCTCCTAGATCAATCCTGAAAGCCCCCCCCTTGAGATAACAGTTCTTCAAACCTAGCATTATGTACAGCTAGACTACCCCTGTTTCTCCTGCCAGCCTTGTTGACTTGGGTCTCCTGAGGCAATATAGCAACTGCCTCATGTGCACTGACAACCCTCTACTAATAACTCACTCTAGTACAGAGTGAGAGAGATGTATTTAAACAAGAATCTTGAATCACTGCTCTCTAGCACTCAAAACAGTAACACTTAAAAAGTCACCTCACCCACCACTACACACGCACATAGTACCACTCCTCAAACATATAGTACGCATCCAACACATAAATCAACATACATGGAGGTTCTCTCCAAAAAGTTACCAAAACAACAGAGACCTCGAAAACAAACGACTGCTACAACTAACACAGTTCCCAGAACACCCAAGACACATAGCAACACCAGTGTCTCACCTACCAAGCCTTTAAGGCATAACACTCAAAAAACACATTTTCTTGTCATTGGAGACTCCATAGTGAGACACATGGATGTTGCACTCATCAGGTTAGATAAGGAGAAAGCCAGGGTCAGCTGCCTGCCCAGTACCAGGATTCGTCAGACCATGCATGCAACCAGGTCTCCCTGCAACAAGTACCATTATGACTCTGTCATAGCTCATGTTGGAGTGCACGACCTGAGCTGTACCTCACTGGACTATATGAATATAGACATGATTGAGCTTTGTGAGTATGTGTCCCAGGTAGGTATGTCCCTACCCTTGAGAAGCATATTACCCTCACCTAGAATGATGCCACAGTATAAACAAAAAATGATTGATTTTAATAATTGGCTTAGTTTTTGATGTCATTCCAAGGGGATCCAATTTCTTTCAGCCTGGGATGACATGGTTGACAAACCTCACTGTTTTGCTGGAGACGGTTTGTACCTGGCACCACTAGGCTTTCTTCTGCTGGCAAAGGCTCTTGCCTCCCCCGTAGTGCCTTTTTTAGGCAAGATCTCAAAAAGAAAATGAAACTTTCCAACCGTAACAAAATAAGGGTTATGCTGCTAAATGCTAGGAGCTTAAACCAAAAACTGCACACCCTGAAAACAATTCTATCACTGGAGGATGTAGATATCTGTGTAGTAACAGATAGTTGGTTCAAGGCCTCAGAGAGTACCCCAGCCTTGCAAGGCTACAATGCCTTCCACACCTTCAGACCACAAAAGGAAGATGTGAGAACCAAAGGAGGTGGTGTTTCTATCTGTATTGGAGATTAGAAACAGTCCAAATAATTCAAAAATATGTTGCTGAGTATCACGGCTCACTAGAAACACAGATAAATATTTCTGACTGTTTATTTTAAAAAACATAAAAAATCAAACCACATAGGTTAAGCTCTTTCATCTTCTACATGTAGGGTTCATCAGAACACTATAGTGGTGATTCACAACATTTAAATAATATTAATTAACCAATGGGAATGAAGAATCAGGTCAAATCCATGTACTACATATTCATACTACTATTACACAACCTGTTCACATTTAAAGCCAAATGCTTTATATATTCATAAAATTCTTAAAGTGCTTAAATACATCCACCATCTCTATACATCCTACTAAATCTACAATATATTATCACAATATTGTTTATGAAGTAAATACATATGTATGCAAACATATCTATAAGTTTTATATATATATATATATATATATATATATATATATATATATATATATATATATATATATATATTCTTTACTATCAAAACTTCAATGTACTTCATTAGAATACACTATTGTATCCAGTGTTTCTCAATAACTAGCACATTTCTACCTATATGCTATCTACCTTTTAATAATGGTTTTGTAGAAATAAAATCATTCAGGCTAGGAGCTTTGGCTGCATTTAACATAAACTGCCATTTGACTTCTTTTTCCCCTAAAATTGCCTTGATGTCCCAACCCCTAATATTTGGCTTGACCTGTTCCAATATAGCAAATTTACAAGTAATCTCCGTGGTATCCCCGAAGTCTCAAAACAACCCACTAAAGTGTAGTGGGTCTAAAAACAAAACAGTGTAAGAAACTTCTGTGTGTGGAAGATTTTCAGTCCATATATTTCTAGTTAATCACTGTATATTAATCAGATCAGACAGTAGTAGTAGAAGCAGCGAACGTAAACTCGTCAAACCAAAAAGCATAATCAGGGTACACAGGCACAACTGCAAAAGTTAAGCAAGCTCATTAATCTTGTACTGGACTTCAATTTCTTTACTTTCAATGGCAAACACTACAAACAAAATACTGGTATAGCAATGGGGGCTGCCATGGCTCCCAGCATAGCTAACATAGCCCTGGTTAAATGGGAGGATGACTTTGTGTTAAACAACACAGACTACATGCAGCATATCACATGCTATTTACATTTTATTGACGATGTCTTTATTGTGTGGGAAGGTGACACCTTGCAGCTTGGAGATTTTATCACTTACCTCAATCAAACAACCCCCTTCCTGAAGTTTACCTCTTCCCATAGCTGTACTTCAACCACTTTCTTAGATATGTAGATTTCCAAGGACACCAACAATAACAGAATCACCACTGATCTATTCAGAAAACCAATGAGGGTTAACTTATTACTCCACAGTAAAAGTCTACATCCTACAAAAACCAAGTATAATGTAGTGAAGTCCCAAGGCTATAGATTAGCTCCAATTACCACAGAGATGGAACCATTTTTGAGCAACCTGAACAATTTAGAGAATGATTTTCTAGTGAGAGGTTATGAAACTCAGATGTTAAAAAACATCCTGGAACCCATTATAGAACTGAAAAGGACTGAAGCACCTTCACTCAACCTCCCCAGTAGAAAAATGTTAAGTAATTCCGCAGAGAATAACAAATGCAAAAATAGCTGCATCCTGACATACACTTTGGATTATCACAGTATCAAAAATATTATTGAAGAAAACTGGGACATTGTCACAGAAAACCCTTTTCTGATTAACATCTTAGGTGAAGCCCCATCATTTGTTTATAGGAAGGCCAGGAATATTATAAGTTTTGTTGAATTTAAACCTAGGTCATGTGAGAAAAGCACTAAAAGATGTGAAACTAATTGTGCATTTTGTATATTTATACAGCAAGGTGATAGTTTTTATTGCCCTTATTTAAAGAAGATCATTAAAACCAGTGCAGGGGGTGACTGTAACACTAAAAAAGTAATTTACAGAGCACGGTGCAATGAATGTGATGCATTCTATGTGGGCAAGACTGTAAATAAACTCAAGCGAAGGATTTCATGTCATCTGTCAGAAATCCGCTCTGGATGTAAAAATAATGCACTAGCCAAACACCTTTCTCTTCATAAAAGACACACAGGTTTTAAGTTCCAGATCCTGGATCACATAGACATGGGTGATCTTGAAGGAGACATCCCGAATATTCTGGAGAAACATGAACTCATGTGGCAATTAAAGCTGAACTCTTTTAGAAAGCCTGGACTAAACTACTACTGTTCAATTAAAAGTGCACTGGAACTTAGAAAATTGCCACATTGTTTACATGACTAATTGTATTTTATTTTATTTTTTTCTACAAATTGGTTTTAAAAACCATTTTAAATCATTTGAAATTTAAGTGTTTATTTTGTTTCCATCATCATACATATAATTTTTTTTTTATTTTTATTTTTTTCTGGTTCTCTTTTTTCCACTTTATTCAAAATGATGGTAATAACAATACTAACTAATTATACAATTATATAGGTTTTTAGGGTTGTTGTACACAGACCTGAAGAAGTCTAGAAGGACGAAAGCGATCTTTGTTAGCAATAGGTTATGAAAATAGAAAGTGATTTTTACATGCAAAATGTATATGTATATATTTATATATAATTTTTGATTGCAAAATGAACTAAGGTTGATATATTTCCAGCCATGTAGTATATTGCCTTGTATACAATCACAGACTTAATAATCTACTTAATAATTTGGTTAAATAAGATGTACCATTAAAGTACATTAGGACTATATATTATTATGACAGCTACTAGGTAGGGCAGGACCAGCTCGAATGTCACACTGATGGGGGAAGGGATGTGAATTTAACATGTGTACCAATAACACTTTGTTTTACAGCACAATAAACCACTCCTATGCCTGATAAAAAGTATATATATATTTAGAAAGCTTGTGAGGAAATTATTACTCTATTTTTGTTTTACTTGGATCGCTTGTCTGTGTACTTAATAAAGGATTTTCGACTGGAAACAGACTGCTTGCCTTGCTTGGATTACTTTCGAATACTTAGTAATGCTGTAGAATTATATATTTTCTATTATTACTTTTTGACTTGATGAGTTTACGTTCGCTACTTCTACTACTATTGTCTGATCTGATTAATATACAGTGATTAACTAGAAATATATGGACTGAAAATCTTCCACACAGAGAAGTTTCTTACACTGTTTTGTAATATAGCAAATTTAAAAATTCTTTAGATTCAATAGTAGATGAGATTATTTAAAAGAGAACTAATCCATATAGGACAACTGTTATCTGTTTAATCCTCAAACAGTATTTAATCTCAAATATTCTTGTTTGTTCATAATCTTTCGCCCCAAATAAAACCATATTTCCTTACAATCCATATAATCGATGGAAAACAAATCGTCATCTATTCTTCCAAAACTATTGTTATCATATCTTTCCATTGTAAAATCTTTATGTAATGTTGTATTTTCCATCATTTCTCTTTGCCCTGGCTACTATTCTATCCCATTAGGGTTTAACTTTTATATCTTTTATTTTGAGGTATTTTAGGGTTTTGGATTTGAGTTTTTTACACCACAGGTTGGTATCCCAAAGCTGTTTATAATCTTGGTTTATCCACCCATAAAAATTTTTTGGATCAACATGTTTTATCAAACCTTCTTGTAAATCATCATTATCAAATAAATACTTCCTTTATCCACTTTTTATGTTGACTTTACTGTATTTAATTCCTCCATCAGTTTTATTTACTATGGGTTATATCTTTATACATCATATCCATGCAGTTGATAACCCACCATTTATATCATTTATCCATAAATCATTACTTGTATTTCTTTATTGACTAATAGATGAAGGATATGCTTTATTTCTTATTATAATTGATTGAATGAAGTACTGATCTGTATCATAAACAGTTTTTGTAAAGGAATAAAATAATCAAAGAGTACATTAAATTTGATAGAATATATTATAATAATGTAATAAATTTGGATATAGAAAATATATCAAGAATTTCTAGAAAATAAATTGGATATATTTAGGAAAATCTGTACTAATTAAAAATAAAATAAATAAAAAGGTATAAGTAGAACTATTAACAAAGAAAAAAAATAAGGTAATAATATATAAATATATCTTTGTATACTTATATCAATATATTTCAAATAAAATGGTATATAATTACAGTGAAATAAATAATTATATAAGGTATAATTTATAAGAAAAAATTAGTCTCTTATTATATTTGTAAATATACTGGCAAGCCTCTAATATAAATTATGAAATATCAATGAAGATATCATTATTTTAAAGAAGAGAGATGATAAAAACAAGTAAAATAAGTAAAGTAATAAAAACAAATTTCTAAACAATTATAATAAACCAATAATATTCCATATTTAGATAACTGACCGGTTTAAGATATAAGATATAGATAATCAGCTATGGGGTGAATTAAATGCAGATAAGTTGCTGGTGTGCAAGGCATCCATCATCATATATTACCCTGTTAAAAGATAGCCAGAGCAAACAAGTTATGAGAATATATTATATATACCCGCACAAGAAAAATATAGGGTCACATTTACTTTTATTTTATATGATTTTTAACATTATTTTATTTTGAACCGTTTCTGTTAATGTTTTTATTTATTTAATTTCATTATTCTATTTATAATTTTCTTGCTGTTATTAGAATTTTTAAAATTTTCATTTTTGTTTTAACTGGTTGTTTATGAAATATTAAATTATTTGTTAAATATATTTATATAATAATATTGTTATAAATATATTTATAGTTATATAATATTTATTTATAAAAATATTTTTTAAATATTTTTTTAATTTTTATATAAAGTTTTAATTTATATATTTTTTATATTTATACATATATATATACATATTTTTTATATGTAATTTCTTAATATTTAATATTATCAATATTGTAATGAATTATCATGTTAATTAGATGCAATTGAAAGAGTAATTTAAAAATTTAATTGAGTAGTGAAAGAAAAGAGGGTGGAAGTGATATGTATATGATGATAGATGAGTATTGAGAATGCCTTACTGATTAAAAGCGTTCATGGTTTATATTTTATTGTGTTTGATGGATTGGTTTCATGTTTTTTCCGTTGAGAGACTGAGTGGATCTGGTGAAGAGATGATCCATCACCATCAATGTTCTTTCTTGAGTTTCTCCTTATATATTGCAGTTCCTGTGGTCGTGGTTACAAATTTAAAAACATGACTATCATTGTTCATTTGCATATGTCTGTATGTCTATAGAATGCATTATTATGATGTCTTCTTTTAATGCAATAATTATGATCATATAGTCTGTTCCTTAGTTGTCTGTCTATTTTCCCCACATAGAAACACGGACAGACAGCACATTTAGCTAAATAGACTATATGCTGTGAATAGAAATTTCCTTTCTTGAACTATATCTTAGTGCGGTTGACATTCTCTAAAATAATAGTTTTTTTCTTCCAGTATGTCATGACATTGTTTACAGCACCCACATTTCCTTGTGCATCCCTCTTTATTTGTATGTCTGAATGCTGTATAGCCTTTTTCAAATCTGTACTTTAAATTATGTCCAGTCTTGTATACATAGCCTGGGTTGATACCTAACTTCCTCTGTACCATTTTGTCACTTCTTAGTATGTTCCAGATATTACTTATAATTTCTTTAACTTCTTCCACATAAGGGTTATATTCTACTATACATGCTCTTTTATACTGTTTTACGTCATCCTTACTGTGCTCGTCCAAAGATTCAACTAAACCAACTCCTAATAATGGACTATATTTTCCCCCCATTCCTTTATAACATAACTACTAACATCTCTAATAATGGGTTTAGGATACCCCCTCTCCTCAAATAGGGTTCCTATGTATTGAATTTCTCTAACCATCTCACTATATTCTGAAGTCATTCTTGCGGCTCTAATGCATCGTCCCTTTATAATGCTGCTTTTTTGACTGGATGGATGACCACTGGTGTATTCCAGATACGAATTGCTAAAGGTTTCCTTCCTTTATATCCTGGATTTGAAACCATTAGCACCATCAGATATATAAGTATCAAGGTATCCTATGCCTGTGTTACTACAACTATATGTAAAACGTAGGAATGATTTTATTCCTTTCAAATATTCTACAAAGGCTGCCTCTTCCCTTGTACCATCCCACAAAACAAATATGTCATCCAAGAATCTTGTATGGCATCGTATATTGTTGTTATATGGACTTTCAAATATGTACTCATTTTCCCAGTCAAGGAGCACTAAATTGGCATACATCGGGGTGCAGGCCGCACCCATAGCGACCCCCTTAGATTGTCTATAGTACTCACGTTCAAACATAATATAATTAAAGTCTAGTACTATAGACATGAATTTCCCCCAGTAAACAAACCTTTTCCCATTCAAAGCTCATATACTTCTGTATGCTTTTACACGTGACACAATTTGTTATCATTACATTTCATAATAAATTCCATAAATCTAAAACCAAAACTATAAAATAAAGTATTACACTCTCTCACATTTCATCAGTGAATTCCATTCCCATTGTTATTTAAAAAAAACGTAAGCCCAAAGGCACAATTTTTAATTCTAAACACGTACTAAGATAGGCATTATCCATCTGCCCATATAGGCCCATAATTTCAGGTAGTAAGTCCAAAACCTTCCCTTTTGGTAAAATTATAGACAAATGGCTTAAACCTGTTTATGAAAATGTACCCCATTTTGTAAAAGATTCATGGGATTTTTTAGTCCATTTAAAACCAGAAATATGGAAAGAGGGGCTCATATATTTAACAATTGATGTAGTTGACCTGTTTTCTTGTATTCCAAAAGAAGAAGGTCTTGAGAGATTTAGTAAAAGCATACAGAAGTATATGGGCTTTGAATGGGTTAGTAAGCATGGAGAAAGAAACCAAACATTGTTTTAGGAGGAAGTGTAAGAGGTGCAGGCATAAACTGACCCCACAAGATTGGCATGATCTTTCTTTAATTTGTTTGGGAGCATTGCATCACTATAGAGATTGCTCCGTTTGGAAGGGGTTTATTGCCATGACTTTGGCTAATTGGTGTAATAAGCTGTTAGTGCAGGGGATTATCCTTCCAGATTCATCCCCAGTAAGCTCATCGACATGCATTCCCTCTGACCAAAACAAAGGAAAAAAGGAAAGCAGAAGAGTCCTTATTGAAGAAATTCTCTCTAGCTGAGGATCCAGGGTTGGCTACTCCTCACCAGACAGGTACACCTCAACCACTGTTGTCTCCTTAAAGTCTCACAGTGTCTTCTTCCAGGTTCAGCTCAGGTTGTTGTTGCCAGGACTGACCCCTACTTGGCACCAGAGAGGGCTCTACTCCTCAGTGTAAAACAGATAGTTTCTCTTAGGAAAACGAGTTAAAATGATTTGCTCCAGACCGCCTTCTGCTGTTTCATTACAATCTCATAGGTCTTTCAGCATCCCCACTTAGATTAATTGGGAGCTTATGATATTAGGCTGTGCCAAGGCCCAGATTTGGTATTGTGACATTTCAGCACCAACAGTTCCTATAGCAGGCGGAGGCTTGATCCAGGCTTCACAACTTGGATTTCCTCCTCTGGGTCCTGTTTTGGCATTGGCAGTGCTTGGTTTGTCTCTAATGTTAGCACCAGGTTCCTCTGGGTGGACTTCTCTGATGCCAAGTGCTTTGGCACCAATAGCCTTGACACTGATCCTCTCAATGCTGGTGGTTGGTAGGTCTTTGGGGGTTGGTGTCCAGCTTTCAGCTCCAAAATTGTCACCACAAATTTCATTGAGGTAATTCTTGGTGCTGGACATTTCCGCATTTGACAACTCAGGACCAAGTTGGTTTCGGCCCCCGTGGTAGGTCCCAGCTCGGCGCTTTTGACAGCAGCCATTTTGTCAGTGGTGATAATTCCAGTGAGCCAGAGTATTTCATTGGACTACATGGTGCAAAAGGGAACTAACCTTAGACCCTTTTTGTCTATAGCAGCAACGGTGCTGCTACCCAGGGACATTGACGAGCCTGAACACTTGGGCAGGACATAACATTCTCCTTCAGGACAAGGGGATACAGAAACTGATACTGGTGGGATCTGGGGTTTCCTCTTCTTCAGGCAGCTCTAAAGATGCTTGGTAGTGCACTTATTTATTTTATTTATTTATTTATTTTACATTTGTTTACTGGGATAGTCCGACTGGATACATGACCATTTTCAGCAGAGGCCCAAGGAGAAACACTCCAAAAAGACATTCAACAAACTGTTAAATTTTTACAGTTTGAAACACAAAATAAAACACAAATAAAAGGATTTTTACACAGTTGTAAACAAACACAAAAATAGATACACAAACAAAATTATTCCATTTTTACTCAGATGGAAAATTTTAGACAGTGTTTTTAAGAATGATAGAGTATTGAATGCCTAGTATGTTAACCTGGTAGTAGATCCAAGATGATCACAGGATTTATAAGTTAAGAAACAAGTGTAGGCAGAAGTCCGCCATGTGCACACAAGTGATGGTTAGAGTTAGTCTGGATTAGGACAAGGACATAGCCATAATTTTTTAAAGTACTGAATCAGACTTTTCTTGAATTGAGGTAGAGAGAGTTCAGATGTAAGATTAGCAGGAAGAGAATTCCAAGTTTTGCCAACAAAGTTAGCAAATAGAGATTTACCGGCTGTGTTGTTGGATTTGAGAGTTTGAACTAGTAGTCTTTCAGATGAACGAAGTGCGCTAAGGTTACTGTAGGGGGTGATGAGGTTTTTAAGTATGTACAGGATCTTGTGTGCAACTATTAGTTGTTTAACCTGAAGTAGGTTATGCAGTTCAAGCCATCCTAGTAGACTTAGGTTATGACAGTGATGAGTTCTATAGGCTGCATCGGTAGCAAATCTAGCAATGTGATTGTAGCTGCTAGAAAGTTTATTAAGGTCAGTTTTACTGAGGTTTGTAAATAGAGGGGAAGCGTAGAGGAGGGTGGAGAGTAGATGTGTACGAGCAATTACAGTTTTGACCAATGGCGTTTGGAAGGGCTTGATCCTATATAGTGAGCCAAGTTTTTTATTAACTATTTTAATAGTTGTATTGATATGCAGATCAAACTTAAGGTTATAACAGTTTGGTTGAGGAATCTGGGGAAATAATGGTGCCATTGTTGGATTTTAATGTAAAGGTTATAGCGGGAGACCTGTGAGGGGGAGAGAAAAGCAGCAGTTTGGATTTATTAGGATTTAACATGAGATGGCGGTTAAGGAGCCAATTTACAACTGTGTTAAAAGCATTTTGGGATAGAATCTGCAGCTCTGTAGATGACGTGTCGGAGCATACTGAAGTGGAGTCATCCACATATTGAATGCATGTTGCACTTGGGATGACCTTATACAAATCATTGGTGAAAATGGAAAATAATAGTAGACCTAGTATGGAGCCTTGGGGTACTCCGAGGGTAATGGGTAAAGGGGTGGATAGTTTGCTCTGCCATAGGACAGCCTGTTGTCTACCACTGAGATATGATTGAAGCGATTGGATGGCCTGATCCTCTAGGGAGATGGATTTCAAAGTGTTTATGAGTATTTGGTGGTTTACCATATCAAAGGCTTTTTAAAGATCGAGAAAGATAGGAGAGGAAAGTTTATTATTGTTTTGGTATTGGCTAATGACGTTAGAGAAGGAGAGGAAGGCTGAGGTTGTACTATGGAATGGTCTAAAGCCATGTTGGGTGTTGGCTAGAAGATTATTATGGATAAGATAGTTCGGGAGTTGATTGTGGATGCATTTTTCCATAATTTTAGCCAAGGGTGACAGAATAGCTATGGGTCTATAGTTTGAAAGTTCAGTAGAGCTGCCCCCTTTATGGAGTATCTTCTAGACGGAGGGAATGGATGCACTTGCCCCAGAAGAGCAAGTGCAAGAGGAAGTACATAGACTCCCTTTCAGATTCCCCCATCCTGGACATATATTTGGTTGAAAGGGAGGATCCTTCCACATCCCCTCCAGAAGATCCTTACTTCAGTGAGATATTGGAGATGATGCAGAGGGGCTCACAGCCAGTGGACCCTACCTCCCTGGAAGAACAAATATTACAGGAGGTGTACAGTTCATCTCCTCCATCTACATGAGTAGTACTGCCCTAGATAAGCTGGTTGACATGGTCTGTTCCAGAGTTTGGAAATAGCCAGACCTGGAAACCAGGTAGGATCTTGCCTACTCCCAAAGACAGACTGTTTTTGAGCAAAAGACACCTTATTGATTCTAATGTCGAGGATGCTTAGTCCATTTACTTTCCCAACATGGACTCTAGGATAGTGGCAAGATTAGGGAAGTGTTCTTGTGCATACAGTACATTATCTGTTAGAGCCCTAAACTACATGAAGCACATGGTGAAGTTTCAAAGGGATATGGCATAAAATACGATGGAAACCATGAAACAGCTGCCAGTGATGAGCTATGTTTTCAGCTAGAAATCCAGGTGGCTGCTATGAGTACAGTGTCTTCTCTGTCTATGTACCTAATACACAATGCAACCAATGGAGGAGCCAGGGTAGCAGGATGAAGTCTAGCATTGAGGAGACAGGCCTGGTTACACCTGACAGATTTCTGAGACCATTTTAAGCCGGCTTTTATTAATCCCCCCTTCAACGGCTGTACTCTGTTTGGGAAGCAAATAAAACAGAGTCTTTCTTCCTGTGCACAAGAGGGCAAGATGGTCACTGCTGTTGAGATGAAGTTCATCACTTCACAAAGATCATTCCAGTGTAATCAGAAGGGGACTAAGAGCTTGTGGATTTGCAAGTCCCAACAGCTCTAGCAAAACAGCAGCGGAACAGAGACTCTCAGGGCAGAGGGGAGTCTCTATCCAGCTGCTGTGTTTGCTAAGGCTGTTGGGACAGCAGCTGGACAGAGACTCTCAGGGCAGAAGGGAGTTTTAGTCCTGTTGTCACCCGCTGAGTGGAGGTAGCCCAGATAACCAGGGAGGTAGGGGATCCTTTTAAGGATTTCACAAATATGATCCCTGAAGGGTTGCCAGGACTGTTGGAGACAGTCGGGGATATCTCTGTTTGCACATTCCCACATGAATGCCTGTCATGTCAACTCATGAGTAAGGAGAATATTATACATAGGCAAATCATTCTCTTTTCTACATCATCACCTGCCCAAAGTTCTCATTGCCCACCAGTGTCACCCAGACATAGGGAAGTGACAGTAAAGGAGGTGCAAACTCTCTTTGCAAAAGAGCAGTCCAGAAGGTCTAACCAGACCAGAGAGGATCCAGATTTTACTCTAGGTTCTTTGTAGTAAGACCAGGACCTCAAGATGGTATTAGTTCTCAATCTGCTCAACAAACATGTAAAGAAGTCTTTCCAGATGTTCACATTACAGTCAATCCAACCATGCCTACTAGCACAGGACTGGATGTACTTTGTGGATGTCCAGGATGTTATATTCATGTAGTAATAGACCCAGCATCCAGACGATACCTTCACTTACAAGTCAGACCCAATTATTTTCAGTTTTGTTCCCCTCCATTTAGTCTCACGACCACCCCTGGGTGGTGACAAAAAGTATGCAACCAGTCACAGCTCATAACTGACTCTTGGGAATATGGATTTTTCTGTATTTGGATGATTGGCTCCTGGCAGCCACCTCATTGGAGTGCTTGGTGGGCGCAAGGTACTTGCTTCACTTCTGTCTGTCTTTAAGAATAACTGTCAACATAACCAAATCCAACCTACAGCCTTCTCAAGATCTGATGTTCATATGCTACTGAATCAACTGGCAACTTTACATTAAGAGTCTCATCTATAGGAGAGGAAGTTCTAGGACTGCTGTGGCCCTGTCAGGGTAGGCCATCAGCAGTGCATGTTGTAAAGGTGTTAGATGTAATGGTAAATTCCATCTAAATGGCTCCTTATGCTATACTCAATATGAGGAGTTTGCAGTTGATGTTTCAGACCCACTGGGATCAAGCTCACCAGTCAAGCCATCATACAATCACATTGTCAGTAACAGTCAGGAAAACCTTACAATGTTGGATCAATCCTCAGAATTTCATAACTGGATACCCTTTACCAAGCTGATTCCCAAGGCAGCAGTAACCATGGACACATCTTCCCTTGAGTGGGTGGGGCAGTTTATGAACAAGATGGTACAAGGTTTCTGGACTACAGAATAGGCTTTCTTACATGTCATTGTTCTGGAGATAAGGGCAGTCCTCTTAGCATTCAAGGCATTTCAGTATGTGCACCCTTTGGGTGCAGTTGCCATACAGTGAGACAGCATGACAGTAGTATAGTATATCAACAAGCAAAAGGTAACCCAGTTTTATCTTCTGTGCGGAGAAGCAGTGGGAGTGTGGGAATAGGCATTGGCGTCATGATGCTTTTCATTTGTGACACACATACTGGATATGTCCACTGTGGCTTCAGACAAATTGAGTGAATATATTCTGTTTTCTCAAGAATAGTCTCTCAGTACCAAAGTGGCAAGCAGTATATTTAAGAAATGGAGACAACCTTCCTGCAATCGTTTTGCTTCACCAGTCAACACCAAGTGTCCCTTTTATTCCAGCATATTTTTTCCTAAAAGACACACACTAAGAGATGCATTCTTCCACGATTAGCCTGTTGGTCTCCTCTGTGCTCCCCAATTCCATTGATTCAGAGACTGTTGCAGAAAGGCAAAAAGTGCAAGGTCAGGCTCATTCTTGTAGAACTTTTCTGGCTTCATCAGACTTGGTTCCTCTTACTGTTGTTGAACCAGCATCCAGAGACCAGAGAAATCAAACATTCCTGTAAGCACATAAGTTATGTATTTCTCAGGTCCTCTCTCTTCCACAGAGCAGGAAGGAGCTTGCTGATTTAGGATTCCTCACCTAGCCATTCAATCCTTCAGTATAACTGCTTTCTCCATTTCCCATGATAGCCAGGAACCTTCAGTTCTCCCAGAGATGGTGGATCACATTAAGGCCTCTCAAAAGAATTTCAGCAAAAATATTTGCTAGATTAAATAGAAGAAGTTTGCTTTGTGAACCCAGAACAGAGATATATCCCCAACAACTGCAGCATTAGAGGAAGTTTTAATCTTTCTGACTGGATTATACAACAGTGGGGCCAGCTTTTCTTCTGACTTCATTATACAACAATGGGGCCAGCTTTTCACCTGTCTTCATTTATCAGTCATCTCATGTTTTCATGTGGGGATTTCATGTTATTCATTGGCTGTACATAAATCTTTTAAAGCCATTCTTAAATTTATTTTTCATTCAGGGTCTCTTTTACTAGACCAGCACCATCTTGGGACCTACATTTTATATTAAAAGCCTTGATGAGACCTACCTTTGAACCAGCCAGCTCTGGGGGTATTACAGTTTCTTTGTTGGAAGACAGCTGTTTTGTAGCCATTGCTTTAGATGGGCTTTGTCTTCCAAGTTTCCCTATATTGTTCTCCACCAGGAGAGAGTTTCTCTTAGAACCAAACCATCCTTTCGACCTGGAGTGGCATTACAGTCTAATGTGAATCAGTATATTCATTTGCCAGTACTTTTTCCAGAGTACTCTAATAAAGGGGAGTACTTGATACATTACCTAGATGTTCACATACAACTGTGATTTTACTTGGTTTGTACTAAAACTATTAGGAAAGGTGAGCAGCTTTTTGTTAGGTTTTGATAGTTAAACTTAGTCACAGGGTTTACATGATTATGTTGGAAAAGTGGATTACTGAATACATCTCGTTCTGCTGTGAAAAGACAGGCAAGGAGCTGCTTTTTCCACCAAAGGCACATTTTCTCAGGGCTCAAGCCTTGATGACTGACTCCTTGGAAATGACATACTCCAGGATATTATAGCAGTGGCCACTTGGTCTTCCTTATGTATTTTTACTAAACATTACAGCTTTGACTCTGTCATGAAAGACTTACTGGGGTAGGCCACCTGTGCTAGCTGGAGATTCTGTCCTGCTGTTTCAGAGTCCAGACAAGACCTGAGAAATACAGAAGTTATGTGCTTACAGGAATGTTAGATTTTTCTGGTCTCTGTCTGGATGCTGGTTCAACCACCCCACACCCCCCTCCAGATCGTCTTTTTCCTGAGGAAAACTGAATCATTTAGAAGGTATGAAATGCATCAAGTTTATTTGCTTTGAGTTAATGGTCTGTAATAGGAGCATACGCAATCTCAAGATTCACAACCGGGAGAAAATGTGGGCAGGAAGGAGCTCACGTTTGTGGGGAGTTCGCTGCCATCACTAGAGGGCACTAAAGGCACTAGTCCCATGTTCCAGTGTTCAGACAGAGAGCAGAGAAATCTAAAATTTCAGTAAGTACATAACTTATGTCTTTTTCCTGTTACATATTTAGTATTTTTGTGAATGTGTATGTATGTAAGATGTATTTGTGTGTGTGGGTGGGTGCATTGAGTTGCACTATGTGCCTGACACCTTACAGTTACTATTTTATATACTTATTAATTCATTTGATTGCAGATATCTGAGATGTATACAGTCAGTAAAGTTTGAGTAATTTGGTGACTTATCTGTACATGTGAGTTAACATATGCACACACACTGAGGGAATTGCTGTGGGTTGCACAGTATGTGTCTGTCAGCAGTGAACTGAAATACATTACTATGGCCATCATTTATGTACTTATTCATTTGATCACATTCAAATATTTGAGGATTGCATAGGCTACCAAATAACTGTAATTGGTAGATGTATCTGTGTGTGTGTGTGTGTGTGTGTGTGTGTGTGTGTGTGTGTGTGTGTGTGTGTGTGTGTGTGTACACAGGCACATCAGAAGGGATTACTGTGGGTTGTACTCTGTGTCTGACAACAACAAGCTGAAGTAGATTACTGTGGCCTTATTTATATTTTTATTTATTCATTTGAATACAATAAGACATCTGAGGTGTACATAGTTATTAAAGTATCTGTACTTTGTAGTACATCTGTGTGTATATTTATGTATATCTGTATCTGTGTTTCTTTGGAATTTTTTGACAGGGTACTAGGGAGCAGAAATATACTACTGTGACCATTATTTATGCATTTATTAATTTATTTGATCACATTTAGCTAGTGTCTGTGTAGAATGACGGGTGCATTATGTTGCATCTAACAGCAACTAGCTGAATAACTTGCTGTGACAATTATTTGTGTATTTATTCATTCACTTGATTACAAGCAGCTTAGCAGTGAGCACAGTTAAAGTGATAAACTGGCCTAAATTGGTGGGGAAAGTTTTGTGTGTGTGTGTGTTGCAGTAGGTCATACTGTATGCATCTAACAGCAACTAACTAAATGCATTGCAGTGGCCATTATATATTCATTCATTTATTCAGTTGATCACAGTTACTTGTTATTATGTGTGCAGTCATTAAAGGGATAAAGTGTTTATAATTAGTGGGCACATATGTGTATGTTGTGTGCATGTGTATACTCATTTGCAGATTACAGATGGTTGCACTGCTTGTGTCTGTCAGCAGAATGTTGAAATACATTACTGTAGCCATTGTTTATGCAGTCATTAATTTGATCACAATAGGAAATCTGAGTTTTATGTTGTCCATAAAGTGGATATAAATGGTGGGCTCATCTGTGTTTGTGTGTGTGTGCTCGTTCATGTATTTGTGTATGCAAGTGGATTGCAATGGGTTGCACTGTATATGTGTAACTGCACCAAGATGAAGTATACTTTAAAGTGTGCTTTTCTTCAAATGAGGCATTAAATTGAGGTCCTATCTGCCTGAGTTTATGGTAGCTCATGTAGATGTAAAATATCCCACTGCACCAACTGAAGAGAGTAGAAGTACCATAGTGTCCTGTCAAAATGTCCCCTAGTAAGTATAAGTGCTGCCTCAGGTTGGCCTAGAAGGATGCTGCTGGCCCAGAGGGATTAACCTGATTAACAAAAAGTTGTTGTATCTTTCGGCTTTTCCTGGTTAGGGGTCGCCACAGTGGAACTCCGGTCCGCTAATGATTGGCAGTAGATTTTTATGTACCGAGTTGCCAGCCCCGAGCGTACAACCATCAACGAAGGTACGTCCATTCACGCATGTCTCCACACAGCAGATGCTTTAGCTGAGAATTGAACAGGATGTCTTACTGTGAGGCGACAACGCTACCGCAGCACCACCACCGCAGCCCTGATTAACAAAAAGTAAGTAAATAAATACATTATTGTGACAGTTTATCTATGCATGTATTTATTCATTTGATTGTATTTGGACATCTGAAGTGTAGACAGTCACTAAAGTGGCTGTAATTAGTAAGCATGTGTGCTTCTGTTTATGGGTGTGTGTACAGATGCTGAGGGGATACAGTAGGTTGCACTGTATGTGCAAGATAGCAGGGAGCTGAAATATACTACTGTAACCATTATTTATGCATTTATTCATTTATTTGATCACAGCTAGCTTGATATTAATAGTCAGTAAAGTGGACATAATTGGTGGACACTGAGGCAGTCTGTCAGTGAAATTAACTTTACTCCCTGCTTTCATTTGAATACAGTTAGTCATTGATCTAGTTAGGCTGGGCTAGTTTGTATTTGTGAGAGTGAAACATACTGAAAGACATTACTGTGTTCATTGTTGTTATAATTTTCTAATTTAATAATTGTCAGTATGCTCTGAAAAAGCGAAGTTTTATCCAAGATGAAAGAACTTTTTGATGAGAGCAGAATGAATTTGCTGTTGTTACTACAATTGGAAATGAAACTTTCTGCATCAGTTCCTCCTTTGTTACCTGTTTTAGTGAATGTTTTCCTGACTGCTTTTAAATTACCTGAAAGCCAACCTCCTGCTTTTTGGAAATCTGAAGGGTTATACAGTGTGCCTGATATTCATGATCGTTTGTTTTCTAATCCTAGAGCAGACCCTGATGTGATTTCTGTTTCATAATCAGTACTGCTAATCCTATTCTACCTGACAATGATGTAAAACCATTAAATATGCTGGGGAAGAAAATGCATTCTTCTAGTACTGTATTCAGGATCTTAAACTGTCAAGCTTGTATGCTAAAACTTTTCATTTTAATGTTTGAGAACATGCAGAAATCATTGCTTAATCTTCCTTCTTCTGAGGTAAAAATTTGTTGAATGTCTCTATTTCATCTGCTTCTCAAGCTGTTAAGCATATTTTAAAGAATGTTCCTGATACTGCTGATTCCTTCTCTACATGTGCTGCTGCATCTGGGTCAGTATTGGGAAGACTGGCTTAGCTTTGCTCTCAAATTTTTTCTGAAGATGTCAAAACTGAAATTTTAAATTCTCCATTAGATAAGGATTTTCTGTTTGACTCTTCTGCAGCTGAAGTGCTTACGAATGGTGATGACGAGAGAGAAGCTGACTCAAGGAGTTTTTTTTAGAATTTTCAACCCTCCATTTTCATGACAAATTAGAATTTGGCTGTGAACGTTCTTTTATGCATTTCCACCTTTTCTACTGATATCCAAGGTACTGTTAAAGATCTAGAAGGAGACTACAAAAATTGTGTCCCTGACTCCCTTTTGGCCTAAGCAACAGTGGATGTCCTTCTATTCATCTGTTGCAGTATTCATAACATGCGGGAGTTCCCCGCTATAGGTAACCCGACATTGGCCATTATACAAAAGATTTTACTACTGCAAGATGCATGGTACATCCCACGAAGGCTGCAATTGGATGTCAGCCATAAAAGTGACATATGTGTGCACCATCGTCAGAACTTCTCTGTCACCAGGTCCAAACTCCAGACTCCGATATACAGTCTAACTAAGTCATTTGCAATTCTTCAACATTCAGAGAAGTATCCAGTTGGGGAATTTCTTGACTTTTGCTACTGTCTTCGGTTAGGATTCATGTCATCCAAGAGGGGCAAATGCCAATGTGGACAACAAATTTCACACAAGGATAGCCATCTCAATTGCCTGTTCTGCCTAGGGCCAAACCATGACCATAAAAACTGCACTATTTGTCAGGCCTTTTTCCCCAGAGACTTTAAGGAGTAGATTATCCTCTCTAGCAGTTTACTATGAGAATCATCACTTAAAGCTGCTAGCAGAAAGCGCTATGGAAGGATCCTTGGGGGTCTGAAGCTGAGTCGATTTTGAAATAGAAAGGCAAAAAGCAAAGGCCAGAACTTTCTGATGCTCCTCTGAATACAGATGTCTCTCTTGAGGTGAAGAGCAGCCCGGAGACACACTTGGTTCACAGCTCAGATCTGCAGGCCGAGCCTGATGTCCAGGCTAACTTGGATCTGAGCATTAGCATGTCCGCAGAGGTCGAGCAGGCATCAATGTTGGATGTCTGAGGAGAACCACGGCTTGTGATTATGAAAGGCCTTAAATGGATTTCTCATATCCTTGTTGGGGAAGCGGTAGATTCTGACCTGATCAAATGTAGACCTATGTCATGCCCTTCTACCCTACGTAAAGCAGACCTGCATGGTAAAAAAGAAACAGAAAAACAAGCATTTGTCTCTACCAAAACAACCTGCTAGCAATTAGCAGCAATTCGCTCAGGGCCTTTTCAATGCCCTTATGTCTCTTAGGCCTCCTCTGGGTTTTACAGCTCGCCCAGTCTCTCCACTTAAAAGAACTAGGGAAGAGGATACATCAGAGGAAGAGGCATCTTCTGGGGATGAATCCCTGGCTTACTCTTCTCAGATCCCTTCTCCTGTGGATTATGCCTCCCCAGAAGAGGAAACAAATTGTACAGACTCACCAATGCAAGACCCATCCTTTGGAGAGACCCTAGCTAAGATGAGAGAACACTTTAAATAGTGTTGTACTCAAGTATCTGAAGTACAAAAAAGATCCTATGAGCTATTACAGGTTTAATCACCTAGCCCATCAACTATCCCTCCTATCTTGCCTGACTTTCTCAGTGCTTTTGACTTAGCTTCACAGGCACCAGATCCCCAGCCACCGTGCCCCCCAAGAAACAGTCCATTTCTACAAGGTCCCAGAGGACTGCAAATTTCTCTTCCAATGTCCTTCTGCAGACCCTTCGGTAATTTCTATAGCTTCTGACAAGCCATCAAAATTGCTGCCCTCCACTACCCTCTTACCATGTGATAAGGATAGCAGGATCCTGGATAGACTAGGCAAACATGTATACACTTCTGCCATTTTACCATGCAGGGCCGTAAATTGCCAAATACATATGACCAGGTTCTCTTTGGAACCTATGTCCCAACTTTCACAGGTAATTGCAGGCTTGCCTGACTCAGAAAATAAAATCTTGGCTGCTACTTTGCTTGATGCTTCTTCTCAAGTAACACATCACTCCATAAAATGCAGCTATGAAGCTGCAGAGGCTTCTGCCAGAGCAGCTGCCTCTGGATCAGTATTAAGTAGATTTTGTTGGCTAAGACTTCAGCCCTTACCTGCAGCTGCTAACCTATTCAAATCATTGCAGGAAAAGGTTAATGAACTGCAGGAATTGAAACATATTTTTGCTTCCCCAGTACCCAAGTTCTAAAGAACTTACCCTGCAAAGCCTGTATTTGCGCATAGACATTCCCATCACACATAACCCAGAACAAAAAAGAGTGACAGGAGACCACAACAGCCTAGGCCTAGGGCCACACTGGCATCTCTGCCACCTGAATGGCCCTTTACTTGACTGCTTGCTCCCTCTCACCCACATCCCACTTCCCCAGTGCCTTCCCCTATTCCTAGCAGCTTGGGAAAGTATAACCTAAGATGCCTGGGTCATTTCAGTTGTTCAAAAAGGGTACTTCATGGTGTGGGATCAACTACCCTCCTTCAGGGGCATCCCTCAACTTCCCAGGGAACAACTACCTTTTTTCCCAGAGGTTCTGTTAGAATTAATAAACCAAGGGACCATCCAGTGTGTTCCTAAAAACCAAATAAGAAGAGGATTTTATTGCAGGTTGTTCCTGGTGCACAAAAAGGAAGGTCCCTGGAGACCCATCCACAACCTGTCCCATCTCATTACCTTCCTAAGAATACCCACCTTCTGAATGCTGACCCTCAAGACTCTGTTCCCACTCATTCTGCCTCAAGCCTTCATGATTACCCTGGATATCAAAGATGCATATCTGCACATTCCCATCCATCCCAACTACAGGAAGTTTTTTTTTTGCTTCTCTGTGTCATCATGGCATTTTCAATTCTGTGCCTTGCCCTTTGGGCTTTCTGCTGCACCAAGGATCTTCACCCAATGCCTTGCTGCCATGACTGCCTACTGCAGACTGCACGGAATACACATATTTCTGTATCTGGACGACCTTCTCCTTCTAGCTACCTCCACAGAGGAGTTGGAATGAAATATTGCTTCACCATCAGTCTTCTGCAAGATCTGAGATTCACCATTAACTTAAAAAAAAATCAGTTCTCACTCATTCACAAAGTCAGATTTTCCTGGGATGCAGGATACAAACAGATCTTATGAGGGCCTCTCTTCCTTCATAAAAGGTACAGGACCTCATCTCTAACTTCCAAAACATCCTGCTGGCTTACCACATTGCAGCCAGAGAGTTCCTAATGGTCTTGGGCTTCATGGTATCCACCATTCCCATGCTTTCCTTAGCCAAACTCCACATGCTAAAATGACAGTGGTATCTAAAATCAGTTTGGAAGCAGCACCAGCACCTCTTAGAATTCTCCATTTCCCCTCATCACCTGTCTGAAGAGGGAACTTCTGTGGTAGATACATCAACTGTCACTCAACGTAGGACTACCCTTACACCTCCTTGCCATGCATCAAGAGATCTGCACAGTCACCTCAGACATACGTTGGGGTGCAGCCTTCAGCCACCTGAAAGAATAAGGGGTCTGGTCTCCCTCTCAACTGAAGGAACACATCAGTGTAAGGGAGATGAGGACACTGCTATTGGACATGCAGACTTTCCACCCCTTATTCGAACCAGGGCATCTAAAGTTGTTCACAGACAATATGACAGTCCTCTGGTATGTGAACAAATGGGGGAGGGGGGACCAAATCCAATTTGTTATGCAGACTGGCTCTTCAGACTTGGGAGCTGTCAGTAAAATTCTTGGTAACCCTTCAGGCAGTGTACATCCCTTCCTCTCAAAATTGTATGGCAGATTATCTGAGCAGGTCCCAAACACCATCCAGTGAATGGATGCTGCAAAGGGAGATGTTTCTAGACATTGTCCACCACTGGGGTACTCCTCAAACAGATCTTTTTGCTTCCCCTGTGAACAGACAACTTCCAGAGTTTTGTGCCAGAGAGCCCCATCCTCTGGTCTGGAAAGTGGATGCTCTCTCTTTCTCTTGATTGGGAATGTTTCTATATGCATTCCCTCCCCTGCCCTTCATACCAAAAGTCCTGTCCAAAATTCAGCAGGACAAGCCAAAAATCTTTCTGGTGACTCCCTTTTGGTCAAGACAGCACTGGTTCTCTCTCCTCCTGTATTTAGCCAGGGGCAGTCACAACAAGTTTACCTCACAGAGTGGACCTCCTCTCACAAGACAATGGGACCCTCATCCATCCCCACTTGGCAACTCTTCAGTAGCCCCTGTGGATGATAGGGTACTACTACCTTTCAGACACCTGTTCTCTGAGGACATCCTCACAGTCCAGCAGGAGGCCAGGAAACAAAATACCAGGAATTCTTACTTAGCAGAATGGAAGAGATTTTCAATTTGGTGTCTGAAATGAAATCAGGACCCATTAATAATGGAAATTCCCCTGGTTTTGACTTAATTGTAGGAATTGCTCAACACTGGTTTGGCTTACACTTCAGTAAAAGCACATATGTCAGCCATATCTGCCTGTTTGCATCTGTCTCCCCCTTAGCTAACATATTTGAGCAAAATAATTTCTTAAAGGCATCCTACACATTAGGCCTCCCAGGAAACTTGTTCTGCCTCCCTGGGACCTTACCTTTGTTTTGGAAATGCTGACTCTACCATCTTTTGAGCCAGCTTCCTCAGCTTCTCTTCAGTACTGTTACTGGAAAACTCTGTTACTCCTAGCCTTAACTTCAGCCAGGTGAGTGTCTGAGCTACACTCCCTTATGGTATCTCCGCCCTTTCTGGTCTTCCCCAAAGACAGGGTCTCCCTGTGCACAAACCTCTCATTTATGCCTAAGATAGTCAATGACCTATCTCTAAATCAGTTCATACACTTAACTGTCTTTTTCCCTTCTCCCCAGAACACTAAGGTCCTCCATACTTTAGATGTTCACAGGCAACGTAGATTTTATTTGAATAATATCAAGGCTGTTAGAAAGTCAGATCAGCTTTTTTATTTCTTACCACCCCAGGGTTCTGGGGTGGGCTGTGACCATAGGTCCCAACCTGCTAAGAAGCCAATGTGGAACACAAACCATTGCAATGTGTGACAAATGGTCAAAATGTGGAACAACCTATTTTCGCAGTGCGCGAAAAGCGTGCCATGGCCATGACCTTTCAACCAAAATATATAGGAATGTGAATGCCACCTTTAAAATACTGTCCTCTTTCTACTATTTTGTGCTGACAGACCTCTCTACATTCCAGACTTCCATGCAAATAAAAGTCATGTACACTTTGTGTATGTGGTACATAAACAAACAAGGAGGAACCAGGTCTTACCTGCTTTGTCGAGAGGCCCTGAGAGAATGGCAGTGGGCAACCTTCTCCCAACGCTTTCTGATAGCAATGCATCCCTGGAAAATCAAATGTGATAGCAGACAGAGTCAGCAGAGCAATCCACAAATGAGACTAACATTTATGGAACAAAGACAGGGCATGGAGACTGGAAAAATGCAATGAAACCTTGCACCTAATGTTCCTCTGTCTCAGGAAAAAGCAGAACTGCAATTAATTCTGCTAAGCTCATCTACATAAAAGAAAATAGGCAGTCATCTTCTCCTAAATACTTCTGGAAAACAGTAAAACTGCTAACTGGACAGATCACAGACACAAAAGCACATGACCTTTAACCCAGCCACTGGGGCAAAAAAAAGCTGCATTTTCATCTTCCTGCAGAAACATTCTATTAGAAACAATTACTACTCTGGCAAACTTAATTCCATCCCATATCTCTCTCCACAAAGATTTAATGATGACACCCTCATTCACAACTCTGTCCTATGGCTGAGCAGTGCCCTGTATTCTATTTTAAAAAGCTTATTGTCAGAGAAACAATCTCAGCCTTTAAAGCCTTTAAAGCTAACCACAACTGAAAGACTTAGGGACACAGGTGGACAGTGGTCTCACTTTCGATAACCACATTGCCACAACAGTCAGGAAATCCTTCTTAGTGGCACACCTCATCACGAAGGGCTTTTCATCCAGAAAAAAGGAAGTCATTGTACCACTGTACTCATCCCTCATTAGACCCATTATAGAGTATAATGCCCCGTTTGGTATGTACCTCACAAGACATCTGCAACAGCTGGAAAGGCCACAGAAATACCTCACTAAAAGAATCACAGGCCTAAAGCAGATGCCATATGCTGACCGTCTAAAAAAACTCCAGCTATACTCTGTGGCATATCGTCTACTCAGAGGCGATCTGTGCTTAACATACAAGGCCATGTCAAACCCTGAGCTGTTGGACATGCTCCACTTAAAGAAATCCCAATCCCTCAGAGCCACACATTCCAGGGATCTAAACGTTGTCATCACAATGAACAAAACATGCTGGAGGGATAGGTTCCTGACCCAGAGACTCCCTATGTTCTGGAATAGACTGCCCATACATGTCACGCAGAGTGCCTCCTTGGCCCTCTTTAAAAGGAACCTAGATGATTAGATGGGAGATAGGAAATTCACCCCGGGGATCATGTCAGTCGCCCTGCTAGACAGGGGTCCAGAGAAGTAAATATTGTGGGAAGAAATATCCAGGGAATTGTTATGGCTAGGCTTGTATAGTCCCTAGGACCGATAGCCAAGTACCAACCTATGAACTTCAGGGGCAACATTTAACAAGCTGTACTTTAACTTCATAAAAATAGCACAATCTTGTATTGCCAAACCTCTTACTCATGCCCAGGCCATAGCTACAATATGGAAAGGGGTCAGCAAATGATCCGACTGTAGTGCAGTGCCAGCATTCAGTCGTTATATAAACTAAACACCGGTATTGCAGTTTAATCATGGCTGAAGCACTTACTCCTTCAGTGCTCCATGACCGGAACTTAGAATGCAGCAAGCAGTAGTATTTGTAGCAATTGGTTTGCTGCAATTATTTAGAAAGCAGAACCCCTTTTTTGTCAGTCTGAATTCAAAAACCTCCATCCCCCTCCAAGAGGGCTTTTTTTCCCTCTATCTTCAACTTAGAGCTGCAAATAAGCGAGCCTTTCAACTAGACAGCTCTCTATTACACATGCCACAGTTCTGCTGGATGTAGTAGGTCTCCCAGACTTCATACTGCAGGCACCTCATCCAAGAATCGAACTAGGAAACCTCTTGCTGTGTTGCCCGAAAAGGGTTGTATCACAATGCTTCTCTGGAAATTGCATGCAGTAGTGTGTTTACAGTGCTGTTAGCTGCACTGACATGGCTCAAAGCCACATAAGTTGAGAATGGGGGAGGTAACATTGAATGAAATTCCGAGACAAAGTATTGGACACTTCCCTGCTGCATTAGACTGATGCTTGTAATGTGCTAGCGAGAGTGCTTTCTTCCAAAGGTTAGTATCCCCACAGTTTTAGCTGTACAGGATTTGTTTGGATATTTCCATCTTTTCTAGTATGGCTTGAGTTTGAACTCCCCTTGAGTGCCTTCTTGTTCCATTGGATTATTGAGTAGCATCGCAGCTATTTCCATTGTGTGTAGATTTAGAGTTTATTTGATTTTGCCTTGTTAATCTCTGAACGGCTTTTCAATTTTAAATCGGTGAGAGGAACAAAGAGCAATTATTCCAGCTATCTGCTGTTCAAACAATGATCTGCTAGAGAGTAGTGACTGGGGCTAATAGAATATAAAAATGTTTGTGTTTTCTTACGTTGTTACCCTTGTGAAATAGTGCGGCCATCGCAGTTGAGGAAAGTAAGGAAAGTTTTCTAGTGTACAAGTGAATAAGATTAACATGGTAACCCCGTAGTTACCTACTGTAGTGCAGGTGGCGAGGAGAGAGCGAGCGCTCCTTGATGTAGATAGTCGGTGGCGGAATGAAATGAGAGTTGATTTATTTTCTGTTGTGTGATTGAGGGAACATAGAGTGATTTTCTGTAAGTCAAGTACCAAAACAAGTTTACTGGTTAAGCACTTTTGTCTGTATAATTACACAGACAAAAGCGCTTAACCAGTAAACTTGTTTTACCTGTAGTTGTATAAATTATATGGACGAAAGCGCTTAAGTGGAGCAACGGCTGCAAAATTCGGAACAGCAGAACAGTGGACTTAATCAAACACAAATGCCAAGCGTTCCACACAATCCAGAGCACTTGGCTGCCCAGGCTGTGACCAAGCAGACTGTTTCCTCCTGGCTTTCCAAGATTATTTCCTTCTGCTACACTCACCATGGTAAGATTCTCCATTCCCCTGTTAGGGCTCATTCCACTGGGGCTCTTGCCTCATCTAGGGCCTTTTTCAAGGGATTGGACACTAACTCAATTCTTGAAGCAGCTACATGGAACTCAGTCCGTGCCTTCACCAAACACTATAAATTAGATACAATTTCTAAATCTAGAGCAGGGTTTGCTAAAGCCATACTGCAGGGCTTCCTGAAACCCTCCCCAGCTGCTCTCTCCTCCCTTACTTCAGGAGCTTTGCTATTTTCTCTCATTTTATGAATACTGCAACAGATGAACAGAAAGACATAGAATAGTTGTGTAAAATCTTACCATAACGATAAATGTCCTTCTCTTCTCTGTTGCCTTCCCTCCTTCCACTTGGCCTTGCTTTTTCTTGGATGATTCTTACCCTTCTTCCTTAGGCTGACATTCCTCCTGGGGGAGTCATTTCTGATGACTGGGTGTGCTTACATCACTTTTATGGCCAATGACTAATCGCAGTTTATGTGCGATGTACCATGCACCTACTGGCTGACGTCGGGTCACCTATGGTGGGGAACTCCCTCATGTTATACACACTGCAACAGAGAAGAGAAGGACATCTATCATTATGGTAAGATTTTACACAACTATTCTTTCTCTCTTCTTTCCAGTCTGGCCAAGGCCATTTACCACAAATTTCCTCACAGACTGGATTTGATACACCTCATCTTGCAGATTCTTTAACTCACTGCTAGGATGATGTAATTTTAATATCCTTTAAAGACTTTTTTACGGACATGCAGCAGGTACTAAAGGAGGCAGAAAAAATTCTACTACAACTTCAAATATGTACAAGAGGAAGATTTACTAGTTGGTGCCAGTCCAAAGAGCAGGATATTTTTCGGGCTTGGCTACCTCTGGTTCATGATTTATGTGTGTGAGTTTTGTTCCTTTGGCCTTTCTTATCCCTCTGTCGAACTTTGTCTGTTGTTTCTGTTTGTTTGCCCTTACATCCCCTTTTCTAACTATTGTGAAGTCAGTCAGGTTTTGAAAGTTTTTTTTTACATATCCGCTTACCATGGAAACAGGTGGCTTCTCCTTGGGATTTTAACTTTGTACTTGAAATGCTTACTCTCTTTTCCATTTGAACCATTTCATAAGCTAAGTTGAGGCCCTTAATATGTATAGCTATTTTACTTATTGCTCTGACTTCTGTTAGGAAAGTATCTGAGTTGCAAGCTCTTATGGTGAGTCAGCCCTACCTCATTTTTTTCACACTGGCAGGGTTTCTTTGATAACTAATTCTTTTAAGCCTAAGGTGGTGTATTTTTTCTGAACTCAAGAATAAGGGAGAAAAGCTTCTTCACACTTTTATCACTCTGGATGTCCACAGGCAGCTCAGATACTAGGTAGCTAAAACTCATGCCTTCAGGAAAGCAGATTAGCTGTTTGTCTCCTATGTAGGTAAGAGGAAAGCATATTAGTGTCAAAGCAGACTATTTCCAGATGGTTGTCTAATGGCATTGCCTTTCGCTGTACTCACCATAATAAGTCACTTCCAGGCAGGTTTAGGACCCATTTCACAAGGGCTTTGGTTTTTTTGGTGGGTTTCTGAAAAGAGGTGGACTCAAAATGTTTTAGAAGCAGCAACTTGGTCTGCTGTATATACTTTTACAAGGCACTACAAACTGGGTTCCTTTTCCATGTCCGAACAGGCTTTGCTAGGACCGTTCTCCAGGACTCCTTTAGACTTAATTTATTGGTCTCATCCTGTCTTAGTTTGTATGCTATGGTAATGTACACTAATAACTTAGACTACTGCAGCACTGATCCATACGTTGAACGTACTATAGTCGTGTAAGTAAACGCAACCATAACATTACGTGTTACAGTCGATCACTATTGCAGTAGACATTGTTCCCTCCAGCCCCGTTTCTTTTACTTGTTTTTTCCTTTTATTTTACCAGTGTGTGGATGTATATACCCTTTTGTATATAGTTTATAGTTGTTTTTTTTTCTTAGTATTATTTTTTCGGGGCTGTTGCCTTCCTTTATTCTATGCAAAAAAAATCTTTGAAGAAATATGTATTCTGTCTTTTTGTGGAGCTCCTGACAGAGTATGGAAGGCCCACAAAAGCTTTGATAGCTGGCTGATGGGCAAGAAGAAAGACCTAAATAGCTTAGGCTACTACATCCATGATCTACTAGAACATCTACTGTTATGGTAAGGTTTTTTTTATGCAACTGGACTGTTCATGTTACCTTTTACTAGTAATTTGTAAAGATATCCTCTACAAAAAAAAAAAAAAATCAAACCATCTTTGTCCATTCTTGTGTAACATCTATGGTTTTGCAATGCCTTCTTTTTCAGATGCACACATTTTAGCATAGCCATCTTCAGTGAAAAAGCCTGTATAATTCCCATAATACCATATTCACCTCTTTATCCTGTTTCACCTAAATTAACCTTCCATAAGAAACATTTATACAGCTATTCATATAATTCTTCCTCCTGCAAACTTTTCATCCTTTTACACTTAACTCTCCCCAAACTTCTTATAGTTTCTGTATAATGAATCACATAACAGATGTTTCCTTATTCATGAGTTTTCCTAAAAAAAAAAAAAAAAGCAAATGGAATGATGGAATGAAATTAGAAAACTCCCTGGATTCAGGAATCTATTCTCCCATAATATATATATATATATATATATATATATATATATATATATATATATATATATATATATGGGTCCACTTCGTATTGTCAAGATTTCACAATCTCGAACCTCTGAATACCGACACTCACAACTTTGAAATTGCGGAATCTCAAAAACTGTCAATGGAGATTGCCGTACAGTGCATAATGGGAACTTTACCATTCTCTTCACTGTAGTGCGATCTCGGAGTTGGTTTATTTAAGTTGCAGAGGGTGGGGGGGTGCAGGGGGGCTTGTCTCCCTGCAAAAACGTGATTCCTGATGTTTTGCTGTTTTAGTTTTATTTTTTTTCTGTTTTAAGATTCCGCAATCTTGAAGTTCTGAGCATCGGTATTCAGAGCTTCGAGATTGTGAAATCTTGACTTTACGAAGTGGACCCATACATATGTATATATAATTTCCTTTTCTCTTTACCTGTTTAACATACTTGTCAAATAACACTCTCATAAGGGTCACGTTTATCAAATAAACATTTTGAAATGATAATTAAGAGTTCTCATTAATCCTCTCACCTTAGGTAATTCATTTTCCATTGCTGTAAACACATTCCCTGCCTCCAAATGTTATACCTAAGTTACTCACCTCCATCATAGAGAAGCAAATCCCACCTATCTTAACTGTTTCACAAAAATCTTTATTTTTATCCTTAATTTTTCTAAACTCTGTTTTATCTAAATTATACTCTATTTTCTTAAAACACTTTAACATCCTGTGCTTGTTTCTATATATCAAGTCATCCACTTAAAGCAAACATCACTTTTAAAATGTCCTATACCACCAAAATCCTTCTTTCACTATTGTTTTAAGAAAGGCATTCATAACCAGTGCAAGCATAACTCCACTTAACAGACACCCCTGACTTGAGTCCCTTGTTCATCTTAATATACTTCCCTCTCCACTTACCAGTAAAGTAGCATGTTTTATTCTGTCCAGATCTTAATAACTTCCTTATTTTTATCCCCAAAGACATAACTTTTCAAAGTACTGCACACGTCATAATGCTGCAAAGTTTATTAACCTTTTGTGGTTTCACAAACCAACACAAGTTCACCTTCCTGTTTTTCCTTAATTTCTGCTATAAGTAATATTAGTAAGCAATATTAATAGTCTGTTATCCTGCTTACTAGGACTGCCCTACATTCCCCATCTTATTTTCTACCCTTACCTGCAAAATTTCCATTAATATTTTATAACTTGTATTGCATGAAGTTGTCAGTATCCGTTATTTCTTTTCTCTTCTGCCCAATGATTGCTCTAGACACATGCTTCTCATTGTCAATACCTTGTCAAGCCAATAGTTAAAAATTTATACAAGAAACACTTTCTGATCATCTATGTTTGTGTAAAACTCATACCCTGTACCATCCACCCCAGAACGTTATCTTGTCGAACCATCAACAACTTAGTTTAACTCATCTTAAGAAATAGTGCAGTCTATGTACTCTCTGCATCCCTTACTAACCTTATGAAGCATGTGTTGCTGAACCACTCGAATATCACCTTTATATCTTCCATATATGTATTGTCATCTCTAATATTTCTTCTTGCTTAGTTTATTATTCCCTCTTTATAGCAAACTCTGAAATATGTTTTCCTGCATTTTAATCCCCAGTCCAAAAAAGACAAAAAACACTTTTTTTCTTGTAGGATATTGTATATCTTCCTTTTCCTTTCATAAATCTCTCTTGCTCCCTCTTTTCTATCTGAATCTGACTTATTTGGTGCCCACAGAGGAGCAAATAAAAAAAAAAAAAGAAAATAAATAATTTCTCCAATCTGGTACAGCTCAACACTTTTCATCTTTTTAAACCTTTTCTTATGTGCTGTCTAAACTCCAAAAATACCCCGTATAGGAGAGCCATAACCAGCTGTTGTAGTATCTGGTGCTATTCCCTGTTCTGGCATCCCACAACTTTAAGTTGAGATGCAAAGAAAAAAAAGTCCTATATCTGAGCTGAGGCCCAAACTATTATTAAAGATCTTATGCTGTAACAAACCTCTTGTTATAAGCACTAACGTATGTTGCAGTAAGTGGTTTGCTAAGGTAACTGCTAAGCACGTCAGTGCTTCAGTCCTGACAGCAGTTATAGTATTGGCATTCATTTCTTAATGCCAGCACTGCAGTAAAGGCCCTTTGGCAAATGGCAGTCCCACCACCCAAGCACCTTGCTTCCAGGTGGCTGCCCCATGTACCCCACCCTGCCTATACTTTTGCCATATATTGTAGGTGTCAGTGAAACCTAAAATTAACTTTTCACCCTTAATCACTTTCATAAAGCAAGAACAAAGGAAAATTGTATATTTCTGTTCTCACTCTACTGCTATGATATAGTTTTCCCCTTTCTTTTCTTATATCTGGTGCACGTATTTTCAAGAATTCCATGCACAATTTAAAATCAGTCAGCATTTTCTGTTTTCTTTTGTTATACTACAATCGAAATACAGTATCTTATACTTACCTTTTCCAAAAGAACACAGTGTTCACCTTACTTCCTACGAGAATAAAGTACTATAATGTCAACTTTCTTTTAGTTATACCAAAGTCAAACAACAATTGCTGGTGTCCAAAGGCACAAACACGATTGTTTTAAAACACAAGTCTCTTCAAAATCTTTACGATCTTAGTAGTAATATTCACCACGCTAGAACAGCAATGTGGAGTAAACTTCTTTTTATTAGCAGTGATTGATTTCCATGTTATGTTGATATATGTGATAGAACTTTTAATATGTTTTGAGTAATATATGATATCCTTAATTATAAGTCATCATCTTGAATAGCAGGAAAATTAATTTAAGTCTTTACACTTTGGCATAAGGTATAACATTTTACATATTGTATGAAGAGACTCATCATGCGTTAATGAAATTGTTTTTTACGCTTGTACTGTGTTTTCCTTATGAACTGAGACATTCTTGAGAATCAAACATATAGAATCTATTCTCCTTTCATGTTTTAATGAAACTGATTTGACCATTCACACACAGTATTTTTTAACAGGTGTATCCTATTTTAGATGATACTCAGATTATTTGTTTCTGAATCATATCACCGTGAAGAACTGGATGTTTTTAAATATATTTCTGTATACATGGCCATATGATAAGAACGCTACATTTACGTTTTCTATGTATTACCCTCATGTTTTACATTTAAGTTTTATATTTGATGCATACACAACGTGATTTCTATGCACACGTCATTTGTTGTGCAAGATCTATAAGACGCTAACATGTCGTTGTGATTAGGTCTTAACCTTAAGCATATGAAAGTTTTAATGAATCTAACAACTAATGTAATGTTATATATAGCTATGCTGCCTATGTTGTTATATAAGTAAAGCAACACCATCGCCTGTCGCTACGGGTATGTTGCCACTGGAATTTGTTGAATGTTGCGACTAAAGGCAAGAATGTTTTTATATTTAAAAGTTCATTTTCTTTGATTTAAAGGAAATAGGAGATATCACGCCTATGTTTATATTATATTATGAGATTAAAGTGAGTTCCGGTTGTAATCGGAAATTTTATACGTAAAAATTTTTTAACCAATGAGAATAATCATTTTAATTGTTTTAGTATTTAAACAAGTGTTTGAATTATGTTTAATGTGAAACAGTCTGAAGAAGCCGAATGGCGAAAGCGCTCACTGCTAATAAAAAGAAGTTTACTCCACATTGCTGTTCTAGCGTGGTGAATATTACTACTAAGATCGTAAAGATTTTGAAGAGACTTGTGTTTTAAAACAATCGTGTTTGTGCCTTTGGACACCAGCAATTGTTGTTTGACTTTGGTTTTACTTATATTTTCAGCTGGTGTTACACCCCATACCTTGGAGTGCCCTTGTGACATTATTTCTTTTAGTTATGTCAAACCACTACCCCAGAGCATGCTTCCACTGCTGTTAATCATACCACTCATCTCCCCACAACTTTTCAAATTGTTCTGTCTTGGTCTTATCAACTACCTTTGTATTTAATAAAGCAATGAAATCATGCTGCAGTTTTTTTAACCCACTGTAAAACAACCAATCTTCACAAAGCTCTTATAATATTTAACATTTGCAGCTAAAAAGGAGACATTATTCCTTAATATTTCATTTTGCTACATTATTCCTTAATATTTCATTTTGCTACATTATTCCTTAATATTTCATTTTGCTACATTATTCCTTAATATTTCATTTTGCTACATTATTCCTTAATATTTCATTTTGCTTTTACTACCAGGCCCTCTTACCTTTCTTTTCCTTGGGTGTACCCTAACCCCAGTTGTACCACCTCCTCGTCTTTCTGTACTTTCAGTACTCTCTGCAGTCACACATAATTCTGAATTAATTTCTTAAACGTCATGACTATTAATGGATGAGTATATGTGGTTTGATTGGGAGGTGGTGATTTCTTTGCTAAGTCACTAGTTATTGGTGGCATTTGGTGCAGTGGTTAGGGTTGTGAGCTGGAGTTCCTCTGGTTACAGGGTTTGATTCCATCTGCCCACTGTGTGACCTTGACCAACTCACTTAATAGCACATTGCTCCTGTGTCAGCCCTGGAAAGGGGTTGTGTGCCCAGTGGCCTTATCTGGTTAACAGATGGGTATCATGATTATTATTAGTATTATTATTGTTAGATATTTCAAATAAAGTAGTTTCAAGTAACTGCAAAGTACTGTTCATGTCAGAAACATTTGGATTTCTCTGTAAACAGTTTTCTCATGGTTTTCCTACTCCTGCTCTTCAACATTCTAACATCCCCATTCATATTCTTCATCCACTTGATTTGCTTGATGTATCTAAAGTAATTTATCCTTCCTCACAATCAAACTGCATATGCCCATTTTTGCCAAATTTTAAACAGAAAAGATCCCTCTTCCCCACTTCTGCATCTTTAAAAATGCATACATTCATCAAATGGTCAAGTTTGCCAGAAAAAAAGAACAAACTGAAGCCTGACCCAGTAATGGAGCATCTCTCTCATGTTGTTAGTAATATGTACACTGTGCAAGTAATTTCAGTTTTATCTGTCTTTAACCTATCACTTCTTCCATCTACCATCAATATACCCTTTTCAGCAGTACATTTTTCAAATGTCACTCACATTTTGAGATACTTCCTTTAACTAATCAGTTATTTCATCAGTTTCAATTTCAACTCTTCTGAATTGCAAAAAGAAAATCTTTTTCTTAACTTGCAAAGACAAACGAGATATTACTTAATTCCTCAGTGGAGTAAAGTCCTCATTTTTAACAAAATAGTCAATAAATTTGCAAGCCAGTTTATGATTTTGAAAAAAAAAAAAACAGCAAACCTTTCCCAGTTAAAGCTTAATGGCTTTATTATGAATTCCTAAAGTTCATACCTATCCAGTATTTTGTACTGCTTTAAATTTATGCACAAGGCAGGCTTTTCTTCTATTTCTTAATTCCTATTTTTTTTTTTACTAATGCTTGTATATTGATTGTTAGACAGCTTATCAGTAATTCCTCCATCTAGTTGCTGATCAGTGTGCTCATCATGCAAACCACAACCTTCACTCATGTCAGTCACATGACAATCTCAGACAATTCCTCTGCAAGGGGCTTTCCTTCCCCTACAGTAGTATTCCCCTCCAAAGGTAACCTCTTTTTAACTAAGTCACTCCATGAAACTACCACTTCGGCATCTGGATCACCAGTAGTCATCCTGTTCAACAGAGCATACTCTAGACTGACAGAAGTGAAGGTAGTAATTTGGATTTCATCTTCATACATATCACTGCTCTATTCTTTTAGTGTTAAGGCCTCTCCTACAGCATTCTTCTCCAGCAGAGCCAGACTCATTGATGGAAAAGAATATAGGAGTTTTCCCAATACCCAAATATCTCTCAGTCTGTATGAATGCCACCTCAAGTCTCCTGTGAAAATAGGCCATTGGCCAAGTGGACTGATCTTGGCAACGAAACATGAATGCATAATTAAATACATATTGTAAATAAATATTCTTTTAGACACTATCTTCTGGGTACTTTATTTCTGGCACTTAAACCTCTGATGCTTACAAGAAATGTTGATTATTAGTAGTACAATAAGCAGAATCACCGTAGTGCCAAAACTAAACCAGCCTGCCATGCTTTCAAGCTGGAGTAAGGAGGGAGGGAGTGCACCAAAGAAAACGGTCCCTTGAACCCCACTGTGAAGGACTAAAAAAACATTCTTAACATGTCATCCAGAGTACTCTTTTTAAACCATGGCACTGTCTCATTTTGGTGTTTTACGTCTGTTAATTGCACAGAGCGTGAATACAGCCTCATTTTATGTCAGGTAAGCCAGAAATATGTTAAGTAATATAAGAGTCATATTTGTGCAATGAAATGTTAATTGTATTTGTCCACAGAGAAAGCCCGGTAATATTTGGATATGTGGGCATAGACTGTGTGAAGCTTAACAGTGCCAAGAGAAAGAATATTGATTTTCCATTTTCAAAATACCCTGGGATTGTAGTTTTGATTGCACTGAGTCTATTTTGCTAACCCAGTATTATTTATGACTTCCTGATGCATCTTGAAACACTTTTACAGTCTGCAAGATGAATGTGCATAGACGCTGTGAATCGAATGTAGCGCCCAACTGTGGTGTGGATGCCAGAGGTATAGCAAAAGTGTTAGCGGACCTTGGAGTCACACCTGACAAGATCACAAATAGTGGTCAACGAAGGAAAAAGGTAAGAAAGACCAGCATAAGTAAATGTATGTAATGCCCACCTCTGTTTAGTTTTCTTAGTATATGCCAACTTTGTTAATGCCACAGGCAGAAACGGGCCACTTTCAGATGCAAAACGTGACAGTGTACGAAGAATATAGTGTTAGTGGTAAGAAGCATAACATGCTTGCAGGTAAGTTTTATTATAAGGAGTAGAAAGATTATCACCATACTGCACATGGATCGATTTCAAACCTATCATTTCAGTCATGAAGTACGACATTCTATGTACATTACAATTATATAGGCATGGTCATGCATATGAGAACAACACAAGGAAATAAAGGACTGGTATCACAATTATTATAACGTAGTTATCTGTATACCCTTGCACTGCAAATCTATTCATTAAGTATATATCTGGCTGGAAGGTAATCACGTAGCAGCTGAGAGCATATCCCAGGAACCAGAGTCAAATTAGCCAAAAGATACCATACTTTGTCCTTTTATGTAGTCCATAGGGACCATAGGCTGGTGAAGCACTGATGATCTTGGTTAGTAAACACTAGATAACCTGAGATCACTGTGTGAGGTTAGTAGACTATGTATCACTTTCCTTTTAAGATGGTTAGAATTTAACACAGACTTGGATGCTGCAGGTACAGTTATAAAAGGTATGTATGTTTATTTGATAAATGTAAACTTGACAATAAAAATACCTCTGGAAGTTTTTAATCAGGCATGGTATGATACATGTGTTTGAGCTCTTTAAAGATCATGTCTTGTATAGGAGTAGTTAATAACCACTACAAAGGAAGATTTGAAATCGGAATTATGGATGTAAGCTATTGGACTGTAGAGCAGGATGGAAATGGTGGTTGTTCAGGAGAGGCAAAGGGATGCGTTTTTTCATTTTATACATCTGTGATAGTGTTAATAAATAGCATTGTGGTTTTGCGATTGAAGTCATATTAGTTTAATGTGAATGGTGCAGCTGAGATTTACAAAGTTAGTTAATGAATGACTTATATACTAAAGTCTTGTGTTTATTGATAGACGAGCTACGCAATTTTACTGTATCCTATAAAACTACCAGTTAGCTTAAAGTAAAGCTCAAGCCATGTTTAAGCTGCCACTTACATATGGTGCTAACTGTTCTCTACAAGCTTAATACTGAGCATTTGTTGAAGTGTAAAATGTGCAACTGTTGCAGTAATAACATATGATAACAGAGTGGCAGCTGCTTCACTGTAGGTGTAAAAGTGAATACTTTATTGGTGTGTATTGGTGATTGCTGGATCAGGAAATTAATTGTAAACAATTCATGTTTGCAGAATAGGTATAACTAAAACAATTCATTTAAAGAAATTGGTATATAGTTTATGTATTTTATTGTTTTATTTGTTAACAAAGTAGGTGGTTATTTCTCAGACCCTTTTCAAGCACAGTCTGGGCCAAAATGAAAGCACAGATTACTCTCCACTACATTGACAATGCACTTGTCATTTTAAGTAACATAATTTTAACAGTACAATCACGTGTTCGGAAGAATAGCATTTCACGGCCCTTTCTATCTCTTGTTGGTAAGACAGCATTGATCAGACTTACAGACTTTGCAGAATATACATATAATTAATTATAAGAAAATACTGGATTGACACCTGAATTCAGACTGACGTACATTATTGATACAAGATGTTATAGTATGTATAAGCAGTTAACCCTTGATTTCAAGTCAAAGGGAACAAATATGCCTTCTCTAAAGTATTTGCATGCACAAGTGTAGAATGGGAATTACTGGAGCTTTTTGTGATGACATGCAGTGCCTGGTTAAGGAAATAGGAGTATAGCAAGAGCATTTGTGTCAACTCATGAATACTTGTACCCAGATCAGTCATGTCAATTCATGAGTACTTATAGATTGGATGTTGCTGGACCAGTACCCTGAAGGTACATTGCAGTTCAGTGTTGATGCATGAGCCTTGCTGCGGATGTATCCTGACAGTAATTACTGTACTACTGTAGAGCAGAGACTTCTGGATCAGTACCTTACTGTTAAATAGCACATGGCTTTGCAGTCGAGAATTGGGCTTTCCAGTGGCCATAAAATTATTTCATATGTGCATGTGTAATATATCTTTGTATGTGTCTATAACACTGGTTTAATGCACATATAGTATTGAAAAACATGTGACATTAGGTTACTAGTATCCCAGCCTTGTTGCATGATGGTATTGCCCCAACACACTCCTCACAGTGATTTGTATATCGTTGTAGGACAAGTATTGCTAATGAAGTGATCTTTTAGTAAATAGTGCAGAAATAAAGAACATGTTGGCTAGAATGTTATTGGAGTGACAAGTGCTGTTCAGCTGTAGAATATGCAAATTATACCCTATTAATATATAGAAGTGGATCTATTTGAGAAAGTCGACCCACCATTATGTCAACTATTAAATGATTGAGCACATGTAGCTGACCTTGCAAAATCCCGAAGTGTATTTTTTTAAAGCTCATATCATTGAAGTGGTATAAAAAGTAATGCATTATGTTCTGATGCGCAGATCAAGCATAAGTTACACATGTTGTACATGTATCTGTTGGTTCAGTGTACAGTACATTCAGATCTTGGAAAGGAAGGGAGATTGTAATCATAAATATGTTTATCACATGGAGATAATTAAACTAAGCAGGGAAGTACGCGGCTTGCATGTTAGAATTAAGGTGTAAAGGTCACTCAGTGCTTGAAACCATGACTGTAAGAGAAAAATTAGAGCTGTTAGTATCTCATCATCACAGCAGTTACTCTGTGGAGCTTAACAGGTATGTGGCTTGTGCTGACCTCAGAGAGAGAGAGTAGATGTATCTCTGGACAGTCTGTATCTGTTACTGGACAACGTGATTACATCCACTTCCTTAGAATGCACCGTGTCCCTTCCAAGCTGAAAAGCGTTGCTGCAACATGTGATAGAATTTGTAGAAAGCATCTCATAACTAGCATTGGGCTAGATTTGCCTTTTGAAAGTATATTTGTAGAAAATTTCCCACTAAAATGTAGCTACTGTGCTTTTGGAGAATAAAATTTCAGATTTAATGTCTGACACCTTTGTCACTATTTTCTCAGTGGGACACAACCTTCAGGATCTTAGCTAAGCAATACTTTTTATGCCATTTCAGTAATAGCTTCAATAAAAACATACTTCGATATTTTGCAGGATTAACTAAATTACCTTGATCATTTAATATTCAACATAATGGCAAGCTGACCTTCTCAAACAGATCCACAGAAGTGGAGAATTACAGTTTCTGTGGCTGCTGCCTTGCGGTAAGTAGCACCTGGTTGTAGAATGAGGGCTGGTAACGTGGCTTTAGAATCCTCCAAACCAAACAGACAGAGTGTAGTCAGAGTCTGGTCTGAATGTGGCATTGCTGACAAAACACTGGCTCCTACATAAATATAGTGGACTGGGAGGAAAACTACGAGTGACAGAAGCATAGATCGACGACCAAGAAGTGATTCACTGAATCATCACCTATAACTCCATGAAAATATAATCAGCTCATTCTCTCATCCCAAACTCCAAATAAATATAACTGGTTAACTCCAGGTAAATATCACCCACTCAGAACCAGAACCGCATCAGAGCTCATTATTTTTAGTTGGGAGAGGTGTTAGGGGTCTTTGCATGATCAGATGTTAGTGCATTTTTTTCCCTATTCATTCTGCTTTTGGTAACCAAAGGATTCAGCACAGAGGGTGAACTAAATTGCTTTTTAACTAATTTTCTTCAGTCATCTATAGGGTAGCCCATGCTGTAGCTTCAGTCGCATTGCAAGTCACCCAGAAGGGAGTACATATTTTTCAGTGGTACTAGCGTCAAATCTGTTTGTTCATAGTACTCCCTGTGTACACTAAACAGGCAAAACCTGTTGAAAACTCCCTGGTCAGATCCAACCATAAACTAATCACCATGGAAATCCACATCTCACCCACACCCCCCGCAAAGGTAACCACCTTGTAAAACGTCTCCAAAGCTGACTTTGGACTCCTAAAAACAAAGGTGGCTAACTTCATGGCACCCATGCCAATGGAAAATAGCTGCATGACTGCCGAATCATACACCAATGGCACTGTACGAACTTGTACATAAATGCATGGAACTGGCCATACCCAACAGAACCAAGACGCTGTCCTCCAAAAAAAGGAAGCCAATCTGGTGGTTCCCTGCCATTAATAAACTCTACAACAGAAGGAAGAAACTGTTGTAGAAAAAGGTGAAGCCCCAAGACTGGAAAAACTCCCTTATTAGCCTCAACAAAAAGTTGAGATTCCTCATCAAATCCTGTAAAGCCAGCTATGAAGGCAGAATTGCAGCAGACACTAAAAACAATCACAAAGCTTTTGTAGTTATATCAAGAACCTCCACGGCAGTACCCAGATTTGCTGTGAGTTATTGCACAATGGTACTTCCTATACTGAGCCAACAGATATTGCCAACATACTGGCCGACAGATTCAGTGCCAACTTTACTCTTCTTTCCCCTCAAAGGACAAATCACAATATCGGAAGAATACCAGGCACCCAGCATTACTGCAGCACAGGTTAAAGCTGCATTGTCCAAGGCCAAGAATACAGCTTCCATGGAACCCGATAATATCCTTAGCTGTGTCCTACTTGAACTACAGAGTGAACTGGCACCACATTTGTGTGCCCTGTTCAGTCACAGCTTCACCTCAGGCTTTGTCCCTACCAAGTGGGGCACTGCTACAGTCATCCCTCTCCATAAAGGGAGAGTGACTACAGACCTTGCAAATTATCGCCCCATTAGCCGGATGAGTCTGATATGTAAAGCTATGGAGTGCATCATCATGGACATGATTAACAAAGGTACAGGAAATCTCCAAACTCGGGACCCCACACAGTTTGGCTTTGTGAAAGGGAGATCATGCCTAGTCAACCTGGTTGACTTCTTTGAGTCAGTCACCAGGGCTGTGGATGAAGGTAAAGGCAGTGCATACAGCCTACCTCGATCTGGCCAAGGCCTTTGATACCATTCCTCACTCCGGGATTATTGATAAACTCACCAAACTAGGCATCAACCCCTATATCACTAGGTGGGTTGCAACTTAGCTCACATTTAGAACACACAGTGTGAAAGTAGCGAACTCCAAGTGAGACTGCCGACCAGTCATGAGTGGAGTCCTACAGGGATCGGTCCTGGATCATCTTCTGTTTGACATCTACTTCTTAGAAGTCCAGGCCAACACAAAGGGACTCTGGTTGACCAAGTTTGCAGACAACTGCAAACTGGGAGACATTATTAACTCCCTAAGTGATGCAGACATATTAACGAAAGGCCTCATTGAGACCAATGACTGGTGTTGAAACCATGGCCTTAAGCATAACGCCAAAAAATGCGTCGTCATCCCCTTTGGTAAAAACCCAGTTCCCACTAATGACCACATCGATGGGAGGCCACTGAACACTGAAGGCGTTCTAAGATATCTGGGGATGCAGGTTGACAGCAACCTCTTATTCGACCACCACATTGCCACTGTGGTCAGAAAGTCCTTCTCTGTGGCATATCTCATTATCAAGGGTTTTGCAGCCAGGAAGAAAAAGGTCATCATCTCTCTCTCTGTTCTTCCCTCAGACCAATCATCGAGTATAATGCCCCATATCATCGAGTATAATGCCCCATTTAGCATGTACCTAGGCATTAAACACATGACCTACACAGACAGACTCAAAAGACTTCAGCTATTCTCTGTCTCATATCGCCTACTTAGAGGTGATCTCTGCTTGACTTACAAAGCCATGTCTGACCCAGCTCTGTTAGAAAGGCTACATCTAAAGAAATCCCAATCCCTACTCACCACATGGTCCAGAGACCTCAACCTCATTACCACAATCAACAGAACATGCTGGAGGGACAGGTTGCTCACCCAGAGACTGTCCATGCTCAGGAATAGACTTCCCATACATGTCAAGCAGAGCACCTTGCTGTCCCTCTTCAAGAGAAATCTTGATGAGTGGATGGGTAATAGAAAGTTCACCCTGGGAATTACTCCAGTGGCTCTACTTAATAGAGGCACTGGGAACTAACGTTGGGCAGCACAATGCCAGGGTACGTCTATGGGCTGGGCTAGTAAAGGCTCTGGGGCCATTAGCCTAGTACACACCTATGAACCTATGAAAACCTTCAGATCAGATTCCCAGATAAAAGTTGTGATTGTGTAACACAAGCATTGAGTGACACCAGTGTAATATCAGTGAGAATCATTCAAGAAATGGAGAAGAGAGAGCTTAATTTCTGACTTGTTATTGTGAAGGCCTTTTGTATCTAACTTGAGTCACTACGACAAGGAAAGTAGTCTTCAAAAAAGTAATTTATTGATGGAAGTATTCTATTATCTTTGACGCATCCATGGATATTCTTGCAGGCAAAGGATGACTGTCTCTCTAGTCTGCTCAGTATTTTCATGTAGCACTTTGCAGATTCCTGTCCTCATTACCTCCTGCCTTCCTTTCTCCATATATTTTGTGCCATTCTGGATGCCTCCTTAACGTTGAACTCTACTGTTCATTAAGATAATTCACTTCATTTGTCTACCGCCCTTTCCATTAAATACAACTTCTTTAAGTCCAAAGTAAAAACCTTTGCCCCTGTTGATAACGATAGATGTTCATCATTAGATCACTGTTGCAGGATCTTAAGCTATATGGGACATATCATGACTAAGACTGGGCAACCAGATTGCTTACAAAGCTTTAGGGCACATTTGCGCACTACATTACAGCTCAAGTAGAATCATATAAGTCAGTGGTTAGGGCACCAAACTCTCAGAGCTGTCTTATTGTCGAAGAATGCTCTCTGCTGTGGCTTTAAAGGATTGACAGTTGGCTAGCAGTTCTTCAGAGATGAGCAGACAATTACCTTGTTGTGAAATACTTTCCATTTTACCATTTTTTGTGAGGAAAAGTTTAAGTTCCTTTTCAAAAGTTGTTGCTGGGAGTTAGGGCTAGTGGTTTTAGTGGCTGTGTCTGAAATATTTTACCTTAGACCTTGATTTTTTTTTTAGTCAGGAAGGAAACCTGCTATTCCAAGCCTAACACTACCCAGTTGTCAGGCACTTTTTTTCAGTAGTGAAGTGGAGCTGGATATCATCTTTTCAGTCAATCACTCTCTGATGCACAAGAAGAGAAAATGTGCAGGTGGCTTTGGTCTTTGAAATCTGATTGCTTGGATGGACCATTCCTCAGTCTCTCTGTCTCTTTCTGGTACTCCTCCTCAGGAAGCCACTAAGGACCAACAGGTGCATACTTTGCAGCTGTTTGGTTGTCCTGTTCAGACAACGGATAGAGACAATTGTCAGCATCAGAGGTGGGAGCAGACATTATTCCTTTGCAGAGCTGATCTGAGGAGCTTGATTCTCAGGGAAAGGACTATTCTTCAAAATGCTGTTTTTCTGGTGGGCATCCTAGGAGGAAGGAAATAAAACTAGGCATTTTCCTTTACCTGTGCCCCTTCATCTGGAGCATATAAGGATGATTTACTAGACTTTGTTTAAGTTTATTTTAAAGCCTTTCAGTCTTTACATTCTGAGTTTTCCCTTCATTTAAAAATGAAAAGATTTTATTTTCTGTCAGATTCTAATTCTCAGTCTGAGGGACAGGAATTAGACTTCATTTGTCAAGTTTGTACTCCACAATATGGGGAGTTTGACTTTGATTAAAGTTTTTCTTCAGATTTCGCAACTGAAGAGTTGTCTTTTTCTAATACTGTTGCCAGAATGAAGGGATTATTTCAGTGAGAATAAAAAGAAATGCCAGAGACTCCTCAAAGATATTAAGATTTGCTACAGGTAGATTCTTCCTCATCCTGAAGCTGTCCTTCCTGTTCTGCCATCCTTAGAGGATGGGTTCTTTGCAGCCAGCAGCTTGCCTGATAGTCAGCTACCTGGTCCCAGAAAGTCTGATAACTTATATAAGGCTTCCCAGACCCACAAATGTATTTTTCTACCCTTAGATTTGTCCCTTCAGTAATTTCTCTGACAAAACTATCTTCTGCCAACCACCTTATAGCAGGCTACCCTATTTCTTTTGACAAAGTTGGGAAGCCTTTTTATATTTTTGGGCAGAAAGTTTATATTTCCACTATAGCCTTCAGACTAGTAAATTGTCTGAATCACTTCTAAGTTTCTCCTGGCTTCTTTTGATGTTGTTGTTGTCTTTCGGCTTTTCCTGGTTAGGGGTCACCACAGCGGAACTTCGGTCCACTAATGATTGGCAGTAGATTTTCACAAACGCCGAGGTGCCAGCTCGACGTTCAACCTTCAACGAAGGCATGCCCATTTACGCATGTCTTTCGAACGCCCACCCAATAATATGAAAAAAAAATATTTTACGACCTTTCTTCTTCAGAAGTTAGGACATGTCTGGGTTACTTAATATCTTAAATGTCTGAGGTAACCAAACACTGTTTAATATGCTGTTGTGGCACTCCTGATGCTGTTTATAGATCAGCTGCCTCTGGTTTAGTGTTGAGAAGATTTGTTGGGCTACATTCTCAGAACTTATTTACACGATGTGAAACGTGAGCTTTTGAATACTTCCCTGGATAAATAGGTACTATCTGACCTTTTCTTTGCTGAGGTCCTTAAAAGATTTGATGAAAGGGGAAAATTAATTCATTGGGTTACCCACATTTTTTAACCTCCTTGCCCGTATATAGTAGAAAAGAAGGAGCCTGGAGACCTGTCGTAGACCTCGGTTTTCTAAGCCTTTACATTAAAAGCCCAAAATTTCTCTTCTCTTTAACTTCTCATTCCAGCTCTAATTCTTTTTTTTTTTTTTTTTAGTAATGCTGGGTTTATTATCATGTTACAGTTATCAAAAGTTTCATATGCTTTTTACATTTTTCTCTGGTTTACATTTTCAATTTTCTGTTTTACTGTTTAGGTTGTCAACAGCTCCATGTGTGTTTACAAACTGCCTAGGTTGCAGGACATTCACATTTTTTCATACAACTACCTTAGTTTGCAGCTTGTTTTACAAGTTGTCAAGAATCTCTGGTTTGAAAAAATTGTCAATCTGGGATGCCAGTTGAACATAGAGAAATTTTCTCTGTCTCAAAGGACGGTGTTTATGGGATGTCTCGTGGATACATTCATCTTTTTTTTTTAAAAGAAGAAACATCTTTATTAAATTATAATGTATGATGTAGGCAATCTTATTTATATAAAGAAAAATAAACCATACTGACACAATGTCAGTTTCAAACATTATACCTTATAAGCTGTGCTGACACAACTGTAGCTGCAAACATTATATATTACTTTTAATATATTTAGTCATTGTCAGTTAAACATTACATAGCCTGTTCAAATCCTGCCTTCTTTTAAGCCTCATTCTTCCTCTCCATGTACAGAACTCACATTTCCCATTTTTCCTAAGTAATTTTTTCTACCACCTACCCTTTTATAAAGATCCTATTTTCAGTTGTTTTATTTCTGTTACTATCTTCTCTACTTCTAGTAAAGTTGGTTAAGACTTTGATTTCCATTTTGTAGTAATTGTTATTTTGGCAGCCATCATAATTAGACTCAGCAAGGCTTTGCTGTGTCTAGGCAATTCTGATTCTGCATCACAGCTCAAAAAAATAATTTCTGTAGTATCCCAATTAGCTCACCCAGCATCTCTGAGAGAGTAGTCTGTAGGGAATCTTTAAAATCGGCCAACTCATTACACTCCCAGAAAATATATCCCCAGTTACCTCTTTCTTTCCCCATCACACATCCAACATTTGTTCTCTACCTGAGGAAAAATTAATTGAAGTTTGCTTGGGGTATAAAAATACCTATGTAAACATTTCCAAGCAAAGATCCTAAATCATATTTGGAAGACATACATACATATATCCCCCAGTGTTTCTTTTTGAATTGCTTATCCAGTTTCTCTTCCCAATCCTTCCTAACCTCCTCTGATTGAGTCTTGTAGTTATCATGCAATATTTTATATGCTCTGCTATTCCTTTCTTAATGGCAACTTCTGTTCTAGATTCTACTAAAAACTCTGCCAGTGCTGATCCTCTGTTTAGGTCCCCCCTATTTCTTTCTGTTTGCCTATATTCTGATATCAATCCTTGATGTGGAAGGCAGTCTGTAACCTGCAGTCCAAATAAGTTCTGGGCATCTTCCCATTCTGTTGCCTTTCCCTGTATAGTTATTTGCGCCCAATACCTTGGTTCCTTTGCAAGTTTTTCTCCAGTATATTCCTGTCCTTCCCTCGTGTTGTGTGTATCCCTATTGGCAAACTCTCCTTTCTCCATTTCCATGTTGACTTAATTCTTAGAAGACCTTCTGCTGTTTTATGAATATAATATTCTGTATGATTATTGATGTCCTCTTTAAAGGTCTACAATACATCAAAAATCCCAGTGTCTCCGTGTTACTTGAGCTTCCCTCGTGTTTCATAATCATCTGTTTGCACTTCGAATTATAGTTTTCTGCTTGTACTATGTATAGGAACATTAACTGTGTTGCTCTGCAATATCCCATTCAACTTGGGTAATCCCAATCCTTCCAGTTCTGTTGTAAGAATAAGTTTATCCTACTTGACTCTTGCCATCTTCCCCTCCCAGATAAAATCCTTCAGCTCTTTATTAATTGCTATCCACAACTTCTCCTCTAGTTGATAAAAATATGCCTGGCCTAGTTAAAGACTTAAGAAACTAAAAACAAATTAACTGCTTGTATCTTACTACTGATATCCATATAACAGAGGCTTCCACTTTCTCAGTTGTTATATTATCTTTTGTTTAGTCTTTTCCCATATATCCTTAGTTGACACACTGGTATCATTTTTGATCCATATTCCTAAATACTTGTCCCCATAAGTATAGATATTGCTGAAGCAGTTTGGTACATAATTTACTGCTATTGCTTTTGTTTTAACTTCATTAATTTTGCATACTGAAAAGGTTTGTAACTGCTTCATTATGTTCCACAGCACTGTAATGTCCCCTTCTGGTTTTGTCAGACATAAGATAATATCATCTGCAAACAGAGCCAGCTTTTCTTGACTACCATACCAATTACATCCTTGAATTTCTGAGTCCCTTATTTTCTTTGTCAGTGTTTCTAAATAAAATGCAAATAAAGGGGAGAGAGGACACCCCTGCCTGGTTCCTCTGCTGAAGCAGAAATTATCAGAGAGGACCCCAGCCAGTTCTCACTCTGCAATGACCCCTGTCTGTTTTGTAGCCGAGTCTTTGCACACTTGGGTACATAACTGCCACTGAACAACCCTGGACAGATGCACTGGATGGAACCAGTCATCAGTATTTATGTATTTATTTACTGCATTTGTTAACTGTGAAAGTCCACTGAGCCTGAAATGAGCCCATTTTCAGTGGAGGCCCGGGGAGAAAAGCTCCACAAATATACATACAAAGAGAATATAATCACGTAGACAGAAAACAAAATCATACAGTACAGTTACAGTGCATGAAACTGGTAATAGAAGCAACGGTGCAAGAAAAAAATACAATCATTGACATAAAAATCATACATTACAAATACATTGCATGAATTTGGTATTAGAAGCAATGTTGCCAGAAAAAAAGAAAAATGCAATCATTGACATATAGAAGTAATGACTGACATGCATTTCAGAGAAGATGTTAGTGAAAGATATTTAAATCGGTGCATAGGGTATATTCAAGTACACATGAAAGTAATATATGTACAGGTGTGTAGCTGTGAGGAGATTAAATACCGAGTGAATATAGAAAGAGTTATAATTGTGGAGGATGGATAGGACTGGTGAAAGTGGCAGGGAAGCATTAAGTAGGCAGAATGAAGGAAATGATGTGATAGAGGTATAGCTCTGGAAGGAGAAGTCAGGAGTTGAGGTTGTGTGGTTGGGAACAAGAGCATAGCCATTTCGAGGAGAGATGCAGTTTGAGGGATTTTTTTAAAGGAGGTCAGGTTGCTGATTGCTCTGAGTGATGGGGGGAGAGTATTCCATGTCTTAGAGACATAGTAGGAATACAGCATTTGGCTGGCTGAGAGCTTGGGTTGCTCTACGGATAGTATCATTTTGTTTTCGGACCTAAAGAGCTGGTTCAGATGGTACATGGTCAGTATGGAAGAGAGGGAAGAGCAGGTTTTTGGGTGGTAGATGAGCTTGTGGTCTGTAGTTAACTGTAAAAATGTGAGCTAGGGTTGGGATTCTAGCCAATGTAGTTGCAGCAGAGAGGAACAGTGATGGGTAGCATATTTAGCATTTTTGGCAAATTTAGCGACTTTGCTATAACAAGAGTCTAATTTTGTTCACAAGGAGGACTGTAGATTTGTGAGGAAAGATGCACCGTATAGAAGTGTTGGAAGGAGGAAGGATGAGGCCAGAGCCTTTTTTGCAGTGAGACTGAGAAAGTAGCTGTGCCTATACAGGGCACCTAGTTTCTGATGTTTTTTTATGTTACTGTAAATGTAAAGGTGGACTGTTAATTTGTCATCAATGATGACTCCTAGTAACTTGGTGCTGGGGACAACCTCAGTCATGGTGTTATTTTGGGAGTGAATGGAGAATAGTGACTTGTCAACAGAGCTGGATTTTGTGGAGGTAAATATTAAAAGTTTTGTTTTGTTGGGGTTGAGAGTGAGATGGCTCTGGGACATCCAGGTTTCAGTGGAAGTAAATGCTTCTTGGGTGAGATGCTGTAGAGTGGAGACAGATTTAGCAGAACAGATGATAGTTGAGTCATCTGCATATTGGATGACTATTGGATGACCGTGCTATGGATGAGTGAGGAATGAAAGTTATTGACAAATATGCTGAATATGAGGTGTCCTAGTATTGATCCTTGGGGACAAGTGTATTTGTGGTTATGAAATGGGGGAAGCGTATAGCCATTTAGTAGATTGCTGGCTGTTCCTGAGATAGTTAGTAAACCATTGTAGGGTAGGGGGAGATTGCCCGAGATTAGCGGGTTTATTAAGCAGGAGGGAGTGCGATATGGTGTCAAATGCCTTTGAAAGATCTAGAAATAAGCTGAGACTAAGCATCCAGCATCTCGAGCTCTGTTTACTGTGTCGAGGAAGGAAATGAGGGGTAGTGTTAGTACTATGTCCGGACCTAAAGCCATGTTGAGTGGGAGAGAGGATTTGGTGTTGTATCAGGTGACTGAGGAGCTGAGTATGAATGCATGTCTCTAGAACTTTTGAGATTGGGGAGAGAATGGCAATGGGGCGAAAATTTGAGATGTCAGAGTTATTGCCGCCTTTGTGAAGTGGTAGAATAAATGTTTTTTTTCCAGATATCAGGTATTCCTGAATGGATTTGTTTAGGAGGATGCTGACAGGTTATGCAATGGAGGAGGCTGAGAGTTGTAAGTATTCTGTGGGTAAGTTATCAGGGGCATTAGTATAGAGTTTGAGTTTGTAAAGAAGTTTTTTTATAGTGAGGGTGGGAAAGAAGGTAGAGGATGTGTAGGGGAGTGCAAAGGGTGGAGTATCTGGTGAGTTGGCATTAGTAGGTAGGAAGGTGGTGGTAAGTTTTTTTATGGTGTCAATGAAGTAAGTGTTAAAGAGGGAGGCTATTTCAGGTGGAGTTTTTTCTGGGTTAGGGCATGGATTGTTGTTAGATCCAGGGTGAAGTAGGGAATTGATTGCTCCCCAAAGTTTCTTGGGGTTTAGTTTATGTTGATCTTGGATAGTGTGGAAGTATTCTTTTTTGTTTTTGATAACTAGACGTTTGGCCTGGTTGCAGGGTAGTTTATATAGACTGAGGTTAGACAGTGTTTTGTTTTTTTGCCAGGCTTTCCAAACTTTGTCCCTATTGGACATCACTTGCTTTTTGGACTTTGTAAGCCAAATTGCATGCTTTGACTTGATCCATTTTAACTGGAGTGGGGCAAGACTATTTAGGATCCTGAGAAATGTAGAATTAAAGAATTCTGCAGCTTTGTTGAGTTTGAGAAATTTTAGTGGGCCCCAGTTAGTTTTGTGACGAATGTCATTGAAGGTGTTTGGGGAGAAATGTGATAGGTCTCTGCTATATTTATATTAGTGGAAATTTGGTATGGAGATGGGCTTACGTATTATGAATGCTGGACAGTGATCACTGACACTGTTTGAGAGAGTCCCTGAGGTGGTAATTTTTTCTGGGTCAGAGACCAAGATCCAATCCAAGATAGAGCCTTTGTTTACCTTTATATTGGGTCTAGTGACATTAGAGATTAGCTGAGTATAGATGTGATGGTTGATATCGGTGGAAGGATTTTTAGTAGATATATCTAGCCAGTTGATGTTGACGTTGCCAAGGATGATGGTTTCATTTGTTATATTGCTTGTTGTCCAGAGAAGAATTTCTTTACGAATGGGAGCATTATTGCCTGGGGGAATGTATATAACTATTATGCAAAGGGTTTTGCAGTTGTTAAGTTTTAGGAAGGTAACCAGTAGTTCTGCTGTGGAGAAGTGGGGAATAGGCGTGGAGTATGGGATTGCTGTAAAGGAGCTAGGGAATAGTAAGGCGATGCCACCACCTTTTTTATGTAGTCTGTCATTCCTAAGGCAGGAGTAGTTTGGCGGTAAGGATTCAGAATCTTTAATGGATGGTATTAACCAGGTTTCAGTGACAGCAGTGAAGTTCATAGGTTCATAGATTAGTACTAGGCTAACTGCCCTTACGAGCCATTTGTTTTAAGCCTAGCCAATTATCCCTTGTGAGACTCAAACCCTGCACCTTGTGTTTGTAAGGCAAACACCTTAACCATTAGGCCACCCTCCTAGCCCTCTGGTTTATGTTGATTTAGCCAGGCGTGCAGTTGGGGAATTTTGTTTCTAATGCTTTGGAGATTAATTGCCATGAAGTTTAGGGATTTTGTGGAGTTAGTGGAATTGGGAGAGGGAGGAGAAGGACAGGGTTGGGATGTACGTCACCACAAAGGACTAGTTCACTGAGAACAGGGATATAGGTAGGTACGCTTTTCTTTTTTAGGTATTGGAAGTACTTGAAATTGTGGTTGTACGGGTGGTTGTGGTTTGGGGAGAGGATGATTAGTTTTTTTAGTAATATTAAGTTTGTACTATAGAGAGAGGACCAGATGGCAGAGTAGCTGAGGAGGTTGTGTGAGTAGATTGATGTGGAAGGGGAAGGTGTAGGAGATGTGTAATGTATTTGAAATGATGATAATTTTAGAAGGAGAGAGAGGTAAGTAGTAAGAGTAATAAGAAAAAGGTTCAGTGTAAGAGACATGGCTGAGTAAGGTTGGGATAAGAGAGGCTGTGGTAGTAGTTGTGAGTTGTGAGTGAGGTATGGGAGGTAGGCTAAGGTAGAGGGTGAGGAGAGACGAGAATGAGACTGGCACACCGGAGTTATTGGGGTGTGTAGTTGTAAGGGGAGGGATGGGTGTGGAGTTAGAGGAAGGCTGTGTAGTGGGAGAGGACAGAGATAGTGAAGAAGGGTGTAGGTATGATAGAGATGATTGTAGGTGGAGTGTTGGGATTGGAGGAAAGGTGGACAGGTGGGGATGAGGATAACTATAAATGTAATTGAAGTGGTTGGTAGGGTGGAAGAGTGGAGTGAGCCCGAGCGTAGTGAGGCTAACTCAGCAGGAAGAGGCAGGAGAGCCAAAAAAAAAAAATCAGTTAAGCACAGGATAACAGGTAAGCTATGTGTACCTGGGCTGCAAGACAAACCTTTGGTGGGGAAATGAGTGAGAGTGATGAGCTTATGTTCCCAAGCTGTGTGGTTTGTGGCACATATAAATACAGGAAATGGCAGGGAGATGTACTAGGAGTTATTTGTATTGGGTTAATATTGTATTTTAGTCTTTACAAGGGGTAATGCAGTATGTGTTAGCTTTACATACACTTCTACTGCCATCTGGTGGTTTCAAAAGGGAATAACTTAGGCAGGAAGATAGGGTAGATTACTTCTCACTTGTGTATGAGGGGGGGGGGGTAGAGAAAAACTCGTAAGATGCAGGCAATTTGTCATGATCCCTTTCTGGAGTTAAGAACATAGGAAAGGGATTCCTACATTATAGAAAACAAATTCTGTTTTGTTTTTTCTGCGTCAAATGGTACTAGACTGGGCAGTGTACTGTGTAATGTAGTATTACTACTTTGTGTTACTTTTTTGTGAGGCAAGAAGGCGAGCATACATGACCTTGAGTTGTAGATGATTCACTGCTGATCAGATAAGTAGCCATATAACACAGGTCAGTTGTTGTACTTATTTCACTATGGAGAGAGGGATGACCATTACGCCGTTTATGGTATGCATTTGACGTTTTCACTTGTCTTCTTTAGTCCATTCTTGTATTCTGGGAGCAGGCTATTGGTGCTCAATCTGCAGAGTGAGATCTTTTCTAGACTATAAGGCTCTGGATATCTTTTGCAGGGCTGTAACTGTATGGAAATTGCTTTCTTAAAAGTATCCTTTACCAAATCTTATTACTTCAGAAATACATCCATGGTCTAAATGGTAATCAGATGGCTTTATTTTTAGTTAATAATCATGTCTTTTCACTGTAGTTTTGTGACAAAAACTGCCAAATTTCCAAATAAAATCATTAAAGAGGGGATATCAAAAAGGTGGTGATATATGAGAAAACAGGTGAAGCCTCAAATTACTAATTGAAGATTTCACGACTGTGTTAGCTTGGTGGTGGATGTGAAGCGTGATTCACCAGGCTTTAATAAATGCATTTTTAGGGACTTGGAAGGATGACCTCCTGCCATTTCTTTTTTATTGTTTTCCAGGCTTAATAAAAGATGAGCAAATACATTGCTATGTGGCTATCTTCAAGTATGTTTTGCTGTTCATGATGGAGTATCTGGAGATAACCAGTTTATTATTGTTCTAGTATGCCAAGAAATTCACCTCAAGAGCATAGCCTGCGAGGTGAATCTTGGCATTCATGTTGAGAAGACGTAATTAAAGGGTTGTGATCAGCAACCCGATCATAAATGTTGGTAGGGCATAGACCTTTAGCAGCTCCAGGTGTTACCAGTTAAAGAATAAAAAACCTCAAAACCTCAAAGTGTTTTAGTGAGCACCAACAGCAGCAGACCACTCAGCTTACTTACAAAAAAACTGTGGGGGGGTAAAGGATCAAAATCAGGGACAGTTGTTTTAATATTGATGTAATTATCTTGAAAAGTTAATAGAAATGCAGGTTTGGCATCAGTATGCATTTGCTGAAGAGAAAGAAGGAGGAAACTCTAATTCTGACCTTATTGACTGTGTTCCTTTGTGATTTACCAGAAAAAATACTGAGTTTAAAATGCGAAAATCGGCAACAAACTCAGGGACAATTTAGAGGAATGGGTAGCAGACAGAAACAGTTATTTTTACCTTCTGCCTCTAGTCTTTGCCATCCAGCACTGTCTGCTGTTAGTCCCTAGCACAAGACCTAATTGTAACAGAGCTTAGGGTTGTATGTTACAATTGTTTGTCAACCCCTAAGTGCTGTTACAATCTAGTCTCATGACAGAGACTCACTTAAGTTTTATCCATTTCCTGATATTGGAGTATAGTGCTGGCGCTTCTTGCACTGCGTGGTTGTTAGTTATGGATACAGTGATAGTGCATTGTTTTGCTTTCCACTCATTATTTGGTGCACAACACACCTTCATTCCCTGCTATTGTCAGCGTCTTGACGCATACATTGGTGAGCTTCATAAATCTACCCACTGACACCCACCCACACCACAATATAAGCAGCCGATTATTTCTTATGCAGGCCTGCACTCAGAAACTGTTTCATCTGGAAAGTCAGTATTATCAGGAGCTTTGTTTTATCCTTGTAAGGCACAGGTGAAGATGTTACTACATTCAGGATAAGCCATACACTTTAAGTTAAATGGTGCCTGTAATGTATGTAACTCTCCTTCCCCAAGTACTTTTATTACCAGATATGCTCTTTTTTGAAATATGTTTATTAAATCAGTGACATGAGTACACATACATTAATATAAAAGAAAACAGACCATGGTCGCATTTTTTCATGACATGTACGTTTCCTTTTTCATAATTAGTATTCATTCCAACATTACATAAATTGTTTGATTGCATCCTTCCTGTAAACCTCACGTCTCCTCCTGAGCATTACTCTGCATGTATTGTTAAAACAGATTCCATTTACTTCTGTGTAATTTGCTCTTTCCTTTTTCTGTGGATACCATATTCAATCCTTTTATTTCCTTTACAATAATCAGGGCTTCAGTTACAGTTGGTTTACATTTTGATTTCCATTTTGTAGTAATTTTTTTTTTTTGGGCAACCGGTAGCATCAAATTTAGTACGGCCTTATTATTTCTAGGCAATTCACAGCTTGTGTCCCAGCTCAGAAGAATTGTTGTCTTAGTTGCCAAGATTTGCTCCCCCAATATTTCTGACGAAACACTCTGTAGAGAATTTTTAAAATCTGCCAAGTCGTTACGTTTCCAGTTCTGTCTTTCTTTCCCATCGCACTAGCAGTATTTGTTATCTACCTAAAGAAAAAATAACTGAAATCTGCTTGGTGTACAAAAATGTCTGTGCAAACACTATCCTAAACTTGGGCGTTGTTGCATACTTGGTGTTATGCGGATGCCTTCCCTTTGTTCTTTGGTAAAGTTCCTTTCCAGACTTCTCAGTCTTCTCTAATCTCCTCTGGTTGTTTCTTATAATGCAGTATTTTATATGCCGTACTAATTATCTCTTTTTAAACAGCATTTTTTGTTCTAGACTCAACTAAAAAGTCTGTCATAGGTGGTCTTTCATTTAGTACTCTCCTATCCCTTAATCTTTACCTATATTGTGTTATCAGTCTTTCGTATGGAAGGCAGTCTCAAGCCTGCAGTCCACATATCTGCCCGGCTTCATCCCACTCTATTAACTTTGCCTCCCTAGTTAGTTGATCCCAGTACCTTGGTTACTTTGCTGTTTTTCTCCAGTAAATTCTAGCCTTGCCTACTTTATGTGTATTTATTTGCAGTCATCCCTATTGGTAAAATCTCCTTTCTACATTCCCATGTTTGCTTTTATGAACGTCATGTTCTGTATGCTTTTTAATCTACACACCTTAATACTTCATCTTATCTTCTTCTTTTGGCTTTTCCTGGTTAGGGGTTGCCACAGTGGATCACCTGTCCGCTCATGATTGGCAGTGGAGTTTTACGGTGTTGAGTTGCCAGCCCAGCGCCCAACCTTCCACAGAAGGCACACACACACACACACACACACACACACACACACACACACACACACACACGCACTCACACCTAGGGCCAATTTAGAGTGTCCAATCCACCTACAGCATGTCTTTGAGATGTCGGAGGAAACCCACACAACCACAGCGAGGACATGCAGACACCGCACAGAAGGCACCAAAGCCGAGGATCGAACTGGAGAACCTCTTGCTGTGAGGCGGCAATGCTAACTGCTGCACCACCACAGCCGCCCAACTTTATCTTATCATGTTTGCATAAATATGGGTATTGCCAAACCAGACTTTGTAGGAGGGATGTTTCTTGAAAGAATGCCATTCTTAAACATGTATTAATTTTTGAAGTAAAACTTCATAGTACCCGCACATTGTGTGCTACTATATGCATGCATTTTGCGTTTATGTTTTGTGTTGGCACATATTTCAGTCTTCGGATTAAAATTGCTTTCCATGGGAATCTACCCATTAAATCAGTAATTCTTATTGTTGTCTGGGCTTGGATATTTTGCTTCAGATTTATGAGATGATCAGATAGGACCACACATATCAATATTATTGGGTACTGGCCAGGTGAATATTCAAGGAAATACATAAAAATATTGCACATTACAATTTTCAGTAGCTTTGTGAGAACTTGGGGGGGAAAGGAGAAGTCTAGGATTAGAAGTTGGAAGGGGAACACAAAAAATAGTCTGCAAAGTACGCATGTGTTATGGCAAGTAGGCATGATACTTCACATTAGAGAAAACGGAATCTTTTTGGTAAAATACAGTGGATATCTCAGATGGTTACTGCCCCATTACTAGGATACTTGCATGCACCAGGTTGTTCTGTAGAGGTTGTATGTCATTTAATTTGAAGATTGTATTGGGGTTTATTTTATCTGGTGGCTTACCTACCAATCATACTTAACATGTTTTTTTTTTTTTTTGTTTTGAATAAAGTGTTATTTTAAACAATTATGAATGACTTAATGAATTAATTGTTCTGATTAGCTGCCTGATTGTTTTGCATGGTTTTATTTGGTACTTTGTTACACACATCAGTGCTTGCTTATGATGAGCTGCTGAATGCTGTGCACCTGAGCTCCATATTTACTGGACTTGACTGAAATTCCAATCCGTAGTACACTAGGCAAGTGAAAGGTGGGCACGGTGGTGCAGCAGTTAGCATTGCAGCCTCACAGCAAGAGGTTCTCCGGTTTGATCCTCGGCTGGGGTGCCTTATGTGCGGAGTCTGCATGTCCTCCCTGAGGTCGCGTGGGTTTCCTCTGGGTGCTCTGGTTTCCTCCCACATCCCAAAGACATGCAGTAGGTGGATTGGACATTCTAAACTGGCCCTAGGTGTGAGTGTGTGTGTGCCTTCTGTGGAAGGTTGGGTGCTGGGCTGGCAACTTGACACTGTAAAACTCCACTGCCAATCATGAGCAGACAAGGTGATCCGCTGTGGTGACCCCTGACCAGGAAAAGCCGAAAGAAGAATAAGAAGTACACTTGGCAAGTGACTTCTTTAATCTTTATTTAAAGTTGCACTTAGCCTGTTGTGTAATCGGGTATTTATTAAATAAGTGAAATGTACTTACCTCGAACACCTATTCATTGACACCTGAACAGCAAAATTCACTCCAGTGAACATCAGAAATTTTACTAGGGTAAGGAAGTAATTGACCAACACCACAGCTTTGCCCTGTTCACCACTGTACTGCTATCTTGGAGTTGCTATATATAACTAGGAGTTGTGTGGGGGCCAAAGCCCCCCACTTCGGTGGCTTTCATTTAGTGCAGTGTGTGTGTTGTGATGGACAGGTGATTACTTACCCTAGTAAAGTTTTCGATAGTCGCTGAAGTGAATTTCGCTACTCCGGTGTTGATGAATAGGTGTTTGAGGTAAGTATATTTCGGTTATTTAATACAGACCCATGTTATCATGTTTAAATTGTGTGTCTGGCTAGTAGGGAATTTTACTTGTTTGAGAATTTGCTTTGCTTGTGAGAGAAGGGAAATGTGCATTATTGCAACACTGCACTTGTGAGAGAAGGGAAATGTGCATTGCTGCAACACTGCACTTGTGAGAGAAGGGAAATGTGCATTATTGCAACACTGCACTTGTGAGAGAAGGGAAATGTGCATTATTGCAACACTGCACTTGTGAGAGAAGGGAAATGTGCATTATTGCAACACTGCACTTGTGAGAGAAGGGAAATGTGCATTATTGCAACACTGCACTTGTAAGAGAAGGGAAATGTGCATTATTGCAACACTGCACTTGTGAGAGAAGGGAAATGTGCATTATTGTAACACTGCACTTGTGAGAGAAGGGAAATGTGCATTGCTGCAACACTGCAGTCACTATTGGCTTGTATCGCTACTAGTTCTTGTATCACTCTACTAACACAAAAACTGCTTATACTGAGCTAGACAGTAAATATCTCCCCAAATGTCTTGGGCATCCCAGAAACATAACAGTGTATTCAGACCTCTGTAATACACTCACAGTTCACCTGCCAATCTCATTAATATTTCAGTTGCAGGCATAGGTCACCTTGGGGGGGGGGAGCATGTAAGCTCCTGCACCAAGTTTATATCCAGTGGCACCTCCCACTCAGAACCTAAGGAAATTTCAAATGTGATTAGCAGGCAAGTTTAACTTAAACTTTAACCCCCCCACCCCACCCTTTGTCTCTATGATACCATTCTCTCAATATCACCTTCTATCACTACTTCCAAGCATGTCTTAGAAGCCCTCTCCAAAACCATGCATCCCAACTCTATGAGTTTAGGCAACGTACTTGGTTGTCTGTTTGTTAGTATGAAGCACCACCTCATTAACCCCTTAGAAACATATTCAACTTTGGCCCCTCCACAGGGTATATGCCAGAGGCTTGGAGAACTGCTGTTGTACTTATCCACAAAGAGGGGTATACCACTAATCCTGAGAACAACAGACCAGTTGTCCTTGGTAATGTCATTTGTAAAATAATGGAACATATAGTTATGGAATTTACAGATAAGTATAATGGCGCTTTATAAGCCCCGGACCCACACCAGATTGGCTTTGCAAAGTACAGGATACTTCTACTTAACCTAGTGGATTTCTTTGAGAAAGTCACAGAGGTACTTGACAGAGGAAAGTCCATGCAAACTGCCTACCTATATTTAATAAAGGCCTTCAGTATTATTTCTCACTGTGGCATTGAACATAAACCTCTCCTTTGGATAGTAGATTAGGTTACACAATACACAAACACTGTTGAGGTTGGTGCCACATTGTCCTCTAAAAGATTTGTCACCAGTGGTGTCCTTTATGATTCCATTCTGGGGCCACTACTCTTTGGCATTTACATTGCTGGTACAAAACTTGATGTCAAAAGCCTGTGGTTGACTAAGTTTGCCAACAACTGCAAACTCAAAGCTGTCATCAGCTTGCCTGAAGGCACCCATATCCTTACAAAGGGTCTGTCCTTCATTAACTTTTGGAGCCAAACCATGAACTAAAGCTGCCCTATACCAGTCAGATAAACTGCAGCCCCATCAAACTGGATACCATCATTATAGTTATGGGCATATATACAGACAATGAGCTCTCTGTTGACCACCATTTTTTGACTGTTGTCAGGAATGTTTTCTGCCTGGCCCAGCCAACTACTACAGGTAATATACTGCAGATCACAAGAAGTTATTGTCCCTCTCTACTTCTCCTTTGTCACCCCTTATGTGCATATATTGCCTCCATTTGCATGTAGTAATCTAGACATGTTAGTCAACTAGAAAAAAAACATGTTTCCTTGCAAAAGAAAATCTTGGGTTTGAGCTACCTAGGCCACAATGAATATCTAAAAATCCCACCACTGTACTCTTTCTGTTACAGATATCTTTGCAGTGACCTCTGTCTGGCCTACAAGATAACAGACCCTTGCCTACATTTGATCTCTTACACATCCATAAAAATAGTAGTATCACAAATATCTGCTCTAGAGACCCGAATCTATATCAAAACATAAACAGAACCTGTGTATTGTCAGTATGTTAAATTAATAAAAATTTTCTTTAGAAAAAAAAAACATAAACAGAACCTGCTGGCAGGATGTAGTAGTTTCCCCAGAGAATGCAGAGAATTTCATACTTATGGAAGAGACTGCCTTTGTAAAGCACCTCCCTTGCTCTCTTCAGACTTCACCTCAATAAGTAGATGGTGATGTGTAAATTCGCTCCTACTCTCACTCCCTTACAATCTTACAATCATTTGCCTTGTACAAAGACCTTATAGATAGAGAAGAGGAAGTAATGGGAACTGCGGTTACTAGGTTGCCAGTGATCCTTGGGGCCAATTGCCAAGTGTCTACTTCTGAACCCTTTCACCTTGGAAGACCACCCATGGCACTTTTTTCCATTGCAACTTTCTTCGTGACTTAGTTTTGCTGTGGCTTTGAAACTGGGGAGAAGAGACCTCATGCTGCTTTTATGAACCTTTGGAAAATACGATAGATGTCAAAGGAACATTAACTTTGTAAGCACCACACGCAATATTTTGTGCAGGTGTAGGTGTGTCTTCAGATGACTGATACTGGATGATTGTCAGCCATATAAATTCAGCACGATATTTATGAAAAAATGCATATAATGTCATGCCTTTGTAATAAGCCATAAAAAGTGGTAAGATCAAAATAGTTTGTACTGTTTCTGTTGCTTGCTATTAGCAATGCTTGCTTCTAGCAATGGGCTGCTTCCTCCCCACAACACCTTCTGCCGTACACTTAACACTTGTGAAGGTAGTGGTGGTGGTGGTGGGGGCAGCCCCCAGAAGGATATGTTGAATTACTTTTTTTAACGTATTCCTTCTATTGTATTGCCATAACAAAAGTTGTATACCTGTATAAGACTGTACTTGTTGCTTGTGCATGTTCATAAAACATCATGACTATAGGTGAGAATTAAGAAGGAGGCTGTCTGTGCGGAGACGATGTGAGCAAGGTTTGCTACTCCGCATCCTGCTAGGTGCTTGAAATAAGTTATACTCTCCTTCATGGTCAGGCCCCCATGTTTTCTGTATTTGTGCTATTGTTACTAGTAGTGTAAAGCCTGCTGTGCTTTTGTGCTTCCTGGTGCACATTACTGCTGATTGTTTTAGTTGCAGAGCTGTACCTGTTGTGCCCCCCCCCCCCACACACACACACACACACACACACACACACAGTGCATCCTCAGTCATTATTCTGTGGTGCTCTACTTATTTTGGTAGTCTGGGACATCACTAGCCACTCACCATTCCCAATGCTCTGTCCGAGTGCCTGTGTTTACATTCTGGCCACGGCGATTATTATCTTGCTTACAAGGTATCCCAGAGTCAGTGTTGCATGAATGGACTTTGTGTATCTGGATGAAATAGCCTACTGGTTTAGGTGGGTAGTTTGGAAAGGTTGAGAGGTCTATGAATTTTTTGTAATAGTTGGGCTATTATTATCTTTCTTTGCTTTGAATTTCAGTAATACCAAATTACAGCTTCAACACAAAACCTCTTACAGCACCCGCAGACATTGTTAATTTATCAGTTTATTTTATTATCATGAAAAAGTGTAATGCTGCAGAACTTGTTTGTTGTAGCAAAATTAGGTATGGACTGAGATTCCCCCTGGGGTAACACTGATGGTCTTTGCATACATCTCAGGGCTTAGATGCAAGCCATATAATGTCCTTTGATAAGTGGGCCCTGAATGTTCGGAGTAGGGGTTCAAAACCAACAGACAGTATATTAATTATTCAGGTATAGACAGGGAGGCTAGCCATACAAAAGACAGCTTCCTAAAGGCTGCCACTGTTTTTATCTGCAGTGGCACTAACCTGAGTTAAGGACAGTTAATATTGAAGTTAGGCTGAAGACAATTGTTGACAAAAAATTATGCATTCAAAATGCCTTTATGTAAGATCCAGACATGTATTTACCTCAAGAAAACTGATTTCTTCACTATATTAACACTGTTTCTTATCGATAGCTAAACCAAAAAGCAAAAAGGTCACACATACAAAGCATTCGGTAAAGACTTGAAGAAGGAAGCAGCTAAGGTAGAGTTTTTACTGTGTAATACCTTAAACCTGCTTTAGTGGAGACCCATGCAGATTATCCTTTAATGGCATACCCGTGTGTCAACTACATGGCTCCTGAATGCCTGCAACATTTCACTTTTTACTTTAACTCTTTGCTGGTGCATTTGGGTCAATAAAGCCAAACCCTCACTGGTTGTAGACATGCCATGTTTCGCTTTTGTTCTGAGCTCATCAGTACAGCATAAATGGATTGTTTGGCTAAGCCTTGGAAACATAGATCTTAGGACCAAACCTGATGTCCATAAACATAATGTTGTATAAAATAACATCTAAACCCAAGGGTAAAGAAAAAGAAAGTCTAGCCGGTCGATATGTGACCACAAGCAGAAAATAACTTGGAGAACCCTTTGGGTTTTTCCCCTGTCAGCAGTAACCTGAGTGTGAGTAATGTTTAAGTAACGAGTTTGGAGGTAGAGCAGAGAGCTCCTGCACCTTCACTGATATTGTTTGGATGTGCCTTTGTGTGTGTCCTGCTCTGTGTTTGTGTATTAAAGGCTGCATGTGTTGTCAGTCTTCAGCCCTGTGTTTGTGTCTGTTTTGACATATACAATCACGACAAAGACAAGTTTGATGGCTCAGTTTTTGTTAAACAGTATAGTATCCATTTTGTTGCTGTGGTAATGACATTGCAACCTCCATACGTCCCAAAAGAGTACAGAGGTCATTTATTGATAGTTTTCTGCAATGGCTTAGTGCTATGGTGTTGTCTGCTGCATTCCATAGCTATCTTGTCTTGTTCCATCCTTGGTCTCAGAGACTTGCATTCTTCTTCTTAGGGGTAGATGTCATGGTGTCACAGACTATGCTAGGGCAGAACATCTTACCCCTGCATGGATCACTTATTTTCTGTTGCTTTTGAGGGTAAGATCTCAGTCCTGTCATTTGTTATAGAAAATTTTCCAAGTTTGAAACCCAGTAATTGTAAATCAATATTCATGAGGAAGCACCTGCTTGGAGAGTATTTCTGCCATTTAGGGAAAAAACACTTGAGTGCCATGATCTTAATCTAGTTATGTGATAGCAGAGAGAGAACAATTTACAGGCCTGCCTAATGTCTTGGAAGATGACAGCTGTTGAATAAACCCAGCATAGAGTCTGATAAAAGGGTCCCTGGAACTTCCCACAATCTCTGCTGGAGCAGCACAATAAAACAGAGGGCACAAGGGCAGACATTGGTCACACTGTCCTAAAGATAAGACCATCCCTGGGATGGCCTCTGGGTCATTGCATGTTACCATTGCTTATTAGACTAGTAACACTTCAAGCTTGCACTTATCCTTTGTGTCTGTGGATATCAGGAGAACATGCAACGTGGATGCCAACAAGCCACCCTAAGGTGGAGGGTGGGGAGGCTGCATCACAGGATGGAGCACTGCCTAACCCACTGTTATGTGGCTTGAACCTTTTGCCTTTCTTCTCTGGAGAGGTCCCGACAGTCTCCTGTTATGTGTATGTGCTCTAAGGCAGTACCTGGATCTGAGTCCTCTTCTCCCATCTCCACAGGACTCAGGAGAATTCAGTAACTCAGATTGAGGAGAGTCCTTTGGATTGTATTGTGCCATCTGTGTGTGAAGGACACACCCATATAGTGGACTTCAGACAGTTCCTCTGTGCCTGAGCCTAGGTGCACATTCTTTGACAAAACTAAAAATTCTACCATCTGTAGCCAAATGGTATTACAAGGAAGGAGTCCACCTCTGTATAAATTGTAGGGAATCCTTTGGACTGCAGTAAATAAGGAATTTTGGAGGGCATGCTTGCCATTAAAATGGGAATGATTTAACAGTTTAACATGGCATTAATTAAGACTTAGAAAGAAGAAAATATTGGCCGCTTAGTAAAATACTCTCCCCTTAATATAATACAATTAGTTTTTGAAAATGTTAATGCAGGGAGAGTGGCAAAACTAACAGTTAGTGACACACACTATCAAACCTTGAAAATGGCGCCAAACTTATAAATTCAAAATCTCAGCAATATCGGCAGTTTTTCACTTCACCGTAGATATATCCAAACTAGTTCCTCTCATTCAAGGTTCATATGTATCTTCTTACATATCCATCCAAGTCGCAATATAGAAAACGACATAAACTCACCGGAGCATTAAATAAGATAAAAATACAATTTATTGAAATATGCAATCTGGCAAGCGCTTTCACCCGTAGGCTTCATCAGGCCAATGGAGTAACAAATTCTAAGTGCTGACTTTATAGTACTAAGACGTGACATCACTTCTTTAAAATCAATTAATGCAATACTTTTGCATTTAAAAATATAGACATCAAGATATTAAAATAATTGAAATACTAAATAAGTAATCATGCAAGAAAATCGTATTTACATAAGACCAAAATATAATGTAGAACTCCGCTATCTTTTGGAGACATAAATTAACTAAAAAGCTTTCCTTATATAATAGTTTAAGTATGTTGCGCTAGGTTCTTCATCTAACACGTACACCACTTAGAATATTCTTGCATACTTATTTAATATGTCAGTTTGTTAAAACACGAATAATTCTAATATGTTACGCTAAATTCTGCATCTAGCACCTGCACCACTTAAAATGTTCTTACATACCTATTATTTAATATATCGGTTTCTTGGAATAAAAATAGACTACTATGGCATATAACTGATAATAGAAAATATTTTCACTATAAACTACATGTTCCAAGCTAAATATATAAGCGCAGAACTGAGCTATTATAAATTGTAACAATACGTTACTTAGCAATTTTCATTGCGTATATAAATCATTGCATACATTGTATACGGAGCAACTTTAAAATAAAACAGTTATAAGAGATAGTAACCTTTGTTGCGTGTATAAATATATGATCGTCATCTTTATACTTAAATACAATTTGCTAAAGCTAAAAATAACAATATCCAGTTTAAGACAATCTGGCATTTCGCTATAAACTGCAAGTCCCATGACTAATAATTGACTGAATATACATAACAAGCACATGACTAAACTATTAAACTATTATAAAATAGGACATAATGTCCTATTACAGTTTTCATTGGATATATAAATCTCAAAAATCTTCTCTATAATAACATATGCAATAGACGAAACAATGTTAAAGCGAAGCAATAATATGGGATGATGATGTAAAAAATCCCTTGTAACATACATTACATATATAATTACGTTGCTGTCATCTTAGTGCATAAGTTCAATTGTTAGAGCTAAAAATTCACTATATCCAGTATTGAAATAATTTGACATATCAATTATATATTTCATGACTCACTAAATACATATTACCCAAATTAATCTGAATTGTTTTATATAAATATTACTAATAACTGATAAAGTAGAATAAAAATAAAAATAAATATTATAGAGTTGTGATCATAATATATTATTAATTATTTAGTGTGTCATATATACAAGTATAGACACTGCTTACTAGTGTAAAAATACAGAAATTAATATCAATGGAATATATATCAACTAAACATATAATAATATAAATACCAAAGTAGATATCAATAGAATATTTATCAGTTAGATATATAATAGTGAAATATTATTACTTAGTCATGCCATATATTACATAATTTCATAGCCTTCACGAGTGTATATATATTAAATAACTTACTATGAATGAGAAACAGATAAGTTGTTAAAACTAAGAAATGTATATTTATCTATAGATATAGCCCATATAGAATAGATATAACATACGTACAAAATTATGTATATAGAATATATAACACGATTCTATATCATGTGTACAACATAAAATATGTAATATGCATATGTAATAAAACATATTCATATCTATCTAGATGATCGTTAATATAAAACTATATAAGCTATGTAATATAGATCAAATAGATAACAGTAATATATTACATATACATGTAATAAGACATGTATTTTGTATGCCTAAATATTCATATATACATAAGAGCTATATCTTGAGTCTTCTATCTTTCAGCATAGGATGAATTGGTATCCTATCGTTCAAACCTGGGTCTCTGTCAGCCCTTAGTCGTATAATCCATTTAGTTTCATTTTGCTCAGTCTGATTGCGTATAGGCCCTCTTCTAATGGTAGGATAATTCACATGCATCACCTTAAATTGAAATGTATGTTCTATTGATATGTTCATAATATGTTTCGATAATGCATTTCTATCTGATTTAATCTTAATATTATATAAATGTTCCCTGATTCTTTCTTTAAGTCGTTGGTCTGTCTTGCCCACATAAAATGCTGGGCAGGACTGACAGATAGCAAGATATACAACATGTGAAGTATTACAATCAGCTTTAGGATAAAACCTAAAGTATTGTCCTGTTATTGGATGCATAAAACAGGCTGTAGAGTCAATCATCTGACAAAAATTACATCTTGTACAAGGTTGTGTTACACCCTGTTTTGTGCTTCTAGATATTTTAACATTAGTTCTATTGGGATTACAAAGCATCCTATATAAATTAAATTTATTTCTATAAATAAATTTTGGGTGTTTTACCCACTACCTCACATATAGTGGGATCCACTAGTAATATATCCCAATATTTCATATAAGCATCTCTAATGTCTTTAACATCTTCAGTGTAATGAATTGAAATATTTTGATTTTGATGTTCAAATTTATTATTACTATCTTGTTTTATATTAATTTTACTTTGATCAGCAAAATGTGGAAGGGCTCGACCTTGCCTAAGGGTAGTCATTTCTGATAGCCCAGAGTTGATTTCATTAATTTTATATTTTCTCTCCAAAAATTGTTGTTTCAAATTATTGATTTCTTGCTCGTACCCCTCCTCTGTTGAATTTAATCTGGATATACACATTGCTTGACCTTTTACTACATTCTTAAAAATGAACTCAGGATGCATACTAGTCCTATGCAAAAATGAATTTCTATAGCAGGATTTTCTATAGACTCCTGTATTAAGGAGGCCATTGGATAACCTCTCAATGTATACATCTAGGTAGGATACCATTTTTAATGAGGCTGTCATAGTGAATTTTAAAAATTCTGTAGTTGAATTAAGATATTCTAAAAATCGACCCAATTGTTCCTGATCTGATTTCCAAACCAGGAAAAGATCACCCACAAATCAAACGTAAAAGGTAACATTTTCACTAAACTCATTCTGTGTCAAGACATAATTTCTTTCCCAATCAGCCATAACTAGATTGGCGTAGCTATTGGCACAAGAAGTGCCCATAGCTACACCATCTCTCTGTCTATAAATTTGTTGGTTAAACGTAAAAATATTATTCAAAACTGTACTCAGTAGTGTACATATACTTTCTATCTGGATTTTTGTATGATTTTGTGTATATATAAGACATCTACGTATACAGTCAATCCCTTCTACATTAGGGATACTGGTAAAGAGGGACTGTACATCTAATGTAACTAACCAGTACTCAATGTCTAGTTGTTCTGTTTTTGAATAATCCTACAATTTCAACAAAATTGCTTGGTATCCTTTAAAATATGTATATAATTATCAACTACAGGTCTGAGTTTAGATTCTAAATAAAGGGAGATGGGCTCCCTGCCACTATGGGTCTCATAGGGGGTGAAGTTGAATTTTTGTGCATTTTAGGAGTTCCTTGGATGCATGGAATTCTGGGACTTTCAACTTGACAAAATTTAAACAAGTCCAAACTCATCTTTCCACTATGATATAAATAGGAAGTTTCAGTTGTAACATTGTTTATAATTTCATTCACTTGGTGATGTTTAATAGGCATATAATATTGTTTATCATTTAACATATTTAACATACTAGATATATACTTGTCCATATCCATTATCACAATAGGACCTCCTTTATCTGCGTTTGTCGTTTTCTATATTGCGACTTGGATGGATATGTAAGAAGATACATACGAACCTTGAATGAGAGGAACTAGTTTGGATATATCTACGGTGAAGTAAAAAACTGCCGATATTGCTGAGATTTTGAATTTATAAGTTTGGCGCCATTTTCAAGGTTTGATAGTGTGTGTCACTAACTGTTCGTTTTGCCACTCTCCCTGCATTAACTTTTTCAAAAATTAATTAAGACTTGATATACCTTAATCTGTAGTACCGTCTGCTGTAGGTAGCAGACTGGTACACACTGGTCCTATATTGTCTGCAGTTCCAGTAACTATGTCTGCACAACAGTATTGCTATAAACATGTTTGTTTGCTAACGACGCTGTAGGGAATTTCAGAAAAACTGACAATACCCTGAGACAAAGTACAACGTAGAAAGAATAAGAACTGAAGCAGTAAGTACAACAAATCGCAAAATGGCTATTACAGGACAATATACTGAATAGTGAGGCAGCCTCATCAGTGTAATGCCGAACAAGCAATTTTCAGATCGCACTAGGTAGCACCTAATTAACGTTCTGACTATGCTCTAAAAATGCGCACTTAGAAACAGTACTGCAACAGCTTGAGCCCTGCTGGCACCTTGCCAGACAAAACAAATAAGAGTGGTAGGAATAATATGTTAGCCTAAGAAAAACAATACGTTGAATGTATGAGGCATTTTCATCGGTGTAATTCTGTGCTTAGTGTTCAAACATTTCGAGACAGTTTCAAGTAATTTCAGAATATAAAATTAACGAACATGAAACATAAGCTATAGCCATTAATTATGTACCCGCACACAATTTGGTCCAATAATACCCATATTTATGGGGACACGATAAAATGAAATACTTAGGAGTTTGGATTAAAAAGGCTTGTGGGGTGGCAGCTATATGTGGGAAGAGACTAAACAAAAGACAGTACAAGAAAGAAGAAACTGGAAACTCATGTTTATTGATATGGATAGTGAGATACAAGCAGTGAAGATGGATGTTCTTCGTCTTCCATTGCTGCAGTCCTGACTATTGGGTATAGTCCGCGTCCAGTCGGCCCGAATACCAGAGTATAAGGCCGACGTCGGTCATGGCGCCTTAGACTGACGTCAGTACGTCAGGGTACTAATGCGCATGACCGACGTCATATCCTCAGTCTTTTTTGCCGCATGGTCCGATGCAGAAGCAGTTTTGCGAGTGCAGGTTGGCGTTCTGAGATATTTCCGAAACCGGAGTTTCAGACCGAAACAGAGTTGGCTAAGTACCCCGTTGGGGAACATTTTGGTTTTTTCTTGCCTCAGTATTTAACCGGATGTCAGAAAAAGTGAATAACTGTATTTCTTGTGGGAAGCAGATACCGCATAGGGATTATCATACATTGTGTATACCTTGTTTAGGGCCTGAGCACGACGTTGTTGGTTGCCGTTCTTGTGCTAGATTTAACAAACGCACTATTAAGAGGAGGCTAGATTGTGCCAGGTTAGTGTTTGGGAAGCGTTGCAATTATAATATGCCGTCGGATTCTCCGACGCCCGCTTCATCCAAGAAGCGCAAGGACAAAACAGTGAAGCCTAGGGTTGATGAACCGGCAGTCCCGGACGTCGGTTCTTTAGAAGGCTCAGTGGAGCCAGAGGTTTTGCCAGGAGTTTCCATGGAGTCTCAGGCAGAAACTTTACTGTTACAGGATGTGCCTTCTCAGGAGGTAGGCCAGACTGAGGGGGCTTCTCAGGTAACTGTTCTTCCCTCTCATCCCAAGGTAGTTAGGGCCTCTCCTTCGGTTGCCAAAGCTTCCTTTAGAGGTAGGCCAAGTTCAGCTTCTGTGGGGGCTTCTCCTAGCATTTCGGGCTCTGTTCCTAAGAAACATATGCTTAAAATGGCAGAAGATTTGATTACTATGATTAGAGGTTCTATGCCCCCGCCTGATAAGAGGCCTAGGGTGGAACAGGAGTTTGATAGTTTTGAACAGTGTTCACAGGCTTCAGACTCTTCTGCGGAAGACTTACAAGAGTATCCTACTTATTCTGATTCTGATGTGGATGATTCCACTCCTACAGCTTCTCCTCCTGAGGATTTCTCATTTTCAGAGACTCTGCATTCCATGAGGGAGCACTTTAAATGGGAAGGCCAGGATTACTCTGATTCCAGGAAAAGGCTTAGGGAATTTTGTTTTACCCCAGCATAGGCCCTTAGCTATTCCTCCTGTGTCGAATGTGGTGTAGGATGTTTTTGCAGAGGCTTCCTGAACCCTGACTCCTTGCCTCCTGCTCCTGTTAAGCCTGATAGGTATTATAGGGTGCCCAAGCTCATAAGTATTTGTTTAAGAGTCCTAGGGCGGACCCAGAAACTGTTTCTCAGGGGCCTAAAGGTGTTAAAGCTTCTGTGGTTAAAAATCCTGTACCCTCTGATAAAGAGGCAAGGGCTTTGGATAGGTGGGGAAAGAAAGTGTATACTTCTTCCACTCTAGCCATGAGGGCGTTGAATTGTCAGTTTCACATGCTAAAATATCAAAATTATCTCCTTTCACAATTGAAATCTAAGGTGGATGCTTTGGCGGAAGGTATTGAGTGTAAAGAGTTGCTGGATTTGGTTCATGTGTCTGAACAAGTGGGTAAGCATTCTTTGCAGTGTGGTTTTGATGCTGTACAGGCCTCCTCGAGGGTGGCTGCTACTAGTTCTGTTCTTCGCAGGCATGCCTGGTTGAAGGATCAGAATTTGGCTGAGCATGTTAAGACAAGGATTTTGGATGCTCCTTTACAGTCTGATGTGTTGTTTGGATCGCCTGTGGAAGCAGTTTTAAAGAAAATGGAGGACAAAGCTAAGTCTATGCAAACTGTTAAAGATTTTTGCAGGTGCAGCCTCCAAGTTTAGTAGAAATTGGCCTGCTAAGGGGTGGACATATCCTGCTTATGATTCCCAGTCTAGGGGTAGGTCTAGACGTGGTAGGGGCAGGGCTCAAGGTTCTTTTAGGCCTAGATCAGGAGTTCACCTGCTCAGACTTCTGGTGAGGGCAGGGGTCAGTCCTTTCGTAAACAGACCCAATGACCTGCCTTTTCAGCTGCCAGTGGATTCTCGCCTGGCAGCTCCTTTGGGAGGAAGACTGTCTCTTTTCAAAGAAAATTGGGATTTAATTACTCAAGACAGATGGGTGTTGGATATCATTCATCACGGTTACAGATTTTATTTCCACACAATGCCCCTTTCAAAGGCATGCCAGATGTTCCTCCTCCACAAAGAAAAGAGGCTCACAAGCAAGTTTCTCAGTTACTCCAGATGGGGGCCATTCAGCCAGTCCCTGTATCAGAAAGGGGCCTAGGATTTTATTCTCGCCTGTTCCTAGTACCAAAGAAGGGGAACACGTGGAGACCAATTTTGGATTTATCCCTCCTCAACACTTATCTGGACATTCCCAAGTTCAAGATGTTGACGTTACAACAACTTTTACCTCTGCTGGGCAAAGATCACTGGATGGTAACTTTAGATCTCAAGGAAGCTTACCTTCATGTGCCTATAAGGCTAAGTTGCAGGAAGTATCTGCGGTTTCCAACTGGAAATTCTCATTATCAGTTCTCTGCATTGCCCTTTGGCTTATCTACTGCGCCCAGAGTATTCACAAAGGTTCTGGCTCCAGTGATAGCTTATTTCAGGCTTCAAGGAATTCAAATCTATCCTTACTTGGACGACTGCCTGATTCTGGCTCAAGAAAAGGAAGACCTTCTACAGCATCTGGAATATGTTATAGCAGTGCTAAGATGCCTAGGGTATTCTGTGAACGAAATAAAGTCCAGTCTAGTACCCTCTCAAGACATGTGCTTTCTGGGTGTGAGACTGAATACAGCAGCCCAGATGGCCTTTTTAACCCCGGACAAACAAAAGAGTCTGTCACTTTACTTCCATCACCTATCTCATCAGTCCGTGCTGACTGCAAGGACAGTCCTTCAAGCATTAGGGTTCATGGCATCTTGTATTCTGGTGCTTCCCAATGCCAAACTGCATATGAGGAAGCTGCAATGGTATCTCAAAAATGTATGGACACAGCACTGCCAGGATTTGGACACTGTCATTCAATTAATACCTTGCCTTCAAAAGAATTCTTGTGGTGGGCTCAGGAATGTCACCTAAACAAGGGACTCTCTGTGACCCGGCCAGAGGCGAGTCAGATTTTAACGACAGATGCCTCGGACATTGCTTGGGGAGCTCATCTAAATGGAAAGTGGATACAAGACAAGTGGCCTGCCAGACTACAGCATCTGCATATCAACTTGAAGGAGATGTTAGCAGTCCAGTTTGCATTAATGGCTTTCAAGGAGTTACTTCTTCCAGGGCAGGTGTTGATTCTAACAGACAACACAACTGTCATGTGGTACATCAACAAGCAAGGGGGAACACATTCTTATCCTCTATGCAGGCAAGCAATGATTTTATGGGAGACTGCGTTAAGCTTGCAATTAACTCTTCAGGCAAGGTTTCTGCCAGGAGCACAGAACTCCTTAGCAGATGTGTTAAGCAGACAAATCATGGATCCCCACGAGTGGAAACTGGATCTTCATGTATTTCAGAAATTGACAGTGTCATGGGGAACTCCAGACATAGATCTGTTCGCTTCTCCACTAAACCACCAGCTGCCAAAGTATTGCACAAAGGGGTTTCATCACACAGCTTGGAAAGTGGATGCTCTGTCTTTCAGTTGGAAAAACCTTCATGTGTATGCCTTTCCACCTCTACCTCTTCTTCCAAAGGTACTATTAAAGGTCAGACAAGACAGGCCAAGGATAATTTTGATAGCTCCAGATTGGCCTCGGCAACACTGGTACCCACTACTACGCAGTCTGGTAAAGAAGCCTCCATGGCCTTTACCTCTGATTCCTCATCTGTTATCTCAGAAGGACGGTCATCTGCTCAATGTCAAGCTTCACTCTCTTCATCTAACAGCCTGGCATATTCTCTGTTGAAACAAAGCAGGTCTCAACTTCCTCAACAAGTTTTAAATGTGATTATGGAAGCTAGAAGACCTAGTACAAGGAAGGTGTACGCAGAAAAATGGAAGAGATTTTTATTTTGGAGTACAGCAAAGAATTTGGAGATTTCTGAGCCTAATTTGAGTGTGGCTCTTCAATATCTTACTGAGTTATTGGACAAAGGTTTGTCCTTCTCTTCCATTAAGATTCATGCTGCAGCAATTTCAGCTCACTATGATTGTGACCCACCATTGTTTTCGCATCCTTTGTTCAAGCAGTTTCTTAGAGGGGCAAAGAATATAAGGCCCCACGTAGAGCTCCTACTCCTGCTTGGGATCTCAATTTTGTGTTGGAAAAACTTACTCTACAACCTTTTGAGCCTGCGGCTACTGCTGAATTGAAATACTTGTCATGGAAGACTGCTTTTCTGTTGGCTATTACTTCTGCAAGAAGGGTGTCTGAGTTGCAGGCCCTTATGGCAGTACAGCCCTTTTGATTTTCCATAAGGATAGGGTATCATTACGCACTAATCCTTCCTTTATGCCTAAGGTGGTTTCTAGTGTGGCTTTAAACCAAACTATTCATTTGCCTACTTTTTATGCAGACCCCCAAAATAAAGGGGAAAAGATTTTGCACACTTTAGATGTACACAGGCAATTGCGATATTATTTAAGCAGGACTAAGGATTTTAGGCAGTCTCAGCAGTTGTTTGTTTCTTTTGCTTTGAGTTCACAGGGCAAGCCTGTGTCAAAACAAACTATTTCTAGGTGGATTGGCTTTTGCATTGCATTTTGTTATTCCCATCATGGCAAGGAGATTCCAGCTGGGATTAGGCCTCATTCCACTAGGGCTACTGCCACTTCAACAGCATTTCTAAGGGGGGTGGCAACTAAGGATATTTTGGAAGCAGCTACTTGGAGTTCAGTGCATACTTTCTCTAAGCATTATCACCTTCCTATCTACTCTAAGTCTAGGGCTGGTTTTGCCACAGCTGTTTTGCAAGGCATGTTGTCAGCTCCTACTTCTTTATAATTGCCAGCTTCCCTTACCTCTGCTTTGGGATTCTACCCAATAGTCAGGACTGCAGCAATGGAAGACGAAGAACATAGTACAGTTTTGTACCTACCATAAATGCAGATGTTCGAGGATTCCATTGCTGCAGTCCAATCTCCCTCCTTCCCTCTGTATTTAGGGGTGGTTGTGTAGGTGAGTTTACATGCTTATATTTTTGTATATATTGTTGTATATATTGTACATGTTTTTGGTGCAGGTTTTTTGGGACTTGTCTTTTTACGGTCTTCTGACATCTGGGGCAAGAAAAGACTGAGGATATGACGTCGGTCATGCGATAGTACACCTGACCTGGCGACGCCAGTCTACTCGCGCCATGACCGACGCCAGCCTTATACTCTGGTATTCGGGCCGACTGCTGGACTATACCCAGTCATGTTTGTTGATATGGATAGTAAGATACAAGCAGTGAAAATGTTTTTAGTTCCTTTAGTTTTATGTACAGGTCAGGCATAATTTTTTTATCAACCAGAGGAGAAGTTGTAGACCGCAATTAATAAAGAGTTGAAGGAATTTATTTTGGAGGGGAAAAGAGCAAGACCTAAGTGGGATAAGTTGATCGTTCCAATAGAACAATGTGGTTTAGGATTAAGTAAGTTGAAAGGATATTTTAGAGCTACTCAGTTAAACCTTGTATGTTGTTTCTTTCGGCTTTTTCCCGGTTAGGGGTCGCCACAGCGGAACTCCAGTCCGCTAATGATTGGCAGTTGATTTTTACGTACTGAGTTGCCAGCCCTGATGCACAACCTTCAACGAAGGTACGCCCATTCACGCATGTCTCCATGCAGAAGACGCTCTAGCTGAGAATCGGACCTAACAGCATCTTACTGTGAGGCGACAACGCTACCGCAGCACCACCACCGCGGATCAGTTAAAGCTTGTATATATATATATATACATATATATATATATATATATATATATATATATATATATATATATATATATATATATATATATATATATATATATACACACACACACACACACACACATATATATATATATATATATATAAATGCATGTAATATTTATATGTAATATATATATATGTATATATATATATATATATATATATATATATATATATATATATATATATATGAGTCTACTTCATTTGCTCTAACTTCCCATTTGCCCGGCACCAAATGACCGAAATTTCATTTGACCGACAAGTATTATTGGCAAGTAAATGGGATATGCCCCCTTCCCCACTGTAGTGCGACCCTGGAGTTAGAATATATAGTTGGGAGGGTTGTTTAGTTTTGCTTTCATATTGCTTAGTAAAACAAAAGTAACTGGGGGGCTTCACCTCCCACACCCCCCATTGTGGGGGGCTGTGCCCCACACCCCCCACCTATATATTCTAACTCCAGGGTCGCACTACAGTGGGGAAGGGGGCATATCCCATTTACTTGCCAATAATACTTGTCAGTCAAATGAAGTGTTGGTCAAATGAAATTTTGGTCAAATGGGGTCGGGCAAATGGGTGTCGGTCAATCGGAAGTCAGGGCAAATGAAGTAAATCCATATATATATATATATATATATATATATATATATATATATGTGTGTGTGTGTGTGTGTGTGTGTGTGTGGATTTATGTTGTTAGATCGAAAGCACACAACATCGATCTAACAACATCAAAGCCCATAAAAGCGAAAGTGCAGTATATCGAATGTGCACTTTCGGAAAAGCCGGTTGTCATAACCGGCAAAAAACAGACTAACAACCTCTAAACAGTATTTTGCAGGGGGGCAAACCCCCCCTGCACCCCCCATGTGGGGGGCTGTGCCCCCCCACAATTTAATATTCTAACTCCAAGATCGCACTACAATGGGGAAAAGGGAATATTCCTTCATCCCCACTGTACTGCAATATCCACAAGAGGTTTGTTAGCTGTACATCAACAGTATATGTTGATGTACAACTAACAAAACATGCAAACAGCATGTTTTCTCCTTTTTTCAGTCTCCTTTAGTGAAAGTGTATATTCGATGTTATGCACTTTCGCTAAAGTGTGTTTGTCAAAGTACGGCTCGATGAACTGTGCTTTCGACATTCTAACAGAGACCCATATGTGTGTGTGTGTGTGTGTGTGTGTGTGTGTGTGTGTGTGTGTGTGTGTGTGTGTGTGTGTGTGTGTGTGTGTGTGTGTATACATATATATATATATATATATATATATATATATATATATATATATATACAAAAAATGCAAGCTGATAGTTTCATTAAAACAGAAAGGGATGATGATGAAGTGGAGGGGTTCAGGAAATAAGGAGAAAGTGGGATTAAGGATAATAATAACATCCATGCATATTATTTATATTTTTATATTCATAAAGTAGCAGAAAATATTCTAAGAACTAAGCTAACATGAGAATGAAGGAAGGGGATTTTGCCAACAGGGATGAATGCAAGTAGGGGTACAGAAAATATGCAAGATGGGGATGGCATTTCAAGAGAATCATTAGAAAGCAGATTAAAGCAGACATTCTCAAAGAAATAATTCAACAACTTCAGATTAAAATTACTGGCATAGAAACTGCTTTAAATGATGTAGATGGAAGATTAGAGACAGAAGGAATGCAGACAGGGTACTTGGTGAAGCAAAATACATGGTTATTAAACAAGATGAATGATCTGGAGAGTAGAGAAAGGAGACGTAATATAAGAATGTTTGGAGTACCTGAAAAAACAGTGGGAGATTGCGTCATATCCTTTTTAAATACTCGCTTACCCAAGTTCCTAAAACTACAAGAAGGGCTTTTGTCTGGGAAAGAAGCAGCACACAGAGCTATAAGTGAAGCAATAGCTGCTACTACAACATAGTCTGGATCCGTAGTAAAACTTTCTTTCATTCATGTTCTTAAAGTAGTATGGGAAAAGCACCCTTGCAATCTGGACAACACTACATAAGATTTGACAATGATTACTCTATAAAAACTACTGAACTGAGTAAAAAGTATGGCCATTAGTGAAATTACTTAAGCAAAATGGAATTAAAACTCAGATAATTTTCCCGGCAAGAATAAAAATTCAGTTATCTAATGGAATCAGAATTTTCAACAAAATTTAAGAAGCAACCTTCTTTATATTGAAAAAAAAAAGTTATACCAACTACAGAAGAGATGGACTGCACGTCACCTATTCTGAAGAGATTCTCGGAGAAAACTGACATGAAGAAAAAGAAACGTAAAATGGAACTAACTACAAATTCTTCCTCCAAATCATAGAAAACCTCCCATCTCAAGTGAGCTGAATATTACTAGTGTTATATTACCGATACCTAGAATTGTAATGCAAGAAGGACATAATGCTATAAACATTCACACAACAATAAAGTATCAGACATAGATATATATATCTACATAACGTTTTACAAAAGCTACTACTTACATGTATTCTACTGTCATAATGCTAGTCTTTATTATCTCTATTATACAAATATAATAGATATCTTTGAATATTAATATCAGAAAAGTTTAATAATTATACCAATGTTTAAAATCAATAGACTTACATATGTGGGGTAAAGGAACGTGTATAAAATAAATCTAACTTGGCATACTTTGAGATTTTTAAACTCGAGTGCTTAATAGGCTGTGGTTTCAATCATGCCAGGGGTTAAATGTGGGAAAGGAAGAGCAAAATAAGTGACTTGAAAGTAATTGGAAAAACAACCAAACTGGCCTTCCTCTTTCTTCATGGAACTTACGTTATTGAGTGTTTATTGAAAGTAATTGGCTCAGTTGAACAATTGATCAATATATCACAAGTCATTTTGCACTCAAACACACTTTTCTAAGTCTTCCTTTCCCACATTTGGCTCAAGCTATAGCCATTGATTGCCGACTATGCACAGCTTCTTGGATGAACGAGAGAGAGAATGACTTTTGAGACCAGGCAGTCAGTTGATAGTCCAGGTTATAAGTCCAGCACATTTATAGACTCTGAGGAATCCCCTGGGCTCCAGCTAATAAGGAGTGTTGAAACCTGTGAGGAAGAGACACTGCAGTCTCAATCTTTAACAGTTCTGAGAGGATGGAGGTCATGATACTAGTACTGACAAACACAATGAATCCTTTGTCCATGGCAAGTCCTGTACTGTGGAACCTTACTTTACAAAAGCAGTCTGTCTTATGAAATCCACTTGGAAACGACATTTTCATCCTTACTACTACCCTTGAAAATGTGTTAATGCTCATCTTATAGAATAAGAAAGGTAAACCATTGAAGAGCACTGAAAATATTATAGAGGATCAGTTTAATCCTTCCTTTTCTGCCTCTTCTAAACGTTTCTAATTGTTTAGGATTAGGAAAGAAACAGTTCAACAAGGAGGATCTGGAAAAACACCTGATCAAGTTGTCCTCCAAATCCTGTCTATTAGCCCCCCAGGAGAACTTCTGCCCAGTAAGCTCCTCAAAACTCATGACTTTCTTCCTTTGACCTTTGTGATGGATTCGGCGAGTTGGATGCTGGACTTTGTATCAGGAGCACAAATATTACATTTACTTGGGATCCTCAGCTATGTCTTCCTGTGCTGTGTCTTGGGAGCTGTTTAGACTGTACTAATGCCTGTTTGCCAAAGGGATATTGGAGATTGTTCTGCAAAGGGAATGCAGAAAGGAGTTGTGCTTCTTTTTCCTCGGTGCCAAAGATTGTGTATGTATGTATTTTGAGGTTATGTAGAGTTCTGGACCTAAGTAATTCCAGCCTTAATTTCACTAACATCAGTTAAGTTACATATGTTTTTTGTTGATGTCTTTGCTTCCACAGAACCTTTGACTGACTGTAGCAGAATAGTTAGTGGCCTGTTGACATGTCATTATCTGAGAGCTTCACATAAGGTTTCTGATCTTTGCTGTTGTCGGACTGCACTTAAAGCCGTTTGGTATTTTCTACTGTAATTGTTTTCACCAAAATGTAGCCAGTTGTAGTGAAGTCCCTGTGAAGGTGCAACCTTCAGAAGTTTCCAGACATGGATGAGCACTTGATGGTGGTGTTAGCTTGTGTTACTTTGTATGCGATGACTTTGAGTTCCCATTAAGTCAGCAAGTCCTCCCTACTACTACTGCACCATATTATTCTGGACATTGTTCATGGTTATACGTTCCAACTTTTAGAGAAGGCCCAGCAGCTTTGAGATTTTTGCCTTAAATGACACCTCAGAGACGTGAGTTTAGGCTCTTTTGTTTTGTCTCTTGGGGCTTATGGCATTGGCAAAGTTCATAGTGCCATGCATCCCCCACCTTGAGTCATGTGCTTGACAGGTTGACAGTTTCCACTCGTCATTTCTTCTTGATTCTTTTTACCTTCGACCTTTGTCTTTCATCTTTTGGAGTGATGAGTCTTGATGTACAACTTCAAGATAGCCTTTCTTGCCCTTTTCTCTGGGGTTTGTTTGAAAGGTTTTCCATTTGTCGTTTTGAACTGAGGGTTGTGTTTCTAGCACTTTTTGCCTTGAATGCAGTCTTAAAACTTGAGACTTAATTCGTGAGATTAGACTGTCATGCAGTGGAATGGTACCGGAATAAGTGGAGGGAGATGTTGCTTTGTTACCTTGCAGGGCAGTAATGTATGTATAGGTATATGTGTGTGTCTGTCTGTCTGTGTTTGTGGTGTGTGTATTTGTTGTGGGAGGGGGCACCAGCTGAGGCCATGGTTTTCTTTTTTGGCTGCTCATATCTCAGTGAGGTTGTGTGTTCTAAGGGACACATGCGTCACAGCTGGACCTCATTCTCAGTGTTCAGGCTATCTTCCCAAATGACAAGTTGTATATGTGCAGTGCACAATAATACAGTTTTATTTAAGCAGCCTAGAGAAAGTGGACAGTAGCTGGAGTTTCAGTGGAATAGTGGTAAGGAGTTTCAGTGGAATAGTGGTAAGGGGGGTGACAAACCCCACCTCTCTTCATTTCTTACCTGCTAACAGAGTCCCACATTAAAATGCCAGTGCTTAGTTTCACCATTCACTGGTGGTTAGGAAAAGGTATAGACTGTTCTTGGCCCTTCCAAAGATTTTTCTGACCCAAGTACAGGACATCCAATGCTATGGTAAGACAGCTGTCCCTACCTGAAAGTGTAGTTGTTGTGTTAGTTCCTGTTCAGCCAACAGAACTCCCGAGGTCTTAAAATCTATAGGAAGCCTTCCACTCAGGTCATATATATGATCAAATAGAAAAAGGCTGTCTAGTTTGGCTGATATAAGTCATATTCACTATCTGTTCTTAAATCTTCCAGAATTGTCTTGCCTACTGCATGAAACTGTTTAATTTTTCATTCAGCCCTGTGTTTACCACCTTGGTGCATCATGACCCAATGGAGGTCAGTAATGTGGCATTTCATAGACCCAGTTTTTAAAGGGGATCATTGATTAATTAGTAAAGAGCTTTTTGAAGTGAATCTTTCTTGACTGGCATATGTTAAAGAACCTGTGTACACCTTGGGACCTGATCCTCAGAATCAGTGTGCTATAATGTCCTTCTTTCAAACCGACTAGTTTACCAAACTAAACTTTCATTGTCTATCACTTCTGAATGGTTGGTATTCAAGCTTCAGGCTTTTCTGCGCAAGGACTCCCACATCATCTTCTGTACTGATGATGTTTGTAATCAAATCATCTGCTTTTTAGTTTTTTTTTCCCTCTGAAAGATACTTTCTTAGCTTTTAATCAGTCTGTCCACAATTTCTGAGTAGAGAATGAGGGTATAATGTGCACCCCCTAATGTAGGGCATAATTTAAGATTTTCACAGGAGCCATGAGCACAGGAAAATGGACCAGCTGCTCCCAGATGTTCCATCCCTGGATGGCTTGCCAGTTATGTTGCCTTGTATCACCAGAAGGCTAATAGGTCCTTGTCTTTAGTGGTGGGCAGGATCTACCTGGGAAGTGGCTATCCTGAATACATATTTCAAGACTAAATCCACAGTAAACAACTATACCTTGGACCCCTGCTTGTTTACATTTACCAAGTGCTACAGTTTGGACTTCTGCTCCAGTAGCAGAGTATCTTTTTGGAAGATTGTTCTTCAACAGCATCTGTCTTTGAGGTTCTTTGTACCTTTAGAGATGTTTGGGACATGCTTATAGCTACAAGTAATGCAGTCACAGGCACTGCATTCACAGTACAAGATCGGTACAGGAGTACTGACTCTATCAGTGGGTCTTTAAAGGGGACTTTGCAGTCAGTACATAGTTTCATCCCAGCAGCTGCAGCACTGAGGCAACACAACCTCCCTGTTAGTGAATGTGTTATAGCCTTGTCATTCTGTTTTCATTTAGGTGTTACTCCCAGGTGATGGGGAGGGGGGCAAGAAATGGTGCTGTAATGTAGGTGTAATTAATTTGTTGTGATGCCAAAATGCCATGCAAGGACCAAAGCTTATTCTAAGCATGAGACCACACATAATTTTAAGAAAGAATGGTCAGGAAAAAAAAGGTTCTGTGGTAAATGTTCTGCCCACTAAAAGGTACAGAGAACCCCAAAGACAGAAGATAGACTTTAAGACGAGATGCTCTGTGGTGGTATAGATCACTGAGCACTCAAAATGTTTGCCATTTTAGTTGTGATAATTTTGGAGCCTGATCCCTAAATGTTTATCTTCCAGGAAAACTGGACTTTTTGTACATCATTCAGTTATATTTTTCTTTAGAAAGCAGCATCTGTGTATTTTTTTGTATTGTAGATTGTCAAATTTACAGAAGTCCTTTTGCTTGTAATTATATGTAATATTTTACAGTTTATAGTTTTAGAAAAGTAATACAATATGCCCCCTTTTACGTCCTTTATAAGTATATTGCACTGTAAGACATGCATTTCCAGTTTTAGAGCCAATGATGGAAAATAGCCTGTTGGATCCTGCCACCTTGTGGTAGATTTGCCAACTGCATTGCTAGTAGACAGCCATTGAAATTTTACCAGAAGCACAGAAATATTACAATTCTTATCCAAGTGAAACACAGAAATCCATTTCACTTTCATTAACTGCTATTTTCTCAGAATTTTACATTGTAATGTAGCAGGGAAAATTAGCATATAATATGCTTGCAAATCTGACCTGGACGTCATTGTTTAGTGCCTTTTTTCAGCAAAGGAAACATGGATGTTGCACTTATTTGCGCTGACTTTTATTAAATATAGTACTTAAGATCAGATAAGACTAATTAGTCCCCCCTTTTACATGAATATAAACTGGTGCTGAAAAAAGTCTGCCCATTCAGATTTTACTGTTTGCTTTTTTGTGTATCCTACAACTGCACTATATGGCAGATGTAGAGATTTTGCTGTGATTACATGCAGGCTTCTTTTCAACCCCCCTTCCCCCACCTCAAATATAGATGTTTTTCGTGTTTCACTGTTGCAGTCATTACATTTGCGTAATCTGCTGGCAGGTTGCCCTCAGTCGGCCTGAATTCCAAAGTCTTGGGTCCTGCGTCGTTTGCTGTCTTCTCTTCCATGACGTCAAGTCGTCAGAGGTATAAAACATGCAGCCGACGCCATTTCCTTTAGTCTTTCTTGCTGCGCAGTGCCCGAAACAGAAGTATTTCGCAAGTGCCGGTCGGCCGACAACTGAAATATTCGTGTTTGAGATTCAGAACCGAAGTCTTCAGTAAAGCTAAGTACCCCGTTGGGGAAACTTTTTTCTTGCTTTTTACCAATGTCAGAAAAAGTTAATAATTGTATTACTTGTGGGAAGCAAATACCTCATAAGGATTTCCATTTATACTGTATTCCTTGCCTAGGCCCTGATCACAATGTGCCTGGCTGTCGGTTTTGTGCTAGATAGGCTTCTTTTCAACCCCCCCACCCCCCACCCCAAATAGAGTTCTGCCCTTTAGTTCATTGTCTTAGTGAAAAAGCAGCCCAATGGCTGCTTCTGGTGCTCACCAGGGAACACTGGGAACAGGAAGGCTTTAGTGCTTCAGGAATCAGGAGAAGAAACAACAAAACTTCGGTGACATCTTGAAACAAAATGTTCTTTTGCAATTAGTGTGGTGGATTGTGGTTATCCACATATGAACTTGCAGTGATATCACTCCATTGCAGCCCTTTTTGCAATGACTCATTCCCATCTCTTCCACCAGAGACAGAGCATGAGAAAGAGACATCTGCCATTGAGCATTCTGGTCTCCTTACATGACATTCCCCTTCTGACACAAGCTCATTCTTACCTCTGACCAAACAGTGCTGCAACCTGTATGTCAACCTCTAGCCTTACATTTATTTTCAGGCAAAGAGTTAATATAACATGTGGAATGTGGGTATCGTATAGTGTTCAGTAAAGCAACCTAATTTGCCTAGAAGGTACTATTAATGGCTTTAGAGATGCCAAGAGTACCGGAAATGTTGACAAAGGGAATTCTGTTGAAAATAATCAGAATAACAATGTAGATAGTGGAAATTTAATAAATGAAGCAGGGGAAGGTACTAGCAATAACAATGATATTTCACATGGTCCAAACACCCCTTTTCCCAACAAGTTGTCCAAGACAGACAACAATGTGACCACTACCAAAGGGAAGGGTAACCTGGGGAACAAAAAGAAGGGGAGATATCGAAAGAAATAGTACCTTTTTGCAAAATATGCAACCTTAGTGATTTATCACTTGGTGAAAGTCAAACAAAAGCTTTGGAAAAATTTTTTCTTTTGTACCTTCTGTTAAAGCTCCATTAACTGATACTATGTTAGATTTGAAACTATACATCCGAAAATTAAATCTTAGATATGTTTTAGACAGAATGCAACATAGAAACAACACTGAATGTAGAAAAACAAGCAATGTGAACTCAAAATTGACATCGACACTCAACATATTTAAAGAACTGTGTGAGAATGACATCCGATGTATATGCAGTAATCAGGGGACACATACAATTCATAGTAAAAATAAAAACAAAAATAAAAGTAAAAGGTATTTTTGGGACCAAAGAGAGATGAAAATTTTAACTGACTTGAGAAAGAGTCAACAGTATAGGTTTATGAAAGCTGATAAGGGTAATGGCTTGGTCATAATGAGAATATCTGACTACCAAACATGTATCAAGGAATTACTAAACAAGAAAAAGAATTATCAGTTAGTCAGCAAAGACACAGTGAGGAGAAACTTTCACAATATAGACCAACTTTTGATGGAATTGTTAAACAAAAATTATATTAATTTAAAAACCTGTGAATTCCTTTACGTGGAAGAACCTTGGTTAGGTGTTTTCTTTAGTATTCCAAAGACACATAAAAATGTGACCAACCCACCCTTTAGACCCATAGTGTCAGCCAAAAAGGGTAAACCTTTTACGATCTCCCATTATTTGGACCATTTGCTGAATCCCTTAGTTGTTAAGACACCATATTTTTTAAAAGATTCTTGGGAGTTCTTAGACCTTCTTAGAAATTACACTTTTACAGGTACGGAAACATTATTAGTTACCGTAGATGTAGTATCCCTGTATACCTCTATTGATCAAAGTATGGGGATAGAAGCTGTGAAATTTTTTTGAAGGAACACACTAAACTTGAGAACATAATGGTACAGTCCATTTGCCTTTTACTTGATTTGGTGTTGAAATAACTTTTTTTTGACGGAAGAATATACTGTCAGACTTGTGGGGTTGCTATGGGGGCTAAAGTAGCACCGGCTTTCGATGATTTAGTGTTAAGTTGGCGGGAACTGTCCTTCCTGACAAAACTGGAGAGATTTAAATATGTCTCCTTTTATAGGAGGTTTATCGATGATTTGTTTTTTGTCTGGAATGGATTTACTGATGAGTTAAATCTATTTTTGGATGATATGAACAGACACAGGATGGTGGTGCTGCGGTAGCGTTGTCGCCTCACAGTTAGACGTTGCCCGATCGATTCTCAGAGCGCCTTCTGTGTGGCGATTTGCGTGAACGGGCATTCCTTCGTTGAAGGTTGTGCGTTAGGCCCAGCAAGCCAGCACGTAAAACTCTACTGCCAATCATTAGCAGATCGGAGTTCCACTGTGGCGACCCCTAACCGGGAAAAGCCGAAAGACACAAACATGAATAGACACAGGATGTGACTGAAGTTCACTTTAAGTGAAGTTGGCACGAATGTGCACTACTTGGACTTGAATATAAATATGAATCTTGAAGAAAAAAGATTAATCTGCAAGGTGTTCAGAAAGGACACCTATACTAATAATTTCCTTCATTTTGAGAGTGGCCATCCTTTATTCATGAAGTTGAACTTGGTCAGAAGTCAAATTATACGACTCAGTAGATTAATTTCAGATAATGAAAATTTCATTTGCGAGGCAAACAAACATATTTTCATGTTTGTCCAGAGAGGGTATCCATATGAAAAACTGAAGGAAAATTTCGAACAGATATTATTGGTTAGGATGGAAAAGTTCCCACCAATTTTAACCAATGGGTTTATAACTAACAACAACAGTGGGAAAGTAAAAGAAATGGACTGTGCCTTTCCTGTTCCTACTAGTATTGATTGCTCTATAGCATCAAACAGGGTAATTTCCAACAACTGGAAAGTCGTTTTGGGAAACCGAGACTTAGCTAGAGTACTAGGGGACCATCCACACTTCATTTATAAAAAGGTTGCAAGTGTAAAGTCCATTTTAGAAACAGGAGAACACAAAACTGTTAGAGGAGCCACTGGCAATTATCCATGTTATAACTGCAAACAATGCAGGTTTATTGATTCATCAAAAACATATTTTTCCCACATATTAATAAAATGGTGGTCAGTAAAGGCAGATACAACTGCAAAAGTATGGGGGTAGTATATTTGGCAACCTGCTCCACCTGTCATAGTTTCTATGTGGGGAAAACAATCAGAGCCCTTTATAAAAGGATTTATGTTTATAAAAATAAAATTTGTTTGGCTATTAGAAATAAATATACTAATAATGCTTTAGTCAAACATGCTTTGGAGTGTTCTAACTTCAAGAAATTTGTATTTTTAGTGTGTGATGAAATAGATTTGTCTCCATTTGTCACAGAATTTAATAATGCCCTGGAAAACAAGGAGCTTAGATGGCAGGTTTTCCTCAGGGCAGATCACATTCCTGGTGTAAATGAGACCTTAAATGTTAAATGTCTTTTAAATAACAGACTATATTATTAAATAGTTTATTTGACAAGTATTATTATAGTAGGCACACATTTGTATGTGATATATGCTTTTTGTATACATGTCAAGTGTTATATTTCACATTTGATATTTTTGCCTTTAAGAAAATGGTATGTATTAATGAACAATTAGATGAATGGACATTTGATTGGTTTATTTATTAATCAAATTTTGTATTTAAACTGGACTAATTGATTTACTGGTCAGTTCTGAAGAAGTTTGTTGTGATTAAAACAAAAGAAAGTGCTAACTTAGCTTTAACTTTTTATCTGTGTGGACAGTCATCATTTTGTCTTTTTTTCACAGTTTTGTTCTGAAGGTTATTCTGGTTTTCGTGAATTTGGTGGTTTTTACATAACCTAATTTGCCTAATTTGATTTTGAGTGAGTTTCAAGGCTATTGCAGCTAAAAGTTGCATGGTTTGAGGATGTTGTCTTTTTCTGGCCCTTTCATCTGGCCTACTTCTAAAGTGTACAGGGCAATTCCTGTTCTCTAAAGGCTTGTTCTCTGTTGCAAGTGAATACTTTCAGATGGCTAAGGGTGCCTTTCAGCTGTCTGGTGGCCATCTTTTTTTATTCAGTATTTTCTTCTCTTTATTCTCTTTAACCATCACTCTGTTTCTGCAGACAGACATTTACTTTCCCCATCCTAACAATTAATTGCTGTGTTAGGGGTTAGAGTCGCCTATTCACGGTCCATCGTCCAGTCAGGTAACCAAACATATTTTACCTATGACCTTGTTCCCTTTTATGCTGTTAGCCCTGCTGTTGTGGGACTAGAGATATCTACATGGTTCCATAGTTGCACTGAGCCCCAGCTGCAGGGTAAAATGTTGCCTAATAGGCATACTATTCCATGTTCTTGCAACCCTTTGAGAGCCACCTGCTCTATTCCCCCATGGATGGGAGAACTGACACTAGATGCTCACTTCCACCCTTTCGAGTTGCCTGCCCCAGTGCCAGAACTTCCAGGTAAACTCAGGGCGCAAGCCTTTTGACCAGGAAGCTGCCATTGTTTGGAGGCCATCTATAATTCTGTTTGGGCTGTGCAGCTTGACTGTCGCAAGTAACTGATGGGAGGAAATGTCTGCATCTGTCAGGAGTCAGTAGTTGTGAAGAATGCAGTTACATCAGTATAGTCATGGCTGGGTGGTGTTGAGGGATGGTGCATGTAAATGCCCAGTGTTGTTAAGAAATGACATTGAACTGACTCTACCATCCTGTATTGTTTGTAACCCAACAGAGGTTGTATTTTTAGCTAGGGATGAATCACTTAACATTGCTGCATAGAGTTCCTTTTGGTGCATAGCATTTGCCCAGATGCTGGCCTGCCATCTCTATCCCCATCTGGCTTCACTTACTTGAGCTTAAATCACTAGCTTCATTTGGAAGTGTGTCCATTTGGCACACCAGTGGCTGACATCTTGGAACCACATACTGCATGATCCTGTTTTGTTTTTGTCAGTGTCCATTTCGCAAGAGCTAAGCCATGGAGGTAACAGATTTTTTTTAAAAGTTCATCACTTAAATAATAATACTGCTTATTGGGTTATGATTTCACAACAACACTAGTAAATGAAATGCAGAAAGTGAATTTTGAGTCAGCAGTCTTGCATTGTTGTAGCTTTTGTGTTACAAGGCAATAAGATCATGAAGTTAATGAAGTAATATAAATAAATAACAATTATGGCAGGGGGAAGGCACCGATGGGAGATTCTGTTGTCAACAATGGAGATCGGAAGAAAGGAAGGTAAGGGAGTCTCCTACCAAAAGTGGGAGGATTCATATTTTTGCTTTCAGCAGGTTTTTGAAAAATGCATTACTTCTTCTGTGGTGCTTGCTGTGTGCGTGTTGAAAATAGTGCGTGTGTTTGTGTGTGTGTGTGTGTGTGTGTACTCACTCATGTGTGGCAAATGAGAAACTTTCACTTACTGCACCGGTCTTCTTTCTCTGAGAATTCTTCCTATTGGCTTCTGAAGCTTTGCAGATACTAATATAATTACTAACATGAAGTTTATAAACAAAAACATCTGACCTGTTTAATTGCTGTAATTTTAGTTTATTAATCAAATTTGTGAAACTGATGGTACACAAGCAGGTGATATTTCCATCTATTAGCCGTTTTATATTTTGCTTAAAATTAATCATGATGGTGAGCAAATTTCTACAGCACTCCTTCTGGATTATGACAAATAGGCACTAACGCTGAGTGTTGGAAAATATAGTACATTAAAGAACAGCTGACATCTCTCTCTGGAAACTTTAAAAAAAACATTAAAATGACAATAGCTTGGTTTGCATTCATTAGTTGATGTGTCTTTCTGATTCTTAATAAATTATTAATAATGTGTAAAGCAGTATTACATTATAATATTTTACATTTTAGCATCCATTTGGATTTGGCTGCCTTTGCTGCTTTCTGTAGCTCTAACCATCTGCTATGTCATCATAATATGATGCGTTAAAAGTAAAGGTGATGTCATGGATATTATATTATAACATCAGGCTAGATTACATAGTCAAAAGAATTGAATGTGTTGGGAACAATGTTTTTATTTCTGGGCTTATTAGTTTGGTATTCATGCAGTAGAAAAATAAAAAATTGTTTCAGGAACAAAGTTTTTTATTTGTGGACATATTTTTTGGTGCTCAGTTTTTAGATAAGTAAATATTTTAAATGTAAGTTAAAGTAAACCACGATATGATTTTTTTGAGGTTTCCTAGACGTTGTCAGCTGCTTTTTAATTCACATCACCAGCCTGTCTGTTAGTCTCTTAAAAACTGACATATTGTATCACATATGAATATGTATTCTTTAGAGTACCATAAATAAATGAATGATGTATTTGTCTTTGTAAAACTGCTGTTGTCTTTTTCTTCTGTTTTCTTCTTTTGTGCTTTCATTTTTATTTTGTGTCTTGTGGAAATTGATGCAGTTGGTTGCAGGTGCAGAAACTCAACAGACAGTCCCAGGAACATCACCGTCTGATGATGACCGGTCAAAATCAGCACCAACATCTCCTTGTGATCAGGGTAGGAAAATTAATCCTGATATGTAAGCAAGTATTCGTGGTCTTCTACCTTAATGGTGAAATGTTTTGATGCACACAAAAAAGGACAGCTGTTTATTATTTCTGTATTTAGTCTGGTTCATCCTTTAGACCTCTGTTCTTGTTTTGGTTTATTCTACAAGGATGATTTTTAGCTCAGAGTTGCACACTTCTGGTTCCAGTGGCCTTACCAGGATGAAGCCATAAATTAAAGGCTCTGAAGTGTGTTCAGTATGAGTTCTTTGCTGAGGCAACATCTATTTGCAGTTGTTAAGTCTGTTTCCTTCCTTTACTCGGGGTGCACATAGTCAAGTCTTGCAGATTGTCCTTGGTTATCAACTATCATGTTCATGTGAAACATAATTGCCCTGTATGCAGTAATACATCTACTCCTTCACAGTTTATTTTAAGGTGATGGCTAAAATACCTTATCCATTTTCCACTGTGTCTGTTAAAGCAGTCTGCAGAAAAAGAGTACCTTCTGGTTTCTTTTGCCTGTATCCCTCCTTACTTATCTTAGCATTCTTTCGCATTGTTCACAGCCCTGGCTCCTAGGTTAGTGGTGACAGGGTTCGTGATCTAAATACCTGACAGAGATCCACATGACCTGTGATTATTTGGGGTCTAGGGTGCTGGATGAGACAGTGGTGGAGGGCTTTTGAAGTGACTTTCTGATTTTGGGGTAAAGAATGTCTCTTGTTAGTAGAAGTGGGGTATACAGCATACAGCAGATGGTGTAGGGGCATGTGCCCAGCTCTGCAAAGTACATGCGTATGCCGTAACCTCAAAGCATGAGCAGAGTTCATGAGTGTGCATGTTAGCTGCCTACAAAAAAGCTAAAGAAATAACAGCAAGAAAACAACAAACCTGCCATGCATAATGACACCATAAACACTGCTAGACAAAGAAAGTTCCAGCAGGCAAAACCAAGCCAGGTAAACACTGACTAAAATGGAAAAAAAAAAAACAGGAAACCACAGAAAAACAGTTTATTCATAATAAAAGCCTTGAAAAGCTTATGCAAATATTGCTTCATTAGAAGATACACAAGAGGACATTAAAGTTCACATTAAATAGGCACAATTAAAATACTAACATCAGTACGAAAACAATCACTGATCAAGTCTGATTTCCTTTGTTTTTTAAGTACTGGTTTAATACTAACAGATCCTTTTAGCTTGGGATATTTATCTGTACACAGCTGACTTAAGAAGTTATATTCAGATGTTCAGTTTGCATCATTAAATCTATTCCTAAGAGCTTTCTAGCACAATTTGTAAAACCACAAAATTAAGCTGGTGCATTTCACAAATGTCACTAATACGTTTATAAAGTGTATTTGTATTCCTGTGCCTTCTTGTATCAAAGAGGTGATCACAAATTTGTTCCTTTAACTTACGATTTGACTTTCCCACATAATATGCTGAGTAGACAATGTATAGTGCAAGAAAAACAATATTCTTGGAATTATAGTCTGCAGATATTTTCATATAGTATTTTCTGTGTGTAGTAAGATATATAAATGTTCTATTTTTTATATATGAATTTAGAAAAAAAGCTACACTGCCTGTGTAAAAATTTCCAAGTCTTATTGTGTGAAATGGTCAGTAATACTTTACCCCAAAGTACTTTATGTGTTGGGTTGATGGACTGACTGCTCTATACCGTGTGATTTGTATATAATATTTCCATTTCTCTACCTTCATGGTGGGATTCGATTGTTTTCTTGTTAAAGTCCAATTCTTAACTGGTCATATCTCAGGCATCAGTTATAATTTCAATAAAAAATATTTACTTGTATGGCTTTTTTCATATTTACTAGTTTTACAATTTAACAGGTATTACAAAATGAATGCACTGTAATATACAATACATAATGTAAGTTATATTAAATCTTAATTTGTTATAAGCTGCAAATCTGAATACAACTTCTTTGAATAAATGATTCAAGTTATAAATAAAGAATGGAGACAGAACAAAAATTACATCAGAATAGAAAAAAGTAATTGACTAAAACGTAAAATTAAATAGAGAAATTCTTCCCTCTGCACATCTTTGCTTGGGTTTCTTACCTGAAAAAGATTGTGCCCCAATATTCTACACTGTTTCTGTCTTTCTTCTCTTTGTTTATTTCCTTTCTTCAAGGATGTGCATACTTAAATTTTACAGTCTCTGATAGGCACTTTTTTGTGGGTTTTTCTTCTTCTTTTTTGGCTCATAAAACACGTTCTTTATTTCACAAATGGGTGACTACATTTTCAGAGTTTGAAGATCCCAGTGGAGGGTTTTGCCAAACAACCTTAGCAAGCAAAATTGAAAATGCATTCTGAAGGTCCAGCCTCCATGGCCTAGAAGTTGAGATGGGCTTCCTTAAGTGACAGGTTATTCTGTGCACAGCGCATTATATTGTTATTACATTTACCGGGGGTTGTGGGACTGCACTCCTTTCCATTCACCTACCCTACTGTCAGTTCCCACCCATCCCTGCTACCTCTGGATTTAAGCACCCACAACCTCAACCCCCACAAAGACAACCAGTCATAACACAAATCTAATCTATAATCCTCAATTAATAGGAGCTGACATAACTTAACTCACTGTGTATTGTTAGAAAAATACCGGATCCAAAGCAGTGAGGTTGTGAATTATTAAAATTATGAATTTGTCTAGATAATCATGTTTTTAGTAGTATTTTTCATCATTTTTTACATACTTTATGTACATTTATCATTTTTACTTTGGCAGTATATGGTCTCGTCGCTAGCGCCTAGGTTCATGAAATATGATATATTTTAGTATTTTATTACTAATATTTTTATACATCATACTACCCATATGTTACTTGAGTTAGTGTGATAATTGAGTGTATGCTTTTAAATTCTATACATGGCCATAATCCTGTATGATTGGCCCATGGTTTACGAATCAGCATTGGTGTACTATTTAAGTTGCCTTTTTAAATTGTAGTTTGTCTGAGGAAGTCTGTGTATTATTGCAGACGAAAAGCGCTTTATGTATTAAACTTCTTTCTAGTCATGTGACTGCTGTGGTTTAATAATTCACAACCTCACTGCTTTGGATCCGGTATTTTTTCTGAGTTTGTGCTAGTTTGGTTTTCATTTGTTTCATGGCTTCCGGAACAGCTAGCAGCGATGGTTTTTCTCCTAATGCTACTCCAGCATTACTTAGGAGCTGTAATAGTGCTCTTCCAGCACCAGCTACTTTGTCCACAGCTGCACAGGACAGTTTATTTGACTCGCTATTCCAGAGGATGGAATCGCTTTGTGCGAGACTGGACAAGCTTGACACTCAACAGCAGGATATGAAAAATCTTTTCCTGCCTTTCGTGAATAATTCAAAGTCTACTATGCAACCAGTTAACACTCTTGCATCCCCTTCTTTACTGAATGAACGTAGTGAACTTGGCGGTTTGAATTCATCAAATGGTAGGGTGTTTCCTACTACTGCTCCTGACCCTTTGCAACGGCTAGGAACAAGTATTTTATTAAATCCAACTAATACATCTAATGTTGGCGTGGAACAACCTTTGAACAGTGGCATAGCAGGTGATTCACAGAGACAATCCTGTCTTACTGAACGAACGGAGCAAGTTAATAATCATGCGCCTAGCAGCCTGCTTGATGGGGCTCCGGTATTGGGCAACTGGCTGTCTGAGGATTTCGTTTTTTCAGAATATGGGCAAAGGGCAGCCCGCACGATGCCTAACAGCACACCTGACAGCCAAGAGGTAAACAATTTATTAGCTGATAAACTGAAAACATTTGACAAACTTTTACTTAAGGTCAAAAAATTAAAACTGGAAATTTCCTACTTTAACGAATGCATTGCTTGTAATGTCATCCCAAAAGGCCTGAGACATTTTCAATACCCAACAGGGCTGGTTTTGAATTCTGACTTTCACAAAGAGTTAATTAATCTCTTTGACCAACAAGGCCTGGACTTACTTAAATTAATGATCAAGCATTACTCACTATGGGTGGTACAATTAAATGAAGAAATCGCTGTTTTGGACACCTCTATCAAATCCCATGAGGAATTTAGCAGGTACAAATATGATTACAGTAGATGCTTTAGTAGCATCGACCAGTACCTGACTAAATTAAAGTCCAATAAGGTTAAGAAATTAGAGCGTGACTTGAAGGCGTATGAATTAGGGGTGGCTTATCCACCTCCTGCGCCTTCACAAACATGGAATCCTAACACCAACAACGTTAATATACCCACTACTGCTAGCGGTAGTGAGGTTCTACCCACTAACATTAGAGAGCTGGACTCATTCGGAGACACATTAGTGGATCATGGCGTTAGGAGGAGTGAGAGGTTACAGAATCGGAGACAACAACCCGCTTATAATGCTACTCACACTGGCCAGCAACAGGTTTTTTACAACACCAGCCGTCAGGGGGCCATCCCAAAACAGAGGAACAAATTACAGCAATCAACCAGGGCGAAACAACAGAATCAGAATTTTCAGGGACAGTAGATACTAGGTTCAATCGTAACCTGGCTCTACCTTTATACACCTGTGAGGCCCTGGACTGTACAGTCACTGTTGCTCCTAGTATGGATTTTTCTTTGAATTTAGCCAATAATTCATTGGTAGATGTGGTTAATACTCCGGTTCTTTCCATCAATGAAGTGGTGAAACCTGTGATTTCCACCAACCAACTAGGTGACTTTAATATTTTTAACTATTCAACAGTGTCTATCCCAGACGAACTTGCTGACTTTCTTTCAAAAGGGCATACCTATGTCCCCCAACAAAAGTTTGATTTAGTCAACACTATTATTGACATAAAAATGTTTGCTCGTAAATTGAATTTTAACCTGTTGTTTGAACCTAACACCACTAGTAACAATGTTCCCTACAATATCAAGGTCCCCAGTATGTTTAATCCGCCTTTGCACCCCTTAGTCCAAGCTTTTGAGAACAGTTGCGAACTTGATTTGAGATTTAGCAATTTGCATTACTTTGATTCAGGTACCAATGACTTGGCCAAAGATTAAATGTTATTATTGGAATTTGTTAAGTCACATTCCTTAAGAATTTGTAAGCCTGACAAGGGAGGAGGAGTTGTAGTTTTTGATAAAGTTGACTATTTTGATAGGATGCTTGACCTGCTCTCAAATGATGCATACTCGTTAAGTTCTAGATCTGAAGTTAATAATGCTTATCGCAGCATCAAAAATACCTTAGATGAAATGCTACTTGAGGGCAGACTTGACCAAGACCAACACAAATATCTTACTACTTTATTTCCTAGATTCCCTTGTATCTTTGGTATACCAAAGATACATAAGGACCTCCTCAACCCACCTATGCGTCCTCTAGTTGATGGACGTGGATCCCCCACTTACCCTTGCGCAAAATTGGTAGATACAATACTACAAAAATATCTGAAGGATGAAGAGCAAATATGTAAGGACTCCTGGTCTTTTTTAGCTAAAATAAATAACATTACATTTAACAAAGAGTATAATTTCTTGACAATAGATGTCAAAGATTTATATACGTGCATACCTTTACAAATAGCTATTGACTGGGTAGCCTTTTTTCTTAAAAGCAAGGGTGCCCCACCTCATGAAATATCTCTTGTTATTGAATTATTGGATATGATTCTATACAATAATTATTTTATATTGGGAGAGAATTTTTACCTCCAAAAAATTGGGGTGGCCATGGGGTCGCCCTGTGGGGCCAGTCTGGCTAATATTGTGATGTCTTACTGGGAAAGGAGGAATGTACTTAATAACTCACCACTTATGTCCAAGATCAAGTATTACACCCGGTACCTGGATGATATTTTCATCCTTTTAGAGGGTAGAGAAATTGATAGTTTACTATTATTAGATCATTTTAACAAGTCAACTGACTTTTTATCTTTTACTTCCACTTTCAACACTGAGGCGATAGCTTACCTAGATGTTTGGTTGGTGAAAAATTAAGTACTCAATAAATATGCAGCTAGTATATATAGGAAGCCAACACACTCTAATTCATTTCTTCACTTCAGTAGTTGCCACCCGAGCTACCAAAAAAGGTCAGTAGTTAAGGGCCAGCTCGTACGAGCAGCTCGGATGGTCAGCTTAGATGATGACTTCCTTAAGGAATGTAATATACTTAAGAATATGTTCCTACATAGAGGCTACCCGTTAAATTTACTAGACAATCTACTTAAGGAAGTTATTAATAAAAGAACAAGAGGGATGTACCAACCTATACTTAACATCGCCTCAATATGTGAACCTGAGTTTAGGTCAGAACCAGTGGGTGAAGTAAATTTATTACTTGACTTTCATCTTAATAATACTAAATTAATTCTTACATACTGCCCCACTAGCAGGTTTATTATGGACATTATTATTAAGAATTGGAACATGTTTCGTTCTAACCATTTAGTCCTTAATAAAGTGGGTGATAGACCTGAAGTTACCTACAGAAGAGGCAAAAATTTGAAAGGTTTATTAGAACAACCGGAGGTGAAATGTAGTCGAACCCCTGGTATGTTTAAATGCCAAAACTGCAACCAGTGCAGGTACATTTTTGAATCTAATAGATTTAAGATCAATAACATCAGATTCGACATTCGGTGTAGATGCACTTGTAACTCTAGAATGGTTGTTTACCTAGCATTATGCCAGAAATGCACAGGATTTTATGTTGGCAAAACTGAGCGTAGATTAAGAATCAGTAAAGCCAAACAGGAAAATGCTCTTGCCAAGCACATTATTCAGTATAAGGACCACCATTTTAGATACATGGTGATTGACCAGATGCACGACACCATCAGAGGGGCTCCCTTACATTTACTTCTGGAAGCATCAGAATTACGTTGGCAGATTAGATTAAATGCCTATGTCTTACCAGGTCTTAACGAAGGTTGCTCTATTAGCAGCCTCCTTAAATTAAAGAATTTGTCTAGATAATCATGTTTTTTAGTAGTATTTTTCATAATTTTTTACATACTTTATGTACATTTATCATTTTTACTTTGGCAGTATATGGTCTCCGCTTAAGCGTCTAGGTTCATGAAATATGATATATTTTAGTATTTTATTACTAATATTTTTATACATCATACTACCCATATGTTACTTGAGTTAGTGTGATAATTGAGTGTATGCTTTTAAATTCTATACATGGCCATAATCCTGTGTGATTGGCCCATGGTTTACGAATCAGCATTGGTGTACTATTTAAGTTGCCTTTTTAAATTGTAGTTTGTCTGAGGAAGTCTGTGTATTATTGCAGACGAAAAGCGCTTTATGTATTAAACTTCTTTCTAGTCCTGTGACTGCTGTGGTTTAATAATTCACAACCTTACTGCTTTGGATCCGGTATTTTTTCTGAGTTTGTGCTAGTTTGGTTTTCATTTGTTTCACTGTGTATTGTTACTGTACCAAGCAAAGAAACTTATCTTTATTTATGCCCCAAACATTTTAATCCATTATACCCTGCTAGTAGTTATACACCAGCATTACCTAATGCTCTCCTAGTCACTTTGTTCTACTTTCTTGTCTGTCTCACCAACTATCATACTTTCCCAATACAGAAATATACCTCACCCACTTATGCACATCTACCCAACAGATCTCCAGCCCACCTCTCACTTACCATATCACCTAGCCTCTACCACTCTCCCAGCATAGAACTGTTCAGCTACAACTATATAAAAGTGAACTTTCCAAACACCAGGGCACCAATAACACTAAAGCGAAAGCCAATGTGTTTATACACTTTCCTGCACAAAAGAACAACTTAATTAATCAGTGGATACATTCACCCAAACCATGGTCCCCTCCATCAGCAGCTGTACACTGACCAAACCACACTCGATGCTCATACTACTAACACACACATTTATCTTCCAAACATAATCTCCATTTGTTAAATATGAATCTGAGAAGCAAATGTAATAAAATCCATGACACCCAGGCCTACCATACCATGCTGTGCACGCTCCCAATATAGTCATAGCCAAAGAAACCTGGCTAAAACCAGAAATATTTAATAATGACATACACCCCTCCACGATTTAACATGATATGCATTGATAGCATAAACAGGTGAGTAACAGGTATTGCAGTTCTCTATAAAAACTCTAAATATAACCCTAATTAAACAAGAGATCCCAAAGTTTAACAATGCCGATATCATTTTACCAACACTAAAAATAATAATAATCTGCATCTGAGCTTTATATATCCCAGCAGGTAACAACATCAATACTGTAGAAAGTCTCACTCGCTGGATAGCTCATAATGTCCAATATGAAACCCTTATCCTTGGAAGCTTCAGCATAGACTGCCATCTTATAAACAGTACTGCCTCAACAGAATCCACAACTTTATAGGGCTTTACTCAATTAATTTCATCTCTAACTGGAATAGACAAAAACTCTAGCAAGCAGTTGTCCTTAGACTGGGTGCTCACCAGTAAACTAGTCAAAATAATTGCAGTTGGATGTTTACCAGACCGTAAGTGATAACCTGCCAACATGCACCATTAGAAGCTGTCATAGCCAGGGCAAATAAATGATATCCAACCAAATACAAAATTCAACCAATATTCACAAAGCTACCTCTGTTAAAACACTTTCTTAGAGTAATTGGAATATACTAAAAATATATGCCTTACACTCTGCAGTCTCCAACTTCAGTGATATTTTCCCAAAAATCTGTAGTGACTTGGCCCCAGTCTACAGTCCAGTCCAGTCCTGCACCATGGCTAACAAAGGAAGCAAAACAGCTAATATTAGACTGTGACTTAGAATAGAAAGAGCTGTAAAGATAAGATTTGTAACTCAGTACGGGTGTTTAGACACTAAGGAACAATAATAAACTCCATGTCAAACTAGATAAGCAAACCTACTATAATAAGCGTTAACACACAACATCAAAAAACCCTAAACCTTTCTGGTCATCCCTAAATAATTTACTACACCGTGGCCAAACTACAACTCCTTCCCCAACAAACAGTAACTGCACTGAATCAGTCTGCTCCCAGTTAAAGTATTACTTTATAGAGACCATATTGTCCTTTTTAACATCAACCCTGCCACTTCTGTCTCTTCCCCCATCAACAAATCCAAATCTCTCTCATAACTTCAATCTCATCCCAGAACCTACCTCTGCTATAAAAAAGCTTCTACTGAAATTGAAACCCAACACCTTGGCTGCTGATAAACTCCCATCAGAATTTCTAAAAATAGCTGCTGACGCTATTGCTTTCCCCTTCTTTGAACTGGTAAAGAGGTCCATTTCTAATAGATATGTTCCTGTTATTTGGAAACGTTCCTATATTATTCCATTACACAGAGTCGATACATAAACTGACTTTTACATTTATAGGCCCATAGCTGTCCTCTCCACACTTTCAAAAATACTTGAAAAGTGTAGCCACACGCAACTCATAAAATGTCTCAGCTCCAAGAAGCTACTTTCCAGAACACAGCATGGTTTCAGATCCCATCACAGTCCAAACACTGCCCTAATACATTTTACTAATACCATAAATCAACTTAGAAAGAATTGCAAACTTGTGTCAACAATGTTTTTAGCCTTTTCTAAAACATTTGACACAGTATCACGTCAATATTGACTATCTGAACTTGCTTCCATCAGAGTTTCTTAGTACTCCCTAACATGATTCCTTAGCTAACTGTCTGAAAGAAAGCAAAAAGTCAAATGGCACCAGGATTATTCCCCATTCCACCCTGTCACCATAGGTGTTCCCCAAGGCTCAATCATTGAATCACTCCCCTGTAACATCTTTATAAATAAATTCCATGCTGTCACACAACGCACAAGCATCATCCAGTCTGTCTGTGATTCAGCATTTATATGTGCAGTGTCAACTCCATAAATTTACCCAAACTTCTTTTACCTCTATAGAAACCTGGCTAAAAAAAAACTCATGCCTGCCCCTTAACCCAAATGAAACAAAATGAATGCTCTTCACCCCAAAATAATGTAACAGTCTTTCTTAATTACATCAGGAAACAACACTAAAATAGAAATAAAAAAGTTGCACACAGCAAACTCCTAGAAGTTGTCATTGATGAAAATCTCAGATTTGACTGCCTTATCTCATAAACCATAAAAAAGACCAATCAGAGTTTGGGCTCCTTCTAAAGAGCCAAGCACTACCATACAGACCTAGTACAGTAAGCATTAAACCCACTCTACTTACTCCCAGCCCTCCTGTATGCATCACCTATCTTGACTAACCTAGATAAAAGTCTTGAATCCTAACTAGCCTCTTGCTGTAATAAAATTACTAAATTTGCCACTAAGTCAACACAAAGAACCCACTACTGTCAAGCCTAGAGACAACTTAACTGGCTTGAATTAAGCAGTGTCCTAAAATGCTCACAATTAGTTTCTGTATATAAACTGATTTATGCCTTACAATAACAAAAAAATCTTACTGCCCTTCAAGGCACCTCTGCTCTGCCAACAAATTCTTATTAAAAATATGTAAGTGTAATACCTCAGCTGGAGGCTCACTTTCCTCCTGCTGTGTGTCCTAAGCAGAGAACACCCTCCCAGCACATTTCAAACTCACTGGCAAACTAGCACCCATTCAAAGGCTGTTCAAACTAAGTCTGACTACATCCTGGTCATGCTCACACTCAGCACCAGGATGACTCGCAGGTATCCTGGCATTTCCTCCATCTTTCTTCCCCGTTCCAACCTACTCCCTTTCTAATAATATGCACATCATTCTGTCTCTCTGTCTTTCCCCTTTTTCTAACTTCACCTAAGTCTTTTCTAACTTTTTATCTCCTGTACCTCACTCTAACCTCTACCTATACTCTCAGAATGCCTGCACCTCCTTGCAGTGCTTGCAGTGTTGATGTTACAACATTTCCCATTTAAAGCATAAATCCATTTACTTCTTGCAGGAATTTAGAGCTACCAGAAATATATTTATATACATATATTGCTGTATATACTTTTCTTGTAACCTTTTTTTTTTTTTTTTGGGGAAATGTAACTGCTGTTTTTCTAGGAACTGTCTAAATTCACTTGTTAATATAATTGTACTGAGGTGGAGCTTTTGTCCCTTGGCCTCTACTGAAAAGGGTCTTTGCCTAGTCTGGCTTTCCTGGTCAACAAAGCCAAATACGCGCGCGCACACACACACACACACGTACATGTATACATATATCTATATATATATATAGATATATATGTGTGTGTGTGTATGTGTGTGTGTGTATACATATATATATATATATATGAGCAAAAATAATTTGGAGGCAACAGATAGTTAATTCCTTGAAAAAATTATGTGCACAGTAATTCAAACATTTTGGAGCGAATTAAAATTTTAATATGTATAAAATTTGCATGCAGAAGCAGTGCAGATAGAAATTGTATAATAAATATTCAGTAATAGCTCACGTTAAGTTTTCTATAGTATGTTAATTGTTGTGGATTCATTTGACATTTAGAAATGAGTTTGATGACAGATGTCTGTTTGAAAGTTAGAAGTATAGAAAGAGAAAACTGGTAACTATTAGAAGGCAGATTCAGAGAATCCGATTAAAGAATTAGAGTGCCAGCTTAGTGTAGCAGTGGTAGTGCTATAGGGAAATAAAATAGATGGATGTGACATTTGTATTAGTACAATAGGGAAAACCGAGATCAGAATGTGGTTTTACGTAATGTGTTGGTCATATGTAACAAACTTGGGTGGCGAGGCATGAATGTGGGCATTCTGGGAAATTGTACTGCAGGAAATGAGCACAAAGATGTATGTAAAGTCAAAAAAGGAGGTTGTGTCTAGAAAGTCTGTCAAGCTAAAATGTCAGTGGGGTGCACATAAAAGGCTCAAATGAGTACTTGTGGCACAAAATATCAGGGAAAGTTGGAAGCTAGTTAGGAAGGAATAACATGAGAGATTCAAAGATGGCCGCCATTCTGTAGATACTGCATATCTACAGCTCTTCAGATACTCGGAATAAAAATTAACCCTGAGGATATACTGCAAGTTTTTCTACACTAATTGTTGGCTAAAATTAATCTACTACAACTAAATATCGTCTGAGAGGTGAAGGAACTGGAGGAAAATAAACAAATTAACAGGATTGGATCTGATTGACTGTCTGACTATGAACAGAGTAGTAAACAAAGGAACTGTCTGAGTAGTAACCTTGGATATTTATCATTCAGCTATACTAAAGATCTGCTTTGCTCCACAATGTCAAAAGAAGATAAAAATATGGAAACAACAACAACAAAAACTAAATTATCAGAACTTCAGTCGCCAGAAAAAGATTTAACAACAAAAAGACAGAAGATTACAAAGCAGCAGGAACTTTCAAAAGCTGGAATGAAAAATAAACCGGATCAAATGGCTAATATGGAAGATATTAAAATTGCTTTGTTACCTATCCAAGAAGCTTTAAAAGAATTATCAAACCAGGTGCATTCTTTTGGTGCCACATGCACTCAAATTCTCGAAAGAATAGATAAATCAGAAGCCAGAATATCTGAAAATGAGGACAGAATAACATTGCTTGAAAAAAAAAAAACAGACATTCATGACCTGGATATTCAGTCTATGCAAAATAAAATCCTGGATTTGGAGGCACGATCCAGAAGGAACAATATAATTATCAGAGGAATCCCAGAATCTATCCAATACAATGATTTAATTTCTACCATTACACAAATACTTGAAATGTTGTTTAATGACTCGGACATAGCTAAACAAATAGTCATAGAAAGAACCCATAGAGCTCTCAGAGAAGCACAAGCCTCAAACATACCTAGACCAGTATACGTCAAAATACTCAACTACCAGGATGTAAACAAAATAATTTTAACTGTTAAAAAAAATGGAGGTTATATTATGTGGCAGAATAATAAAGTTTCTATGGCTCAGGATTTACCATTGCAAATAAGGCAAGCTAGACAAGCATTATCTCCATACTGTAAGTTCCTCATTGAAAAGAACATCAAATTTCAAATGAAATATCCTAACATATTGATTTTTACAGTCGAGGGTTCCAAATACTCCATATCTACAAAAAAAGAAGCAAAAGTTACCTTTTTGAAGATTTTTAAGTCCCTTCCAGCTTCGGAAGATTGATCTGGCCATCCAGTCTGTTTGCAGCAACGTGGATCCTGGGATTCCATGCTTACTATATTTCGAGGCTTCAAAATCCTTTGTTTGTTCTTTTTTCTTCTCTAGGCCCCTTGGTAAATGTTTAACTAGTTTATTTTTTCAGTTCCAGCTCGTCCACGAAGATTTTCCAAACTTTTATGGCTCTTACGAACTGAGCCCCTTCGTGAAGTAACAGGAAGTCCTTTAGGTGCTCCTGAGGGTCCGCTTTCGAGGTGGCGCATCCGGAAGTCCGTCCGCTTAATGGTTCCCCCGTCACGAGCTCGAAAACAGGATTACAAGCTCAGGAAGCAGGAAGATCTCTGTTGAGGAAGTGGAAGCTACTTGGACTGTAAAACGAGCATTCGTGGACATTTAAAGTATGTAATATGTTTTACTGATTTAAAGGGAACTGTGGATTCATTCAGGTATGATTATAATTGAATTAAAAATGTACTGCTTCAAAATGTGTCATTTAACGGATTGCTTAGAAGTATTATAGCTTTACTATAGTTATTCTTTTTCCTTAGGTATGTTATACTGAATATTGTTGTGTTAATAACCTGGTAGTATATTTTTAGTATTTCTTTTTCTGTATTACTGATGTGTTTTAATACTGCAAATGTTTAGATAATAAGGGGATTTGGTGTTGGGATAAATACTAGATAAAGAGACCATGAGACAGTATATTGTGCGTTCTCCAGGAATGTGAAGGTTAGCTTCTTTATGTACTGGCATGTGGTTCTGACTGTTTTGAGAACTGTGTTACTTAGTTATCACTTTACAAATTTAATTATATTATCCAGTAAAGTGAAGTTAGAGTCCTATTTTTATTCACCTTATTTGATGACATGATAATTCTAGATAATTTAGGCTACATAAAGAAAGTCAGATTTAATATTATATTTGAATGTTAAACATTTGCTTTCTCCGTAGTTCTTTTTCTCTCTTTTAATTAACAATACATATGGTGAATTACCTTTACTTTAATAATGTTATTGCTTCATAGGTGTAGTGCCACATACTTGACTATTTTAGATTTAAATATGGTTGTTAGGTAACTTAATGAGATACAACTAATTAGTATAAGTAATAATATATGAGAACTATTAGTGAGGTATGATAGTAAATATAAGTGTAATCAAGACTGTTTAGTTGATAGGCTTAACTATATAATGTGTACAAGAGCTGTGGATATTCATCAGTGTTTATTAGGGAATGTTTGGATTAGGCTTTGTAGAGTTAGATGTAGCTTTTATAGGTTTCTTGCATGTTTTTGATGTTATATTTTGTAAGATAAAGAATAGATGTTTAGTGAAGTTATTTAACTATGAAAGTTTAAACAGTGTAAAAAACCTATGTACGTCCTGGTCCAGGGGAATAGTGGATAGGCACTGGTTAGGGATGGGATGTCAAGATTGCTTCCAGACAATATATATTGTGCTACTATACTCGAATTTAATACTGTTTCTCAATTCTAAAATATTTTTAAACGAATTAAAGATCTTAGTATGTGGGTAATAGACTCATGGAATACTAAAGGGCTCCAGAACATGAAAAAAAGGAAATTATTTTTTCATTTATTTTTCCAATCAAAGGCATATTTTATCTTATTACAAGAAACCCACTTGACCAATGACCAATGGGCTGTCCTTAAAAGTAAGAAATGGATTAGAGAGGTGGTAGCTTCAGAGGGGACAACTAATAGTGCAGGAGTGGCTATTATCATTAAAAATCAGTATCAAGAGAAAATTCTAGATTTTAAAATAGACAAAGAGGGAAGATGGTGTTATGTGATTCTCTCATCTACACTTTATGATAAACCTGTGGCACTTATTAATATATATGCCCCATGTACCAATCAACAACTTTTTATAGCATCACTTTATTTTATCCTGACTCAATTTAATAATTGTTATATAATAATAGGAGGTGATTGGAATGCATATCAAGATCCCAAATTAGATAAATCAAGTTCACACAGGTCTTTTAATAATCAAGCAGTGATAGCATTAAAGGAACTTAAAACAGATTTTAAATTATATGACCCATTTAAATACACAAACAATCAAATAAACTCAAATAACTTTACATTTTATTCAAGTTGTCATAAAATGTGGTCTAGGATTGATTTTTTTCCTAATTTCAGACGTACTAATTACTTTAGATCCTTGTGTATCTATACAAGCTCGACACTTATCGGATCATTCTAGAATCACATTAATTTTTAACAAAGACACTAGAAATAGTAGGCGTCATAGAGGTTATAATTGGTCTCTAAATCCGTATTTATTAAATAAAGAAGACATAACCAAAGAAATTCAAGAGGCCTGCAATCACCTACTAGTTAATCTTTCTAAACACCGGCATCCATCTGATATAGAATGGGCAACGACCAAAGCACAAATAAGAGGAATTTTTCTCCAAAAGGCTACTTATTATAAGAAAATACAAACTAGAGACATACAAGAATTAGAAACTAAAATTAAGTTACTAGATCAAGATTTAATTGGGAACTATAGTAAACAAACTGAAACTGAGTTATTAAAATGTCAAAAAGATCTTTTTTTACTACAAAATAGTAAATTGTCATTTTATGAACAGAAAATACTGGTAAAATACGCTAATCATATTCAGACCCCATCAAAAGCACTAGCTCGTATCATTAATCAATGGAAAATGCCTTCTCAAATTTCTGAATTACAGTTTAATAATAAAAGATATACCAATACTGAAGACATTATGAATACCTTTGAATTAATATTCTCTCAAATTTATGGCGAACATCAGGAATTACTTATAAATAAGAGTAATGACGATTTTTTGCAGAAGATTACTTTTCCGAAAATTGGTGATGAGTTTCATGAGAGTTTAATCAAACCAATTTCCTCTGAGGAGATAACAGATACAATTAATAATTTGAAGCCATATAAAGCTCCAGGACCGGATGGTTTGACTTCTGAATTTTACAAAACTTTTTGTGATATATTGAGTAAAATACTTCCACAAGTATTTAATTATATAATTAACAATAAAATTAATGATCTGCATTTTAATGCTTCGAAAACAATTCTTATACCAAAAGAGAAGGCAGATCTTCAAAATCCGGATAACTATAGACCCATTTCACTTTTAAATATAGATATGAAAATTATGACATCTATTTTAGCCAATAGATTGAAGAAGGTAATAAACCTAATAATATCTGATGAACAAGCTGGCTTTATAAATGGTAGACAAACTACTGATAATACGTTATCACTTCATACACTCATTTCTTATGCCACTCATAAAAATCTTAATGTTTACGCACTCATAATTGATGCTCAAAAAGCTTTCGATAGAGTTAATTTAAAATTTTTGTTTGATATTTTATCATATTTCAATATACCCCAAGATTTCATTTTAACATTAAAAAAGTTATATAATAATCCCTAAACAACTTTATATATTAATAAAAGTTTCTCAAAAAGAATACAAATTAAGAATGGTACCCATCAAGGATGTCCGCTATCTCCTATATTATTCAATTTATATTTAGAACCACTATTTTTACATATTAACCAAAATATTTATCATAATGCTCCAATAATATATGGTACGAAAATTTCTATGGCTGCTTTTGCTGATGATCTTAATATTTATTGTACGACGCCTGTTTCAGATACTAAAAAGATATTAAAAGCAGTGGAAGATTTTGCAGAAATATCTAATTACAAAATAAATTAAAAAAAAAAACAATTTATTTCCCTTAAAGACGCCTACACCCTTTTCGCTTTTACCATTGATAGGTCAGGTAAAATCCGAAGAAAAAATAAAATGTTTAGTTATTGTTTTCTCAACAGATAATAGAGACTTTTATGTGAACAATGTTAAGCTAATTTGGGATCATATACTGTCTGATTTAAAAAGATGGAATAATCTGAAATTACCAATAATGGCAAAGACTTCAGTTATTAAAATGAATGTTCTCCCTAGAATATTATATATTTTTCGAGCTACTCAAGTCTCAATTTCTAGGAAATTCTTTAAACAACTTCATACGGAATTAGGTAGATTTGTATGGGAACCTAGGAAAACTAGAATATCCTATGATAAACTGATGACTCCGAAAAATAAGGGTGGTTTAGAATTACCGAATTTTGAAGCATATTATTTAATAATAAATGCTAATAGAATTCTAAGAGTGGTTAACTTTGACAAGTCCAGTACTAAATGGTCACCCAAGTGGTTGATTCTGAATTACAAACATGTTGTTAAATTGGGTATTAATTTTAAGGCATTACCTTTTTTAAATAAAGATACCTTTAAAATATACGCTTTGATGGAACATATTAGATTATATATAATATCAATACAAAACCTGTTTAAATCACTAAATCTCTTACAGTATATGATGACCTTCCAACCATTTCATAAGAACCCGGATTTGAAAATCGGTAATCAATTGATAAATCTCAAAAAATTCCCACTTATAATTGATTTAACTATACTTGATTTATATCCCTTTCTTGGTATCTCAATACACGACATGTTAAGAGAGTTGAGCCTTCCTAACTCTTATTTAATTATAATGAGACAATTAAAGGATCTTTCAATAACTTATTTTAGTAATTTTAAAATTAAAGAAGAAGACTTAACCATTTGTTCAATCTTATGGCAAACTCTTATGCAGGACTTCAAATATATAACGGCTTCATATAATTTGATAAAAGATGTGAAATATAATAACCAAATACTCTTATCCAAATATTGGAAGGATAAATTATTACCGATTGATGATAATAAAATATTGAAAGCAATTAATCTAACCTTAAGATCAGTATCTCTTCAAAAGTTATTTACTCAGCTGATGATATTTAATAATGCTTACTACACTCACCTCAGCTTACATAAATTCAACTCGAAAAATTCACCTAAATGTCCATATTGTATTGATCAAACCGCTGACCTTTTACACATGTTCTGGAGCTGTAAATGTATATTCAAACTTTGGAATTCTCTAAAAATTCAATTACAAAAAATGGGTTATCAACAGTCCACACTTTCTTGGGAGTTTATGATTCTTCATATTCCTCCGAATGACTTGAACAGATCCCAAATTATCATACTCATAAATATTTTCTTGTTAATGAAGCTTTATATAGCTACAAATTGGCTGAATCCATCTTTGACTTCATGGGAAAACTTTAAAAGTGTAGCGATAAAACATATTTTAGCACATAAATTACTAATTAAAGACCATAAGAAAAATATAAATAATACAAAAATATGGGAGCAAATCTTTAACATTGTGTTAGCTTAATGTTCTAATCCACTTTTCCCCAGAAAGTACATATTTAATATGGAGATTAGTATAGATAAACCTTATATTGATATTAGATCTTTTTTCCCCTTTTTTTTCTTCTTTCTTTTTTCTTTTTTAATACCTTTTTTTAGAATTTTATCTTAATGTATAATGATCTTATGTAACTGTTGGAAGCATTCATGTATATAATGTACATATGTTGTAGTGTTGTATTAACAATTGGAAAAGAATAAAGATTTATTATTGAAAAAAAAAAGGAAGGAATAACATGAAGTTAGACGTTAGTTTGTAATGAGATTAATTAATGTATCTTGGTACAGTGTGGCAGGTAATAAAGAACGGGAAAGGTTAGACGTGGAAATAAAGTCCAAAAAGCAACAAAGGATCTTTATGGATGTGGGTATTGAAATAAGTTAAGAGTACTGTATGCAATCAAAATGATTTTGAGATATTGGATTATAGAAATTTTATAAGATGTTGTGTAGTAAAGCCACGAGTGTTGATTTGGCATGCTGTCAGGACCATTTTACAATTAGATAGTTCTTTAGGCGTGATAGAAATAGTTTGCAGTTGCATTCTTTTCTGAGTTTGTTTGGAATTTAATTAGTAGACTGAGAATAGTGAAGCTCCATGGTGATTGATTTCTGGATAAGTAGCAGCTTCTGCTTCTTTGATATGAGCTTTCTTAGATTGAATATATTTGCTTATGGCAGGGTGCCTCTCAGTTTTTTCTCTTTATACATTTATTAACCAGTTAAGCCCACAGGACACAAGTGTCCCTTTTCAGGGGTGACCCAGGAACACTGGTTAAGTAACTTGCTCTGAGTCACACAGAAGGCAAATGGACTTGCAAGGAATCAAACCCTGTACCTTTGGTTATAGGAAGTAGCTCATTAATAGTGCAGAGCCTTAGTGCACTGCACTGACAGATGACTTAGGATGTTATGAACCGGTCTGGGAGATGATTAAATTGTTCCTTGTTGTAGCTAGTTTACTTTTCGTAATGTAATAAAGTGAAGAATTCTTATACAAAGGTTAGTGGCAAATTGGATTATTTTTTATAGGTCTGCTGCAGTTTGTTTAGGTAGGTACATTGGAAATTTGTTAGGATAGTGGGCTCATTGAGGAGGGCTGATAGAAATAGGGATTGAGTAATGGTTAAGCAAGTATTGCACTGTTAAAATAACTTCAGAAAGTGATGACATATTTAATGGAATCATCACTGAAGAGGTGCCTGAACTTCTTAAAACTATTGTTAAAGAACTATTAAGAGAAGGCCAACTATGATGCATTGTATTCGGTGCTGTTCTACTTGGTATGACAGGTGAGTTGTATTGGCTACAGTGAAGAGGATTAAAGCATCAGTCAAAATGTGATGTTTAGGCAGCTATTAAAGTGAATTTTATCAGTAGCAGTAGTTTGAAGAGACAGAACAAAAAAAATGAATGTGTTTTAAATATAGAAATGTGTATGCTCCTGTATAGGACCTCCTGGTGTTAACTTATAACTAGCTTACACCGCCTTTGATTCTAGAATGAGAAATCAGACCAGTTAACCCTACCCTCTTTATTAAACCAAAGGAAGAAAAATAGTAAGACATCAGAGGACTCTTTAGGGACTCAGTGGATTACAGCAACTTCCCCAGTAAGTAGCATACAACAAGGCTGGAGATTAGGTTGGGGTTGGAGTGATATTACGACTGAACTGACAATTTAATTTGATTCCTGAAGGACAGAACTGTGTAGATAGTAACCATGTCATAGGTAGGTTTCTTGTTTGTTTTAGCAAGGTTGATATTTTGATGCCTTTTAATTGACTGTTGAAAATATTCTTTGTCTACCTGTAATATTTTGCATTATATTGGGATCTCCTCTGATCTTTTAAAATTGTTTTTGTTTAAAAAATGTTTCATATCACAAGTGCAGTACCCAAAAGTCAGAGTTCTGTCAGTCCAAAAAATCAACTGTGATTCAGTAGAAAAATAGTGAAATTGAAATCTTGATGTTAACACCATTAGATTTGCAGGGGGGTCTTTAATCTCTCCACCCCCACACCCCTGCCACTTACACATGCTAGCTCTAAGTTCTCTATACCTTAGAGCAGGGGTGTATGTGCCAAGGCACTACAAGCACAGAATTAGTATATGAGCTTCCATTTCCACTTGTATCTCTTTTTGACTGTTGCAGTTCCTTGAAATTTTACAGGCATTTGGAAAGTACGACACTATGCATCTGTGTTTGGATGCTAACATGCATTGTGGATGAGGCATTTCATAAATGGGAAAAGGAAAACATAGTGTAGCATAAAATCATATGTGATGCAAATTAGTTGTAGTGTCAGAAGTACAAGATAATACAGCTAAAGAAAATAAAACTGTTATGACTGGGTTTAGCTTGAAAATACATGTTTCAAAGACAATTGGGTATGTTCTCTGTAGCATACGGCTAAGTGAATTTAGTACTGGGATGTGTAGGGTGGAATTTGGCAGTGATTAGGTTCATAGGTTAGTACTAGGCTAACTGCCCTTGCGAGCCATTTTAAGCCTAGCCAATTATCCCTTGTGAGATTCAAACCCTGCACCTTGTGTTTGTAAGGCAAACACCCTAACCATTAGGCGACCATCCCAACCATACTAATTTCTTATTCTTTGTAGTTTATAAGCAGATGTATGGCTAGGTCATAGCTGAGGAACTGCATCTGTTTTTAGTCAAATTCTCAGCTCATAGTAAGTTATGGTCTTAATATGTTGCAATGCAAAGGAAGCAAAAATACATTAACAAGCATTTACACTGAGAGAGTAGTGCAAAGAGCTACCACTGCTAGATCGCATAAGACAAAGGAAACATGTTTTACCTACTTGCTTCTTTTAAAATAAATTAGTTTACTAACTACAGTTAACTTGGGCAAGGCTTTATAAAAACTACTTGCAGTTGTGTAGGTCTGCTATACAGTTAAAAAAAAAAAATTAAGAGCCATGTTCAATTCATATATGTACCGTTCCTGCCAGGAATTAATGATGTGCACTACTTTATATCTAGGCCAGGCACATAGCAGGTATGCAAGTTGAGCATTATTAGTGAAAAGCACTTTCATCCAAAGACGCCATCAGATTTTCCTTTATTATATATTGCCAGTGTGTGTGTGTGTGTGTGTGTGTGTGTGGGGGGGGGTTGTCCTAGTAGAAGAAGATAAAGACTGGTTGGAAAAGGAATCAGGAGCATCATGCACTTAATCTGAACAGACCCAGGTGATTTGTCCAAATCTGTGAGTACAAACTAATTGGAAAATACGACACACTGGCTGTTCTTGAAATTTCCCTTAGCCTGTCCACCAAGTAATTCTTATTTAAATTAAGGTATATGTTAAAAATTGTAAAAAAACATTCCAACTTTGAAACTTAGTCCACTCAGAAGAATAAAATAGAATGAAAACATTGCCATTGCATGCATGCACCTTTGAAGGGGTCGATATTACCAGATCGAAAGTTTAGTTAGTCGAATAACTAAAGATCCATCTGGTAATATCGAAATCCAAAAAACGCAAATGGCAGATTTCACCCAGGGAAAGAATTCCCTTGGCCACATAAAAAAAAAAGTTTAAACCCAAATCAAGTGGGGGGCTTTGCCCCCCACGACACTCCCCTAACTAAATATACCAACTCCGAGATCACTGTACATTGGAGAAAAGGGCATAATCCGCATAACAGTCAAGGGAATTTTTTTCCCTGTGTGAAATCGACCATTCGCGGTTTTTGGATTTCAGTATTACCAGATCGATCTTTAGTTATTTGACTAACTAAAGTTTCGACCTGGTAATATCAACCCCCTTTAAAGGACTTTTCCTATTTTAAAAACTTACTACATAATATGTTGTTTGTTAACAATTTCCTGCCAAGGTAATTTATTGCTAGAAAGCTATTGTTTATTCCAGTCCCGTTGTGAGAATTTAGTAGTGTGAATTTGGGTTTTAACTTAAAATAATTTGCTTTTGATATTTCAACTTAAAATAAGGAGCTAAAAGAACACTTACAAAAGAAAAAGTTGTGTTACTTAAAAATAACTTCAAAAATTCTCAACAAGCCTTAAAACATTTTTTTATGAGTTCTTGCTACTGTTTACATCAAAAGGATAGAAGCAGATGGTTGGAAGTTGCTAACCTCACAAGTGGATCTTCTTATGCTGACTTGCGAGATGCTCATCATTCGATTAGTATTGCTGACAGATGGGATGCATCCTGACTATAAAACAGTATGTCTAGCCAGTGTGCCAAAGCTTACAATCTCCTCCTTTAAGCACTGTATGTCCTACCTTAGACCTAAGCACAAAAGCTGCCAATTGGTGCTTAATGGATGTACGAGTGAGAACATTTTCAGAATTTTCTTGCCACCAGTCTGGGCACAAGACTTCATCTATAGCTCAGTCTGCAAGCTGAAAGGATCAAGTTGCCTATATGCAGGAAAGCTAAGTACTCCCTTAGGGACCCCTCCTCTTTTGTCATATTTTTATCACTGGAAAATTATTCATGTCTTCGAAGAGAAGGAAATGCCTCTGTGGTAGGCAGATTCCATGTAAGAATAGGCTTATCCTGTGAACTAGCGTGAAACTCTGTCCTCTGAAGTTCCTGCATCAGGCATCCCTTCTCAGCTGAAAAGAAAAATCAAAAATCAGGATTTCTTTGTCTTGAAAGGAGTCTTGCATCTCTTTTGAGGTGGTTGATAAGCCCACTGACCATACAATGTCTTGGCATGTTCCTTCTGTCTTGATCCTGTTGGAGGCTGACATGGAGCTGGTACGTCTTGTCAGCTAAGCTGCATTCTCCAGGGTGAGGAGTGCTTCCAGGAAGTACAGTTTTTTATTTAAACTTCTAGTGTTGAGCAGCAGTACCTTTAGGTAGTTGTGAGTGATTTTGGTTATGTTGGAGGGTTTACCAACCTGGCACGGCCTAGAAAAGGCACTATGGGGATAGATACATTTTTGCCAATATCCAAAAGCCAAGTAGTGACAAGTGCAAACCGTCTCTGGCAAAGCATCTTGGTTTGTTGATCGTGTCTCCCCAGGCTGACAAATATTGGATGCCCTTGTTTTGACACTGGAAGCTAAACCAGTTGTTGAAGTCAATCCTTTTTTGTTGGTACTGTCTCATCATCATTGATGGAGGTAGGATTCTATTCAAGGCTTGATTCATACCTGCCTGAGACACATATTCAGAGAGCTCCATCATATCTATCTTTATATAGCCCAATAAGGTACATCATAAGTCGTTTATACCAACATAGACTATGAATGTGTCATACTGGTACTTGTGGTTTAAGGACCTAAGTGCATGCGTGATCTGGCAGATCCTGGCTCCATATATAGACAGCTCACTGTGAACAATGTCTTGTTTAGCCTGGTAAGGGGGACATCAGTATGTCTTACAATGGAATCCCCATTAACGAGAATGTTTGGCTGTGTGGTGTGTCGCTTTATGGGCTTGGAAGCTGGGCTGTTATGATTTTCATAGTTAGGTGTTGTCTGAGGTGCTGTCTTTTTTGCGTGTGTGGGCGCCTCTGAGAGATGTCTTTTGGAGGTCGTGGAGGTTTGAGTAGATTACATGTGCATACCTTGGCATGTTCTTTCCTTAGTGTTGGTAGTGAGTGTTTTGCGTGTTATGCTAACAACCTGCTTGGAATTTTTCGTGTGTGTATGTGAGAGCTTGACCTGTCTCAGTCTCACTGTAAGGATGATAAAGTTTTGATTCCTTTTAGGCACCTTTATTTAGCAGATGTGCTACATGTAATAAAGGAGTCTAGAAAACCTGCAGGTAGGAAATCATGTATTTCAAAACGGAACTGTAATCTTGAACCCTCTTTGCCAAGTCCCGAGATATGGAGATTAAATGGATAAAAATATGGACTTACCTATGCCAAGTCTGGGATTGTGATTTCTCAGTTCCCTTTTCTCCCAAGTTATGGCAATCTGAGAGTTGGCATATATCAGTTAGGGATGTGGGGGATCCCCTCTTCTAAAACAGTATTCTAGAGCAGTGCTTAATATTTCCTGTTCTGTTGTATTTTTGGTGTTTTTTTTCCGGCATGTCAGGACTCTGCATTTGGAGTTCCAACATTTTAAAAGGGAGCCATTTCAAATTGAAAAAGATTTTCTTCCTTGTGCCAAAAGAGAGAATTGGAACCTTTTCAAACACATATACCTGATATATTCACTTACTTGTGTGAGCTGGACAGATGTGTCTTAGCATATACCTCTGTTAAGGTAAATTTGTTAGCTATTTCATTTTGTCTATCTTTAGATCCCTCTCTTTCTTCGTCCTTTGAGGTCAAACAGTTCTTAAAAGATGTTCTCCACATCAGGCCCCCAAAAGATCTATTCCTCCATCTTTGGAACTAAGTTATGTTCTTAGGAAACTGACTTCAGCACCTTTTGAACCTGCTTCCTCTGCATCCCTAAAAATGTGTACGTGGAAAACTGTTCTTCTGGTAGCCTTTTATCAGCTAAAAGAGTGTGTGAGTTACAAACCGTCATGACTAATCCATCTTTTCTGATTTTGCAAAAGGGCAGGGTCTCATTTAGAACTAATCCACTAATTATGCCTAAGATGGTTACTGAAATGGCTTTGAATCAGTCCATTCACCTTCCTTTATTTTTCCTGTGCATCAAAGTAAGGGGGAAGCAATTCTTCATCTTTTTGAATGTACTTAGGCAACTGAGACTTTACTTAGAGAATACCAGACAGGGTAGAAAATCTGATCAATCATTTATTTCTTTTAAGGTAAAAAAACAAGGTGTCTCATTGTCCAAGCAAACCATTTCTGGATGGATTTCTCTTGTTGTTCCTTTTTGCTCTTCTTTCTTTCTATAGCATTTCCCTCCAAAGGCATGTTAAAGTTCACTTACCAAGAACTGCAACTTCTTCAGGACTCTACTTTAAGTGTATATTCTCATTCCCTCTTTTGAGTGTGTACCTTTAACTCCCAGTGGGTGTGGCTTTAGCCTTTAAAAAAATGAAGTTATCACCTTACAGTTCAAGCAAATATTTATATCTCTCGAACCGTAAGTATTGTTAGAAAACTGTAAATGGCAAAGTAATCAGGATAAATTAATCTTTATATTGGTGGCATTCATTCATTTTGATGCTTTGAACTGGATTTTATAAGCCAAACTAAAGGCAGCGAGTGTTCATTTTGTAATGTATAAACAGCTATTGATATCTCAGTAACCATTCAAACAAGACACATACTGCTAGCAGGATATTTTTCATATCTTCATACAGGTGTGAGCTTTCATATGAGGCTATGCACTTCTGTCTGTGTTAACTGAATGTTGAGATATTTAGAGAAATATGAAAATTATTAAAATTAAATGATATTCAAATAAATTTGAATATCTCTTTACCTGCACTAGACAGAGGTCAGATATCAATACAGTTGTGCTTGCCGTTGCGCAATCCTTAAGATGAAATCTTTTAATACTTCGTATGGTTTTGCAATTATTAATGCAAATATGAACAAGCAGCATTTGCCACAAGGCTGCATCAGTAGGAGGTTAACTGCAGAAACACCTGAAGGTGCACTTGGCTGAAGTGAGTTAGAGGTAGCTACGTGGTCATCCATTCACACCTTTACCAAATATTATAAAATTGATGTCTTTTGTAGAGCGAGGAGTGGTTTTTGCCAGAGCCATACTTCAAAGTTTACTGGGCTCCCCTCCCAGACATCCTAAAAAGATTAAGGAATTGTCCTGTATGTCAGCATTACTTCAACAATGATCTAATGATGAACATAACAGAGTTGTGTAAGAACTTGCCATAGCTTTGGATGTTCCAGTACGTCACCATTGGAGTATATGCACCCTCCCATAACCCCTCTTTTTTCTATACTTTACTTTTCCCTGTGTCTATCTACCATTCTCCCTCGACAGATGCCCTCGAAATCTGACAGATTTGGAGCACTTTTGCAAGGAAGGGTGGGCAAATACTGCCATGTCAAGATTTGCCATGCTGATAGACTCCTACCCAAGAAGACTGAATGCTGTAATTAAATCAAAAGGTGCTTCAGCAAAGTATTAGTTTAAGAGTGTGCAGACTTATGCAACCAGCTTATTGAACATTTTTTATTTTTTATATTTGTTTGTTTTTCATTTGAATTGTACAGGTTATAGGTCACATTAAAGGTGGGAAAAGTTTTGAAATTATTTATTGTGGTCTCATTTTTTTTTATATCACAAAATCCTTGCATTTTAACAGGGGTGTGTAAACATTTTATATCCACTGTACTTCCTAGCATGTACAGTACAGTTCTGTCACTTGTGTAGAGTTATTCCATATGGGAACTGATACTGGGATTATTCTGTTTTATGAGCTGCATCTGTGTCGAGTCTATGTATAAACAACAAGTTGTGCAGCGATTGCATACCACTGCTTACAGTGCTTATGAATACAGTGGTCCAGGTAGTAGTTTGTGATTACAGGGCTTTCTTTGAAAGCAGCTTGCAGATGTAGAATCGGGAACTTTAAGAATGACTGTTTCACTGAAATGTTACTGAAGCTGTGAAACAATCTGGTAAGAGGACAGCAAGGTGGTGAAATTGTTGATGTGTTCAAGCAGGCATAGATGGATTAAGGGGCATATTGGTACCTGATGGAAATTGGAAACTAGAAGCAAAGGGGGAGGAGTCTGGGGAGTGCCTGATTCTCAAAATGCTACAAGATCTGTACTTGGGGTTGCTAATGAATATGTGAAGGCTGGATAGTCCACTAGTACTCATTTCATATCTGTATTTCCCTTTCAGTGCACTTGTTTTAAAATGTTTAGGAGTTAAGGAAAGGAGGCATAGTTTTCACTGATGACTTAAGAGCGCTGGAGAGGTCAGGTGACTTGCTCAAATTCAGAAAATACACAAACTGTGATAGTGGAACTCAAATGCAGTCCCATGATGCAGCAAAGTCTTTCACCTAATTGGTCTAAGAGTGTACAAGTTTATTAGTTAGTTTTCTGCTCCAAGGTTTATTGGCTCTTATTTCATTATGAAGTTGGGTAAATCACATAACTCATTAATGTTATGTGTAACATTGAGGCTAACCTTTAGATGTCCTTGATTGACATCACCTTTTCTACCAGTAGCAGTATGGCACTTTCTTTTCCAAGATCCCATATTTGCGGATGTTTTATTCTGATGCATACCATAATGTAATGCATCAGCACTCACTCCCTTCTCAAGTCCACCAGTAAAGTTTTGTCACTCATAATTCCATTTATTTGTATGAAGTTTGCACCTTCCTTTTCTAAAGATCCCAGCTCCTTCTGCTTTATCTTCTTTATAGTATTCAGTATTTCAGCTATACTTTGTTTAGGTTTTAATTTCCATTTTCTAGTGATTGTTTTATTTTTTTGTGTGTGTCCCACTTAACTGCTGCCCTCTTCCCCTCCTAGATAAACGTATTTAAATTTTTATTAACTGTCTTCCACAACTTCTCTTGTGATTGTTAAAAACATGCCTCTCCTGTATTTAAGACCAAAAGGACTAAAATGTTTCACTGCTTGTATCTTACTAGCCATATCCATAATCAAGGGCTTCCAGCTTCTTAGTTGTTTTTGTATTACCTTTTGTTTAGTCTCTTTCTACATATCTTAGCTGCCATTACAGAATCCTTTATGAATGCAGAATGGTTAAAAAAAGGTGAATTTAAACCAAAAGACGTAAGGTTAGCATTGGCGGCCTAAGATAGTGGACTACATACACATTAGTTTACAAAGCGTACTCATTAGTTTACAAAGTCCATTGAACATGTGGGAGAAATAGACAAATGTAGTTTTTGTAAAACAGAATTGGAAACAGTTGCACATCTTGTTGCTGGTTGTGATATACTAATGGCAAAAGGACTGTGTACTGAAAGGCATAATAATGTGGCAAGACTGTTGCATTGGGGATTGTGCAAATGTAATATTGAAGTAGCTGAAAAACACTGGAAACATGAGCCACAAAGCATCATAGAGAATGTTGAAGTTTATATCACACGGGATCATCCATTACCAACAGTTAAAAAAATAGATGCTAGAAAATCAGATACAGTCGTCCATGAAAAGAAGACAAAAGTACCATTGATTGTTGGAATTGCTACACCCAGTGACTACAGCGTCTTATGTTCAGATAGACACAAAGTCATAAAATGCCAGGATTTGCAGGCAGAAATGAGGTCAATGTGAAAGAAGGATACCCAGAAAGTTCCTATAGTATTAGGAGCAATGGGCCGTATAAAAAAAAAAGTACTGTTATACTTAGATATGTTATCAATACATGTAACGCTGTGCGAATTGCAGAAAGAGTCATTACTGGGCACATTGCAAGGGATGTGAAGAGCACTTTTGGCTGACATCAGAGATTGAAGCAGTAGTAATTTCATGAACTTTAATCATACTTTGACTTAGGAATAGGGTTCATTCTTCTCATGGTATTAGAAACAACAAGAAAGAAGCCAGCAACTGGAAGCTGTAAACACTAATTTAATTAGTGAAACATATAGAGAATTCCAATAACAAAACAGACCGGTTTCGGCTTTGGTTTTACCTAGCCTTCGTCAGTGCAAAAAAAGAGGTTTTTGACCATGGTATTAGAAACCCAAAAGACTTGGTGAAATTAAAAAAAAAAAAAATCCATAAACTACTTTTCAACCCCACAAAGAACAAAACTATTATTTTTGGAACTCCACAGAAAATTCACAAAGCACCTGACTCTCTAAGTATCTTTGATCTGCACAACTATTCCATAGAGGCAACCTCCACCTTCAAATACCTAGGACTATGGCTTGGTAAGTCACTAAACTTCCATTTCCACACAGACAGAGTGAGAGCCAAAATAAACTCTTGCCTATTTCGTGCCAAAAATATCCTCCCCTTTTTTATCCCAACCAGCCAGAGCAGCCTTTGGCAAATGGGTTCTTCTTTCTCAACTTGAATATGGGCTTCCAAGTTTTGATCGTGCCTCAAAGAAAACCATTGCCATACACCAGACTATCTCTAACAGCATCTGCAGATTCATTACAAACTCAGCTCTTCCTGAGCATCATTGTATCACCCTAGAAAAAGCCAAATAACTACCCATAAAACAAAGATCTATCCTAGTTTTAGGATCCCAATTCTGCAAACTACTCCATTTCCACACATTTACGTTTTTTGTAGCTAGACGTCATGATAAAACATCCCCATATAACCTGAGACACTACTCACAAGCCACACTAACTCTCATTACCCATAGAACTAACCCCCACAGCACTGCACATACTTTCTCCTCTCAGGCACCTACTCTTTGGCAAGCTTTCCCCATTGACATTAAGTAAAGCAACACTATTCCAAAATCAGAATGCAACTCAGAAAGCACTTCTTCATCCATGCCGAATGCTCCTGCTTCAACATTGGACATATCCACAAACCGATTTCCTTCCCAAGTCTCTTCTTTCTCAAGATTTACTGAAGACTGACCCACTTTAGAAACTAACATACATATTTATTGTACATTACACTGAGCTTGTTTATTAGAATATATACATTTACATACATTTTTTGTCTATGTAATTAGTTTGAACCACTCTGTTGCCTACATTTCTGTATTTTTTTGTAAAATGTTTTGTATTTCTCCCGGGCTCAGCCCTAAATTGGTCAATATTGATCAGTGCACTGCCCCAATAAACAAATGTAAATAAATCCATCCATATACCTAAATGCATCATCTTATGCCCTCATAATTATAGGCATTCTGAATGATTTCCTGTGTGGGTATATACATCTTTTGTTTTCATTTACTTTACTTTCCCAAGAAGACCTGCAGCTGTCTCAAAACATTCTACAAAACTGAAATGCAGTATCATCTGCAAATAAAACTAACTTTTCGTGATTGCCATACCAATTGTAACTTTGAATTTGAAAGTCCCTTATTTTCTTTTCTAACTGTTCTAAATTTAAAACAAATGACAAAGAACAAAGAGGACATCCCTGCCGGGCTCCTCTTTTCAAACATATCTTTTCAGAGAGGAACCCTCTCACCTTAATTTGTGTCTCTGACCCTATTTATATCCTGCTTTGAAAGCCAAGCCCCTCCAACAACAACAGTTTTTTTTTTTTACATTCAGCTTTTCCATAGGTGATCATTGTTCTGTAAATGATGTCAAAAGTTTTCCACCCCTCCACAAAACCACATGCATCTATATCCATCCATCAATTTTGTCAAAGCCTTTGACAGTCAGCTAGTATAGAAATAAACACTTTATACGCATGGTTTAAAATTGAAATGACTCTGTATGAAGCTAGGCCTGAAGGGTCTTTACCCTCTTTGTATAATACAACTTCTACACCTTTCTTCAAGATGCTCATTTAATAGTGTGTCAAATTTTCGTTATTTCTTGATTTTCAGGAAGTTTCTTGTTAATGCCATAGCGCAGTTTTGTAGGTTTGGGTGCTTGCATTCTTACAGCAAAACACATTACATCGTGGTGTATACAGGCATCCCCCTGAAAGCATGATCTTATTAAAAAGTGCTAGATTATAGTTGATGAAGGTGAACATACCCGCGATCTCATCAAGGAAGGGCTTTCTTATAGATGCTGATATGATAACACGTTTATATATACATAGTAGTATTCCCTGTTGCTGTCTTCAGCTCCTGGATATTCTGGCTTGCAGGCAGCCTGCCAGTCTTCAAGAGCTTTAGCCTGTCCCATTGCTTTGGCCTTAGCTCTCCCACTCAGGTGTGGCCATGTTAGTGGTATAAAGGATGCATCAGCCAACGCCATCTTCAAATCTTGTTTACTGTGCAGTTAGTGTTTCACTATTGCCCAGAGAGCAAGGTGGACTGCTGTCCTCACTGTGAGTCTTTCAGCATGAGGACAGTCCATTGTTGATGGAAATGTCTCTGGGAGATCACTTCCAAAAAGGAGCATGTGTTTGTTTTCATCCTACCATGGCATCAGCCAAAGGCTGCTGTAGCATTCCCATGAAGAGGAAACATTCAGACAGAAGGGAGAAGCACTTGACATGACTGACAACTCCAGTTTCCATGGGCCCAGCTACCCTGCAAAACATAAGATGCTCATGCAGTTCCCAATCGCTTAGTCATTTTCCATCAAGGCCTCTGGTGTGACCAATTTGCAGGCACACATGGATTTGCTTTTTAGCATGCCTTCTGGTCTAACATGTCTGAGATTGTTCCATCAGCCAAAAACTCTTTGGCATTGAATATATATGTGTCAAAGGAAAAATATACTTTAAAAATGATCAATACACGGTAGGTTCAGGTTAAGGCACTTTAATCTTGCAGCAAGGAGACAAAAACGTGCTAATACAGAGTTTGTCTAACTAGAATCAGGAAATACCAGCATTTTTATACATTTTCTAATAAGACATTGCCTACCAAGCTGACGTAGCAGATCACAAGTTTTAACATCATCATTACATAGCAGTTGTTTTCATGCTTTTCTGCTTGTACTATCAATTTTTGTGAGAAACTTCCTAAGAAAAACAATGTGGCCTTGGCTACCACCGGTTAGATATATGCAATGTTACCATTCAAGGTACTACGGTTAATTTGAGCACAAAGCAAGTATAGATTGCAGTTCATTTCTCCAACACTTCTTTGTCTGTCTTTATCTCTTCCTTCTGCAGCTGTGCACGTTCTCATACCACAAACAGAGCTAATTGTTCAAAATCATAACATTATAGAATATAGCATTGTTCATTCATTGCTTCCTGACCTAGCAGATAATCACCTGTTTTTCAAGTACATTTCCAAAAGGCATAAACATGAATTTTGCTGTGCTAGCAGTTACTAGGTCAGAGGGCATCTTGCAAGTTTCAGAAAGCACACTGCAGGTTCAAAAGCATTTTTTTGTCTCATATAAAACTAAGCTGTTTATAAAATAGTGTATATAAAATAGAATGAAAAACGTGTTAACTCTTTTAGCTTCTAATTAGCATTAAGCACACACATTAATACATATTTTTCTAACAATATGTCATGATTTTGGAAGGAGAAACTGGGATCCACCAGGGTTTTTATTTGTGAGCAGTTTCCTGGAAATGACTTTGAGGTCTTTGTCCTCTGCCTGCAACCTGAGGCCTCATGGGTGACAATTTCTAATACTGTGTGGCGCAAAGCACCTAATACCAAACAGATGCCCTCTAACTTGCCGTGGCAGGGGGGTGGTGGCTTAGTCCAGTCCCCCTCCAGGGCTTCCATAGATTCTGTAGTCCAGCTGGCTGAACATCCCAAGTCTTTTCTTAATCTAAGAGGCCTGAGCTGGAGACGCACGTGATGTATGAGATCCATCTAAAAGTAGAAATCTGGATTCTCCCCGAAAAGAATGTAACTTCCCCAGTTTAGAAACTAGTGAACCAGCATATTTGGATAAGTTTCCATTGGCTGAGAATTTTTACTCTGATGCAAAAAAAAAACCCTGTCCTTTGCTTCCTCATCAGATGACTTTTCCTTTTCTTGACACCCTTCATAGGATGAAGCCAACTTTCCACTGGGAATCTAAGAAGTATTCTGAAGCACAGCACACATGCAGGGCTTACATGGGGTAACTTGAAACTTGGCCACTAATATTTCCTTTAGTTTTGGATTTCTTGGACAATATGTTTTATAATACATCAGTGGAGCCTGGCTCTCTTCCCCCTGCTACTAGGAAGCCTGGGCAGTTTATATGGTCAATAATTCCCACAAGTATCTTTAAAAGAATCCTCTGGCAAATCTAGATGTGGTGTATATGCGTGGATCCTAGTAAGAGCAGTCTCAAATCCTACCAGGAACTATTTTCCAAGTGATAAAAACAGAAGAGCTTTGATTAGATTTGGTTAGAAAGAGTAATTTGTTGCTTAACTTTCCTTCAGAGGATTGAGCTGCTAGTCCCATATGCTTTCTTTTCAACAGACCCTGTTGTGGAAAATGAGAACTGAGGTAGTGGGAATTGAAGATAAGGATATGAGATGATTTGCTTTATATATGTGATCTGTCTTTCTATGTTGGAAAGTACTCTAAGAAGTGTAGGTAATGCAAGACATTAGCTATGAGGTCACTTTTCAGGAGACATACCTGGCTGAGGATTGTGTCCCTGCCAGATTGAATATGGGGAACCTTAACGTGTAAAGATCTCATGTTTGGAACTCCAGCTTATGAGGTCTAGAAGAAACTAAAAAAAAAAAGAGTAAAGCTATCAGTTAGATCATTTTTTAGAAATTTGCACCAAGGCCTGCTGTTCCAACCCTAGACAGGAGTCCACCAGGTCTGGTAAAGGGAACCCAAGGAGATGTCTGGACATCCTCAGGGCTGGCACCCTCAGAGAGATCAACCATGACTCAGCAGGGCTGCCCCACAGCCCTTTCTCTTACCTCTTGTAACCGTAGGTACCCCACTCTCCAAAAAACTTGGAACATGATCATCCTGTTTGGTAAAAAGATGAGACGAAATTATGTAAGACCAGTTGAGTCCAAACATAATAAAATGAGTACAGTCATCAGTTCCTGAAAAACCCTCAGTTCAGGGGTATACCACTGGTACCCAAAGACCAGCTGAACCTCATTCTGCAGGTCTTTCATAGCCTGTGAAACATAAGGGGGGCATATAAAAAGTATCCCTGGAAGTGGAGGAAAGCAGAGAATTTTCCTCAATGCGTTTTATTATCCCAAAGAAAGAAGACCAGTGAAGACCCATTTTTTTACCTATGTCATCTAAACAAATTGCTAAAGATACCCAAGTTCAAGATGCTCACTCTACAAGAACTCCTGCCACTTCTTTCCCAGGTGGTCTACATGGTGAAAGTAGACCTGAAGGACACCTACTGTACCTAAACATTCCTATAGCCAAACACACTTTCCTAAGGTCTGCAGCAAGATGAGGTCACTATCCATTCGCTGCTTTGTCACATGGCGTTTCCACTGCACCCAGAGTATTTACAAAGTGCCTGGCTCCATTAATAGTCTATTGCAGAACAAAGGGCATTCCACTTTACCCTGATTTAGACACTTGCCTGATCCTTCCAGAGTCCTGCTAGGGTGCCGTAAGGTCTATGAACATCACCCTGTCAACAGAGATAAATCTTTCTGAGCACCTCTCAAAAAGTGATTTCCTTGGGAGCATACTTGGACACCTCTCAGTGCAGAGCTTTGCTTCCCGAGCAGAAACTGGAACTACTGATGGAAAATGTCAACAATACCATACAGAAAATGGAGACCACATCCAGGAAGTACCTCGGATTTTTAAGATACATAACGGTGTGCATTCTTATGGGTTCCTTAGCATGCCTGCATGTGAGAAAATCCCAGTATTACTTGAAAAGAAGGTGGTGTCAGCACACACATCTGTTGAAGACCAAGATTTTTTCTGTTGTGATATGTAAAAAAAAAAAAGAGAGAGATCTCATGTTGAACTCAGCCAAGGATGATCCTTGCCACAAACTCCTCAGATTTACCATAGGGAACTTGTATAATTAATCTCCAAGTACAAAGAACTGGGGGAGGCAGGTAGAAGAAACACAAACATCAATGAGATGATGACATTCATCTTGGTTCTGAAAGCATTCCTCTGTACCCTGTAAGAGGGAGTACTCTAGATGAAGACAGCCAATACAACTGTCATATGGCACATGAGCAAACAGGGAGGGACTTACTCATATTCTGCAGGCTTGTCATAACAGCTTGGGAGATAACCACAGAGTTGGTGGTGTCCCTGATTACCACCTATATTCTATTCCTTCTGCACAAAATGTAGTAGGAGTCTGGATGAACTGATCCCAGTCAGCCCCAAGTGAGTGGATGGAGAAGAAGGGATACAATTCTGGACTTGACCAGGAGATGGTGTGTACTGGAGGGTTCCCCTTCACAAGATCGAATGGATGGAAGCTCGAAATTCATAATCTCGAACTTCCATTCACTCGAAATTGTGAATGGGAGCCTTAGGTTTAAAAAATTAAAAAGTTAACTTACCTTATTGCACAGGGCCAGGTCCCCCTGTACCCTAGCAGTTTAAATGTGAATGTTCCGTGACCTCACTATAGCGGAGGAATGGAAAATCTTCTGTTTTGCGCTTACGCATATAGCGCAGAATGGGAGATTTCCCTTTCCTTCACTATAGTGTGATCTCGGAGTACGTATATTTAATTAGGGTGGGGGGTTCAGGGGGCAAAGCCCCCCTGCAAAAACATTTGAAAGGTGTTTTTTTTTTTTTTTTTTTGTCCCTTTCATATGTTCGAGTTTCTCTAAATTCGAGATTCTGGTTTCGTGTTTATGACTTTCGAGTTCAGAGAAATTCGATCATATGAAGGGGAACCATACTGGAGATATATGAACAGGCAGTTTTGCACCAAGGTTGCAACTCCAGGAGCCTGGAAGACAGATACCTTCTGCCTAAACTGAACAGGTAAGTTCATGTGCAGTTTTCCTGTATGTCCTTGATCCCCAGGGTATTTATTAAAGTGAAGGAGTAAAAACAAGAAATTATTCTCATAGCTCCTTTTTGGCCAAGAAATTACACTCTATCTCTCTATCTCTCTGTCTCTCTGTCTCTCTCTCTCTCTCCTGAACAGTCTGGCAAGAGGGAAACACAGTATGCTGCTTCCCCAAGTGAACCTGTTGCCATAAATCAGATTGTTCCTGTTGCACCCCAAACTGAAACAGACAATCTGGACAACTTTAATGTGATCCCAGACAGGCACAAATATTCAAAGGGCATGCCAGACATTATGAAGGAGGTTAGGAAACCCAGCACAACAAAAGCATTTCTAACAAAGTAGAAATCCAGAGACCATGATCCCAGAAAGACTAGAGTGTCATTGGTCCTGGAATACCTAACAGACCTTAATAAATCAGGTTTAGCTTACACTTGTATGAAAAAGCACGTTTTTGCTATTTCAGCTTATCTACACATATAACCTTCTTTGTATTCTAAGCAAATCCTTAAGGTGGTCATCTATCTTGGATCACCTACAAAGTAGATTGCTCTACCATTGGATCTCAGCTATGTCTTGGGGGGGGGGGGGAGCTAACACGCCATCAACAATGTTCCCTCTAAGTTTCTCTCTTAAAGGATGCTGTTCTTGGTATCAATTGCCTCAGCTAGCTAAGTATCAGAATGCCTAGACTTGATGTATATGTAAAGAGCCACTGTGTACTAATCCCTGTTTTATACTGAAGGTGGTTACCAACTTAACACTTAACGAAGACTGTACGGCTACCAGTCTTATTTTACAAGTCTCAGAACTGAGGGGGATAGAACTCTTCATTCCTTGGATGTGCATTAGATGGCTGTTATTCTAGTTTGTAAAAGATAAAGAAGTTAGACCTGCCAACAAGCAGACACTTTCCAAAATGGCTAGCACAGTGCATCTGTTTTTGTTCCAGCCTCATGGGAGACCAGTCCCAAGCCATATAAAGTCACATTCCACTAAAGACAGAGCTGCCACCACAGCCTTACTTATGTGGGGATCACCACCCAGGCCATCCTGGAAGTGGCTATATAGTCATGTGTACATACTTCTGCAAACATTATAATCTGGAGGATGCAGCCAGGGTCAGGGCAGGATTTGCCTCTGCTATACTGCAAGACCTTGTATCCAAATAACCAGTCCTCATCCATAATGCTCACTGCTTTGGGAATCCTCCCAAAACGCAAGGACTGCAGCAGTGAATACTGCGGTGAACATAGCACAGTTGTGTTATGAACTTTCTATAAATGTAACTGTTCAAGTAGTTTCACTGTTGAAAGACTTCCTCCCTCCACTCCCTTTTTATTTTCTTTGTGCTCCCTGCTATCTTGCTTTCTTGATCACCCTTTGGGTTTGGTTGCTCTTCTAGTCCTATTTCATACATTCCACCTCACCACCCAGCCAGGCTTCCATTCCCGCTTTGCTGGCTATCTTCCAGGAGAAACTGGATTGGGGAATTTTGGTGGTGACTTGGGTCTGTTGTGGATGTTCTTGCTGGTGCGCCAGGCTCTGGCACTGATGGCTGCCTCCGTGTATTTTGGGTGGGACAAGAAAGAGCTGACTATGACATTGGTGACACAGCTTCTATACAACTGAATGTTCATGCTTGGGTGGGAGCTCATTGGCCAAAGCACTGGAGGAAGGTAGAGCTCTGGAAGGCTGTCCATTCATAGGCTACCTGCTGGGCAAGCTATCATTAGAAATGAGGACTGCAACAGTGAAACTACCTGAACTTCTACATTTATGGTAAGTCCCCAACACAACTGTATTTTTTCATTCTGCACTTGTCAGTAATTTTGTTTTATTCTGTTTATCAACAGATGGATTTCTGCTGTTGCATGCATATTATTGAATCAATGTAAAGTACTCTTTGCTGGTTAATATGGGACTAATCTGGAAGTGGTTGTGGGAGCCACTACCCACAGTGCAGTAAACATACACATTTTCTGTGGTATGAGGCTTTTGCTGTAAGCTGTACTTTTCTGTCCTGAAGCCATTGATACTGCTGAGACCTTGTTTTGTAGAACTTTGAGTATGGCATAGACTACCCAGAATAAGGAGTGAGAAGTGTTGTTACTGTTCTGGACACTGTGAAAATCAGGGGTATTAAGGCAGAAGGTTCAGTAGCCTTGTAAAATTTAAGACCTGTCCTAGTGCTATACTCTTTGATACAAGCCTTGTAACGCCAGCTTTTCATTTTGTTAACACACGCTCACACGAGCACACACACACACACACACACACGCATATATATATATATATATATATATATATACATATATATACACACACACACACAAACACATACATACACAACGCACACACACACAGATTTGTTTGTTTTTCAATTGAATTGTACAGGTTATAGGTCACATTAAAGGTGGGAAAAGTTTTGAAATGATTTATTGTGGTTTTATATATATATATATATATATATATATATATATATATATATATATATACACACACACACATGCAGATAAATGTATTTTGACATATATACTTACGCAAAAGTGCACACACACTACATATACATTTGCAAGTATATTATGCTTTGCTTTCACTTTCTGTCTCACAATGAATCGTTACTTCAGGATATATCATTCAATGATTCAGGTTATCCTTTTATTATTGACCATCTGTATAATTAATTAATCGGAGATAACTAGTAGTTGAATGTAGACTTGTCATTATTAGATGCTTAGTAAATTCATCTTCTAATGTGATTTGCTGTTATATGTTTGTATTTGCCCTCCAGAAATAAAGGAACTTGAAAATATTAGGAAAGCACTGTCATTCGATAACAGAGGTGAAGAACACAAATCATCAGGAACAGCTTCTACAGATCATCATATAGAACAAATGGGTGAAAACGGAGAAAATGGAGAGGTTAAACAACTTCAGACAAAACGAACTGGCCTAGAAGACTTCAGCTTCATTAAAGTATTAGGAAAAGGCAGTTTCGGAAAGGTATGTTACTCTTATTACACTACTTGCTCATAGTTTGCTAATGCTATGCTTATGGTCATGTCTGACTAGAGGAGTTGGTTGTGGAGGTGGTTGGAAATGGGTGACATTTGATTGCTTACTCATGTGGAGATGGCCCAATCTGTTGCATTATTTACATCCATTAGAGACCAGATATTAAAGTAAGACAGTGTATGGACTGACACATGACCTGTGGTCTGTCAGGCTTTGTGTAGCACTTTAGCCGGATGTCAGATTGTGCATGGGAGCAGCATGCAGGACTGGGTTGGTGTTAAAGGCCCAGCTTTAGTACCAAACACATCAGACCACTGGAGAAGTGAGAGTTATAGAGTAAGCAACATAAGTCACCATTCTGTGCTTTGTGTAAGATGGTGGTCATGGTACTTGGCTGTCTCCTTTATCTGTAGGTGTACTGAGATTGTGGGAAGGAGGGGGATTCAATGGGCCATTGGGGATTGGGCTTGATAGTTCAATCGATAGAGGAGAAATGTGTAGGAGAAAACAAGGAATCATGACTAAATGTGTTCTGAAGTGCACATTTTATTTATCTATGGCACATCCAGATCTTATCTAAACAGTCCTGTTTTGGTTTGTCATTTACTGTGGACTTGCCAGGTAAAAGAAGTTTTATTTAAATTTACATTTTATTTTTTTACACTGTTTTTCACTGTTTGTAGGAAGGAAGGGATAGCTTGTAGACAAGATTTACTTCAATTTATATTTTGTTGTTTTACCTTAAATTGTCACTGTCGGTTGTTAGAAAGGGATAGGGTTTAGAGAGGCAAGCTTTAGCCATCCCAAGGGGCCTAATCAGCTATAAATTCACACAGACTGCAGAGAGGACAATCCAGAGCTTATCTAAACAATCCTATCTTGGTTTGGGATTTATTGATCTTTACTGTTAAAAAGAAGTGCGACTGCGAGTGATAGAGTGGTAAAGAAATTACAGTTTTTGTCTGATTTTCGGAACTTGTACAGACAACTTTATTGTACTTCAGCATTTAGTTGTATATTGATTGTGTAATTTTTCTCATAGAATTTGATTTATGTTCTCTTAGATTTCTGTGGTTGCTGATTTTGATGATTCTTTTCTTTTTTATAATTTTTTATTTGTTTGAAGCTGAATATGGATTCCTTAAATGAGTATGCCATTAGTGATTTGTTAAAACACAAAAATCTTGTACAGTGTAATAAACGCTATGCATATTTAAAGGTAACACCTGATAACACTGGTGATCTATGTTCTTCATGTCAAAAGTTGGATGATTTGCTTACCATTGTTAGAAGTAAATCTAGACTTGATGATGATTGCACTTGTGCAACTGGCACAGCTTGGAGAACAGTTGTTATGTATATTAATGACTCGGCTAGTGAAATAAATAACGTTAGGTAAAGAACAAATAGAACACATTTAGGAAACGATGCATCTGTTATCTGTAAAGAACATTCAATCCTGTGAAACAAGATCATGCCCCTGACATCTTCTGAATTCTGGATGCAAGTATTCAGCAGTCTGAGGATCCAGATTGTTTAGAAGGAAACAAATAAGAAAGAAAAGGAAGAAGTTCACAACAAATAAAGGAAGAAAAAGAAACGGATTAATGTCTGTAAAGTAAAGAGAGTATGTGCTAAAAAGCACACTGCTTTGTTATGTAACACGCATGTTACAGGGAATTATAACATTTTTCAGTCAGAAAACCTTCAGTCTACAGAAAACCCATCATTTTTTCTAAAAGAGACGGTAGAAAAAAGAGACAAGGGGCAGGGGAAAAGGAAGAAATCAGAATTGAATGTGGAAGGATTGAAGAACATTACTGTAAGAAAACAGAAGAGAAAGACAGATACTGACTACATGGCTCAAGCTGTGGATTTACAATGCCAGATAGATGAGAATTTAATGTTGTTGTGTCTTTCGGCTTTTCCCAGTTAGGAGTTGCCACAGCAAAACTCCGGTCCGCTAATGATTGGCAGTAGATTTTTACGTGCCGAGTTGCCAGCCCTGACGCACAACCTTCAACGAAAGTATGCCCATTCACGCATGTCTCTACACAGAAGACGCTTTAGCTGAGAATCGAACCGGACAACGTCTTACTGTGAGGCGACAACGCTACCGCAGCACCAAATAATGCACAATGAAAACAGTGGGATTAATAAGACTAATGGTGATTAAGATCTGTCCTTCTTAACAATTGATAGAGCAGATATTACTGTAATAAAAGCTGAAGACTCTTCAGAGCTGGTCAGTAAAGATATTCATGTAATTGGAGATTAAGTTATTAGAGGAACTGATACTTATATTTGAAGAGAAGATAATGAACATTGAATAGTGTTATGCTTGCCAGGAGCAAAAATAGAAGATGTGAGACAAGCCTTGGAACACCTTAATGTAAGGAAGTATGGTTCTGTTTTCATTCATGTCGATACAAATGATCTCATCCACAAGGACTCTCTGTTAGTAGGGAACTTACAGCCCTTTTAGATAGTATAACTTGTACTGGTGTTAGGACGTATTTTTCACAAGTCACATATAGAAAGGATAGTCAGGTCACCATGAATGAAAAGATTTGTGGTAAATACCTACATTGAAAAAATGTCCCGTTTCAAAAAAAAGTAAATGTGTAGAGCATCCAAGCTTAGTTTTGGCCACGTGTTCAGACAGGATGGCATGCATTTGTCAAGAATTTATGCAGCAGATATTTTGCAGTATTTACAAACATTAGGCAGGATTTTTGCCAGGGTGAAAATTTAACAGTTCACAGATAGCAACATTTGATGCATGTCTGACGTTTGTTAATGTTAGGAGCATTAATAATAAAGTTTTTTGTTGCTGGAGCATTTGCTACATTTCCACAGGATTGATGTTGTTGTTGTTTGTGAAACGTGATTAAAGAACAATGATTGGAAACCAGTTCTGTCCGGGTATAAATGTTTTTAGTGTAACAGACATTTTTATTTTATTTATTTTTATTAATTATTTTATTTTACGTTTATTTACCAGTAGTGTCCGACTGGACCCCAGTGGAGTAAAATTTCACAATGATGAATGTTAAACTAACAGGAATAATACTAAGGGGATATTTAGAGCAGTAGGTCAACGAGAGTTACATAGGAGACAAATTATTATACAATAATGTGCAGTAAACAGTCTAAATTTGATTACATATAAAAACTATATACAGGATAGCATTGCAGATGCACATATTAGATAGTTGTTTGCAGTTCTTGTAAAGACAGGGATCAGTTACAGGACAGTATTGTGAGTTACAAAATGGCAGACAGATGATGTGTTTCTTGCACAAACAACGTTCCGCTATGGTCAGTAACTGTGCTATTCCAGGTAAGGCAGTACCTGATGGTAGGATACAGGGCAGAGAAAGAGAAGTGGAATCAGAGTTAGTTAAAGGAAGAGAAAAAGGCAAGAGTAAAGTGAGAGAAGGAGAGTCAGTGGTTGTTATGCAAGTTGTATATTAAGGAGAAGGGATGAGCAGTACATAGGGAGTCTGGAGTTTGGAGGAAGTAGTGTGTGGACAGCCTGGAGTATTACAGGAGCAAGGTGATCCCTGCAAAGTGTCTTGAATCTAGTCTTATTACACTAATTCTTGTGTGTAGTGGTATTAAATTCCATTTTTTAGATATCTGATTGGAGAAGAGTGAGTCTGCAAAGCTTTTGTTAGCCTTTGTGACTTTTAGTAGAAACTTGTTAGAGGAGATCAGAGTTCTGGGGGTTAGACTATGGTAGAATTAAGTTTTTGAGCGTTTCGCAGTTCTCGGGCTGGTAGAGTAGTGAGTGAGCAAAGGTTAATTGGTTCAGGGATAGTAGATTGGGTAATTCAAGACAATTTAGTACATTTAGGACTTAGCAGTGATTGGTTCTAGATGGGAGGTATGCAGTGAATTTTGCTGTTTTGTTATAGCATGACTCCAATGTGTTTAAGTCAGCATGGGAGATGCGTAAAGGAGGGTAGAGAGTAAGGGAGGGTAGAGAGTAAGGGAGCTTTTGCTATGGTGTGTTGAGTGGGGTTAGTAAGATATGGTACGCACCTTTTTTGATGGTGAGAGCTATGTGTTTGTCGAGTTTTAAATACTAATTTGTTACTCCAAGCAATTTGGTGTGTTCAACAGGTTCAGTTTTGGTTTTGTTGGATGAGAAAATGGCAAAAGGGGGATGATGCCTTCAGTTAAGGGACATCTTAAGAGTAGCTGTACTTGAGTTGTAGTTTGTTGGGCAGCAGTATTCAAGGAGGAAAGTCATTTTCTCCCTGTGCATTTGTGGTCAGTATAATTTTTAAGACTGTAGAGGGGAGGTATTTTTTAGGGTTCCAAAGTATGTGGCAAAGTTACTCTTAGTGAATTTGCAGGGGTCTTTTATATTTTCGAAAGTTTCAAACATCGAACACCATATGGTCGACACCATATGAGTGATGTTTGAAATTTCAAAAATATAATAAAAAATAAAAAACTATACTTACCTAAACGCTGTAGGCAGGGGGGAAAGCCCCCCCACACCCCTGCTACTTAAATATTCCTACTCCGAGATTGCACTACATTGAAGTAAAGGGAAAATATTCCCTACGGCGATTTCCATGTTACGCACTTGACGTTTCGACCAATCGGGTTCGCTCAATACACGTTCGCCATTTACAATTTTCGATCACGCGATAGGAACCCAATGTGCAGTTAGGCCTGTCATTCTTACCAGACTTCCTTTTTAGTTGTGCGTCTAGTTCTTCTCATTATTGTTTACTCTGAAAGTAACTTTGACATCTTTTTGTAAGGCCTTAGAGGTGGTTACTTCCAGCTGTTTTGGTTAAGCCTTTGCACTTATTTCACAGGGACTTGTAAAGATTTAAGAATGATTTGTCCCTAATGCTGCATTCAACAAAAGAGGCTTTGGCTTTCCTTATGATTAAGGCTTTATGTCTAGGGGAGAACAGAATCTTTTGAGTATCCCTCAACCCCTCATACAGAGATGTACTTGTAGATGAGAAGAAGAAACATTTCTTAGGTGGGCAGGTTCCTAAAGAGACTAAACAACATCCAATCTTTAGATTATAACACTCACATAAAATGATGCACAATGGCAAATGTCTGAGCCTAACAGCCAACCTTGTTAAATGTTTATATTTGGTTAAAGGATTCCACTGCCACAGTTACATTTGTGTCCATGTAAATGTTAAATGGCTGTTGTTAGGTAAAATGTGCCTTGTACCGTGTATGCATGGGTTGATAAAGCCAGTATTCATGCATGTTGGGGAACTAGTGTGCACCATTTGCCCTCATTATGTCCATTCCTTGCCATGTGGGAGTACCATTTAATTTAAAAATGGTGCTACAGTAGACTGCCTGTTACAGTTTCAGAATGCAAATATTTTGGTTATTTCCATTTTGTAAGGGTAGTAACGTCTTACTAGGTGGTGTTAAAGAGTAGCAAGCCTCAGTATCCAGTAGGTGGGTCTTTTGGAATTATTGCTTATTTGAAACACCATTATAAATCCTTTTCAGAACCGAGTGGGCTGGTTAGCTTAGTGGGCAAAACCAAAGGAGGCTTGTCAGAATTCCAAGAATAAAACGCATTTTAACATGCACAATTTAACATATGTATTACCATACATATCTGTAGTCCCATCAAGAATGTATCCTCTGCACTGTCAGAAAATGTAGTTTTTTCAACTATTTAATACGCAGTAAACTAATTTTGTAGCTGTTTAGGTGTGCATTAGTTTGGCAAGCTATGAATATTGGCTATGTGGTATACAGCTGTGGTAATTAAGACACTAGTAAAAAGGTATATAGTAATGGATACTTGTTTTTCTTTCTAGCTTTGTTTCTAGACATGCTGTGCTACCTGCATGTATGGAAATGTGAAACCCAGACCTGTTTTTTAATGCATCAGCTATTTCAGAACTATCTGCTGTGCTTAGACTTAAAAGACTATTGTTCCCTTTTTTGTTTTAGATGAATATAAACCCTCCCCAGTGTTTTGAATTTAAAATTGAAATGTAAAATTTGCTGTCTAAATTAGTCAACAGTACTATGACACTTTTTTTTTTTCAGAATTCAGAACAAGCTTAAACATCCGAAAAATAATGTAGCAGTACTCGATTATTCATATGATTAGAATAGTGTTCTTGGCTTGGAAATTAGAGACTTGAAGTTAGCTTGCTGCATTAGTTGTTTTGTTATGGGCGCTGTTGCTGTGAGCTGAAATGCAGCCTGTGAGAGGTTCACTTTTCATTGTTTTTCAAAGCCAGATGTTTTTTACAAGCTTGGAAAAGGTTTGTAGTGAGTGTGTGATCCTATCCTGTATTAGAAAATGTTCTTGTCACATCTAATACCCATGAAAATCAACTTGGCACCATTTTCAGTTGTAAGGATACTATGTGTGTGTGTGTGTGTGTGTGTGTGTGTGTGTGTGTGTGTGTGTGTGTCTGCCTACATGAGTGTGAATATCCAAAGCAAAACTGTTTTGGTAGGTTTTGTGTGTGCACTTACTGTGTCCAACAAAGACCTCTAAATAGTTTATTTTCCCAGATATTTTCTAGATTGTGCTGCTTGATGGCAGAGTCCAGTCCCCTAGTGATGCGAATGTAACGCACAAAGGTAATCAGAAAGAATCATAACCATGGCCCTCTCTTTTCTGAGAAAGGCTGCGAGGGCAAGATCAGTGGAAGGCAGAGCTAGTCTTATGCATGATATTAACTCTGATAATCAGTGAGTGGCATTATTATTTACACGTTGGGAGAAATAGCTATGTACTTTACTCCATTTGGTTCCTAAGGCTTCCATTGTCTTTAAAAGTAGATTTTTCATTATCTGTCTTGGCCACTTCTGTAGACATTTGGGTAAAATGGGAATAGGACCGCGAAGTGCAAGTAACCAAGTTTCTGACTGTAATGGGAAGCTTATTGCATAATCTTTTAAGTTTTTTCATAATGCTTCTCTCATTTGTTTTTCCTCTTATTGCCATTTATTGTTAGTATTAGGTTCTCCAATCTTGTGTTAGCTCCCCAGTGGTACATTCCAGGTGTAAATTTTCAAGTAGATCTACATCAGATGTTGCATTATAGACCACTTAGAGGTGGGTCACCTCCAAGTAAACTAAGAAGCAGAATGTAGTAAATAGTTTGTTTTCTGACCCCATAATTTTACTCACAAGGAATGATTTAACCTTTTCAAGTTGTTTTAAGTGGTTTGTTTGAAGGCCATAAAATGCAGCACTCTAGTCAATAATGAGTCGTGTCAGTAAGGCATAAAGTTGTACAGCCCTTTAGAATTAGTTGGAGTGCAGGAATTGCTATTTTGGATTTGTTAGATATGCACTGGTCAGAGTTTTAAATTGTTTTCTGCTGGCTCTGTATTTTATTTCAGGGACTCTTGATGTGATTCCTGGAATTATGTAACAAACACCAGTGAAAATAAAGGCGAACAGCAAATGCCTGTAATTGTTTTCCTTTAATGTTATTACTTGCAGGGGGGTAACCCCCACCCCATACTACTTTCATGCTGTGATTCCAAGATAGCTATACCTTGTAGAAAGGGGAATACTCTGGGAACACAGATCTTGGACTTAGTGTATGTAAATCTCTATTTTCACATATTCAGTCTCTGTCTTGTAATTATGAATCTCAGCATTTAAAACTTATCTTCTATCAGTGTCTCTAGATCTTTAATGATCTTTTTCTGAGATGACCATTTATTTTATAGTCATACTTTGTGTGTTTTGTACCCCTCCCAGCTCACTTGTTTGGCTCATTAGGTACCCTGTGGCTACCAGTGGTGAGGGTAGGCATCCTGTGAAGAAACCAGCATACTGCAAATGGACTGTGTTAAGCCCTAAATCCCTGTGCTTGTTCCTGGATAGTCTGTGAAGAGTGAATATTGCACCTTAATGATGAAGTGCCTATCTTGTGTCTTAACTTCCAAGGGCAGGCACTGTGAGACTATGCCCCTTCTATGTGGCTGCACATAATCTCTTTGGCAGTCTTGTCACTCTGTTCATCAGTACACACAAGCTACACAGCAGCTGTGCACTTTCCCAGCATATCTGTCTTCCCATCCCCTACAAGAAAGATAAGCGGGCATAGCACTTCGCTCCTCCAATGTTGGGGTCACTAATCAAACCCAGTCGCTTGGGCTGTAGGCGGAGTTCAATATCTCTGTGCCTTGAAACTGACTTTTGTCTCTGGAGAGGTTGTTATCACCAGTACAGTTGAAGTGCTCCCCATGGGCTCTTCCATACTAACTTTTGAGATCCTGTTTATTCCTTGGTGGTAAGTAGATGAATGAATACATGTGGACATTTCTAATCACTGGGCATGATGATGACACTGTGGCTGCCTCTTGGTTCCCCTTTCCATACTGATGGCACCCCAAGTCATGGTCATCTGGCAGTGAGTTCACTATAAGACAAGTTGTTGACAACTTCTTCTACTCCCTGCCTCCATGTGGGAGAAGTTTAAGAGTAGACTAAGAGGTGTTAGCTGAAAGTCCATCTCCCCTTCTGATTTTTTTCATCTCATCTACAAGGATGCTGGTTCAAGAGCTTGAGACTGAAAATAGACTTCAAGCCTTTCTGCAATCCTAGTGTTCTTGCTAATGATGGCCTCCTCACTCTGGAGTGTTGGTCTTTCCTTTTTTTGTCCTCTCAAAGGTATTGCATTTACATACGTAGCAGTCAGAGCGTAGTGAAGAACTGTCACATTTGTCCTGGTGCCCCTTTTCGCAGATTATTGGACCCTTCTACTGTTGAAAAGAAGATCTTTTGTATCTCTTGGACCAAAGCTACCATCCCTTTTAACTAGGCTTACCAAAGCAGATCCTTAAATCACTCCATCTGTTAGCATAAGTCCCTAGAACCTCAAAACTGGCCACGTTACTAGTCAGTGTAAGGCTACAGAGACATTCGGCAAAAGGAATTAAAAAAGTGTGTGTGTGTGTGTGTGTGTGTGTGTGTGTGTGTGTGTGTGTGTGTGTACACACACGTATTTGCCCCCGTATCCACCTTACTAATATGTACTAACCCTATTTCTGTCCCTACGCCAATCCTGCACCTTACTTACAAAAGTCTGTTTGTATAACACTACCAGTACCCAAGGCATCTCAGGCTCGGGCACAGACATACACCACAACATCTATACCCTAACTTAACCCTAAACTTCAAACACTCTCACATACACTCCTCACATTTGTCCTCTAACTCTAACCCTAACCTGCTAACACACACACTTACTCATACTGTCCCACCCCCTGACTGACACTCACTTTGACAGATCCATCATCCTGCTTTTGACGTTCCCACCACTCGACATTTACCCCCCCCCCCCACCCAGTCCATTCTTTCGATGAAGTAAACATTCAGTGAAAGTATGGTAATCATTTATATGGATCTGTGTCATAGAAACATTGACTGGCTAAACATCAAGTGGAAAGATCAAAATCCATAACATTGAAATAATAAAAGTGAAATAAAAACATCTTTTTTGCAGGGAAGTAAGTCCTCTCTGCACCCCGTATATCCCCCTGCTAAATGTGTATTCCAATTTCAAGATCATACTACAGTGGGAAAATGACCAATTCCCTGATCCCCTCTGTTATGTGATCTCACATAACAGATTTTCTGTTCATTTCTCTGCTTCATTGTAATGCATTTTGGTATTTGCAGTTTGATGTTTAGCCACTTGACAATAGACATATACATATATACATACATACACACACACACACACACACATATATATATATATATATATATATATATATATATACACACATACACACACACACACACACACACACACACACACACACACACACACACACACACACACACACACACACACACACACACACACACACACACACACACACACACACACACACACACACACACACACAATACAGTCTTTTGGGCCCCATAATTACACATCCAAAGCTTCTGCGATGGTGGAGAGAAGGAGATCTTGGAAAATAGTAATGTGCATAGGAAGCTATAGAAATGGCTGTTAACACTAGGTCCTAGGTTAGTGTCTGTGCAGCTTTGATGTTGTTTGTTCAGCAACTAGTACCTTACTCTAAATGCAGTATGGTTTGGGTGGCAATCATTCAGAGGCATTATTCCATGATATCCTGGATGCCCCTATAAGGGTGACATTCTCAGTTTATGTTCCTATGACAACTAAACAGCATTACTGAAGCTGCTTGTGCAGATTTATTCACTTCTGGTAAAGGGAACAGTCAAAGGTTTTCAGTCTGTGAAAAGGTGAACCTGGTTCTTTACCTGTCCATTATTGTTTACAAGACTGTTTGGCAGAGTGTTCCCATGACTTATGAAAAGTTAGGCACACCTTTCAAGCCCTAATGCTGTTCCTTCCCTGAGGTTTGACTGGTTTTGATGATCATGACAGATGACTGCTGCCACATCAGCGTCTCCAGGTTGCAAAAGATGGAATCTTTTATAAAGATCACCTTTGCTTTAATTTCTGCAAGTGTTTTGGGTTCCTATGTACCCTATTCCTAACTCAGGGTACAGTTATAGTTCATGAAATTACTATTGTTTCAATTTTTGATGTTAGCCCAGAGTGCTCTTCTCAGCACCCACAGTGTGCCCACAATTGCCTCCTTGTGTAGTTCACATGAGGTTACATGTGTGAGTAGCATACTTAAGTATGTTTGTAAATTCTTTTTTATTAGTCCTGTTGTTGGAACTGTTTGACTATCTTTCTTCCAAACTTCCCCAGAGTCTGCTTACAATTCCTGGTGTTTTATGACTTTGTGTCTTTCTCTATGTAAGACACTGTAATCACTGGATGTAGCAGTTTCAGTGATCAAAATTACTTTTTAATGGACTATTGTACCTGTTTTTCTTGCATCTACTTTTTGAACTGTTAATGATGTGTGATTCCATGTGATATACTCTTCATTGTTCTCTATAATGCTTTGTGGTTCATATTTCCAATGCTTCTTAGCTACTTCTATATTGTAGTGTTTGCACAATCTTCAGTGCAACAGTCTTGCTAAATTATTGTGCTTTTCAGAGTGTAGGCCATCTAACATTATATCATGTTTAGCAACAGGATGTGCGACTATTTCTAATTCTGTTTTACAGAACCTGCATTTGTCTGTTTCTCCCACATTTTCAATGGGCTTTGTAAACCAAAGTGTCCATAGTCATGTTGTCCTCCATCCTGGGCTTCCATTATTAGTCTTTCACCCTTTGGTTTCAATTCACCTCTCCTTAACTGTTCTTGCATTAAATCTTGGTCAACATGAGGTTGTTCCAGAGGATCTCTAAACCTACTGCTATATTTGTGGACTTTCCATTTTTTTTTATCACTGTTGCTATATGAAGCATGGCATGTGAAAATTCTGCCAGAGACAGACATCCAGTTACAGATTTCCCCATGCAGGACTGCCATCTGCGATCTTCTGGACATCAGTAGGACACACAGTATAAAGGCAAGCAGTGCCCATGTCATGTTTATTTTTTTCTGCCACAAAAAGCAGTCAGAAGTCAGTGTTGTTGGTACCATCCAGGTACTGTTCACAGCTAGAGTAAGCATCCTTTCTGATATTTCGTTTCCATCTTTAGGAGATTGATGGAATTTTTAATTTACATGTTAGATCTGTGACTTGGTGATAATTGTGAGGCCACTGTGATCCCTTGGAAATGTCAACAGCAAGTGTGCTTTAGTTTCTGTTCTGTCTTGGACCTTTATATAATGTGTGTGAGTGTAAACACTGTGATTCTTTCAATAAAAAAATATTTTACAAATAGTATGAATGTTGAGTGCCCTTCTAGAGTGTAATATAGCTTTTTTGCAGTAGAGCAGGGGCAAACGCCTCTGAATCATAAGGAGAGCTGACTTCAGCCCAAGTGACCAGGGATCCTAAGCATTCTAAAAAGATGGACAAAAAGCCAATAGTGAAAGTTCTTCAGACAGGGAGCATGTGGACTTTGTGATCATGTCAGTCCTGTGACTGCCTGGCAGTGTTAGATATGCAAATGCACAGGTTTGTCAGCCGCTAGCTCAATCCGTGTCCTTGTGTGGTACTGTAAACTAAGGAAGCCCCTTTCGAGGCTGACACTGGGATACAGGTATCTTAGTTACACCAAGCCTGTTTAAAACTGGTCCTGCATCACGTCAATATGCCACTTCCCAGATGTCTACAGATGGACAGAATGCTGTTTATGCTCTCAGATGCTATTCCCCCATAATAGATATTATTTTTTTGTTTAGAAACTTTCAAGCTGCGAAGAAGGAGGGGTTTTCATTTCTTTTTTTTTTTGTACATAGAAAACACAAGCAGATGATGTCCACAAGTTATGTTTGTTAACCTGATGCATGCAGCATCCATCCTACCAATACCTATCTCGTGTTCCTTTGTTTTTGATTATAAATGTTTCTTTGAAGAGTATGTTATTGTGTGGAATGTATTTCATGTCCCCCACCACTGTATGGTGAGCTTTATCTCTGAAAACTCTTCCCCTTTACAGAGAAGGAGAGAACCATATGTCTTTCATGGACAGAGGTGAAGAAGGCAACTTGTCAGCTCTTGTTGTTACAGTACTAATGACGTGACTCATTGCTAGCCTCAGACTCTCTCACCTTAATGGTGTCTTCACGGAAACTTTACATTTGATGAAGATGTACTTTAAATGGAGGTCAAGGAATTCTCTAACTTACAGGGTAGAAAAACCCAAGCCATTCTCTATGCCTTCAGTTACGTAGACATTTCTGGATGCCATTCAGAGTGCCTTACTATAGCCTTACTCATACACACTGGAGCTCAGAAAGCCTGACCCCTTCTGCTGGATGAAGGAGAAATTTTAAGTATTTTTACAAAATTCTGTTGGCCTATCCTAATGTAATTTGTTGGGATGTGACCAGAGAATCAGAACTAACTCCTGTTAATAATACAGCGCTATGTGACAGAAATGAGTATCATGGGTAGGTTTGGCAAGAAAGTTTATAGCTGTGTCACTACAGGACTACATTGGTACTTGACAAATCCACATGTTCCACTATCAGGGAGACATCTTAAAGCAGGTGAAAGGCATGTTTGGGGAAATCTCAGATGCAGCACTTAAGCAGGACCTTTCCAGATTCCTGCAGATCACCATGCGAGTCACTAAGCACTCTGTTAAATGCAGCTACAGTACAGTTGATGCTTGCGGAAGGGGTGGGCCTGGTTATTAAATGGTATGCATAAGTAAGGACATCCCTTGCCTGAGGATATCAAAGGGCAGCTGCTAAACATGCTACTACTTTCTCAAGCAAAGAGAAAACCTAGAAGTAGACACTGTGTACTTCTGACCAAATTAATTGTATGACACTGCATAATCAAGCTATAAAAGCCATCAGGCATACAGATGCCACTTATCTCCAAAACAGGCAAGCCTCAACATTCTCAAACTCTGCGTGCTTCTGGGAGAAAGTAGGTAAGCTAGCAGGCTGTTTCTAGTTGGGTAACATTTTTCGCTCTTAAATTCTTAGTGTCTTTGACACAAGTTCCATTATCAGTCCAGGCTACTTACCATGCACCCCTCTTATACCCACAGCTGGTACCTTCCCTTCCCCTTTTTACTTCAGTACAGCCTCCCAAAAAAAGATACAGATACCCTAATTTAATCCCTACCCATCCATGAATCTCCTGGCTCAGACAAATTGTCATGTTTTTTTTTCAAATAGTGCAGAATGTTAGTATCTTGTCATTTTATTTATCTGTGTATCTATATGCTATCTGTCATTTATTAGATCAGTCCTACTAGGCTGGTGGCCTCTTTCTGGGGGAGACGCATGGTGCTATTTATATGAACTAGGGGAACTTTGGCCTGTCTTACAATAATCAACTTAAAGAAAAGACTGCCACCTTCAGATGTTTAAGTGGCACTCTGGAGCTATGCTTAAATACATCATTGCATGTCACCCATGTAAAAAGCTAAAAATAACTTTATCCTATTTGAATGCTGCTAAGTCTCCCCCACTTTCTACTCAAGAAGGACAAAATAATATAGGCAAAAACATCTTACAGCAACCACGATGGTAGCTTAGTGGTATAAACCCTGACTATGACTAAGGTGACCTGGGTTCAGTTAGTGCAGACTGTTGATAGAGTGTGTTTTTGGTTCCTGTTGATTGAATGACAGGGGAGGATGGCTGTGCTCATCTTGGGGGGTCCCAGCTTATCTTACTTGCTGCTTTCAGACAGTATTCATATGGGTCAGAGTTGTTGCATGGATGATGCCATCATGACCACTAAAGGTGATGAAGATATTCCTTGCCAGCTGTTTGTATGGGAGCATGACATGACCTTTTATAGTGGCATAGCTAGTCCATTTCATGACATAGTTGCCCATGTCACCATGAAAAGGGAGGGGTTAGGGTGATTCACAAAATAGTTGTCATGTCTTTGATGCTGATGAATGCACCAAACCCCCCAAAATGTGCCTGGATGATGGCCTCTCTAGATGGCTCCCACAGTAGGAGATCAGCATGGACTGCATCCCTATGGAGTGAATATGCTTAAGTCTGATTGGGGGTAGCCTTATGGTTGGCAGGCAGAGAGGGAAAAGAAAGCTGGACAGAAACACCTTACAACCATAATTACTGTGTGCATTGTCACTACTCACCAGTGCCACCATGGCAAACCTCAAAGGCCTTCAGATTTCATACTACTCACATGTAAAGCTGAATGTTGTTATATCACTCTGTAAAGAGCCAGTTGGCTTCTTGTAAAAGAACTTGCTGATTTACCTTTAGTCTAACTGATCTGCAAAACCATATACAACAATAGTACACCTCCACTAAGCCATGGACAGATTGTAAAGAGAGCTCTGTACCAGATTTACTCCTAAGCCGACATAGCTCCTGTACTTACTAGGCCTATAAATATCCTTTCTTCCACGTGCCATGAGTCTTTGTCATTTCTGCTGCACCTCTGAGTTTGAAAATGAAAGCGCTGTTTTATGGTTTGTGTAGGGGCGTCCTTTTTGTCCATTTTGTGAATACTACAAATAAATAACATCTAATGTTAAAAGTTTTCTGGTGTTGTTCTGTGTTTGACATTTTGTGAATACTTCCTGCAGTGGAGGTCCAAAAAGCAGTTCCTCATCTAAGAGCATTTATTTACTTATTGTCTGTTTACTGGAGTAGTGGACTGAGCCAAAGATGCACCAAATAAGCCACAGCCTGGGAGTTACAGGAAAATAAGAATGAAGGTGTAATTAGTTGGCAGAAGCTGAGGCATGCAGTCAGGACAGGAGCATCAGTAACAGACCACCACCTTGCCAAGAGGTGACTTAACAGTTATCCCCCTCTCTCCTTTCTGCATTCCTGTTTCCCTAACTTCTTGGAGGAAGACTTTCACGTTTTGAAATTGCAGTGATTTAAAATTACTACAGACCATGAGTTGAGGAACTCATAAGCACAGACAACAAGATGATGTTTACGACCATTCCTCCCCTTATGGATGTACTTTGTATTCCACATGACCAAGTAGTCTTGACACAACACAGTTTAACAGATATGTTCACCTCAGCAGCAGTAGCGTCCCCTCATCAGATCAAGGAAGAGGATTCTACTCTATGCTGTTCCTGGTCCCTAGAAAGGATAGATGCTGAAGGCCCATATTGGACTTGTCATGACTAAACAAGTTTCTGGTGGTAAAGAAATGTGCCAGCATGTCTACTTCCAGCTCCAGGTGAGGAAGCAGAACCAAAAGTCGTTTGGTAACTGACCCTTACCTCTGAATAGACTTCCCATACATGTCAAGCAGAGCACCTCACTGGCCCTCTTCAGCAGAAATCTTGATGAGAGGATGGGAAATAGAAAGTTCACCCTGGGGGTCACTTCAGTGGCTCTACTTGATTGCGACACTGGGAACTAATGTCGGGCGGCACGATGCCAGGGCACTTCTACGGGCTAGGCTTGTAAAGGCGTCAGAGCCATTAGCCTAGTACACACCTATGAACCTACAAGATGGAATTCATTGCCTCTCTGATGAATTGTCAGATTCCAGCATTTTGCTGAAGGTACCCTTGCTGATCATCTCTTGTCATGGGTTCATGTTCTGACCCTTGACACAGAGGCCCCTGTATGCCATTCTGCCTCTGTCTCTAATTCCCATGTTATTAAGGTGTTATATATAGATTATAACAACCTTGATTCTTGCTGTCCCCTAGGCAAAGACAATATCCTTCTCCCTGCTCAAGAATTCAACAAGTGTGAGCCCTATGGTCTCCCCTTATCTTACAGTCTCCTGCCCAGAAGCAAGAGACCATTGTACAGCCAGACCTAAAGCACTATGTCTATTAGGCTGGAAAGTGGCTTCTTCTGGAGGTCCTTTAGATCCTGTGAGGCCCAGAAATCTGCCATTTGGAAGTCTTGACTGTCTTATTTGTTTAGATTTTCTCCCTGATACTCAAAGAATATCCACATCAACACAGCCACAGTCAAGCAAGTCCTCTTCTACCTTTCTACACTGTTTGTGAAAGGACTTTCCTATGTATTGGCTGAGGTATATTTATTGTCAGTTTCAGCCTGCTTACCGTTAGGGTCATTTCTTGCTATTATCTGTTCTTTGCATTTGAGGACAAAGAAATTGGTTATCTACTCCATGGGATCAAAATTTCCTTCTAGAAAACTGACTCTTGCACCCTTTGGTCCAACAGTCTCAGCAGTTTTAAAGTTTCTTTGTTGGAAAGGTTTGCTTTGGGTAATAATCAACTCGGCTTAAAACATTTTGAAAGAAGAGACTGCTGTGTGCAGAATGCCTTTCATGGAATTTTCCACAAAGGGTGGACACAGGCACCAGGGCATCATTTATGCCTAAAACGGTTTCAGAGGTGGTACTAAATCAGGCCATCCAGTTACCAACTTTCTTTCCAAACTTTGAGAACATGGGGGGGGGTATTTCATCTTTTGTCTGAGCATAGACAGCTCAGTTTTTATCTAGACAGGGCAGAGGATTTCAGGCAGCCTACCTATCTCTTTGCATCATTCATACCAGATGGATATGGAAAACCTGTTTCTGAACAAACCCTATCACTTTGATTGGTGGATTGCATTAACTTTTCCTATGACCACCACATAAAATCATTACAGTGTCAGATTACAGCACATTGCAGTTGGAGCAACTGATACAACTGCAATCATGTTCATGAATGTTTTAACACAAAGTAATTTGTGAGGCATCAAAATGATTCTTCATTCACACTTTTTGTAGGCACTACAGGTTGGGCATCCTCTGTAAGATCAGGGTAGGATATACCACTGCAGTTGTTCAGGACCTTTGGGCGTCTCCATTCTGTATCTTTGGCCATCTCAGATATTTATTCATTACTGTCTAATATATAGCGAAAGATATTGCATCAGTGATTTGTATGATGAAAATATTACAGCTGTGAATACTTTTGTGTTTGCGTGCACATGCGTATATATATATATATATATATATATATATATATATATATATATATATATATATATATATATATATATACACACACACACACACAAACATCATTCTATATATTTTCATTGAATCACATTTAGTTTAATTTCAAAACACTGAAAAAAATGCTTTTAAACTCATTTGACTGAAAAATCATTTAATGGAAACATCACAAGGAGGAACATAGCTTATCAAGTTCCCCTTCGACCTCTCACCCCTTTATTTAAATATACTACTACCAAAGTAACACAGCTGTAGGAAAATGACCAACAATAGCAAATTAATGTTGATGCTCAAATAAAAATTGCACCAGCAGCAATTGCAAGTAACAGTGATTTCCATTTTGACTATTGGCCAGATAAATATCTTTGTACATTTCTACATGCTTTTATTTAACTATTACAGCACTTTGTGCAAACCACATTCTTTGACATGAGATCCTAACCAAATAAGAATGTGGCTAAATGAGTCTTCAATTGTTGAAATGCCTATAACTACACAGCAGCCAGGGTTTGATTCCCACAACCTCCATTTGCCTACTGTGAGACCCTGAGCAAGTTACTTAACGAGTATTGAGTCTGAAATGGGTCTGTTTGGATCAGTGTTCCACTCCAGTTAACAAACTCTTTATTCAGCATTTTATGATTCAACCAAATGCCATTCAACCTAGTGAAAGGGAGCTACTGCTATGATTGCTGCATGTACTTCAGTAGAGACAGAATGGATTCTGGTACCTCTTATAAATATAGAGCACTGCAGTTTCGCTCAGCATTTCTGCTACAAATTATAGACGTCTCGGAATCATGGTGGAACTTGTATTAATTCTGAATGGCTCATTTGCCTGCGCCATAACTGCTTACTTGTTGGACAGTTGTATAGCTCTTCTGCAGCAGTAGTACACAATTTTCTTTGAATCTTGTTAACCTTGGCTGTACAGTGCAGACCTATGTCTTTGAAACTCACCAATATCATTATTTAAGTAGACATCATGAGTACTCATTTTTATCCTTTCTTTTAAAATCAGACCAATGTTTGTATTAAGTCAGTCAACAATTTCCTGTGTCTAGTTCACTTTGCTGACTTGCCTCTAATTCAGTAGTTGTGTCAGCTGATTATCCAAAACATTACACTGGAGAGCTTCCATAAAACATTTTGTAGTCTGAAATTTTCCTTTCCTTTTCAATTCCAAATTGATTAAGGATCACAACAGACTCTTTGAGTTCTGTCCATCATCCGCCAAGGATATTTCATGGCTTGGAAATCCCCTTCCTCCCTTTTTGGGCACCACTCAACTTTCTCAGGAATAACTTCCTCTTTTCTCAGAGGTGCTCCATTCTGTTTTGGTCTAGGGCACCATTCAAGTAGTGTCTCCTGCCAAGGTAGGGAGGGGTTTTCCCAGCTAAGCCCTTTCTCAAGATCCCTTCCTTTTGAATGTTGTCTCTTCAGACTTTATTTCCGCTTCTTTTACCCCAGACCTTTCTGGTTTCTATTGATCTCAAGGATGTCTACCTTCATATCCGCATCCATCCCCTTTTCAGGAAATATTTATGTTTCTTTTTCTTCCTTTCATTTTCAGTTGTCTGTTTTGCCCTTTGGCCTCTCTGTTGTCCCAAGGGTATTCACCAAATGCCTTGATCCTGTCATTGCCTTTTGCAGGATGAGAGGAGTTCAGATTTTTCCCTATCTGGACAGTCTGCATATTACGGCTTCTTCGCCCGATGCTCTACTTCAGGATCTCAAGTTCACAGATCCTGGGGTTCACCATAAACTTCCAGAAATCAACTCTGATGCCTTCTCAAGGTCATATTTTCCTCAGTTGCAGGTTTCAGACCATCCCATGTTGGCATCCCTGCCTGCCCCCAAGGCCCTGTCTCTCACTGCCATTTTCCAGTCTCTTCTTTCTCTGGTTTCAATCTGGATTTTCACTCCCTCTTTCATCCCAGGCTCCTCAAAGTTTTCACAGACAACAGCACAGTGATGTGGTGTGTCAAAAAGTAGGGGGTGCAAGGTCTTATCTTCTTTGCAGACTAGCTCTTCAAATCTGGGATCTAGCAGCCCTGTATCAAGTGGCTCTTCAGGTAGTATACATTCCCTCAGAGTCTGAGCACAATTTAGTGGCAGAATTTTTGAGCAGGTCCAGCACACACTGTCACAAATGGATGCTTCACAGAGATGTGTTCCTAGACATTGTCCATTGGTGGGGTATTCCTCAGGTAGATCATTTTGCCTCCACTCTGAATAGACAACTTATTGTATTCTGTTCTAGAGTCCCAAGGCCTCTGGCTTGGAAGGTGAACTCCCTGTCTTTTCCTTCAAAGGGGATGTTTCTGTAAACTTTCCCTCCCCTTCACCTGTTACCACTGGTCTTGTACAGGATCAGGTAAGTCTTTCCCAAAATCTTGGTAGTGACTTCTTTTTGGCCCAGACAGCTTTGGTTGCCCCTTCTTTCTCAGCTGGCCCGGGGCAGTCACCATAAGTTACCTCATTGGGTGGATCTTGTCACTCAAGACAAGGAGTCTCTTACCCATCCTTATGTCTACTCTTCAACTGATGTTGTGTACGATAGGATTTTGATCCCTTTCAGGCGCCTCTTTTCTGAGGATGTGCTTCAGGTTCTGCAGGAGGCCAGGAAACCCACTATCAGGAAATCATATATGTTCAGATGGAAAACTTTTTCTGTCTGGTGCCTTTGTCACCTCCTGGATCCCCTTTCTGTGGTGGTTCCTCTGGTTCTCTCTTATTTGTGTGATTTGCTGCATGCTGGGTTAGCATATTCTCCAGTTAAAGCTCACCTGTGAGCATTTCTGCTTGTCTGCCCTTAGCACCTCTTCTGGCCTCTTGATTTGAGGTCAAGCAATTTCTTAAAGGCATCCTTCATATTAGGGCTCCCATGAAGCCTATTCTGCCATCCTGGCACCTCAATTTTATACTTGAAAATTTGACTCAGGCACCTTTTGACCCTTCTTCATCAGCTTCCTTGCAACTTTGTACTTAGAAGACAATTTTTCTTTTGACTCTCATTTCAGCCAAGGGAATGTCTGAACTTCTGGCTCCCATAACTGTTCCACCTTTCCTTAGTTTTCCAGAGAGATAGGGGATGTCTGTTCATACTAATCCTTCTTTTATGCCCATTGTGGTCAATGCGTTGTCCGTTAATCAGACTACTTATCTTCCTTCATTTTTTCCTTCTCCACAGTCTGCCAATGAGAAGGTTCTTCACACCTTGGATTTGCATAGACAGCTCAGGTATTATATGGGTAAAACTAAAGTTATTCACAGATCTGAGCAGCTTTTTGTTTGATTTCATCCCAGGACTTTGGGTTTGGCTATTTCTTAGCAAACCATCTCTTCCTGGATTTTTAAGGACATTTCTTTTTGTTATTTTTCCATGGTAAATGTCTTTCTTCATCAGTAAAGGTTCATTCTACCAGGGCTGTTGCCTCCTCTGGTGCTTTTTTCAAGGGGTTGGATACCAATTCCATCTTTGAGGCTGCTACTTGGTCCTTCATTCATACTTTCACTAAGCGTTGTAAATTGGATATTATTTCCAGGGCCAGCGCTGGCATTACCAGGGCCACCTGCATGGCTTTCTGGAGGGCTTCCTCTTGAGCTTTTATACTCTCCCTTTTGTAAAGAACACTGCAGCAGTGATGTGGAAGGACATAGTACAGTTGTGTAAACTCTTACCATAACAGTAGATGTCCTTCCCTTCTCTGTTGCAGTGTTCACTCCCACACTCCTGTCCCCTCCACTTTCGCTTACTCTTCTTTTTTCTCCTTTTGAATGCACATTTTTCCTTGTCCCTAGGGACATTCTGTTCCTTATGTGGCTTTTCCAGTTCTGAATGTGTGTGTCCGTGCCTCACCTTTATTCCCTGTTGTGTGGGGAGCGTACATATGACTTACGGTGCCTATAAGTACTAAAGGCCTTGGTATACTTTCCTGACGTTGTGCTATCCTTGGCAGGAGATCCCTCAGGTTATGAATACTGCACCAGTGAAGAGAAGGACAAGATTTTACACAACTGCACTACCATTATGAATTAGTAGGAAATAGTAGCAACCCTTCATAAATATGACCCATTTCAGAACACTTGTCCATCTAACTGCTTAACTGAATAAACTACTGGAAGCTTCAACAAGGTGTCTTTATTCCTCTCACAGAGAGGGCATCGGAGCGAGAGAGAGAGTCTCCTAGATTTGCTAGCTAAAGTGATTTTATCTGGACTAATCCTTTATACTGTGCTTCTCATTTATATGTAAACGTGAGTGCTATAAACTTTTTTCAGCTTTTTGCTTCCAACTGCCTGCTGACCATCAGAGTTTCTCGTAGTCAATAAGATCATTCATTCCTTTCACCTGGTGAAAGCATCCAGGCAGCTGTCTGGCTGGTTGAGATGTTTCCTGTTTTTTCTTCATGTTGCTATCCTCACACACATCAGGTGAGACACTGGGAAGGGGTGTGTAATTGTTTGTCCACAAATGGCAACCTGTACTTTATTCATGGGAGCTCATTTGGTCTTGTTCAAGTTTAAATGTAGTACTGACCTTGAATATTTAATATCAGTCGTAATGCAAAAAAAATGTAAGGCTTATTAAAATGGTGGTGTTAAGATATGATAATAGGCAGCATACGTTTTCAAACTGAGCAACATTTTAACTAAATATTACTCGTGTCATGTTTTGAAAAAGTTACTGTATAACAGTTCATGTACACAGAATATCAGTGTGACTTCTTTAATGGTCTTCCATGTCAAACTGTGTAGGGATGGGTGCACAAACTCCTCACTGACCTCTGTAGCTTGTGATACACCTTGAGTAGATGGCCTTTCTAACATTTCTGCTTGATGTTATATTGAATCCTTATTCAGGTACACTATGTCTGTGAACCCATTTTGAGGCAGATCTCTCATGTCCTCCCTCAACACCTGTGCAAATTTTGAAGTGTTATAGACAAAGTTATTGCCTGTCATAGTCAGTCTGAGGCATTTTTTTGAGAAAATGTTTTCTGTTTCTTCCCAACACTTTGCCAACTGAAGTTTTCAGCAAAATCAGTATTGACTGCTCAGTGATGTGACTGTTTCAGCCAATGCTGTGGTGTGGTGTAGAGAAGCCCTGACTGTGGCCATGATGATCTGAGGTGCAGGCACTGTAGGAAGGGTGTGCCCATCTTGGGGGGGCTGGAAGAGATGGGCTACATCTCTGAGGCACTCAAAGTGGTTTGATTTACTGGTGTAGAGTGGGGAAACAACCAGTGAGTAAAGTGAGTGGCAGGTAAGTGCTGACACTCATTGCAGATCTCATTTTCTGAGCAGTTTTGGGTATGTATAAGGGCCGGAGATGGAAAACAGTAAAATCCCCATGGGGTAGTAGGACATTCTCCCTGGATGCCTCACTCTTCTTGCTGGCCTCAGTCTTAATGCAGACAAAGTGTGAGGGACTTAACTAGGGATAAACAGACCCAGTAAATGAGTATAGGCATTTGGGTTAGCCGATGGTAAGCTCTGTAGGGAAAATAATAGAGAAAAAAATATTTCATCTCTTTTCAGGTATCTCTGCTGAATTCTGATCCTGTGTCCTTCCTTCAAGTCAGAAACTTTCTTATAGGTTCATAGCTAGTTAAAAGGGTGGGAGCAAATTACATAGAAAAAAATGAGAATTGTGGGAACACCACATGCAGAGGAGGAAAAAGGTTTAACGAAGGCAGGATTTGAATGAACTGTGTAATGTTTGACTAACAATGACTGGATAGATTATAAGTGTTATGTAATGTCTGCAACTAAAATGATGTCAATATGGTTTGTTTTCATTTATATAAACGTGTGATTGCCTATGTCCTATAATGTAATAAAGATGTTAAAAAAACAAACAGCACTCTGAAAGAAATAAGCACAGTACTGAACTGAAACGGTGGCAGAAGCAACATGCACTTCAACTGTTAATGTATAATGTACTACACTGGAGATATTACTAGCCTTTTTTTGTTAGAATTGTGAAAGTAGAAGAATAGTTGAGGATGGTGGAAAAGTACTCAGTGACATATCTTGAATGTATTTACACTTACATATTTCTTGAACAGTATAATAACAAAACTGCAGTAAGTTAATAAAGAAAATTTCAGGAATTATTGTTAGTCTAGGGAAAAAAATAAGTAGTTACTTAGGCATCCAACTCAGGAGGCTATTAAGGAGCCTAGTCCACTTTCCTTTTTAACCCAGAGTCATACCGAATTTCTCGGTATTTACCAGTTTTGAGGGCAAAATAATGGGGTGCCATGAATTTCTGAGTGGCCCCTTTAATTCCCTATTTTTTTATTTTTTTTTATTTACAGTTTGTATGTAATGGCTGACGTCATCACGCATCGCCAGCTTATCATGCAACGCCATCAACATTCAGGAGCGTACATGATTACATCAGTCTTGTGAGGCAGTGCCTGACTATCTTTTGGTTTCAGAGACTGGGGAGTGAGATTTAAAAAATAAAAACCACGGTTATCATAAAGTGTGACAGACTGTTTCATTGTGGAACATGAATTTTTTAAGACCCCAAATGAGGTATGCATGCATTCCTCGTAATGAGGTACACAGTACACTTGAGAGGTATGTCTGGTTGGTATTAGTGATCAGCGACTTTCTAAAAAATCAAAACCTGTAGGCAGAGGGACAGGACAAAAAACTAGATGGATGATTTGTGAAATTGCAAAACCCTGGACAGTCGAGAGGAATAACTAATAGTGATAGTCAGGTTCATATTATAACACTGAACGCTGAAAACAGCGAACGGTGTTACATCGACACATATTCAGCGAATGCTGAAAATGTCAAAACCACAGAACAGCGATTTCTTTCCTAGGGAAAGAAATCACTGTTCCAACCCCCCCCCCCCCCAAAAATAAAAAAACATTAAACACTTCCAAACACATACACACATACCCTAACCCTAATTATATCCCCCACAAAAAACAGTAAACAACTAAATACACATATGCACGTAACCGAACCATACATCTGAGAAAAAAAAAAAACATAACATTTTCAAACATATGCACTTACCTTAACCTGCACCCTAACCCTAAGGTCAGTAACTCTCGCACATTTGCATAAACAGTTCCAAACACACACACTTACCTTAACCGTAATCCTAACCTCCCCAAAACAAAAGTAAACAGCTAAAAACACATACACACGTAACTCAACCATACATCTAACGCAAAATAAAAAACAGTAAACACTTTCATACATATGCACTTACCTTAACCCACACCCTAACCCTAAGGTCAATAACTGTTGCACAATCACGCTCGGGAGCTATACTGAACAAGGGACCACACTACACTCCAGAACAGACAAAGCAACTAAGCGGTCAAGCGACTTCTTTCCCAGGGAAGGAATTAGCTGAACAGCTGCTTCACTGTTTTGCCTGTTCGCCCTACATGTGTCGGCGAAAACGCATTCGAAAAAATGCATTTTCATTGTTCTAATATGAACCCTGATAGTCAAGTAAGTAAAGGGTTAAACATTAACGAGCTGCAAGATGTGACGGTAGCTGAAAACTGAAGTTCTACTTTTAAATAATATCATCAGCAGCAGCATCAGCCCCCTTTTTCTACATGGGGTCAGGGTATTATGTTAACTGTCGCCAAATCTCTATTCGGTGCCACACTCCTACCTTCTTCAACATTCATGCCTGACTGTTGCAGATCTTCTTTCACACAATCCATCCACCTCTTTGCTGGACGTCCTCATTTCCTCTTACTTTCTCCCTGTCTGTCCCAAATCTTCCTAACCAGATTGTCTTCCACTTTTCTACACATGTGCTCAAACCACCGTAATCTGTTCTCTTTGATCTTTTCTGCCATCGGAGCTACTTTGACTTCTGCTGTTATGTCCTCATTTTTTCATTTGTCCAACAGTGTGCATCCTACCACCTTTTTCAGGCACTTAATTTACATCACCTCTAGCTTCTTCAACTGTTCTGCCTTTACTGACCAGGTTTCTGTACCATACAGTAGTACTGGTAGCACCACTGTCTTGTACACCTTACCGTTCAGCTTCTTTGGCGTTTTTCTATCATAGACTACACCTGATACTCTATGCCAGTTGGCTGTAGCCCCTCTGATTCTAGCTTTGACCTCTTCGTTCAGACTACCCTTCTCCTCAGCTACCCCTCCCAGATACTTGAAGCTGTTTACCTGTTCCACTATCTTCCCTTCTATCTGCATTCTTAGCTTCTTCTGATTTCCCCAATTTGCTGCCATTACCACTGTCTTATCTGTGCTTAGTTTCATCCCATGTGCCTTCAGATTTGCATTCCTTTCTCCTATCTTTTGTTGAAGTTCTAGCTCAGAGTCTGCCTGTACTGCCACATCGTCTGCATACAGCAGGTTTGCTGATCTGTCCCCTCCAACCTGTTTGCTAATGTAGTCCATCACCAGTATGAACAGCAGTTGGCACAGAGCTGAACCCTTGTGTACACCCACTCCCACTGGGAAACCCTCTGTGAGGCCAAACACTGTTCGTACTTGAGTCACTGGGTCCTTGTACATAGCCTGCACTAATTCTACCAATGTTTCTGGGACCTCAAACCACCACAGTACTGCCCAGATCAGGTTTCTTGGGACCTTGTCATATGCTTTCTCCAAGTCTAGGAATGCCCAGTTGGACTCTTTCCTCATCTCTAGCCTCTTCTCAAGTGTCTGTCTCAGTGCAAATATCAAGTGAGTTGTGCTGCATCCTGATCCAAAGCCAAAGTGCTCATCTCCCATTTTGCATTCTACTACTCTGCGCATCCGTTTATCAATCACCAATCATTTTAAGTAATAGCAGGGATATAAAGAGATGACAGCAGGTGGTTAATGAATTTTAATGGTGTTTTGGTTTCTTCCAGTTTTATGTTGGTGTTTGCTGCTCATCAGGACATGAGTGTGGTGGTGTTTTGACAAGCAGAGTTCAGTTTCCTTGTGTAGCTGTAAGCGGATCATTGTCTTTGCCTGATATAGTTTCCATGTGTTTTTTCTGTACAGTGAACGTCTTTTTTTAAGATGTAAAGGATATACGATGTAACCTGGCATTTAAATAGTACTCTTCAGATTTTCATTTTATTTTCTTTTATTTTGCATTATTTGGTCTGTGTGTAAATGTTGGCAGCCATGTCAAGCAAAAGTAGGTACTAGGCTGAATACTGGAAAATGTCCAATGGGCAGCTTACAGCTTCTTTTTGTTTCAGTCATAAAGACTACATTAATTTGATAATGTTGGTTATTATTGAGCCTGTCATAGCATTGTTTCTGGCTGTTGTGTGTTTGATAAGTATCTTAGTGGGGTCAGCAGGCACGAGAGCAAACGAAGTGTGAAGTGTCCCTCTAGGACAGGTTATTACAGTCAATTGAAATGAAACCAGTTAGGAATTATAAGTATGTGGTAGGTTTAATTAAATGTTTGCTGTATCGTTATGAGGTAGAAAGGATGAGACCTTTCTGTGGATTATTTTATAAGGGCTTTTTCTTTTTAAGAACACCTGTTGCATATGAGGAAGTGTCGGTCTAAACTGTGTATACAGTGGGCAATGGAAAGCATTATAGCTTTGTATTCCATTTGTATTTTAACTAAGCTATGTAATGCTACTGAAATACATAAAACAATGCCAGATTGCCTTACACAGTATTGCACAGGTAGCTGCAGAGAGACCAGATTGGTACTGACCCACAAACTGTCACATGAGCACTGAAACTTTTTTGTAACTGTGTATTTTAGGTTATGCTGGCCGAACTAAAAAGCACAGATGAAGTCTACGCTGTAAAAGTCCTAAAGAAAGACGTCATTCTTCAGGATGATGATGTGGACTGTACAATGACTGAAAAAAGAATTTTAGCACTAGCGAGGAAACATCCGTACCTTACACAACTTTATTGCTGCTTTCAAACAAAGGTATGACCAAGTCATTTTTATTGTAAGGTAACATGCATGTGTTGCCAGAATAGCAGGGCTTAGTATGATATTTCTGTTGAGAAAATGTGCTGCATTTGAGGGGGTATGACTGACACACATTGAAGAAATATACACTGACTTTCCATAAATGTCCACTATGGAAAATTTCTATCCCAAAGTTAGCTTGTGCTCTGTGAACATCTTTTTATGTAGTTTGTAACATTATTGGTTGAAGCACTGAATGTACACTTGAAGATGTAGATGAGATGACCACCCTGTTCAGTTAGCCTACTGCCAACACTTAAAGAAATATATCCTAAAATAAATGTACTGTATGGGTAGTTCAGTATGTCAGCAATTGTGTGATCCAGGCTTGTAATGCAGTCTGTGTACTTTAGCCTTTACTGAGCAATACTGCTTGAGAAAAAAAAAAATATTCATGCTATGGTGTTATCATTACAGATTTCATGTTTATTGTTATTATTTATATTGTTAGTGTTCTTTCAAGACCTTCCATAATTATCAGAGGTCCTACCTCAGCCTTCCCACGGAGGTGCTCTTCTTTCAGTCCTAGGTAGTTCCTCATTTTGTACAAATATATCAGAATTTGCAAATGCCACCGGGTCTGTTTGAATACTGTAACCATGGCAGTGCATGTTTGTTTGTAGACAGGTGTGTGGTTTTCACCACCATGACCCTTTTCGGTCCTGATGTACTACAGACTCTTCACTGTTAGAACTGCTGTGAGAGTGACGCGGTCCTTTCTGGGAACGAGAACTGGCTTGTTGCTGCTCATTCTTTATTCTTTCCTTGATGGCTGAAACCCAATTGTTTGTTTATTAATAAATGAGTGAATTACTTAACTAATTAATTAAGTGTTAGCTGGGTAAGTCCAGTGAACAGAATAACCTGTTTATAGAGGTAATCCAGCAGTACTAGTCCGGTAAGTCAATTTTGTTTTCTTTATTTTTTATGTACGTATGTATGTTTTATTGACCTTCTGTGTGCACCTCTGAGGTTTGTCAGGAAAGTTAAAGAAATAATGACTGCACTGTCCACAACCCCTACACAAGCTGTAACAATATTCTGTGCACGTTGAATGTTTGATTGTAGAGCAGAGTTTTATTCATTAACACATTTTCATTTTTACATACTGTACAATTCGTATGCATGGTACACTTGTTGTTTTGGCACTGTTTGATGATATGCCCATTTTATAGCTATATGTTTATACAGTACTACCTAACTAGCCTCATGTCAGACAGTGAGTGGTTACGTTTAAATTTCAATAACTTGCCATCATTAAGTATGTAAAACCATACATTACAAACAACTGTTTTGTCTAGTGTTAATCTCAGGTTTGATTTAACTTTGTTCCTTAATAGAAATTGCTAAAAAAAACATGAGTTAAGTATTTGCTGTATAATTTGAAATCAGCAATTAATTAGTGCCTATATTGATTTATTTTTACTGTTTTACAAATCTTAACAATTTGACCAGTGACTTTACACCTTGTATTACAATCTACTTTATTTAAATAGATAAATATCCTAGGAGCTTTGTTCAGTGCCAGTGTCCTCTTTAAGCTCAGTTTCCATTACAGAGTCATAAATAGACATTTTTTTACTGAGGAGTTTTGTAAAACTAATAGTTTTCAGTTCCATGTTTTTAATCTTTTTAATCTCTGTAATTATCTGTTCACATCTTTTATTAATAGTTTGTCTTTGGTTTTCCATTTTTATTTCCACATAGGAGCTAATATTATCTTTTCACTTCAATAGTTCTGGCAAAAGCTATCAGAATGTCAAAATGTGTCACAAGGAAGATGAACTTAGCTGATAATGTCCTCTAAAATGTGCACTGTTGAGTGAGGACATTTACAATGCTTAAAAAAGGAAACGCCTTTTTTATGAATAGAGAAATTTTAACTGTGATTTCTGGTCATTACTGTTCAAGGACAGTGTTATAAATTTATGTTTTTACTGCATATACACATGCAACTTCAGACATGTTGTAAATGAAGGCCACTCAGTAAGCAAAGAGTGAAATGACAGTATTAAAAGCAAATTACAAACACAAAGACAAATACAGAAAAAGACTTCTGCTTAGGCACAGTTAGAATTTTAGAAGTGAAATTGTAATATAAGCCCTTGGGTGGGACTGAAACCCAGGTGCTGGTGTCATTGCCGCTGGACCAATAAGAGCTTCTGGACAGATGGGTGTTAAGAGTATTCCCTTAAGAGTCTTATTGTTTCAGCTAGGAAGCCGTCAGCATGGTGATTAAGGTCAAATTACAAAACACAAACAAATACAAGGAGAACCCTCTGTTTTTGGGTACTGTTAAAATGATAGTAGTGAAAGGACATTATTATCTCTCATTTGGAACTCCCTCCAAAATACCATGCTGGTCTCACTACCACTGCACAGCTTTATCCTTTTAGCTTGGAAAAATCCAGCATGGCGATTAAGGCCAGGTTAAACACGTACACATGAAAACACTCTTCATAGGAACTGTTACAGCAACAGTAAGTGAAAGTATAATATTAGTTCTCATTTGGAATGCATACTCAAGCCCTCCAGCGCACTCTGCTGGGGGTTACCACCACTGGACTAACAAGAACATGTGGACAGACAGATATCGAGTATTCCCTTAAAAGTTTTATTCTTTCAGCTAGAAAACAACCCATAGCTTGATGATTATGGTCAAATTACACACACACACACACACACACACACACACACACACACACACACACACACACACACACACACACACACACACACACACACACACAAAACCTAGGCCCTGTTAGAGTCATAAAAGTGAAAGGATAATATTAGCTTTCATATGGGACTTGAATGCAAGACCTCCAGCATTCTGTGCCATTGTCACTGCTAATGAAACAACATATCCTCTAGACCAATAGGTGTTGAGTCTTCAGCTAGGAAACCCATGGTGTGGTGATTAATGTTAATATGTACACACACACACACACACACACACACACACACACACACACACACACACACCCCAAAGTACAAAGAAACCCTCTTGTTTTAGGCACTGTTAAAATCATAGAAGTGAAACTATATTAAAGGTTCTTATTTGGGACTTGAACCCAGGACCTCCAGGATGCAGTGCTAGTGTCACTGCTGCTTGACCATCAGGAGCCTGTGGACAAATAGGTGTTGAGTTTTCTATTAGGAGTCTTATCTTTTCTGTTAGGAAACCCCCAGCATAGTGATCAAGGTCAAATAACAAACACATGCATTCAAGTACCACTGCTAAGGCACTGTTAGAATTGCAGAAATTACCGAATCATAATATTTTGACTAAATTCTTCCCACATTTCTCTAACTGATTGCTCAGCCTCCTGTTTCAGCCAAATTCCAACGTTTCGCTTCTTGTTATGACCCCATAAAAAGAGGAAATTGTGTACCACGTTATTTGCTGGAGCATAATTATTATAGCTTTTGTTTTTGCTTCATTTACTTTTAAATCGTGCTATACTAATAAATTATTTCAGTTTATCAAATATAATTTTTATGTCATGTTCCAGACTGATAACATATAACATTATTTTTCCCACAAAAGGGCTTTTCTCATATTAGTAGTGCTCCATTATGTTTGATTGTCTTATATCACTCTGGCTAATTCCTCTATATAAAAATCAGAGTAATGGTGAAAGTAAATACACCATACAGCTCACCACCAATTTACCCTAGCTTGAAATCGTTTGTAGATATTAAATATTATTTTTGTCCATGTTTGTGAAAATTCAAATGCCTTAAAAGATCTCTTCATAAATTCCCAACTCACTTTGTTAAATGCTTTTTGGCATCCAAACCTGTTAACCTTAATATTTTATTGTTGTCAAGTACAGCCTTTTGAATCATAAAAATTCTGTTAATATTGTCAAATACTTGCTAAGCTTCTGCAAACCCACATTGTTCCAGGTCTGTTGTTCCTGCAGTGTTTGTGTCATTCTTTTTGCCAAAATTATAAATACTTTCTTATATATGTATGCTGATTCCGAGTTTGCAGTACTTTGGAGTAAAGAGAAAATGTGTCCTTGTGTTTTACTTTAATTGAGTTGGTCTATATCTGTGAGGTAGTGTAACCTCATAGATAGTATATTTAGTGTTTGAGGTTTGTGTTTCCTTAATTGGAGGCTGCAGAGGGATTTTTTTTGTTTCATATTAAGTAGTTTGTAAATATTGTGATATATTTCACTATTTATTAAAGCAGTGTTTCATTTTGTCATTTTTCCTGTTTAAAAATGCTTATTCATAAATATAAATAAATATTGTTGCATTGGTTTTCTGCCAGTCTGTTGATACAGTTCAGCATAAATGTTCTTATAGCAAACCATTTATTTTAATAGTTATTGTAAATCAGCTTGCAGTTTTTGAGGCACTTTGAGTCTTTCTCCTTGTATTAAGTTTGTATTTAGTGAAATGTCACTGAGATGACATTTAGTAAAGCACATCTGTGACGTAATTTAGTGTGAACTTTGTTGTTTAGTCATTAAGTTGAGCCAGACTTTTACGTATGACAGACCTGTCAACAACAACTTCTTTATGCCACTGCAAATTCATATGTCCTTCACCTCAGCGATGCTGTCTACCCATCTTAGCATCTGCCACCCCCTTTCTTCTTTCACCTTTGATATTTTTTCCCAGCAACTTTGTTTTCAGTAATAAGTTCCTGATTTTGCATTTTGTAGCTGCACTATTTGATTTTTAGTTTTACTTTAAGCCTTCCAGTGAACAGTCTGGGTTTATTTTCTTAAATATTGACTGATTTGATCTTCTTGCAGTACACAGAATTCTCATAAGTTTTCTTCAACACGCCAGTTCAAAAGTATCAATTTTCTGTCACACATCTTTGTTTCTAGCTCAACTCTCACAGACTTTTGTTATTAGTAGGAAAACTCTAGCATTGACTGAATGATCATTTGTTGACAATATTATGTTTTTGTTCGTAGCTGGATTTACCACAAGTTTTCCTTCCAAGATGCAAGTGTCTTTTAATTTCATGGCAGCAGTGACCATCTGTAGAGATCTTTGAGCCCAGGAAAATAAAATCTTGTTACCACCTCCACTTCTTTCCCATCTGTTTACAAAGAACTATTGGAGTTATATGACATAACTTTAAGTTTTGTTTTTCTTTTGATGTTGAGCAACAAGCCTGCTTTTGCACTTTCAGCTTTCTCCTTCACCCACAGGCTCTTCAGCTCATCCTCATTTTCAGACATCTTACTGGTATCATCTATGTGTTTGACGTAGGCAGTTTATCTCCTGGCAATTGTGATTGCAGCATCTGATTAATTCACTCAAACACGTTTCATGCTATGTTCAGGGAATAAATTAAATGAGTGGGTTGATGATATCTGCTGTTATCCCACTCCTTCCCCAGTAATGAACCATTCAGTAATTCCACAATTGGTACTAAGTTTGGCTTCAGTGCTTTATACAAACAGATGCTTCAGTATATAGCTTTGTTGTACTTCTTTCCTAATGTTGAACCAGTCAGTTGTTCCATGTTTAATTTCAACTGTTGTTAATGTAAGTATCTATTAAAATCAAGTAAATGAACAGACTCCTAGAGCTGTTAAAAGTGTATGTCTCGGACAGAAACCTTTTGAAAGTGTATGTCTCAGACAGAAACCTAAAGTTTGACGTGATGGTAAGAAAAGCATGCACATGGTTTAATGCAGTTTTAGATAAAAGGTCTCCTTAATTAACATTTCGTATTTCCTCTTAACCTTGACTCTATAGCAGCTGCTTAAAAAGTGACTTAGATGTGTTTGCTGTCGTTATTTAAAAACAATCAATAATAAGATGTTTCTTTAAGTTTTACTTGATATGCTTTGGTGCGCATGCAAACAATAATAGATCTGCTAGTCAAAAACTCAAGTGTTTGGGTCAGAAACAGTAGGGGAAATTTGATCAATTTCTTAACCCATTTTAGCTGCCATAACTGAGGCATTCCCGTATTATTTTCATTAACCATCATGCCTCCACATCTCTGTATATACTAATGCCAAGATCTCAGAGCAACTAGGAAAGGACATATTCCTAAATCAAGCCACATGAGTGTGCCCTGAGAGTGTGCATCTCTCGCCTCTATTCCTGTGCTACTAAAAACCTGAACTGATATTAAAATGTGGGTGTAATCCATGTTGTTTTTTCCTCAGTCACATACATGAAAGAAGCTGCAGTTTGTAACTAGCTATGCATGCATTCTGTTGAACACACTATTGCCCACTCATAAACTGTGTGTGTGTGTGTGTGTGTGTGTGTGTGTGTGTGTGTGTGTGTGTGTGTGTGTGTGTGTGTGTGTGTGTGTGTGTGTGTGTGTGTGTGTGTGTGTGTGTGTATATATATATATATATATATATATATATATATATATATATATATATATATGGTTCCACTTCATATGATCGAAAGTTCATAACATCTAAATTCAAAACAGCGAGACCAAATGATCGAAAATCCAAAACATCTAAAACTCATAACATCGAATCTCAAAACATTGAAAACTACAAAGCAACTATAAATAACATCCCACACACTGTTTACTACTTTGATATATATATATATATATATATATATATATATATATATATATACATATATATATATATATATAGGACCCCTACACATGGTCATAATGCCACAAAGTCAAAACCCATATGGCCGAGACCATATGTTCGACTTTTGGAATCCCGACCATGTGTAATGGACATCTCCGTGCAGTGCAGAATGGAAATATTTCCATTTCAGCACTGTAGTGCGGTCTTGGAGTTGGGATATTAAAGTTACGGGGGGGGGGGGGGGCGCAGGTGGGTGTAGCCCCCCTGCTAACAATAAGAAATTCTGTTAATGTTGTGTTTATTTTTTTAAGATATGGTCTTGGCCATATGGGTTTCGGCTTTCTGCAATTTCGAACATATAGAGTAGACCCATATATATATATATATATATATATATATATATATATATATATATATAGTGTGTGTGTGTGTGCCTATCTGGCTGACCTAGTGTTGGTTCAGGTGGATATAAAAGATCCCAAGGCACCTATTGAAAAGAGTGAGGGAAATTCTTGATGCCCTGGCCAGATTTTTCCAAGTAGTATAAATACCATTTTGAGTCTTCTCTGAAAAGATTCTGTGATGATATGAGGCAGTGCCAAGTGTACCAGGGAGAGTAGGGCAGTGCATTATCACAATGATTTGTACAGATGCTTGTATTAAAAATGTATTTGTAAAGTTGCTTGTGTTTAAAATGCACCAACAGTGGGTCCTGCTGGACAGAAAAGTGATATACATGTATGTCAGTATTATTATAACTAATTAAATGTATATGTTTTAACAGAGAATTCTGGAAGGGAAGAAGTTAACCTCAGTCCAGCTAATTTTAAAAAGTGGGTTGAAAATTAAATGAGTTGATTTGGGCCATAAAGATTTTTATCATACAGGTCTGATTGCAGCCAGAGACAAAAATGTCTGGAAAACCAGGACTAGGAATATCACTATATTGTCGTTGTGGGTGAACTAATTGCTACTCTAGAAGGGTGGAAGTTTTGGAAATTGTTTTATAGCTTTCAGATTCTGAAGCAGATCTTAGCAAAGCTCTGGGTGTGTATTGTACCAAAGTCAGGTGACCACTTGTGATGTCATTCTGTAACTAGCACTGAAATGATGTTTTGGATATTTGTGCGAGATATGACAGAACTCTCGCAGCAGCACTTTGTTTTTTGGAACCTGACAGTTAAGATCTCTCGCAGATATGTCAGACAACCTCATACCTCATCTTGCCTTGCTGTAGTAAGCAGCTCTACACTCATCATCTTGCCTTGCTATAGTAAGTAACTTAACTAGGGAACAGCAATTCTTTAGTCAGTCAGGAAAATATAGTGAGATTAGTTAAGTATTGTTTTTCTGCATCTGTGAATCTGTCAAACTGTGTTATTATTTTTTGCATCTCCTGTGCTGCCTGGAGTTTATTGTAACTAGATATTCAGTATGCTCATGTTTTCTATTTTATTATTTATTATTATGTATTTCTATACCTTTCATTGTGGATGGTCTTTTGGAGAATACCTTTAACAACTTAAGAGTACTTATGCTTATTTTAATGACACCATGGCCACTCCTGAAAGCCTTGCTGCATTGGTCAAACTCTGCCATTTGTATTTGTATTACTCAGTATATTTGGGTACTCTTGTAAGAGCCTTACAGTAGTTGACTGGTGGCAGCGTAATTACCTTTTAGTCTGAGCAGAGGGGACACAGCTGGTAAATTTGTGCCAGCCTTTCCCAGGTGTGGGTGTGTGCGTGTGTGTGTGTGTGTGTGTGTGTGTGTGTGTGTGTGTGTTTATATATATCAGATATCCAAGCGTGTGTGTCAGCTACTTAGAACAGGGACGCAGTGCTCCAAAGTGGTCATTGTGGAGTCTTGTAGAGAGAGAGAGAGTCCATCCCCAGGTCTGGAGTGTGCTCTTAAGATAAATTGTGCTTGGTGCAGAGGGCTGCATCTGAAAATACTCTGTGTATCCATTTTTGTTCCTAGTGGCTGTCCCTCACTGGTGTCCGTGGTGAGGATTGAGGCTTCTTGATTACTGGCCTGGAGTAGGGATCATCACAGATGCCACTAGCCTAGTGGAGCTAACCATTTTAACAAAGGATTAATAAAATCAGTTTTGATATCTTGTTTGAGCATCAGCTTGAATAATTGCAACATTTCATGTGAATTCAGCATACTGACATATTGCATTTGTACCACCTTTGAGATAGCAGAACTACAGGAATATTTTCTCTTGTTTAAATAAGGTAATGAGGACTAAGTTACTTTTGTTTCTTTTGTGTAAATTACATTTTTCAGCTATTCTATGGCAACAACATTTTATGCTGCAGTGTTATTGTGTCTGACTAGAAAACATGAACGTAAAAAGGAGCAGTTTAACCATTTGGTCTTTAGTTGCAAAATAGATTTAAACCACTGTTAAGAAAAAATCAAAGTGGGGGGAAAATAGTTTTACGAAAACTTAAAAAAAACATATTTTTGTGTGTAGGGTACACATATGTATACATCAGGAGTGCAAGTTAGCAGAATATTTTGCATCTGTGTGATAGATGTTACTGTATTATCCTTTTTCAGGGTAAAATATGTAAGAAATCTACTGAAAGACATGCAAAATGGTTAAACAATATCACAAACATAGCATACAGATAGATAATACAGAAGTTCTACGGTGTAGTTCGTGAATCTGGTTAGCATAAAAGGTGAGGAAGTAAGTATATGTGGCAGACAAAATGGTTCAAGAGACTAGGTATTTTTACATATTTTTTTCTAAATTCAGTCACAAAAACAAAAGTGATCATCACATTTATTAAGCATCTGTGTACATTACACCATTTCTGTTAAGATGTCAGTAGCTAAATTAAACTTTCATAAAGTCAGTGAAGCACTTTATAGGAAACAAACAGTAGCACAACACTGCTGGCATAAGAAGCATTGCACATAAAATTAATGATTTAGAGGGATTACAGGAAGAGACAGTAGTTTTATTTTGTGTGACTAAGCCTTTCTGGGGGGATTTTAGCTGGTTAAATTACTTTTTTTCTGATTGCAGTGCATCTCCATTGGAAGTGGCGTAATCTGTGGTTTAAAAAATAGATGCTTAAATATAATGAATGCATGTTTTGGGAAAAAAAATAATACAGATAGTAGCATCTGATGCATGTTCCAAAAAATGCAACATAATAGTAGCCTTATAGTGTTAAGTTAAAACCATTTTAGAAGTTCAATAAATTAATTATTTGAATGTTTTTAATATTGAAAATATTGGTATTTTAAGAAAAAGTCTCAAACAGTTAGCTGGGGAAACTTTTTCTGGCTTTTCTAATATTGGAAATTGGTTTAACAGAGCAGTTTTTAACATTGTCACCTCATAGCAAGAAGTTCTCCGGTTCGATGCTTGGCTGGGGTGCCTTCTGTGTGGAGTGTGCATGTCCTCCCAGCATTTGTGTATGTTTCCTTTGGGTACTCTGTTTTCCTCCCACACTCTATAGACATGTGTCTGGAATATTTCTTCCCAGGCCTCCACTGAAAATAGGATTTGTCCTAGTCGGACTTTCCAGGTCGACAAATGTTAAATAAATGTTAAGTCACTTAGTATCACTAGTGTCAAGATTAAATAACATATCAAGTATGTCATTTTTAGTCATGATAAATACATATAAGGCCACATTCATTAATGCCTACACTAAGTGTACATGATTTGTGTTCAGTAATATCCCTACCACATTTTTTGTGCTTTCTAGTTACTCAGAAAGCTTATACTAAGCGTACATGTAGTCTACAGTTTGTGGTAATCTTTATGAATCCCAGTCAATATTTAAGGCTGTAAGAAAATCAGTAAGAAAAGTAAAATTAAGAGGAAGAATTTGTGAGTTACGACTGTGTTATCTGTTCACTCAGAACAGTGTACATTTAGTGTAGGCATTAATGAATCCCAGGGATGGTATTAATATCACAAGTATTAGCATCAAATTCTTATGATATAACAGTAAAACTAATTAGGAAAGTGTAATATGAACAAAACATAGTAATGACATGTATAATTGTGACAACAGAATTGAACTTAATTTAGACTAGTGGTTTTCAACATTGCATTTAAAATTAGGCAGTGCACAACAGATGTGGGATACTTTCTGTGAAAAAGAAAAAAAACAAACAAAAAACTTTTAAGCTTTTTACATGACCCCCACTGGTATGTAAAAAGTATTCAAACAATGTATTATAACATGGAAAAACCATATTATTACAATGACTGGAAAATCCTATAATAGAAACAAAATTATGTAGGAAAATATTGAATGACAGAAACTAAATTTTACTAAATTATACAAATTGTATTCAAAAGGGGAGTTTACAAAATCTGTGATTAAAAAGGATAGAAGCATCTAAATGAGAGATAATAAAAATAGTTTTTTTTTGTTTTATTGCATACCACAGTTAACCTTAATGTTAGAATTAAATCAGTGCCAGGCCAGGGATAAGTTAAGAAAATTTTGTAACAGATGAACTTGGTATACAACAAAGTTTGTTAATGCATTGATGGAAGAGTCTGATGATTCAGCAATCCCAGTTTAATATTTGTTACACTTCACATTATCTATCGCGTAGCATCATGTGAAGGAGCCAGAACATATTACAGAACTGTAATAAAGCTTTAGACGGGGACCTTATTAAAATAAAGTGTCAGCAATTCAATATGCATCCTAAATAATGACATGCTTTTGTGTACTGCTGTATTCAATGACAATGTACTAAAAGCTTATTATCTAGAAAAAAAGCTTATTCCAGTAAACTCTCATTCTCAGTGTCAAACAACCAGAAAAAAATAAATCGAAAAAATACAGTACAATTTTCATGTGTTTCACTTTCTGCACCCCCCCCCCCCGCAGAAAGATACCTTACGTTTTTAGAGTTGTAGAGTTTTAAAAAGGAAGATAGTCATAAATTCCCTCTCTCCCCAATCTAAGAATAAAGTCAAACCAAATAGTATAGAGTACAGTATTAGTCAGGCCTATTTTTAATAGTAACTCTCAAGCAACCAGAAACTACAGTTGTCTAGCATCTACCAGTTCCCATGGGTGCCGATTAAACGAGAGTTTACTGTGTCTGAAAACATTGAGAAATGTGTTCATCTCACTATGCAAGAAGACAAGCCAAAAAAAAAAAAATCCAGAAAGCAACAGATATACAAACCTTACATTAATGCTATCAAAAGTAATAGAAGAAATAACTGTAGCAAAAAAAATATATATATAAATAAAATAAAAGCAAAAACAGTCATTCTACAGGGTTACAAATAATTTACATCAACAGTTGCAAAGTGGAAGATCGCTAATAAGCTATTTGGCTGATTTTTTACAAATCGTTTTGGGAGACTGGGCAATTGTATCACTATGATGCTGTGTGGCTTAAAGTTTGAAAAGCATTTGACACACTGCATCACGGATATTTAATTAGCGTGCTGTCTAATTTACATTTAAATCCGTGTGTGCTAAATGAGGTATATTCATGTTGACTGGTCTGGAAAGAAAAGAAGGTTGTTAGATCCTGTACTTTGGGACTGGACATGTCTTATCCCCTGTTTCATCGTAATATGCAGGTAGAACAAATTGCAGGTTACCGAAAATAGCTTAGTTACAGTGAGTCTTTCATTGCAGACACATGGCACTTAATCACAAGAAACACATTTACATGTTAATGTTGCTAAAGATAATGTAATATTATACATTTTGGGGAAAAAAAACTGTTTCTGCTATGTGGGAAGAAGTAACATGTTAGTTACAAAACATAGTGCCTTTTTGTGCTTATTAATCAGTACTTAGCATATACTATATTGATATTTATTAGCATTGCTGTTTTATTTGCTGGCAGATAAACAATATAAGGTATGTACAAATGACAATCAGGTTACATTTGTACTTATCTGAGTTGCATGCTTCTCTGGAATACAGTATATAATTTACACATCCTAACAAAAGCAGTAGGTTAAAGTGAAAAATATACAAAGTTCAACATACGCACACGTGTGTTTGTGCTCCTGCATGCGTGCAGAACATCTGTATGTTTTCTGTCACTACAAACTGTGCGTGCACTTGTGTGTACCTGATATCTGTATCTATCTTTATAGACCTACAGAGAGAGAGACAACTAGGAGTGTACTGCCAGCATTACAAATGTTTGATATTCTAACTGTTCAGCCAAAGAGAGGGACATGTGTGTGTGTGTGTGTGTGTGTGTGTGTGTGTGTGTGTGTGTGTGTGTGTGTGTGTGTGTGTGTGTGTGTGTGTGTAAACAACAAACACAAAGTAAGCTGAGAAGGAACAGTATTGAGAATTATGAGCACATTTGTCTTTTAATGAGTGAAACAATAGTAGACTTCAACAGAGAATAAAATTAATGTGTTACATATCCATCATTATAAAATCCACAACACATGACTATGAAAGGACCAGTCACTTTAAAGTATATAATTACATATAAAACAATTTAACATGTACCTCCCTGGACTACATGAAAAGAGACATAAAGGAGCTCTCTGAGCATGTAGCCCAGGCCAGTATGACCCTGACCTTGAGTAGCATCTTACCCTCACTAAGAATGATGCCACAATATGAAGACAAGATGATCAATTTCAACAATTGGCTTAAGTATTGGTGTCATTCAAAGGGGATCCAAAGCTTGTCAGCCTGGGATGACATGCTTGACAAGCCACGATGCTTTGCTAGGGACGGCTTGCACCTGTCACCCCTGGGCTTTTGGATATTGGCAAAGGCTCTTGCCACCCCCATAGTGCCTTTTTTAGGCAAGGCTCAAAAGACAAACCCACCTCCATAGGTATCACAAGGGATAAGAAACTAAGAGTAATGCTACTCAATGCCAGAAGTCTAAACCTCAAGATGCACGCACTCAAAACTCTCCTTAGCATGGAGAACATCGATATCTGTGCAGTAACAGAAACCTGGTTCAAGGCACCTGAGAGCACACCAGCACTACCAGGTTATACCTCATACCATGCTTTTCGGCCCCAAAAACTTAGACCAAACCACAAAAGGAGGGGGAGTATCAATATTCATCAAAGATACCCACACCTCCAGGTTGGTGGCACAGCAGGAAGCATCAGAGACTATCCATGTGCAACTAACAGTGGGTAAAACTGCCTTCCAGTTTATAGCCTGCTACAGACCACCCTCCCAAACCCAGGAACCCCACTCGGCCTTCCTGAGAACACTGGAAAATATGAAGGTCTCTCCAAACACCATTATATTGGATGACTTCAACTACCCAAACATAGACTGGGAGCATTACTCTAGCTCCAACACCCTAGCCCAAAGGTTCCTAGAATTTATAAACTCAGATGCTATGGAACAACTTGTTACCACTCCCACAAGAGGGAAAACATACTGGACCTGATCATCACCAACATGGGGGCTCTATGCTCCAGACCAGAAGTGTATCCCTCACTGGTAAGATCAGACCACAAACTAATCTCACTGGATATTCACATCCCGACCCCACCCCCTGCCCAGAAAACCACAGTGAAAAACTTCTCTAAAGCAAATTTCGCACTCCTCAAAACCAGGTGGAATCCTTCAAAGCCCCCAGGCCTGTGGAAAATACGCCCAGCATTACAAATGTTTGATATTCTAACTGTTCAGCCAAAGAGAGGGACATGTGTTTGTGTGTGTGTGTAAACAACAAACACAAAGTAAGCTGAGAAGGAACAGTATTGAGAATTATGAGCACATTTGTCTTTTAATGACTGAAACAATAGTAGACTTCAACAGAGAATAAAATTAATGTGTTACATATCCATCATTATAAAATCCATAGGTTCATACTAGGCTATCTGCCCAAGGGCGTTTATAAGCCTAGCCAGAGTTTTGTGGCTTTCGCCACCCCTTTAGTTTGGAGGATACTATGCCCATTATTTTGCTGTGCCTCTGTCAAGCAGTGACACTGAGGTCATCCCTGGGGTATATCTGCGATCTCCCATCCATTGGTCAAGATTTCTCTTGAACAAAGCCAGCGAGGTGCTCTGCCTCACATGTACCGGGATTTTGTTCCACAGCATAGGGAGTCCCTGGGTGATGAATCTGTCCCTCCAGCATGTCCTATTAATAACCGTGTCAAGGTTTAAGTCTCCCGCCTTTGTAGTTCTGAGGGATCTAGATTTTTTGAGGTGAAGCATGTTCATCAATTCTGGGTTGGACATGGCCTTGTATGTCAGGCACAGGTCACCTCTGAGCAGACGGTAAGCGACTGAGTAGAGCTGAAGTTCCTTCAGTCGGGCAGCATAGGACATATTTTTGAGACCCTTTATCCTTTTGGTGAGGAACTTTTGGGGCCTTTCCAGTTGCTGCAGGTGTCGTGTCAGATACATTCCGAATGGGCATTGTACTCAATCATTGGCCTGATGAGTGATGAGTACAGGGGGACGATGACTTCCCTTGATCTAGATGTGAATCCCTTCATGATCAGGTGGGCAATGTAGAAGGTCTTCCTAACTACTTTGGCAACGTGAGTATCAAATGAAAGGTTACTGTCAACCTGGGTACCCAGATCCCTGATAACCTCTTCTGTGCTTAGTGGGTTGCCGCCTATATGGTAGCTAGGGGTAACCTTGTTTTTCCCGAAGGGTATGACTATGCATTTTTTGGCATTTAGCTTTAGGCCATGGTTCTGGCACCAGTTTTCCGCTTCTATAAGACCCTTTTGAAGGATATCTGTGTCAGATGTTCTCAACTATGGCCAGTTTGCAGTCATCTGCAAATTTTGTCAGCCATAATCCTCCTGTGTTTGCTTGTACTTCTGAAAAGTAGATGCCGAACAGGAGAGGGCCCAGGACTGAGCCCTGTGGGACACCACTTGTGACAGGCTTTGAGTCTGACATGGCGCCAGCAACTCTGACCCTGTGGGTTCTGTCACTTAGCCAATTTGCAACCCATCTTGTGACGTATGGGTTTACATTTAAGCTGATGAGTTTTTCAATGATACCTGAGTGGGGTATTGTGTCGAAAGCCTTTGCCAGGTCGAGGTACGCTGTGTGGACTGCCTTTCCCCCATCAATGGCCTTGGTGACTGTTTCGAAAAAGTCCACCAGGTTTAAAAGGCATGATCTGCCCTTGACAAAGCCAAACTGGGTCGGATCCAAAGTCTGCAAGTCTCCTATGTCTTTATTTATGAGTTCCATTATGATCCTCCATGGCGCAGATCAAGCTTGTCAAGCTGATGGGCGGTAATTTCCGGTCGGTGGGCACCTCCTTAGGCCCATATCCTGGTGAGCTAAGATTAAACAACTGCTGCTAACTGCGGGTTTATTGCCTCATTGAAGTTCGTAGACACATCTGGGGACACCATCTGGTCCACTGGATGCTTGTGTTTTTGCCTTTGAAGTGATTCACCTGTCGTTAGGAATGTTTGGGGGCTATAATTCTCTGGTATAGATATCTCACCTTTTGGAGGTTTTGCACTGAACATGTCGTAGTATGTTGGCAGTGTCTATTAGGTTCAGTAATTTTTTACATGTTGAACTAATTCTGTGAGCATATCAGGAGTTTCCTCCCAGGTTTCTTCTCAGAGTAAAGAAGGCCTTATGATTGTCCTTCCAGGTCCTGTGACTTTTTCTCTCAAAATTGCCTTGGATGATTTTATGAGGGTTCTTAATTTTTTTTACTTATAATGATCAAGATTGTTTTTCCTTTTAAGGATTTTGCTCTATCTTGTAGTAGCTTCCTCCTTTTGTTGTAGAGAACTTGTTTATGGCTGGGGTCCCACCAAGCTGGGCCTTTGCCCTTTGGTACAAGGGTCTTTGTTTTTGTTTAGGATTACCCTGATCCATGCAGGTGCTGGTAGAAGAGCATTTTGTAAGTGATTCAGCGGCAGTAATGGTTTCTGCAGTCTCGGGACCTTAAAGACACACTAGCTTTTTTTTTTTTAAGTGTGAAATCGGCTTTGAAAAGTTCTTCACTGTGGTCTTTTTTATCTCCAGGTGGGGCGGGATAGGACTTCAGTGAGATGGTTATGGTCTGGTCTACCAGTGAAGGGTATACTTCGGTGTTGAACATTGTGACCATGTTCGTGATGATGAGATCTAGTATTTATCTCCTCTTGTAGGAATGGTGACTAACTGTTCCATGGCATTTGAGTTTATGAACTCTAGGAACCTTTGGGCTACTGACCAGTGTGGGGCCAGTAGTGATCCCCAGTCTATTCGGGTAGTTGAAATCACCTAGTATGATGGTGTTTGGAGATACATTTATCATCTCCAGTGTTTTCAGAAACCATGTGAGTTCCTGATTGAGAGGTAGCCTGTAACATGCTACAAATTGCAGAGCAGTCTTGCCTATGGTTAGTACACCTGGATGGTCTCCGATGCGCCGTGCGTTGCCACCAACTAACGGGTGTGGGTGATGAATATGGAGCCCCCTCCTTTCTTGGTGTTGTCTGGATTTTGGGGCGGGCATGATGAGTAAAGCCTGATAGTGCTGGTGGTGCTCTCAGGCCAGACAGGTTTCAGTCACAGCACAGACATCGATGTTCTCCATACTGCGAGAAGGGCCTTGAGTCGTGCCATCTCTTGGGTTGAGACTTCTGGCATTGAGCAGCATTGCCCTCAGTTTTTTCCTTTTGTGTTCTAGGGGTGGTGGGTTTGAATTTGAGCCTTGCCTAAAAAGGCACTATGGGGTGTAAGAGCCTTTGTCAGTATCAGGCCAGGGGTGACGGGTGCAAGCGGGTCCTTGCCCGAGCAAGCGTGGCTTGTCGGCATCATCAGGCAGACAGACATTGGATCCCCTTTGAATGACACCAGAGTTTACCACAACACATGACTATGAAAGGGCCAGCTACTTTAAAGTATATAATTACATATAAAACAATTTAACACATACCTCCCTGGACTACATGAAAAGAGACATAAAGGAGCTCTCTGAGCATGTAGCCCAGGCCAGTATGACCCTGACCTTGAGTAGCATTCTTACCCTCACTAAGAATGATGCCACAATATGAAGACAAGATGATCAATTTCAACAATTGGCTTAAGTATTGGTGTCATTCAAAGGGGATCCAAAGCTTGTCAGCCTGGGATGACATGCTTGACAAGCCACGATGCTTTGCTAGGGACGGCTTGCACCTGTCACCCCTGGGCTTTTGGATATTGGCAAAGGCTTTTGCCACCCCCATAGTGCCTTTTTTAGGCAAGGCTCAAAAGACAAACCCACCTCCATAGGTATCACAAGGGATAAGAAACTAAGAGTAATGCTACTCAATGCCAGAAGTCTAAACCTCAAGATGCACGACTAAACTCTCCTTAGCATGGAGAACATCGATATCTGTGCAGTAACAGAAACCTGGTTCAAGGCTCCGAGCACACCAGCACTACCAGGTTATACCTCATACCATGCTTTTGGCCCCAAAACTTGGACCAAACCACAAAAGGAGGGGGAGTATCAATATTCATCAAAGATACCCACACCTCCTGGTTGGTGGCACAGCAGGAAGCATCAGAGACTATCCATGTGCAACTAACAGTGGGTAAAACTGCCTTCCAGTTTATAGCCTGCTACAGACCACCCTCCCAAACCCAGGAACCCCACTGCCTTCCTGAGAACACTGGAAAATATGAAGGTCTCTATTTACACAGTAAACTCTGCTATGTTTTGTCATGCATGTCTTCCAACGTAAATGAAATCACACTTGGAACATACAGAGATGTACAGAACAGAAAAACTGAACAAACGGATCAGATAAGATAACATGGACTGTGCATAAAACAAGCTGGAGGGTATAGAGCAGAGTTTTGTCTGTGATAAGGCCAGTGTTTTACGTTCATTCTAGCTTCTTAAAATGCAGTTCAGAAAATTAGACTTGTGGGCTAAATGTATGTAACAGCCTTCATTCTGTCTGTTAAGCCATGGTGCATCCAGTTAATCCCATTTAAGAGAAAACACGGGATCCCTGTATGTAAGGCACCCGAGACTCAGAGTACGGAGGTTACCCACTTCTCATTAATTAACTTGGGATTATTGTTCTGAATGCTGTACAGGGCTCGTCAGCATTTCATTTATGGCTTTCATTCATTCCTTATAGAAAAGCCAGGCAGTGGAAAAAAGAGATTGCAGGATAGTAAATCTGATTTGTAACTGATTAAATGAAAGGACACAGATAATATTGGTAACTTGAAACTCTGAGTGAGGAAAAGGTGCATTCATCAGGTAACTTGATTTAGAATTAATACTAAGCTGAAGTCTGATATTGGTACTGTTAGTGTATCGTGGAAGAATGGTATGGAGAAATTAAGACTACTAGCACATTAATGTCATTCCTAGCATAGTAACCCCATCACATCAGCTGTGACGTTTATAAGCTAAACTGGTGGGATGTCTTATTTGCTGTTACAAATTACAGTGTTCAAAGCATAACATATGATAATGAACTTTGTTTCACCTGCCAGCTACAACTTTTATGTGTTTTTTTTCTTTTTTTTTTTCAGTTAGGTGCATTATTGTGACAAATACATTATTTTCTGTCGGTGTTCTTGAGTCACATGCTATTGATATATAAACTTGGAGTTTGCCGTTTACTCTCCACCCCCCCAAAAAAAAATGTTGTAGTGAGGTTCTTAGAGTCTCCTGCTGCCATGCAGCTGGTAGCCACCACAGAGCTACACAAGAAGCCTACTGACAGCTTTGTGATACAACAGAAACAACAAAAGACAAAAATCAAGTCCGAGGAAAGTGACAGGCAGCTTTTAAAGCTGTTGATTGGTTAGAGATGCACTTCACTTGTAGGGGCTGTTTGTGTGGCAACATGAAATGAGCTATGGTTTGTAAAGCTGTTTGACAGTTTTCATTATCACATTTTCCTTAATGGGTAGAATATTAGGGTAGCTGAATCTCCCTAGACATGACAAAGAAATATTTATTTATTTATTTTTTGATTATTGGGTAAGTCTGTTTAAGCTAAAGGACCATTTTCAAAGGAGGCTCAGTGAGAAAAGCTCTGGAATAATAATTAAATAAACGCAATAATATAGACAGTGAAATAACAAAGATACATTCTGTTATACACAAATTATAGTCAAAAACAGGCTGTATTATATACAATTATAATATTCCTTCCTTCCTACCCTCTGTCTGTCTCTAGCAGCATGAAAGAGAGTTACAGGGTTCACTGGAAACATCCCTAAAGCATCCACATAGCAGGCCCATCCAATAGGCAGTCTGAGTCCACTCAATCCACCTACCATTTATTTTATATTTGTCTACCACCTCTGCCCTTGTGCTTTAAATAAGTATTAGGGTGATCCAGTCTTCTGCGTGTTTTTTAGCCTGCATAGTGACTAATATGAAGACAAGTGCTTCAGTGTCCTAATTTGTAAGCGATAACCTTCCTGCACTGACATCCTGCTTGTTTTACTCTCTGCTTCCTTATAGACACTGACATTTACTCATACTGTTCTTACTCAAACTATTTCTTTCTTTTATATTTTCTTCACTTCTTCCAGACTTGCTATTCCTATTATTTGTATCTTCCTGTCTTTCTTTAGTGGAACTGTATAACTCCAAAGAAGTCAGCCTTGCCCCCCTTCTTATTTCTTCTTGCCCAAGACTTTAAACCAACTTTTTAAACCACTTTGAGTTCTGAGCTAGTATTTGTACAAAGTCAGCATTGACTCAGTGCACTAATCTGTCTCTTTAGTCTGTTTTATTTTGCCACAAAAGTGTCCCTGCAGGCTAATACATATGTATGTAAAATTCAATATCATGGCAGCCTAAAACAAAGAACCAGTGGCGGCTGGTGACTTCAAATCACAGGGGGGCTGCAGGAGACGCTGAATGGGCGGGGTCAAAGGGAAGGGGTGTGGTCAACCATAAAGGGGAGGAGCTATGCACAAAACCACAAAAAAACTAACTTTAATTAAATACGCTGCCCTGGGTGGCAAACCATCATTATGAAAGTCCAATCAAGACAAAAATAAGTGTAGAAGAATAAAAATATTTCAATGCATTGGCTGCATGACAGCTTACTTAATATCTAGATGGAAACAAAAGGTTGTGAGGCATGAAAAATAAATTACTTTTAAATACATTACTGGAATGCCAGTCAAAATCAAGTATAAGAAAAACCAGAAGCACTCAACTCAAACTACTTCTCCTTGCACTGCAGTTCTAATTATAATATATTCAGCTTTATTAAAGTACCAAGCAACATGCTGAAAGTAGAAATCTATGTGATGCCCCACTTGTAAAAATGTTTCTTATCCAAAAAGACCTGCTGCCTGACAACGTTTCATGGGGAAAACATGATAAAAGTAAAAATGAAAAGCAAACAAGAAACAAGCTCAAGATACATTGCTTAAAGGATTACTGTACAGGTTATGGACCACACATGATTGGCATTCTGTTTAGTTTACGGGTAAAGCCTGTAGAGATGACTGGAAGTCTCCAACAAGTGTAATGAGCTTTTAAAATAATGGAATCCTGTCCTTTAATACCCAAGGCTTATACATTATCTAGTCAAGTATTCTCTGCATGGCAACAACAGAAAGGCTTTCAATGTTGGCAATTCTTTAACAGTATGCTTATTAAAGCTTACTTGCATCTACGATGTCAGACAAGCTTACCTTATGGTCATTAAAGCATTGCTACTTAAACACAGAGCAACAGGCACTTTGAGTAATAAGCATAAATCAACAGTACAAAAATATGACAGAAACCAGACCATTCTGCAAAATCAAGGACAGATGAAAAGCCACTGTAGTACTTATGCAGTGTGTCCTCCCCATCCAAGGTAGATACAACTACTCCTTGCCTTGCTTGGACACATCCAGAGTCACTACATGGGGGAGTGGGGTGCAACAAGCATGTCACAATTTGAAATCTCTCTGGCTGACTGTGATGGCCCTGACACATTTGTCATACCTCTCAACTTCAAGAGCAAGAAATCTGGACAAAGCCATACACAGAAGTGGGACAAAGGCACAACAAGAAGGACAATTTTAAATATTGCTCTAATAAACTTAGAAAGATAATAGAATAGGTCTTGCATTAGTATGAATTTTCTGAAGGGTATAAAATCTGAAACTCAAATGTCTGTCATTTTCTAACTTCAGTCTTTAGTGATTTGTCACTAATTTGCCAAAAACACAATTTTATGAAAAATGGACCAAAAATGTGATGCAAAAATATAAAATAGACACACAATACAGCTTCTACCTGTCAAAGAAGGGACACTTTAATATTAGTACTGCTACCTTGAGCAGCTGACAAAATAAAAGAATCTACATGCATTTCAAGTAATCTATAACTTTGATTATTACAGTTATTTCTTAATTGTAAACCCTCCATGTTTTCTTCCAAAATTGCTATTTTATGGAGGGATTATTAGGGGAAGAGCAACATTTTGAGCCAAAAATTGGGGACAGTTGAGAGGTTGGCTATGCCTAATTCTATAAAGCAATTTATTTGCATGTACCTCTCAACCTGTTAATGCAGTAAATCTGAACAAGGCCAAATATATTGGGGCACATATAAACAGTACTAAAATTGCTCTTGTATAAATTGAGACAGTTGATAGAGCGGCTCTTACTTTAACATGCATTTTTATGAAGGTTATGAAGTCTGAAACTTATTATTTAGTGACTTCTGGCAAATCATTTAGGAATTAAAACTACAAATTTTATGAACAACAAACCAAAAATAAGAAGCAAAAATCTATTCATTCTTTGAAAATCTGGACAGTTGGGAGGTATAGTTCAGCTGGGCCTGTCTGAGTTTGCTGCCCTTCCCCTGACAAAATAATGGTTGAACTGGAGCCTCTGCAGCCATTCCAATTAACCATTACTTGGCTATTTCACTCCATTTACCATAAACACTAATGTGCATACTGCTTTACTTCAATGATTGGACTTCATTTGAAAGTTTTATTTTGTATTTTACAGCACAAACATTAAGTAATCTGTTAAACAAAGCAATGCAGTCTCACAATGAAAACTTAGCATTAAAACTTCTCTGCCCTTGAAACTCACATTCATTGAAACAGCATTGAAACCCACATTCAAAGAAAATACATTTTGCCAGTGGCAGATAAAGATTAATTTTGGGCTGTTTTGAATCATAGGCCCCTTGCATATGAAACATACATGTGCTCTTTGATACACCTTCCTCATTGTACTAAAAGTTATATTCCTTGTACAATACAGTACACTTGTTAGAGGGTGTTTTAAATTTGTTTTGAACATTTTTCCAGTAAGCAATGAAACAAAACATATGCACCCATAATGGCAAAACTGCCCAGTTGAAAACATTTATCATAAAAAAAGTCTACTCAGACTTCCACAGTCCACCATTATTAGTAAATATACACAATTCTACAGTCCACCATTATTAGTAAATATGCACAATTCCACAGTCCACCATTATTAGTAAATATGCACAATTCTACAGTCCACCATTATCAGTAAATATGCACAATTCTACAGTGCACCTTTATCAGTAAATATGCACAATTCTACAGTCCATATTCAGTGAATTCAGTTCTTGCCATAGCTGTCAACCTTAGCACAAAAACCTGGACGAAGCCAATAATGGGGGAATACAGTCCCAAAAATAGGGACAAATTTAAAATATTCATCTTATAAACTTAGAAAATTGCTAGAAAAAAGGTTGTGCTGCTATGTATGCTGAAGAACATGGAGTTTGTAATACAAATGCCGGTCAATTCTACTGCGGACAGAACAAAACAATTTTCAGCAGAGACACAGGGATTAATACTGCAGACACGTCTTTGTAAAATGGCAGGGCATCAGAGCAAATCCACACAAACACAGGCAGGAGATGCAGACTCAAACAGAAGCCACCCCAACCAAGAATCAAACCAGAAAACCTATAGCTGTGAGGCAACAATACTACCACCGCACCATCAATTATGCAAGGAATTAAACATTCAGAAACCTGAAGTCTGAAATTCAAATGCCTGTCAATTTTACTGCGGACAGAACAAAACCAATTTTCAGCAGGGATTAAAACTGCAGACACGTCTTTGTAAAATGGCAGGGCACCAGAGCAAATCCACACAAACACATGGAGGAGATGCAGACTGCACAGAAGCCACCCCAACCAAGAATCAAACCAGAAAACCTATAGCTGTGAGGCAACAATACTACCACTGCACCATCAAATCTGCAAGGAATCAAACATTCAGAAACCTGAAGTCTGAAATTCAAATGCCTGTCAATTTTACTGCGGACAGAACAAAACAATTTTCAGCAGAGATGCAGGGATTAATACTGCAGACACGTCTTTGCAAAATGGCAGGGCACCAGAGCAAATCCACACAAATACAGGGAGGAGATGCAGACAGAAGCCACCCCAACCAAGAATCAAACCAGAAAACCTATAGTTGTGAGGTAACAATACTATCACTGCACCATCAATTATACAAGGAATTAAACATTCAGAAACCTGAAGTCTGAAATTCAAATGCCTGTCAATTTTACTGCGGACAGAACAAAAACAATTTTCAGCAGAGACGAGGGATTAAAACTGCAGACACATCTTTGTAAAATGGCAGGGCACCAGAGCAAATCCACACAAACACAGGCAGGAGATGTAGACTCCAAACAGAAGCCACCCCAACCAAGAATCAAACCAGAAAACCTATAGCTGTGAGGCAACAATACTACCACCGCACCATCAAATCTGCAAGGAATTAAACATTCAGAAACCTGAAGTCTGAAATTCAAATGCCTGTCAAATTTACTGCGGACAGAACAAAAACAATTTTCAGCAGAGACGAGGGATTAAAACTGCAGACACATCTTTGTAAAATGGCAGGGCACCAGAGCAAATCCACACAAACACAGGCAGGAGATGTAGACTCCAAACAGAAGCCACCCCAACCAAGAATCAAACCAGAAAACCTATAGCTGTGAGGCAACAATACTACCACCGCACCATCAAATCTGCAAGGAATTAAACATTCAGAAACCTGAAGTCTGAAATTCAAATGCCTGTCAAATTTACTGCGGACAGAACAAAAACAATTTTCAGCAGAGACGCAGGGATTAAAACTGCAGACACATCTTTGTAAAATGGCAGGGCACCAGAGCAAATCCACACAAACACAGGCAGGAGATGCAGACTCCACACAGAAGCCACCCCAACCAAGAATCAAACCAGAAAACCTATAGCTGTGAGGCAACAATACTACCACTGCACCATCAAATACGCAGGGAATTAAACATTCAGAAACCCTTAAGTCTGAAATTCAAATGCCTATCAATTTTATTTAACATTTAATCAGGACAGTCTGACTTGGAACAAATAAACAAATTTTCAGCGGAGGCCCAGGAAGAAATAATGCAGACATGTCTTTGTAACATGGGAGGGCACAAAAGCAAACCCACACAAACACAGGGAGAAGATACAGACCCCACAAAGAAGGAACCCCAGCCAAGAATCAAACCCAAGAACCTGCAGCTGTGAGGCAACAATGCTACTACTACACCATCAAATATCAAGCATTGCAACATTTACAAACCACAGATATTATGAGGAACAGATCAGATCAAATATGAGGTAAAATCTGAAATTTTTACAAATGGTGGTGGGTAGGAACTCAAGTCTTTAACACCTGCATACAGGGTACAGGGTTCAAGCCTGAGGCATTCCCTACCACACCACCATAAGCACCTGGGGCATTTTCACACACACACACACACACACACACACACACACACACACACACACACACACACACACACACACACACACACACTCCAGTAAAGCACAAGCACCATACACAAACTAAACTCCAGTAAAGCACAAGCACCATACACAAACTAAACTCCAGTAAAGCACAAGCACCATACACAAACTAAACTCCAGTAAAGCACAAGCACCATACACAAACTAAACTCCAGTAAAGCACAAGCACCATACACAAACTAAACTCCAGTAAAGCACAAGCACCATAGACAAACTAAACTCCAGTAAAGCACAAGCACCATACACAAACTAAACTCCAGTAAAGCACAAGCACCATACACAAACTAAACTCCAGTAAAGCACAAGCACCATACACAAACTAAACTCCAGTAAAGCACAAGCACCATACACAAACTAAACTCCAGTAAAGCACAAGCACCATACACAAACTAAACTGCAGTAAAGCACAAGCACCATACACAAACTAAACTGCAGTAAAGCACAAGCACCATACACAAACTAAACTGCAGTAAAGCACAAGCACCATACACAAACTAAACTGCAGTAAAGCACAAGCACCATACACAAACTAAACTGCAGTAAAGCACAAGCACCATACACAAACTAAACTGCAGTAAAGCACAAGCACCATACACAAACTAAACTGCAGTAAAGCACAAGCACCATACACAAACTAAACTGCAGTAAAGCACAAGCACCATACACAAACTAAACTGCAGTAAAGCACAAGCACCATACACAAACTAAACTGCAGTAAAGCACAAGCACCATACACAAACTAAACTGCAGTAAAGCACAAGCACCATACACAAACTAAACTGCAGTAAAGCACAAGCACCATACACAAACTAAACTGCAGTAAAGCACAAGCACCATACACAAACTAAACTCCAGTAAAGCACAAGCACCATACACACAAATAAAAAGAAAAATAAACATTGTAAATTGAAAGGCACCTTACCTGAATACATCCAGAGTTAACGTCCGTACATACATCCTTCCCGCGCAATACTGAAGACCCGCGAGATCCACATGCTCCTTCCCGACGCCGACGAGATCCCTAAGGCACTGTCCCGAGTCCCTGCTGCTCCTCTTGCAGTCCGGACGCGTCCCATAATCCTGGCGGGTCTGTGCACTGTAAAAGTGCACAGACGTTCCTTGTGTCCCCCTATGGGGACGGCTGGGCTGCCTTGAGCATGCGCATAGACCGATAAGCCGGGACTCGGTCTATGCGCATGCGCGAAGTCCGCGAATTTTAAAAAAATATTTTTTTTTATTTTTCATTTCTTTTTCTTTCTTTTTTTCTTTTTGAGGGGGCTGCAGTCCGGCAGCCCTATGCCACGAGCCGCCCCTGCAAAGAACTTTTTCCACTATAATAGCTTCATTTTTGTAGAGCACAACAGTCCCATTGGTACTTTCTCCTTTAACTGTGTTCCATTTATTGTTTTTAACAGTCCACTGTATCCCTTCCTTTTGTTCCTCTTCTTGTGTAGCTACTTTCAGTTCTGAGAGAGTATTTTTGTAGAGCTGCAGACCTGCATTCTGGCTTACTTTTTCTCATTGGTTTGCTGATCTGTAGGGGTCGGGGTAGCCTTTGGACTTTGCATTTCAAAGTCCATACAAACCTCTTTACATTGCACAGTTGTTTTAACAGTCAATTGCTTTTTTTTACTGTTATCACCATTAGTCAGGTCAAGGTGATATTGGACTAACTCTCCTACCAAAACTGTGTCCTGGAGCAAAAAATTAAGACAATCCTCTACTAGCACAGAGGCCTTTTAAAGTGTATTGTTCATTTTACTTATCTTTTTGTCAGCGGATTTGTGGATGTTTAAGTTCAATCACTGATTTTTTTTTCTGTCTCTTTGCCAAGTTTCAACCCACTTCATTCCTCCTTCCTAATGCTTGGGCTCACTCCGCTCCCCTACCCTATCCTCAATTCCCACCCACTCCGTTACTCTACATTTATACTTCCATAACACCACCTACCTATTCCTGAAACAAATACCATCAGTTCCCTCCAAAAGAAAAACAGTCAGCAGAATTACTCCCAGTTGTAACACCCACTGTAGTTTACCGCCCAAGACTCTCTAAATGTCTTAATCCTTGCCCCCTGCAACTATCAAATTACATCTCTACAACCAACCCAGTACCCTCCTAACATTTTCTAATCCTAATTTACAACACAGATAACCTCACGTTAAATAAGATGCCCCTTAACTCAGATTGTTTTACTATTCTTCCTTACTCTAGTAGCCTTCGTCACCGACTATCAAATACACCTCCTTCAAATACTTACGACTTCAACCAATCCTTAGAAAAATAGCATCTACCCAGCCTGTCTTTCTCCAAAACACACTGTCTCTGCAAACAAACCATATCCAATTTATCTATCTATAAATATCTCAAAACTAAGTATCCAGTATAATTGGCCACACTCTACCCTCTGTAAAATATCAATTCAAAAAATAGCAGAGATATTCACCCCAACCTCGGTCCCACTGTTCACAAAACCATATTTCCATCTCCGGAATAAACCAGTCACCTAATACATCTCAACAAACAACAGAACCCAAACTCACCTTACTAAATATGAGCGTTAGAAGTGTGTTCAATAAAAGCCATGACGTACATGCCTACCTTGCCACATACACTCCTGATGTAGTCATGGCTACCAACACCTGGTTAAAACATGAAATAAAGGATAATGAGATGACCCCTCCCCCAGGGTATAATATATTCAGGCATGACAGACACAACAAGTGTGCAGTTGGTGTAGCAATCATCTGTAAAAATTCCCTAACCATCACCTTACTTCTACAGGAAATACCCAAGCTTAATAATGTCGAACTACTAATAACCCTCCTAAAAGTCAACAGTAGGAAAATGATATGTTTAACAGCAATTTATATACCATCAGGGAATAACATTGATACTACCGAAGGCATCCTATATTGGATATCTCAACAAATTAACCATGAAACTATAATTCTTGGAGACTTAAATACAGACTGGCAACTCATAAATTCCATTACCTTCACAAAGTCCATAAACCTGTACAACTTCAGACAATTAATAACCACACCTACTAGAATCAATAAAACTTCATGGAAACACTCAAGATTAGACTGGATTCTTACAAACAAGCCAGACAAACTGACAAAAGTAGGCTGCCTGTCAGATATAAGTGACCACATACCAACATATGCCATTAGAACTCACCATAACCTAGATAAACATATTGTCTGTAATCAAGTATGAAATACAACCAATTTCAGCAAAGATATTTTCAGTGAAACACTAAAATGATATAAGGCAATGTGCTTAGAACAATGGTGCTAGATACTGCTGTATAACACTTCCATAACATATTCCTGTAGACCTTAAATAATCTAGCACCAGTACATAATAAAAGAGTAAAGTCCAACCCCACACAATGGCTGACAAAAAAACAAAATAAAATCATGCCAAGAAGGGATAAAGCCTGGAAGATGGGTATAAAAAGAGAACTCAAAATGCCTTCCTGCAACTTAGACATTTTAGAAACCTTACAAAACTGCATGTCAAACAGGATAAGCAAACAATACCATACCAACCTACAAGACAAACAAAACAACCCAAAACGTTTTGGGTTATTACTAAATAAACTACTATACCCTGGCAAGATCACCACTCCCTCTCCAAAGATGGACAGTACAACAGACTCTATCCCCACACAGTTTAATTCCTACTTTATACAATCAATATCATCTCTCTTAGACATTAATACATTTCCCTTCTCTCTCTCTAACAGTGACCAATCAAGACCACCCACAACTCTTGAGTTTTAGTCCAGTACCTACCTCACTCATAATGAAGTTGCTCTTTAAACTAAAAACTGTTTCCATAGCTGTAGACCAACTAAACTGGCTGCAGAAGGCATAGCCTTTTCTGTGCCCATACTAATTAACAGGGCCATAGCAGAAAGATACATCCCATCACTGTGGAAAAAATTGGACATCATACCACTGCACAAAGGCGACGCATCTACAGAGTTTAATAACTGCAGACTAATAGCAATTCTCTCCCTCTCTGCAAAATATTAGACAAATGAGTCCGTATGCAGCTGATGCAATACCTAACCTCAAGTAACCAGTTCTCAGAAGCACAGCACCACTACTGCTCTACTACATTTTACCAGTATAATAAACCAACATAGAAACAATGGCCTGCTTGTGTCCACCATGTCCTTAGCCTTGTCAAAGACATTTGATACTGTCTCACACCAGCAACTGCTCGTTCAACTCTCCTCAGTAGGAATTTCACAATACTCCTTGTTGTAGTTCCTTAGTTACCTACCTGGAAGGCAACAAGCCATTAAATGGCAACAAACCTACTCATCTTTTCAACCAGTTACTGCAGGTGTCCCACAGGGCTCCATCTTGTGTCCTCTCTTATTTAATATATTTATTAATGACCTCCATACCTCCTCAACATTAATATGTGCGCCCGTAAATGTAAATAAGCCCCAAGATATTACCCAATAATCTTTCTCCTCTGTAGAAACCTGGCTCAAAGAATCAAACCTCCTACTCAACCCCAAGAAAATGAAGTTAGTGCTTTTTACCTGAAAAAGTTGCCAAAGTCAAAAGCAATCTCAGACTTGTCAAAGGCATTTGATAGTATCTTGTACCAGCAACTGCTCGGACCATAAAGTCAGCAGATAATACTGTCATTGAAACTGTAACTCACCATAAACTTCTAAGAATTGTAATAGATAATTTTAAATATGACCAGCATATACTGCACACCATTAAATCTACACACCAGAAACTAGGCTCCCTTTATAGGATCAATGGATTCCTTACAAGTACTGCAAGAAAAATTCTAGCCACCACCATCTTATTACCAACCCTGTTATACACCACTGCTGTCTTAATAAACTTAAACAATACTCAAAAGAAACTTGCCTCCTGCTACAATAAAATAGCTACATTTGCCACCAGTCTCCCTCATAGAACCTGCCATTGTCATAGCTTAAAGCAATGAAACTACTTAACATATTCACAACTAACTGCAACACACAAAGTCATTCATCAGCCAGAAAGATGTCATGCACTACAAAATTTATTACTACCCTACTGTCCAGCAAAGGACCTCTGTTCTTGTAACAAATTCTTATTCCTTACAAATAATTCAAATAATGTTGCAGGAGACTTGCTTTACTCCCACTACGTTGCTGAGCTCCCTACATAAGTAAAACTCTACAACAAACTTAGTAGTTTTAAACCACTGCTTAAACAACATCTTAATTAGGTTCTGGTCTTGCACGTGCTCATCACCAGGTTAACATAAGATACTACCCAAATACTCTCCTTAAGAAGAATGCTCTCAACCTCTCACTGAAATGACAAAACAATATTTATACATAACTGCTGCCTGTACAATCCACTAAGTTGCACATGGACTTTCTCTTCAGTAACTTCCACCGTTTTCAAATTTTAGAATGTATAAATAACTACTCAAATGTAAGTGAGTTACTGAATATTATGAAGGTGATGAAGGAACTGGAGATGGATCCTTTGGAAAAGAAAAATAGCAAACTGCATAGAAATAAATGGAATTTGTGGGAACTGTACATGCAGAATAATGTTTGGGAAGAGAAGGAGTGAGTTTTAAGGAAAGGCAGGAATTGAGCAGTTTATGTAACAATGGAGTAAATGATAATTGTTAAAAATAATGTATATATGTATGTATGTGTGTATATGTATACACACACACTTATATATTTATATGTATGTATAATGCTTTCTATGTTTCTTTTTGTTTTTATTGTATGTCTACCTATGTCATTGTCTACAAAAAGTCTTCCATAACATACTAGGACAAAATATTATGAGAAAAAGAAAAAAAAAAACAGATGCAACACTATGACAATATTTTTAGGTCAGATAAACTAAAGCCTGTAAAATGATCTAATACTAGATGATAGATATGTCTAGAGGTTCCAGAAATGTAAAATTGTTAGTTTCCTAGGAGTAAACCTCTAAAATCTTAAGGCATAACAGTCTTCAGTTCTTGAACATTTTTTTAATCTGGCCCCAGGACTGAGGGCATTGATACACTTGTATGTAGCATTAATTTATTTGTTTACAATTCCGTTTTGAAAGTGCTCAGGCATGTAATTGTGTAATATTTAGTAAAGAAAGAAATGCCTTGTGGATGTGGTCAACAGGTGAACATGGCAGTAACCCAATTATTTTGTGGCCTTCCCAAAGAAACCAGATAAAATTCTCCACCCACCAAAGGATAGGCAGTTCTGGTTGAAAAGACTTCTTTTCAGTTCTTTGAATTCTTTGAGAGGTCCATCCACCTAGCAAAGAGTCCAGGGCCATAGACAGAATAAGTAAGCGGACTTACATTTCAGGCACCTCTTCCATCATAGGGATTCCTGTAGGATATGGCTTGTTCAGAACAGACAAACTATCTAATAAATTTAGTACAGATTCACTAATTCACCACTTTGAACAACTTCTGGTCACTCTTAAAAAACTGAATTCTATCAGGGGTTACATATAGCCACAGTCTGCATCCCTTCTCATTCTATTAACATCAACATTGATACTCTTGACGATATGTTGTCTTGGTTGCACCCAACATTAAACAAGAAAGCCTACTGTTAGGAGATGTTAACACAGAGTGGCTCCAAATGTCTACTCATGTTTCTTCTGTCACTTCCTCCTTGACTGTAAGCCTTTACGGTTTAATACGGTTAATAAAAAAAAACAAGAACAGACACCATAACTGGAACACAAAGCATAATCAGCTGGATCCTTTCCTCAGTAACCCTGCACATTAAATCATCCTGTGCTCTTCCTAATTCGTTTAGTGATCATTATCACATCTGAATAACACGTGGATAAGCAAAATACACAAAATATAGCATTTTCTTGGTCAATTTCCACTAAATAACTTCAACATCTTGACATTTAACTTTCTGCTACTTTCTTGTAGCCGAACTCCACTAAAATATTTATCCCTTGGTGAAGCCATGTTGTACTTTAATCAAACCTTTCTCAGTATAATAACATCAGTAGCTCCTCTATAGAGGGGAAAAATAAAAAAAAAATAAAAGTAGTCCAGTCTTTTGACTTAGCTGTGGCATTAAACAAATAAATATAAACAGAAGTAAGCCATAGGAAACTTGGAAAACACAGAAGACTTTACTTTCACAACAAAAAATGCTTCTACAGACTACAAACCCAGAACTGCAAGAACTATAAACTCTTCTGGAATACTGTAAGTAAGCTATTAAACCCAGGTAAAAATGCAAATCTTAATCTTTTACCTCAGGATTCGGACTGCTGTATAGCTCACAAATTGAATACACATTTGATTCAAGCCACTTTTCCCTGTCAGCAGAATTATAATCTAGATCAGCAGGCTTTAAAATCACTGCAAACAACTCACCAATGGATATTTACCTTTCACTCTGTCTCAGTAGATCCATAAAATAAATGTTATTCAAAATAAAATCAACTATATTTTACCTAAAAATCCTTCTGAACATATTTGCCTAGCAGCACAATCCATTGGCTATTCCACTAGCATTTTGATTAATCAGTCGATAACTGAGCAATATGTGCCAACCTTATGGGTACAATCCTATGTCATAACCATCCACAAAGGTTTTACAGTTAATACTACCTTTAATTTTAGACATATATCTATTCTCTCTCTCCCATCTCTAAGATACTTGAAAAAACACTAACAAGCAATTGTCATGTTCCTCACTAAAAATAACTTCCTTAAACCAACTCAGCATATTTTTTCACCCGGGATATGGTATACATTTTTCAGTTCTAACTTTCCTTAAGTTCTCATGCAAACTAAAATCTGCTTAGTGCCTCTATATTGTTAGATCTCTCTCTAGTCCTTTGATGCAGTTTTACACCAATTGCTTAAACAAAGACCCTCTGAGTAAGGTCTTAGCGGAACAACTCTGTCCTGGTTTGCCAGCTATTCATAGGTTCATAAGTTCATAGATTGGTACTAGGCTATCGGCCCTAGGGCCTATACAAGCCTAGCCATAACAATTCTCTGGCTATTTCTTCCCACAGTATTGTTGTTGCCCTGTAAAATGGACAGACACCTATTCAACATTTATCACTGCTACTGGTGGCATCCCCCAAGTGTCTATTCTTTTTCCCCTACTGTTCACTGTTGAATATTTTCATCAGTGATATGTGTCAAGTATTCAATAAATGTACTGTCATTCAGTGTGCTACTCTGTGGCAGAGTTTTCTAACTGCCCAGGCACATTTACATACAGCTCGAATTTTACTTTTAGCAAAACTGTTCTATGCAGCACCTGTGTTAACACTCATGAAAAAAAAAAAAAAACAGAAAATGTGCTACAACAAAATCACTATGTTTGCTATAAAATCTTCCCAATAAAACTCACCTCTGTGTTGCTTTAAAAAACAGTATACTATAGATATGTATACCAGGTAAGCATCCTGCTATTTCACAGCTGTGTGTGTATATATGTATATATATATATATATATATATATATATATATATATATATATATACACACACACACACACACACACACACACACACACACACACACCCGACATGTAAGAGCTTATGACCTGAACTGTTAACAGCTATTCAATCTACTTTACTCCAGTTTTAACACAAATCACAAAACACCTTACTGCTTCTTGGATTTGCATCTAAGCACTCGATCATTTATCGACTTTAGCTGTGTGAATTATCACCTATGACAAACTATATCAATTTCCATGGTTTCCTTATCTCCTCTCCTACTATCTCTTTGCTGTCAAATCTCTGTCCATTTTCTACCTTAAACCTTCAGAAGACAAATAATTGTATTACCAAACTTTCCTACTTCACATAGCATATGCCTATGTAAACATTTGTTTTGTTTGTTTTTTTTTTTGTTGCTGTAAGTTCATCATCTCAACCCCTTGTTATTTTTCATTAATCTTGGCCTCGGTTATTACAAAATAATGATGTTTAATATTCCTTTATGTACATTTTCTATGATGTATTTTTCCTGCATGTATCTTCTGAATACTTCATTTATATTCTTGTTCTTGGCACTTTTCTTCCCCAGACTCTGCTGAAAAGGCTCAGTCAGCCCAGTCTGTTCATCCTGCTTACCTAGTATGTAAAAAAAAAACTGTGAAATACTTCCTGTACCCTCTTATTGCCATTTCATATGGGCTGTTCCCATAAAGACTTGAGATCCAGAGAATGCCCTAGATTATTCCTTTTTAACAGAGTTCATGACAGGGAAAGAGACCTCAGCTGGTTTCTGCAGTAACTGAACAGGCAGGGTGCTGCCCTTTGTTGTAACATTTTATATTTCAGAGGCGTTGCAAGGTGTTAATCATTGTTGACAGGACAGATATGCCTTTATTGCACAGTAGCAATTTGTTCTTGTCACCCAAAGATTTTTTTAGAAGTCTGTTAACAATCTGACTGGCCACTTCTCTAAGAGATGCACCATTTCAACCCAGAATCCAGATGGTACTTTTGTAAGCCACTTCACTGAATAGCTCCCCCCATCTGCCAGTCTCCCCATACTTATGAGTTTTTTCCAGCCTTCCTCTTTAGAAAAATATCCTAAAATGTGGACTTCAAGTTTACTAGAAAAACTACATAATAATGCAGCAAAAAGCTCCCTTCTTCGTCATGTCTTCCAGAAATAGTTGCCGCCTTGTATTGTCATACTCTGGTTCTTGTTTACAATTTCTCTCTCATCCAGTAGAACTCCCTTTCTCTGAAGCATGCTGTTATCTTTCTTTTGTTATGAATCAACTCTGCCTTGGCTTGACAGAGCATTTGCTGCATTTCCAGTTTATGCCCATTAATTAAGATCATTCAAAGAACTGTTTACATCCAGGTAGTACACCATATTGTTAAATGTAACATCTGCTGTTGTCATCTCTATCTTTCTGCCTGGCTAAAACATGTAGGTTATCAGATCTGCATCAGATTTGACACCAGCCAAATCCTTCGCACTTTCGACTTGCCAGGCTTCACCTCCCGTACCCACAATTGCCTGCTTCTCAACCAATCTTTCAAATTTAATTTGCCACCATTCCTGTCAGCAGCTTGATCCAGCTCCACATCAGGGTATCCTTTGTTAAATAGGCTTTTCTGTAAAGTTTTTTGATCTTTAGTAATCTCTTACCCTATTTATTATACATAGTGTAGGATGTTACTGCAGGTAGATATGTTAGATCTTATAGTGTGTCTGTTTGTAGTGTTACATTGGGCTTTCCTGACCTTTTTTTCTTTGCATGTATTATTCTACCTTTTTCTTTGGGTTTAGTCATAGAGCAGTGTATGTTTTACTTCTTTGTACCTTTTCTTCTGTTGTTGTAGTAAGGTTAGTTAGGGTAGAGTACTTCAATATGGTTAAGGGTTTTAAAAAATGTGTTGCCTGTAGGCACAAGTTACCATTTCAGAACACACATGATAAATGTTTATATTGTTTGAGGGTTTCCCATTTGAAGTCCTCCTAGTCAATTTATAAGGCGGTTGGGTACAGGGCAGTCAGTGAGTGGTCGGCGAAGTTGGTCCTTAAAGGCCATCTTCCTGATGATTCATCTACTTCCTCGGCTGTGACAACTATCGCCAGCCTAGGGACTCAAAGATCTGTAAAGGGGCATTGGAAACAGTCCAGGTCCTTCTTCTTTAGGCTTGCTGGACTTGAAGGTCCCATGATATTCAGGTGCCCCACCTGCCTTGGCACCAGCATTGACTCTGAACCCTTGGAGCCAATCTCCCTTGGTACCAACTACAAGCATGGCTCTGTCTCTGCTTCCAAGTCTTTGTAACCCCTTCTTGGTTAAAGGGACTCCATTGGGATGGGTAGCTACTCCTTCTCCCCATCCACTCCAGTGGAGCTGTCACCTGAGTCCTCACCTTCCCCACTCCAATTCTAGGCCTCCCTGACTTGGGTCCAGCATAGGGGTTCCTTGTCATCTACGTGACCCTCCAAGCCCCCATTGGTGGCTTCATCATGCCAGTCATCAAGGTCAGTTGTTAGTTTCAAAGCTTCTGACTTGGAGCAGCTGGTGAGATCCTTTTTGGATACTCAGATGCAGTTAGGTCTTAACCCTTCAGGTTTGGTACTGATTCCTGGAGCCTCATCTGTGTCTGTCTGGTTTCCTCCCTCGGCCCCTTTGGATCTGAGGTCTTGTGGCCTGGCTGCACTCCCACCCATGGTGTCACATATGATGGCTTGGCTGTCTTCAGCTCCAGCTCCCTCCTTGGTTTCACTGAGTCTGACTACTTTGAGCTAGACCATATCTTTGGGCCTTGGCATCGACCCATCGAGCCAGGTGTTTCCAGGCCAGGGTCTGTAGTCTCAACTTCAGGTTCAGCCCTCCCACTCAGAACTTTAGTATTTGACAGGTCGGCTCTGGTCTCGACATCAGAGCAAGTTGCAATTTCCCTGGACTCAGGCGCATCACGAGTGTCTTCAGTTACTGGTACCCTTGGCTCCAGGAGGCTAGCATCCACTTCTGCCTTCGATGTCGTAGAGGGGATGTTCCCTCTAAGGATATGAGATTGGTGTCCCCAGCTGGTGTTCCATTCCCTTTCTTGTCTGGACCTGTGACCAGTCATCAGTCTGCTTCTGAACAGCCTATGCCAGTTGGTCTCCCATCTGCTCCCATGGCAGAGCTTCCTTCCTCACCCCCCTTCCTCTCTGGCATTACCAGAGTGTGAGGCTGCAGGTAAGAGGGGGTGTAAGACGAAGCACTTCAACTCCCTAGAGAAGTCTGTAATGGAGGATACTGACCTTGAAAAAGGAGAGAGGTCCCCTTAGGTCTTCACAGAATGATGCCCCTTTTGGCTATCTCTTGCAGCGTCTTTGCCAATGCAGGGGCTGCACCACCGAAGCTCATCCATGCCTTGAGTGTTTCCCCCCTGCAGACATGCTCATAGACCTATTTCCTCTGAGGGCGTGGAAGGAACCCAGCACAATGGAGCCTATTCCTAAGAAGCTCAATAAAATTCTTGCTCCTCAAAAGGACTGACCGCATTGGAGTAAGGGCCCGGCCGTAGAAGCAGTTATGATGCCAGTGGCCACCAAAAAGGAAATCTCAGAGGAAATTTCCTTTGTCCTTTCCCTAAACAGAGAATCTCGGGCTTTGGATCATTTAGGGTACATTCATATGCCTCAGCCACATTCAGTTTGAGAGCTGTTAATTATTTATCACATTTGAGTAGACTCCAAAGTGACCTGGTGCCTTAAATGTTGAGAAATGTTGAGAGACAGCAGTCTCCTGAGATTCAAAAGATGTTGGAGACTCAAATTTCTACTCTGCTGCTGATCGTCAACATTTCCATGAGGCTTATTTCCAATGCAGCTAGTGAAGCTCCCTAAACAGCTGGCTCTGGCATTGCCATTAATCACCATACTTGGATGCGATTGTGCAACTTTGCAGATTGCTTTAAGGCATCCTTAATTTGTGCCACATTTGATGGCTCTTCCTTGTTTGGGTTGACAATTAAGGATACTGTCGCTATCCTAATTACGACATAATAGAACAGTCTTTGTGGGTTCCGTTCAAGCAGCTTTATTTTATACAAATACATCACGATAGAAGTTTACTAACTTTAACTAAAACCAACACCAGGAAACGCCAAAAACCACTATTAACTCCAGACCATCCAAAAAGCGAAATGCAAAGACACAGCTCCGTGGATACTCAGTTTATTAAATTCCAAAAGTAAAATAGACCAGCATTAACGCCTTTTACCAAAAATATCACAAAACAAATAGTGTTTTCGTCAGGTTAAGCGACTTCATCAGATGACCAGTACATGTTCAACTCTCCTTTTTATAGTAAAATCACATTACTCAATTGATCAATTAATCAATTAAAACAAATTCTTTCCTTCCCTTGTTCAATAAAGTTTAAGAACAAGAAAATATATATATATATATATATATATATATATATATATATATATATATATATGGTTCTAGGACATAAGGTCGACAACTAAGAACATCGACACCGACTTCACCGACACTAAAACGCCGACGCTGAAAAGACCGACAAGACGAAACGCGGATATCTAACAGGTAAGTGGAGCGACGGTGAGGGACTTAGGGTTGGGAGTGGGTAAGGAAAGTGTGCGATAGCGAGGGAGTTGAGGGTTAGGGGAGGTTTAAGTGAGTTAGGGTTAGGGAGCGGGTAAGGAAAGTGTGCGATAGCGAGGGAGTTGAGGGTTAGGGGAGGTTTAAGTGAGTTAGGGTTGGGAGTGGGTAAGGAAAGTGTGCGATAGCGAGGGAGTTGAGGGTTAGGGGAGGTTTAAGTGAGTTAGGGTTAGGGAGCGGGTAAGGAAAGTGTGCGATAGCGAGGGAGTTGAGGGTTAGGGGAGGTTTAAGTGAGTTAGGGTTAGGGAGCGGGTAAGGAAAGTGTGCGATAGTGAGGGACCTTAGGGTTACGGTTAGGGTTGGGGTTAGTGCATAGATAGTTGTGTGTAAGGTGTAGTGTAGGTATTAGGTTGTTGGTGTGCCTGTGTGGTGTAGGTTTGATCAGCTTACCTGTTAGATATCCGCGTTTCGTCTTGTCGGTCTTTTCAGCGTCGGCATTTTAGTGTCGGTGAAGTCGGTGTCGATGTTCTTAGTTGTCGACCTTATGTCCTAGAACCATATATATATATATATATATATATATAGAGCATAAAAAAGTGCACATGTATTTAAATTCATAAACCAAAATTCAAAAATTCATACTATAATATTAAAAAATGTTTCTTGCATATCAAGAATTGATTGTTAAAAATCCTTTCATAAATAAATAAATAATTTAACATTTTATTCCTATAAGAACTCTGTTTAAAATGTTATTAATCATTTTAAAAAATGTTGCTGATTATTTAAAATGTACATATCTTTTAAACATAGACTCAATCCAATATTAAAAGGAACTAATACACGGAAAATATATACATATAAAAAGCCATATATAATAAACATATATAGTGTGACATCTGGTGGTGGAAAGCCTTAATTCCATCTTTTACTTGTAGTTTAGCTGCTCTTAACCTAAGCAGTGGCAGTATGGATATTTTATCATTTAATCCTGGGTATTTATCCGAATTCAAAGTCAACTGCCACCACAACTCTCTATATTCCACTCTATCTTCCCAAGGTCCACCCCTGATGTCTTTTTTAACTTGTTCAAGTATTAGAAATTTGTATTTGTATTCCCTACATATTTTACTGTGCTTGTAAAGTGCGTTGCTCTCTTTGCCAGTGGAAATATCGTACATATGTTCATAAATCCTTCTTTGGAAAGCTCTCTCTGTCTTACCAATGTAGGAGGAGTTACAAACTCTACAGACGGCTAAATATATTATACCTGTAGTCTCACAGTTGAAATAATCAGGACTATATATCCATTTATTTCTACTCTCTATATAAAGTCCTTCCTTATTTATAACATGACCACACTGGCTGCAATGTCCACACATTTATATGTGCCTTTTTTATTTTTCCTCTGTCGAGGTTTAGTTTCTAAAATATTGCCTATACTTCGAGAATTCTTGTATATTACCTTCCCAGGAATTTTATCCAACCCATCAATATCTGTTAAGCATGTAAATCTATCCCACTCCCTAAAAAATATTTTTCTGATTCCATTATTCAGCCCATTATATTCCAGGATCAGGGCCCTTGTGAATTCCTCACCAATTTTGGAATTCTCATTACTGGGGCCTGTAACTCCTTCACTTTCATCCCTTATATCTTCTGTCACTTTGCTACTGTATATAGGGGCAAATCTATCTTTTCGTCCTATCTCAACTTCTTTCCTAATCCCTTGGATGAAAGCCACAGGATAACCTCTTTCTTTGAACATAGTTTCCAGTAGATCACATTCGTTCTTGAAATCAATATCTGCACTAGTCATCCTGCTCCCTCGGACAAACTGTCCTTTGACTATGTTTTTTTTTGCAGTGCTTAGGATGAGCACTTTGGTAGTGCAGATAAGAATTACAAAAGGTGTCCTTCCTATGTATTTTAGTCTCAAACTTACTACCCACTTTATACATTTCCAAATCCAAGTATATCATTTTATTTTCAGATATTTTGTGGGTAAATTTTAAAAAACAGGTAGTACTTTTTATGTACTTTATGAACTCGTCTAGTTTTTCTAACCCTGCTGTCCAAAAAATTACAATATCATCCAGGAATCTTTTATAAAGAATCCAACATGATTTGTATCCAGGGTCTATTATATATTTCTACTCCCATTTGGCCAATACGAGGTTTGCATAAGAGGGGGCACAAGCTGCCCCCATAGGAACTCCTTTGATCTGCTGGAAGAACTCACTTTTAAAATAAATGTAATTATATTTCAATACCAAGTCAATAAGCCATAAACTTGCCAGTTTATCTTTGTGTCATTCTCCCATATTCGAATACTATTTCCTCTAGCATTTCTTTACCTTCCAAATAAGGGATGGAGGAGAATAAATCAATGACATCAATAGTGATGAATAAAACATGTCCTGCCACTTAAATTTATTAAGACATTTTAACAGGTCCCATGAATCTTTTAATATACTTATTTTGTTGGTCCATATAGGGTTTAATTTTGAGTCAACATATTTAGCTAATGTTTGAGTCTTTGATCCTTCAGCTGACACTATAGGACGGAGTGGGGGGTCCTCTTTATTTTTATGTATCTTTGGGATCCCAAAGACCGTAGGTATCCTAGGTTTATCAACTTTTAAAAATTTATAACTATTATGATCTATGAGTTCTTCCTGGAACATATCATAAAGATCCAAATCAATCGTGTTATAAGATATGTTAATCTCATTTATAGATGCAGTTACATATCTATCCTCTTCCCATAACAGGGAATACATCTTACTATCATATAGCATATTATCCATAATTACGATGCCTCCCCCTTTATCTGGTTTCATGACCCTTATGTCAGTGTTATGTTTCATATCATATAACAATTAGTAATATTCTCTTCCCTTAAGCAACTATTACCATGTTTCCTAATTTCACCCTCCAAAACTTTCTCTAAATTTTTTAACTGTGGGTGAAGTGGGGGGTTATAAATACTTTTTCTTTTCAAACCATCCCTGGGACCAACATAATAATTAGGAAGAGTAATACTAAAATTCACTTTCCTCGGGAACAATTTTATGTCAAGTATACTTTTAGTAACGTCCCCTTTACTATAAGGAATACATTTTAAACCTTTGGAAAGTAGGGTAAAATGTTCTCTTTTAATTATAACCATACTAAAATTGTAAATGGAAAAATTGTCCCATGTATGACATTGTCCTTCAGTTACTATATGTTCCTCATTGACATTACTAATACCGGTATCAGGGTGGGTTGGGAGGGTATTTAAAATCTCCCCCTCCCCCTTCTCCCTCCATTCCTCTGAAAATTTGTATATTGTGGGGCCTGCCTGTTTAGTAATCTTTCAGACCTCCTTAGGGGGGGAAAAGCTTGATCATATTCCCTGTCATAGTCAGGATATAATTCATCCCTATTATCTAATGCCTCCAAATTTGCATCCATGTCAAGGTTCACAATTCTATCCTGATAATAATTGTTACAGCTTTTTTGATAACTAAATCCGCTGGGTTTAGGGTAACAAGTCTGGTTTTCATATTCATTCAAGTCCCTTGGTAATTTTTTCATTTTCCTATTGATAATATCATTACATTTTTATCAATATCTTTTCTTAAGTCATAATACTTTTTCCTTTCATCCTGTATTCCAAAAAATAAATCATTATGAATGTACTGGTCCAACATCTCAATATCTTTGTGTATGCCTTCCTGAACTCTACCATTTTCTTAAATAATTAACTTAAGCACATCAAGACCACATTTATTAAAAACTTCACATAACTCTTTATAATACTCTGTATCATATACAACATTATTAGGGAATTTAAATACTCGCAAGCCCTTAGGCACGATGTTCCTGGATATACATTCCCTTAAGTATTCATTCTCTATTTCCAGGGATCTAAATTTAAACATTAAATTGTTTAACTGTTCCAGTTTATTTTTATAAGTTCCATCCCTAAAGTTTCATTGTCCATTATGTATTTCTTTAGAGCTAAAATTAAAATTAAACTGAGGTTTAGACCGTAACCAGTCTTTAGTATCTTTTGGATTAACTTCTCCAGCAAAAACAGTACCTTGTGAAGGCGTAATGCCCCTGCAATTGCCTCCTTCCGTATTAGAGCCCGTCGCTCCATGGTTGCTTAAATGGAAAATGTTAGGTGTATTTTCAGGTTGAAAGGTCTCTCCAGGGTTGCCGACGCCACCTTTATCGCCAATAAGCTCCCCTTGTTAACTTTAACTAAAGTAACTTGTATACAAGCTAACTGCTGTAATCATACATGCTTACTCTCTGGCTGCACTCTCAAAATGGCACTAGGAATAGCACGTGATTAACATTTATACTTGCACGCTCAGTCTTTGATGCACTTCTTAAAGACACAGCTCTCTGATCTACATCCTCCCTCTTGAAAAACAAAACATACAATGTTATGAAACTTTTTTGGCATGCAGATATAACAGATTATTGGTCATGCATTTATACAAGATATAATACACACACACACACACATAAATATATATATATATATATATATATATATATATATATATATATGTATATATAGATATATATATATATATATATATATATATACACACACACACACACACACACACACACACACACACACACACACAGTTAAGTCCATGTTTCTACATATTTCACAGTGGCTTAGATACTTGTCCATAATGTGTGACATAAAATTGGGAATTGGGTTTAACTATTGGAAATGTCTGTGAAAAATGTTCGATCTCTTATTTACTTGGAACATTTTCAAGGATGGAATTAGAGGTAGGAACACCCTCTGGGATGGGAACAATAGTTGGCTCTCTCTGAGATTTAGAGTGTAAGTCACTTTAACAATGTTGTGATGATTCTGGTACAGGTAACAGATGTTTACAGTTTTGCCTGTACTGCGTACCTTCCGAGTCTGTAAGGTAGGATCTCTGTTCAGGACATTTGCCAATAACTTGTCCTATATGGTTGGAACTTTTTTCTGTTTGAAGTCTGACCGTTTTTCCTTCCCTTAATGGAGAAATAATTTTGCTTGACTTGTACGATGACTTCTGGATATAACGCTTCTTAAATAACTGAGCCTTGATGATCTTATTATTCTTAGCTGTAGGCTTTAGTAGTTTGGTAGTAATAGGTAGCATAGTTCTTGTTTGTCTGAAAAGAAGTCATTGAGCTGGAGATCCAAGAAAATCATCACGTGGTACGTTCCTAAGGTTAATAAGATTTAAGAAAACATTTGAATGGTCACATCTTGACCTTTCAAGTAGTTGTATTGCAATTTGAGTATCATTCTTTGTAATCTTGTTGAAGCTGAATGCATAGACTTCCTTAGACTAGTAACTAGAGGTTGATGGTCAGTTTCAATCTGAATAGCTCGACCATAAACATAATCATAAAATTTGGAACATGCAAATACAATTGCCAAAAGTTAACTGAACTGGTCTTAGAACTTACTTGAAAACTGAGTAGTTTTCTTGATGAGCCAGTAGGGGTTGTGGCTGCCATGTGCTTAGGCCTGTTTCTGTTTGCCACATGCTGCATGCTGTCTACATTTGCTCTGGAACCTGCTGAAACCATGCTCTTGTCACCTGCAAGCATGCTTGTGTGTTTTTCTGTCATTTTATGGATTTGGCAAATCTCTATGGCTTTACTGAATGCTAAATTACTATTACGAAGCAAGCTCTTTCCCACAGCAGCACTATTAATACCACACACAAGCCTGTCCTTCATTAACTCATCTTTTAAGTCAACAAACCGACACGTTTTAGCCTTGTTTCTCAGATCAGTTATATAAGCTTCAAAAATGTTCCCAGGTTTCTGATCTCTTGTGTAAAACAAATGCCTCTCCAGAGTGATATTTAACTGGGGGTTACACATTTCTTTGAACTTGCGTGTCAAATACTGGGGGTTCTTGACTCAGCCTGTACAACTGTACAATGGTTTTCACCTTCACCTTTATACAGTGCTGGTGCATACACAAATGAATGCTCTCTTTCTATGGCCTCTGACCCAGTTAAGTTTAGCAAAATGAATGCCTTGGTGCATGCATCTTTATCTGAGTAAACTGCTTGTATAAAAATATCGAACTCTTGCTCAAATATTCTCTAATTCTCTGCAATATTCTGATCAAATACAAGAGGTAAGGGCTTTTGAAATCGGTCTGCCATATTAATGCTTACCAGTGAAGCGTTTTGCACATAAGCACAAACACATACACGTATGCCAGAAGTTTATGCCAATACTTGTAACTTTGCTCAATAGCACAATGAACCTCTATATAACTTAACTTTATGAAATAAGTTTCTCTTCGGCACTATAATGCTCTTGAAATTACTGTATTACATGGAATCACCGCTTACCAGTGTAAGAAACATGTCAAACAACTGCACGATGCAAGCCTCTGTGTAACTGCACAATGTGACTGAACTGGACAGGAGAAGCTCAGAATCAGTAACATTTCAAAGTAATGGCACTTTGTGAATAAACAGTACACAAAGCATTGAAACTCCCCAAAATGGTGTCACTTTTCTAGGCAGTTCTATATAGTGCAGGGAACACTCTGTAATGACGACACTTTGCAAATAGACACACCCAGCACAAGAAACTTTTTGAAATGGCAATACTTTCGACTACACTTCACTAAATAGTTGCACTTTGCATACAAATAATTCTTTGAAATACATACACCATAATAAGCACACACTCTAAGCACTTTTACACACTTTGAGATACTTCGAATAACTTTATTTATGCCCTTGATACAATGTGAAGCCATAATTATTCCAAAACACAGCACTCTGCCAAAAAACATGCAGTTGCCTTGCTTAATTTACACTTAATGTGCCCCTTTTTTTGCCCCTATTACATTCGTTTTGCTCATTTAATCTCTTTTCATGCCCATTGTACTTTTCTTGTGCTCGTTTTACTCTAAAAATGCCCGTTTTGCCTTAAACATGCTCGTTTTACTTTTCTGTTAATTGTTTCGTCAAACACCTTTACTTTAAACATTTCCTTTAGTTAATAAGCCTTTTATGCCTCCCGCTTATGTAATAATGCATTTTGTGCCCTTGTAATGCCCCGTCTATTCCTCTTTATGAAATAAGTAGTTTGTGTGTATTCGCATTACCTTTGTTTCTTTTCTGTCTCTCTTTCGTGCTTGTTTCTTTTAGTTTACCTTCATGGTCATCTCTGCACCTCATGGCTCCAAATCTTATTCTCTTCGATCCTGGTTCTGACACCATGTCACTCTCCTACTTTGGACACAATTGAAGAGTCTTCATGGGTTCTGTTCAAGCAGCTTTATTATATACAAACACATCACGATAGAAGTTTACTGACTTTAACTTAAGTAACTTGTAAACAAACTAACTGCTGTAATCATACATGCTTACTCTCTGGCTGCACTCTCAAAATGGCACTAGGAATAACACGTACTTAACATCTATATGTGCACGCTCAGTGTTCTTAAAGATACAGCACATAGCACGTGCTCTTTGATATACAGATACTCTAAATAGGAGAGAGCAAAAAGGAAAGACACTATCTGCTGTAGAAGTGCATTCTACTACTCCTCAGTGTTCCACCAACACCCACCTCCCGGGTGTTCAACAAGTGCATGGCAGTGGTTACAGACTGGCTGTGGCTGCAGGGTTTCCAGGTCTTCCCTTACCTGGATGATTGGCTCCTTACTGCCCCAAAAGAGCATAACTATTCACAGCCAAGGGACACCTTACTCCATTTAAGCAACCACTTAGGGGATTACAGTCATTTAACCAAAGTCAAGTCTACAGCCTGTTCAGAGACTGGAGTTAATAGGTAGCCAGTTGAATACTGTCAGTCAAATTGTCAGGCTCCTGAGCTTCAGTGTTCTCAGGCAGTGTAGTTCTTGTGCTTTCAAAGCCTCAAGCTCATGCAGTCTTTAAACACTTAGGCCACATGGCAGCTTCAGTAGGGTTCTCCCTCTACCCAGGTGCCATATGAGGACTGTGCAATAGACCCTGGCGATACAGTTGAAATTCTTAACTCATCTAGTAGATTTTCTGGTAAGACTGACAAACGTATGTCATGATCAAACTCAATGGTGGTTACAGTCTCCCCTAGTGGATAACTGGAGACCATGTATTCTTCCCCTTCCTACGGCTATGGTCACCACAGATGCCTATCTTCTTGGGTGGGTGGGGCATTTCGAGGGGAGGATGGTTCAAAGAGCTGGGTCTACTATGGAGGCCGATATCCACATCAGTGTTCTGGAGTTGAGGACTGTCCTGTTTCCATTGCAGACCTTTCCGGATGTCCTTCCCAGTGGTATGTTCTCAGTACAGACAGACAATATGTTGGTTGTCTAGAATCTCAGCAAGCTGGGTGGAACACATTCTTATTGTCTTTGTCGAGATGCCATGAGGGTTTGGAAATGGACAATTTCATTTGAGTTGTTTCTAGATGCAACACACATCTTGGAGAAATCCAGCATTCTGGACAACTTGAGCAGGAACATTTTGCTTCCTCAAGAGTGGTGCTTATATCTGAGAATAGCTGCTTGGATCTTCCAGGACTGGGACACTCTGTGCTACAACCTCTTCATCCAGCACCAAGTGCAGCAGCTATTACACCTAAGTCCCCCCCTCAAGGGCGATCGCCCAGGGACACTCTGCTATATGATTTGCTTCTGGGACTCCTGCACACTTATCCCTCGATTCCTGTCATTGTGAAACTTTCCCAGAAGGCAGCCCACTGCAGAGTGACCGTGATCCTTACAGCACACCTCTGGCCCTGTCAGCTGTGCTTCCCCTTCCTATGGCCTCTTCTGCTGTACTCCTCTTGGGTTCCAGATTCCAGTCCCTGTCTTATTTCTCATCCAGTGGGTCTGGATTCTCTTAGTCTACAGTCCCTCACGTTAAGTGCATGGTTTATCCAGTTCCCTTCATGACCAGGAATCCCAAGCTATCTGAGAGTGTAGTACATATCTTGTCTTCATCTTAAAATGTTTGACTAGGAAGGTATATTCCAGTAAATGAAGATGTTTTGCACTGTGGGTGTAATCTCAAGGGTTTGATCCTATTTCTACCCCTTTGGAGTCCCTTCTAGATTTTCTTGCGGAGATGTTTCTTTCAGGCTGTAGGTTTTCTACAATTAAGGTGTAGTTGAAACTATTTCTAACTTCCATGTACGCAGGGATAATGTTCCTCTGGTAGCTCTCAAGATTTCCAAGGCTTTCCTTAAAAGTACCTTTTAGTTGCATCCCCCAGTTTGGAATCCAGTCCTTCCCTGGGATTTACCTTTTATGTTGCAAGTCCTTGCAGGCCCTCCCTATGAACTCTCTGCTACTTCAGACTTGAATTTGTCTTGGAAGTCCTTATTTTTGGTTGCTGTTTCTTTGGTAAGGAGGGTTTCAGAGTTACAAGCTCTTAACTCTTCTTTATTTGGTTTTCCACAAAGACAGGGTTTCTCTCCATATGAATCCATCTTTTTTGCCCAAAGTAGCTTTGGAGAGTTATCTCAATAGCTTCATTTACCTTCCTGTGTTTTTCCCATCTTTTCAAACAAGAGTGAATACTTTCTGCATTGTTTGGATGTGCATAGGCAATTGAGATTTTTATTTGGACAGGACCAAGGCCTTTAGAAAATCTAGTCAGTTATTTGTTTCCTTTTTGAGATCTAGGTTGGGCAGATCTGTGACAAAAGTGACTTTATCCAAGTGGTTATCAGACTGTATATCTTTCCATTATACCTTGAGAGGAAAAACTCTGCCAGGCAAACCTAACCATTCTACCAGTACTATGGCTACTTCTACAGCTTTCTTTTCAGAGTATCCTTGGATGATGTTTGTGCAATGGCTACTTGGGTGGGCCACCATCCCTTTGTTATTCATTACAAGCTGGATACTTAGTCTGGATGCAGGGCTTCCTTTGGCTCCACCATGTTGCGGAATATCCTTCCTTAGTTCCTGTCAAGGATGTTTACATGGCTGGGGACTTTGTCCCACAGGTTGAAGCCAAACAGAGCAGACAACATTGGATATGGAAGTTATGTACTTACCATAATGATAGATGCATGTTATCAGTTTCCATTTGGTGCAACACACCCCTTTTGTGTTTTGCTAAACTTCCTTATTTGAGATGACTGAGCAATGGCGGTCATCTTCTCATTGTTCTTGAAGACCTTCATCCCCCCCTCTTTTGGGAAGGTTTTTTTTGTAGTTTAGAGCATGTTTTAGATGGGGTAAACCCTATTTGAGAGGCTTATTGAGGAAGTGGGGGATTGTTGGTAAAGGAGTAAGAGCCTAGCAAGTCTTAAATCTGAAAGATTTGACCAGTGTCAGATCCCATAATCCACAGGCTGAACTAGATGGAGACAGGCAACACAGATCTAGCATGGTGGTAAGTACATAAGTTTTGTTTAGAGACTAATGTCAACAACATAGGTTTAGAATGAGCTTTGGCACTTTCACCACTGTCTGCATATGGACAAAGGACTTCTACCAGGGGCTGTATTCATATATATGTTCAGAGCATTCCATTGCATAGGTCATCCACTTTTCCTTGCCAGACTTACAAGTCTCGGTTGCTTTGACAGGGTTCTGATCTGGTTTTAGAGAGACCTACTAGAGAAAGCATTCAGTTTCATCTCTGGACTTTACCATGTCTACAAATAAAACATGTATGCTCTTCTATTTAAATAGGTTTGAAGATAACTGAAAAACATTAGAAACTGAAAAATGCAAGGCATAAAGTGGAACCTCACTCATATATGTTATATTAATTCCTGTTTATTAGGTTTAATTGCAAAGTGGAATTTTAACCAATAGGAATTTAAAGCATAAAGCTGTTGTAGTAGCAATTTGATAAGCATCGGGATGTTGTGGAAGCCTTATTATGTGTGTGTACCTCTGCTGGTTATAAATTTATAATTATACAATGACCCCTCATTAATATTCCAAAATGTGCATGCTGATTGACCAGCGTGCCCATTGTAAATCCCACAGTATACCAATGGAAAAAGGTCCGGTCACCCGAACTTTTTTCCGTTGGTATAAAGTGTCCAAAACTTTTTTGTTAAAAAAAAAAAAAACCCCAGAGCAACGAAGACTTTCTTTTCGCCGTTGCTTCCGTTTCAAAGCATTGATGTACTGGGTATGTGTGGGAACACCCTCGTGATTAAACCATGCCAACCGTGGGTAAATCTTCAATATACCACACCACGTCATTGGTTATTGCTTAAATAAACAACAGCACAGTTATCTTTTTCTGACTAGGCGCTGTACCTCTGTGCTTATGGCAAACACTAGTTTGTGCTTCTTATGTGCAGATGCATGCAGCTAAAAATATCACTAGTGTTTTTTTTTTTTTTAATTATTCTCAGTAGCAGAGGGTTTAGCTAAGATACAAGAAAAAATACATGCATCTTACATTTGAGTGCCCGGGTGGTACATTGATCACAGCTGACCATTTGCAGGTGCTGCCCAGGTGTAATAATTCACAAAGCAGAAAAAAAAAGAGAACAAAGAGGCAGTAAGCTGTACATATTAAAAGCAAAAGATGTAACAAAATCTCTACAGTAGCAATTAATAGATGTAGCAACAATTATAAGAGAAATTCAAATTACACAATTCAGATGATTGTATTTCAGGTTTACATCATAGTGGAAATGCTGAGGGGTAATGAGGGGTTAGGGTAGGGAATGGTGGGGAGTTATGAGGTGCCAGTAGTTGAAGAGAGCAATGCTAGAGGTTGAGAGGCCCTTATATGATGTGTCCTGCTGTGTGTCAAACACAGTTTGCTTTGGTGTGTTGGCCTATGAGCAGCTATACAGTTTTTGCTGTCATGTTGTTAATACTGTTTATTTACCCTGCTTCATCACCTGTTTCTATATTTTTTTCTTACTGTTTCTGTACTTTATTTTTTGTTTGACTTAGTGCATGTTACATGAAGGTGTTTGACACAAAAACTTAAGTCCATTTCATTGGCTTGATTTGAGATTTAAAATGCCCTTCTTTTCAACAGCAGACTTCCAGTACTTTTGCACAGGCCTGACAGTTTCAGGTTAAGAGGAATGACCAGCCTGGGAGTTATTGTGCTGAAATGGGGGTGAGGTGGTTGGTAGGCTTGTACATATTTCCATTCAGGTTTTTCTCCGGTGCTGTGGCCATGACTGTTGCACACCATTAAGCAAACAGGTCAGATCCATAAAGTCATGCATTTTCTAAAGAGTGCATATCGGTGCATAATAGGACTTGTTTTGCTCTGTGTACTGCATTTAACCTGCCAATCAAAAGCACAAAGTGCTAAATGGACTTAATTGACACTTATTAAAGGTCAAGAGTATTGCTCTGAAAAGACAAGCCTTTGAGAGAGATGGAGAAATAAAAGCTAGTTGTTCTTAAATGGATGCCAAAAGTATCTTTAGCCATGTAGTTTATTGTTACAGCATTCCACGTCTTAGTAAACAAGTATAAGGTAATCAACTGTAAGATATTAGATCAGCAACAAAAGCACTAAGGAGATGTGTTTAGGGGAAGTGAATTACTGTAAGGGTACAGAATATTTTTATACTGTGTTATTTGTTGGCAATGATTATCTTATAGTTAGAAGAACTGTAATGGCTCAACCTTTGCTATTTAGGATAACTTCACTGCAATAACAGGGAAAGGTAACAGTAGGATGCAGGATTTAGAATGCTTTCATATCCTTTCCTGAATTTTATTGCAAGTTTAAAATAAAGTTATGGCTACAGTATAGTGAAGGCAGACATGGCAGCTTAGTGAGCAAAATCAAAGGAATTACAAATAAGTTATATCCTGTTTATCTGGGTTTGATTCCTGTGACCTTTGCATGTTCACTGCGTAGCTCTGAGCAAGAAATGTAGTTTGCTCTATACTTTGGTTCACTCTGGAAAAGGGGGCCTTCATAGCCTTAATGTGTTACATGTCTAAGAAAGTAACCAATTGAAAAAGAAATAAAAAAGAAATGTAGTGGCTTACAGTAACATTCATGACCAATGTGTAGCTTTACTGATCTTATTTTGAGCTTGGTGCCTTTCTTGGAGAGGGACTGAACTGTTTATTTTGTGTCAGCTTATTCCCTGGCTACAGATGTCCTCTCATATCATATCACTGTTGCAGCATTCTTTACAACAGGGATCCCCTGCCAAGGATAGCCAAACATCCAGCCAGTGTGCCCAAGACTTTAGGTTGTAATAGGGAAGCTGTATGGCACACTTATGCTACGCGTGCATTGCACAGGGCATAAAGGTTACATATGGACGTACCATCCTCAGAACTTCTTTGTCTCCAGTCTGAATAGCATTTTTGATTGTCGATCTGAATGCTCATTTGTCTACCGGTTACCAAGCCATTTTCGGATAAGTGCCCTGTTGGAGTTTTTTTTTTTCTTCTTATCTCCTTTTATTTTACGGCTTTTGGTTTCATGTTATCCAGAAAGGGGAAATGCCAATGTGGGAGACAGATTTCACATAAGGATCATCACAAGCAGTGTTTGTTTAGCTTAGGTGCTTGTTACGACCATACATTATATACCATATGTCAGGTGTTTGTTCCTAAAACCTTGTGTAGTCATCTCTCTTCTTTAGCATTCTAATTAGAGAACCAATGTCTTAAATTGTTGGTTAAGGGTACTGTGGAGTAATCTTCCCAGGCTGAGGGTCAGCTGTCTATGAAAAAGAAGACCAAGAAAGCTTAGTCAGATTCTTCAGCTGTAGCTCCTCCATCGGATGTCTTTCTCGAGGTTTCTCAGTCAGATTCCCCTGCCACAACCATTTGGATAGCTGTCATGGATAGCCTTTCAGACGTCTGCTTCAGATGTTCAGGGGGAACCACAACTGAAGGTCCTAGGGGTGCTCCTCAAATCGCAGTCAGAGAAGAGATTTCTGCTATGCTAATAGTGTCGTCAGGGCTCCAAAGCACCTAAGATATTATGACATGGTTAACCATAATATACTTCTGCACAAACTAAATCTCTATTCACTTGGCTCACAAACTCTTCAATGGTTCAGGAGTTACCTCCAAAATAGGCAACAAGCAGTGCTATGGAACAACACCCTATCCTCCTTACTTCCAGTAAACATTGGGGTTCCACAAGGCTCAATCCTAGGTCCCCTTCTTTTTTCTTTATTTATTAATGACCTTCATCTGAATATACCCCAAGCCATCTGCATTCAATATGCTGATGACTCAACTCTAATCTGTGCTGCTAATAACGTCTCCTCCCTCCAGTCCCTCACCCAAACAGTCTTCCATAATGTAGAAAAATGGTTTATGGAACAATCCCTCCTTCTTAATCCCAAAAACAAAACTTCTTCTCTTTACCCCTACAAACAAACCACCAACACCTTTCTTCACTATCTCCTCTAACAACACTACCTGTATTAGTCCAGATATGACCAATTAGGTGTAACCATTGACAACCATCTAAATTTTGATGACCACATTAACAACACCATTAAATCAGTTAACAAAAATATAGAATTAAACCCTTTCTTACCCCAACTGCTAGAAAAACAGTGGCCCAGACCCACCTGATCTCCACCCTTTTCTATGCCTCTGCTATATATACAAACTTGTCTAAAAATAACATCACCAAACTTTCTACCTGTTACAATAGTATTGCTAGATTCATTACTGCTACCCCTTTTAGAACCCACCATTGTCTTAACCTCAAGCAACTTGATTGGTTAGAACTCAACAACCACTTACTCTATCAACAACTAATTATCATTCATAAAACCCTTTACTATCCTGATGCTACCCCTAGCCTTACAAAACTGATTTCACCTTATAAAACTAATAAACTCCTTGTAGCCTTAACCAAATCAAAGAATAAAGCTGGGGACTCATTATTTTCAAATTCTGTCGGAAGATCTGGAATCAACTACCTCAGGAAATAACAAACCTAGACTCTACATCCCTTTTCAAAAGACATATCAAAGAACATCTTAAAACTCAATGGCTGTGTCCTTGTGCTAATCCTGACTGAAATTACTTCTCTACTACTCCCAACTTCAACTTTTGACAGTATTATCTTTGAGAATGTCACTAACATTTTTCATCTTCCCTCCACCATGTTATCACATCTTAAATTTTTCTGTATCTAACTGCTGAATGTTGCTTACCTTGTAATCCTATTATTAACCAACTATTTTCTGAAAAATTGATTCTGCTTGATTTTTGTTTCCATTAATTTTGTATAAGTCCACCCTTGAACTTATGGTATTTTGCTAAATATTTTTAATGTTAATGATTGTTTACTTTAAATAATAAAATAAATATTTAGGGCTGACATCCCCTTGAAAAAGAAGCAGAAAACTAAGCACCTTTCTCCTGCTCCCAAAGACCCTCAACATGAATGGCAAGATTTCATACAAGATCTATTTAATGCCATTATGGCTTTGAAGCCTCCTTAGGGCGTACCTGGTCCTGTTCCCCCCTTTGGTCTTCTACCCTCTTAAGACCCTAGGGAGCCGGTTTCATCAGTTGAGGATGTGGATTCTGATGAAGAATCCTTGACCTATTTTTCCCAGATTCCCTCTCCTCTGGAATGTGGCTTTGAGGAGGAGGGATCTATTAGTTTTGATTCTCCTTCTGAGAAGATTTCTTTTCGTGCTGCAGTCTTCCTTCTGATGGAGGTTTTTAAATGGGATTTTGCTCAGGTCTGATGTCTAGCAGAGGTATTATGAGCTCCTTCAAATGGAATCTGCTAAGCCCTCTGCTGTCCCTCCTGTTCTTGTTGCATTGTTGGATGCTTTTTGTGCAGCTTCTCAGGCTCCTGACTCTCTGCCCCTCCCTCCTAAAAAGACTGATAGGTTTTATGAGATCCCTGAGGATTGCAAATCCCTTTATAAGTGCTCCTCTGCTGACTCTTCTGTTTTTGTTGCTTCTGATAAGCATCTAGGTTTTTGCTTTCTGCAAAGCTGCTTCCCTCTGACAGCTTCTGCTTCCCTGGTCTCTAGAGCTGTAAACTACCAGACCCACATGACTATGTATATTTTAGCTCTTCTCTGTCATGTTGGTCAGGTTATTTCAGATCTTTCTGACTCTGAGGGGAAGACTTCAGCTCTTTCTTTATGGGGCACATCATCTGAGGTTGCTCGCCATTCTGTTAAATGCAGCTGTGGTGCAGCTGATGCCTCATCTTGGGCTGCTGCTTTTGGTTCTGTGTTGAGGAGGTATTCCTGGCTTCAACTCCATCCTTTGTCTGATGATATTAAGGCTAAGCTGATGGATGCTCCTCTAGTTAACAAACATCTTTTTGGTGCAGCTGCTGAGCTGTTTAAGTCCCTTCAGGAAAAGGGTAAGGATTTGCAGGATCTGAAACATATTTTTGTTTCACCCAAATTTCAAAAGAATTACCCTAATAAACCTGCCTTTGTCTACAAACAGTCCCACCCTCCCCACCAAGGTAAGAAGGGTGATAGAAGGGCTCCTCCTGCCAAGTCTACTCAAACTCCTTCAGATCAGAACCCTCCTTTTCCAGGCAGACCAGATGCTGTCTGACTGTCCTTGCCCCTCGCTTCTCAATCACTTTCCTCTCTCTTCGTCTTTCCTTGTCCCTTCCAGTTTAAAGATTACTCAAGATTCTTGGGTTCCATCCATAATTCACCAGGGGTCTTACATGGTTTGGAAATCCCCCCCCTTGCACATTCCTCATCCTCCTCAATAAACAACTGCCCTTTTTTCAGAGGTGCTGGTGCTTCAGGGTCTGTTGTCTCAAGGAACAATTCAAGAAGTTGCAGCTCATCAAAAGGGGAAGGGATTTTACTGCAGAATGTTTCTGGTCCCCAAGAAAGAAGGCACGTGGAGACCAGTTCCTGATATCTCTCATCTGAACGTCTTTTTGAAGGTTCCTTCCTTTTGGATGCTGTCCCTTCAAACCTTGTTTCTGCTTCTTCTTCTTCCTCAGGCTTTTCTAGTTTCCCTGGATCTCAAGGATGCCTATCTCAATCCGTATTCTCCCCCTTTTCAGGAAGTTTTTTACATTTCTCTGTTCCTTGTATTTTCAGTTCTCTACTTTGCCCTTTGGGTCTTCATCAAATGCCTTGCACCTGTGATTGCTTTTTGCAGATTTAGGGGAATCCAGATCTTTCTTTACCTGGATGACCTGCTCATTCAGGCCTCTTCTCTAGAGATTTTACTTCAGCATGTTCACTTTGTATTTATCTCCTGCAAAGCCAAGGGTTTACAGTGAATTTCCAAAAGTCATTCCTAACTCCTTCTCAGGATCATGTTTTTCTAGGGTGCAGGCTCCAGAGTGTTCCAATGCTGGCATCTCTGCCTTCTGCCAAGGCTTTTACTCTGATGTGTTTCTGGATATTGTCCACCAGTGGGCTACACCTCAGGTAGATTTTTTTTGCCTTCCCTCAGAACAGACAACTTCCTCTCTATTGCACCAGAGTCCCATGTCCTCTGGCCTGGAAGGCAGACACCATCTCTTTTTCTTGGAAGGGGATGTTTCTTTATGCTTTCCCTCCCCTTCCTCTCACACCAAGGGTCCTGTTCAAGATAGAACTGGATGCTCCCAAAATCTTGTTGGTGACTCTGTTTTAGCCCAGACAGCACTGGTTCTCTCTTTTTCTGCATTCAGGCAAGGGTAATCATTAGACATTACCTTACAGGGTGGACCTACTTGCACAAGACAAGGGGTCTCCCATCCATCCCACTGACATTGTGGGTGATAGAGCTTTGATCCCTTTTCAGCACCTTTTTTCTGATGACATGCTTTGGGTCCTGCAGGTGGCCAGGAAATCTTATTTATCGAAATGGAAGAGATTTTCTTTCTGGTGTCTTTCTTGTAACCTGTATCCACTTACTGAAGAAGTTCCTTTGGTTCTCTCTTATGTGTGTGAATTGCTCAATACTTGCTTGGCATGCTCTTCTGTTAAAGCCCACCTTTCAAATATTTCTGCTTGTCTCTCTTTGACTCCCCCTTTGGTTTCTAGATTCGAGGTCAAACAATTTCAGAAAGGCGTCCTTCACATTAAGCGTACAGAAAGCCTATTCTTCCTTCCTGGGACCTTAATTTTGTTTTGGAAAAATTGACTCAGACTGTTTTTGAGCCTGCAGCTTCAGCTTCCTTACAGCATTTTTCTTGGAAGACTACTCCTCTTTTGGCCCCGACCTTAGCCAGACAAGTGTCTGAGCTGCAGGCCCTTATGGCTGTTGTTCCCTTTTTGGTTTTTCATAAAGACAGGGTGTCTTTTTGTACCAATCCTTCTTTTATACCAGTGCTGGTTAATTAGTTGTTTCTTAATCAGTCTATTCTTTTGCCCTCTTTTTTTTCCCTTCTCCACAATCTGCTAATGAGAAGGTTCTTCACACTTTATATGTGCATAGACAACTCAAATATTATTTGGATAAAACTAAGGCCATTCATAAATCTGAGCAGATTTTTTTTTTTTTCATCCTAGGTCTTTAGGTTTGGCTGTTTTCAAGCAAATCATTTCTTCCTGGATATCTAAAGCCATTTCCTTTTGTTATTCCTTTCATGGGAAAAGCGTTCCTTCCTTTCTTCTGTTAGGGTGAATTCCACCAGGGCTGTGGCTTCCTCTGGTACTTTTTGCAAATGTTTGCATACTAATTCTGTTCCTGAGGAAGGTACCTGGACTTTTGTGCATACTGTTACCAAGCACTGTAAGTTGGATGTTGTTTCTAGGGCTAGAGCTGGATTTGCCAGGGCTATCCTGCATGGTTTTCTTGAAGGCTCTGAAGGCCTTCCTTCTCCCAACTTTCCTCCTGAGCTTTTGTACTGTCTGTATTGTAAATAATACTGGAACAATGATATGGAAGGACATAATACAGTTGTGTAAAATCTTACCATAACAGTAGATGTCCTTCTTTTCACTAGTGCATTATACACTCCCTCCCTCCTCCCCCTGCTCCTTTTCTCCTTCTGGATGTACGTGTTCCCTTTTTGTCTCCATTGATTGTTGGTCCTCCTGGGGATTTTCATTTCTGAGGATGGTACATCTGTATGTCACCTTTATGCCCTAAGCCATGCACAGGGAGCATATGTGTGACGTATGGTGTTCCTATTTCAACCTAAAGGTTTTGGTGTAGTGGCCAGACATCAGGCTACCCTTGGCAGGGGATCCCTGTTGTAAAGAATACTGTAACTCTGAAGAGAGGGACATTTACTGTTATGGTAAGATTTTACATAACTATGCTTCCTGTAAATGTTTTAACTCAAGAATGAGGGAAAAACCTCAAATATTCAAGAATAAAAACATATCTTATTTAAGGGCTGCATTTTACTTGGAAGAAAAGGATAAGCATTTTTGAAGAATAAAAAAATAATTTATTTTGTGATACTGTTTCATATGATTTTGCTGCAAAATTGCAGTTTTTCTTGAGGGACAGAGCAGAATACTTGCGGCAAAATTCAGATATGTTCTTGAGAATCAGGATTGTGAAAGTCAAGGTGCTACTTGTTTTTTAGCCCTCTCCTCCTCACCTGCATAGGACTCTTGCCCAATGACTTCAATACCTGCTCCTATTTGTTCCACAGGATTTGGTACCAAGCATCCTTGGGTTAAATAAGAGCATTATTACCCATTTGTTCCTGCCTGGGAAGTGAAGGGTGATAGGAAGTATGCAAGCTGTGAACCATGTTGAATTGCTTTACTCGTAACAGGCAACGTCTGAACTTGCTGTAGCTGTTTGGTTAGGGAGAGGAAAGGTGCAGTCTTCCATGCATACCTCCTGTACCCTAACTCAGGAGGGAGGCCCTTTCCCAATGTATTGGGAGCCAACATGTCTCATACAAATGGGGGATACACCCAGCCACTGCTGTGTCACCAGTGCAGTTTGCATAGTAGTCTCCATTCCCCTAAAATAAACAAGCTGGCATCAGCTTCTCAAGTTCATCCTCCTCTGCTTTTTTCATACCGGTAATCAAACATGGGTCTCCTGGGCCATAGTTAGATCTTCATCCCTGAATGCCACAGGGCCAGGTTAGGTGCTAAGTTACTTTTAAGAACATTTATAATAAAGTTTATTGTAGTACCATCTAAGGTTCTATTTCTGCACAGAAAGCAACACAGCTAAAAAACAAACCGGAGATCTTCTTTCTGTGTCTTCCATGTGAAGTGTGCATGTTCTCTCTGTGTTCATGTGTTTGTTTCGCCACATGCTCCAGTTTCCGCCCAAATTCCAAAGACATGCATTCGGTGGATGAGGGACTCTAAATTCTGCATAGGTGTATGTGCATGCATGTGTGATATGGAAGGAAGACCCGGCAAGCGACTTCCCTTTGCCTCATAAGCTTTATGGATAGAGGCAGATGTCCATGAGATTATGCTAGGAGTCAGGTGTAACGTCTGTGAGAGAGAGGGAGAGAGCAGGCTTTGTTTGCATTATTTATCAGCTGCTTGTATGTGAAATATTTAGAATCATATGTGGCAGGTAGATGTTGAGTTATAGTAGTTGAAAGGTAAATTAATTGTTGTTTTTATTGTGGAGCTTTTCTCCTAGGGCCTCTGCTGAAAAAGGACTTGTGTCCAGTTGGATTTTCCTGGTCAACAAATGTAAATAAATAAATAAATGCCTGCATTTTATACTTAAACTACCTGCTCAGGAATGTCCCACTTCATGAGGTATTGTCATATGCATCTATGTATAGCTTACTAGTTGGATTAGGGCAGTTCAGTTAAAACCATGTACCATGATGAAGGAAAACTTAATTAAGTCAGTACACAAAACCATGTACCATGATGAAGGAAAACTTAATTAAGTCAGTACACAAACAACAGGTCCAAGGTGCAGTGGGGTAAAGCTCTGACTGCAACCCAAATGACCTAAGATCATTAGTGACCCAGTCACTGGAGCAGCTGGCGGAGGAGTGTAGGGAGTACGAGGTCTATGCTAACTTGTCCATCCTGCAGTAGGGAGGCAGCTTGTTTAGCTGCAGTACTGACACCTTGCAGAGGCTGAGTGTTTTATTGAAACAACACTAAGGGTTCTGATGCACATGTGTTTGCCAAGCATTTTACACACCCAGTAGCTTATGTGCATAGGATCCAACACAAAAAGCAATGATGCCCATCAGGGCAATCGTGGAATAACTTGAGATGAGGACATGTCATCAACCTAATAGCTAACTAGGTGACAGTCTCCCATAATCAGCTTTTTCCCTCAGGGAATAGATGGCCTGATTATTCATGGTTGGCAGGGGCACAAAGAAAACAGAATGGAAAAAGAAGACTTTAGTAAACATGAACACTTGTATGTAAACTGATAGTAAGTAAGCATCAGTTTGCTACATTCCAGTTTGAATAGAAACAGACAAGCATAGCAGTGCATTATGTTTGTTCATTTCTGCTGTCAGACACTAGCTGTGTAACTCGTCACTGGAGCTTATAGCCTACTTGCTTCCTGCCATGATTTTGTGCTTTTCATAGGTCTACAGTACACTGTCTTTCTAATGGAATTAAACCCCTTTATTTTAGTCTTCTGAGCTACAGGGAATTTACTATAACCTTAAGGTAGGCAGGTGAATCCATAGGTCTTTCATCCATTTATAAAAGTCCGCCTGCGTTTTTGTCATGCAGTCTGTATCTTCTGCTAGCCTAAGACATCTTTGGTGACCTGCTCCCTTTGAAGTGATGCCTTGTATACTATTGGCATCATCTAGACTCTTCTGGGAGGCTTTCATTGTTTCTGTCTCCACTCATACCGGATAGCTTTAGATGGGTTCCTTTTCTAAAGCAGCTGCCTGTCTTCTTACTCAGTGTTGTTTTTCATGCTTCAACATTCATCCGTAACCCAGCATTAAGATAAAACTAATGTCATAGCCTTACCTTTAAACAAGAAATTAACTTCTATCCATCCTATTCTTTTAACAGATCTTAAAGGGAGCACAATACCTGATGTCACTGTAGAGAGGTACCTGGGTGTTATACATAACCGTGCTCTCTCCTTTACCACACATATAGATATTGTAACTAATGAAGCTTATGCTAAGTTCAAATTATGTTACAAGATCGTTCACCTCCTCTCACCTACTGCTCTCAGTGACATTGCCAAAAATAATTTAATATCCAAATTTGAATATAGCCTTCCATTTCTTGTTATGCATTTATCCCACAATACTCATAGTTTATAAACTATTGAGAATAAAATCTGTAGGTTCATTCTAGTAGCAGACCTCAAGATGCACCACTGCAATTTGCTTTCAGTGCTCCATAGTGTCAGTTGTGTTCCAAGTGCTCTAATTTACAAGGTTCAAATGCATGGACACTGCCCTCCGTAAGTGTGAAACTACCTTTACCAGGCAACCCCTTATCAACTCAGAAGTACACACGACAACAATTTCATTCTTGAACACCCTTCATTTAAAACTGCTGTAAGTGTGAGAGCCTTCTCTAGAGTGAGGCCTGCTACTTGTAACCACCTGCCTACTGGCATCAAAAAACTAGACGCTAGTAAAAGCTTGCTTTAAAGATGCACTTAACAGTAGATATAGTTTTATTGTGGTTGAAATGTAATTTAGGATGCTTTCAAAATATTTTATAGATTTGTGTGAGGAGGTTGATGAATTTATGTCACCAAAAGGTTAAATTTTTGTATTAAGTTATTAATTTTAAAGATATCAATATTCATATCCATTCTAATAAAATTTAAATAGGGTTTATTTGCTAAAGCAAATAAAATTGGTCATAAAGGACATCCTTGTTTACTGTATTTTATAATTTTACATGCTAGGATGCAAACACCTTTGCTTGTTAAGAAAGACTCAAAACTCCACAATTAAAAAAAAAAAAAAAAAATATATATATATATATATATATATATATATATGCCCAGCTTACTGACTCAATTGCTGTTTCGAGATCTCAACTGAAAATAGCCAGATTTTGTTTTTTATTATTAGCATAATAGATTAATGTACCTTCTGTGAAGTTTGGGCGCCAGGCTAACAACTGTACACCATAAAAACTCCACTGCCAATCAATCTGCTGACCGATGATCTGCTGTGGCGACCCCTAACCGGGAAAAGTCGAAAGACACTGCAAGCATAATAGATTAAAGTTATTGTTCTGTTAATATTATCATGTGTGTATCTGTGTAAAGACAGTCCAGTCGCCATCAGTTAAAGAAGGTATTATGTAAAGTCTACTAGGCAAGAGAGACATAAATATTTTATAATATATTTTAGTAAGTGAAACAGGTCTATACGAAGAACATAATTTTGGGTCTTTGTTCTGCTGTCACACAGGAATAGTTGAGCAATAATTTGCTTATACTGAAATATAAACCTTTTCAATAAGTATACAGTTTCTTGAGGAATTAATTAATAATTAATTTATAATTTTCAACAATAATAGCAACTACTGCTGTAGCTTTGTTGTCCTTTAATTTCTTTGTTTTTGTCTTTAACTTCTGAAAACAAAATTTGTTTTGATAAAGTAATTCATATGTTCTTGAGATAGTATATAACTGATGTTCTCATCCAGAAATGATTTTAGAAATATTTCATCCGGAGTGTCGGTACATACTTTTCCACAGACTTGCATCAATATCACTAACCTTCCAGTTACTACCAGAGGCACAAATATATTTTACTGGTTAGATTTACACATAAGTTTAGTTTTGCTTCCTGATTTATGTAACTCTTTGGGTATAATTCAGTAAGACTGGACTTCTGATGGTTATGTTCTTATGCTCTAACACATTCACTGCTTTATGACTTAATAGCAACTGCTGCACCTTGTTAAGAGCTTTTACTAACTCAAAAAAGATGTTCTTTTTCTTTCTCTTAAACTTATTGTGGCACCAAGAAGTTATTTCTCCATGTAAGTGGACTTTAAGTGAATCCCAAAGTATAATATTATTAACTTCACCATTGTTATATATAATATTTGATTTAATTAACCACTTTTGAAAATCTTTAAATTGAGTCACATATGATGAAAATCTGTTATTTGATAAACTAAAATATTAAAACTGAAGGCATTATGACAAGACAGTGGGCATGGAACCACTGTTGCATTTTGTAATGTATTACTCAAATCATTAGACATATATATTTTCTCTCTTCTGGTCTGGATAGTAAACGTGCAAGGATAACGAATACAATGTTAAGAAACTGGTTTAGTAAATTCATTACCCTGTATAGAATTGAGTGCTTCAGTGCATTTTGACATTTTTTGTGAATCTGTTATTCAATATTCAGTTAAAATCTCCATTTCCACCAGAAATAGAGCAGTATTTTTGGATGTAGATCCTTAAAGAGAATTGCAGCAACCATATGGAGTATTGTTTTCAGAAAGTTGTAGAAAGTATTTTAAAAACTAAGCTAACACTGTAATGGGGAAGGATGATTTTGCCAACAAGGATGACTGCAAGTAGAGGTATAGAAAGCAGGCAAGAGGAGGCTGGAATTTATTGGAGAAAACTTGTAAAGGAACTTAAGGTATTAGGAACAAATAACTAGAGAGAGAAAGGTAATAGAGTGGGATGAGGCCTAGCAGAAGATTGGACTACAAGTCAGAGATTGCCTTCCTACCAGTGTTTTTTATCAGAGTACAGGCAGTAATGGAGAGTGTTAAGTGAAATACCGGATCTGGTGGAGTTTTTAGTGGAGTCTAGAGCAGAAGCTGTTGTTTAAAAATGGGTAATTAGAAGGACATATGAAATACTGCATGATAACTATATGAGTCAGTCAGAGGAGGTTAGAAAAGATTGGGAAGAAACACTGGAAATGTATTTTACAAAGGAGGAACCAAAGGAAGGATGTCTGTATGGTTCCTGAGTATGTGACAAAGTCCAGGAGGCTTATGGTTTTTGCTTGAAAGTGTTTGCACAGGTATTTTTGTACCCCAAGCAGACTTCAGAGAATTCTTCCTCAGGTAGATAGCAAATACTGAAGGCATGATGGAAAAGAGAGTGGTAACTGGTAACATGTTTTGGGAGTGTTATACATTGGCTGATTTAGAAAATGACATACAGAGTACTCTTTCAGAAATCTTGGGGAAGCAAATAGTTGTAATTAAAGAAATTATTCTTTTGGTCTGGGACAGATGATCTGAATTGCCTATAGAGCTTATTAAGTTTTATGGTGTTGGCTAGCAAAATAGCAATTCCTAGAAAATCCAGTGCCTCTACTGCTAGGCCTTAAGGCAAACCAGTGCACAGCCAGATTTCCTGGTCATTGGTGATTCTGTAGTGAGCCACACTGATGACCCCCTCACTAGACTAAGTAAGGAGAGTCACATTTAGCTGCTTTTCATAGGCTAGGATCTGTCAAGTCACACAGGCACTCAGATCATTGAACCACAGGTACCAGTATGACTCTGTCATAGTCCACGTGGTTGTTAATGACCAGAGACGTACCTCCTTTGACTATATGAAGATCAAGCTTACTGATTGTGTCTCAGGCAGGTATGAGCCTAGCACTGAGCAGCATACTACCTTCTCCAAGGATGATGCCACACGATTGATTTTAACAACTGGCTTAGCTTCTGGTGTCAATCCAAGGGGGAACAATATTTGATGGCCTGGGTGGATATGAATGACAGACCATGCTGCTTTGCCAGGGATGGTCTGCACTTACCCCCCTCTAGGCTTTCGGATATTGGCACAAAAACGTTTCCACTCCCATAGTGCTTTTTTAGGCAATACCAAACTGATAAACCTCCCAACTTAACTGAACCTGTGAAGGAATATCTGAAGGTGGTACTGCTCAGTGCTACAAGTCTTATCAAGAAACTCCACTCCATTTAAGCCTTCCTCTCCCTGGAGAGTGTAGACATCTGTATAGTTACAGAGACATGGTTTGAAGTCACAGAACATACCCCAGCAATGCAAGGTTATATATCCTTTCATACCTTTAGACCAGATACTGCAGAGGAGAAAACTAAAGGTGGAGGAGTCTCAGTCTGTATTAAAAGCAACCTCACATCCAGACTAGTTAAAGTGTGTGACCCACTGGAACTCATACATGTGAACTCACCATAAACAGGGCTTCGTACCATATCCTTGCAACCTGTACGTCCCCTTCCATGTCCCAGGAAACCCATACTACCTATCTCACTGTACTGGAGTCCCTCATCCAATATGATATTCATGTGGAATCTCAACTACCCCTGTATAGACTGGGAATTCTACACCATTTCTAATGCACTACCCCATCAATTTGTAAACGTTGTTAATACCAGCATCCTGGAACAGTGGATGTTCTTCGTGTTTCACTGTTGCAGTCATCACACTTGGGCTGTCTGCCTGCAGGTAGCCCTCAGGCGGCCCGAATACCAGAGTCTTGGGATTTTTGCGTCAGATGCTGTTGCTTTTTCCATGATGTCAGGTCGTCAGGGGTATAAAACAGGCAGCCGACGCCATTACATCAGTCTTTCTTGCCGAGAAGGAGCCTGAAGCAGAAGCAGTTCACAAGTGCCGGTCAGCCGCTACCTGAAATTTTCATTTTTCGAGTTTCAAACCTGAAGTCTTCTAAAGCTAAGTACCCCGTTGGGGATTCTTTTTTCTTGCTCTAACCGATGTCAGAAAAAGTAAACAATAGTCTTGCCTATGGAAAGCAAATACCTCACAGAGATTTTTATTCTTACTGCATCACCTGTTTAGGCCCAGACCACGATGTCCCTCGCTTTCGGTTTTGTGCCTTGTTTAGCACCCGAACCATTCTTCGTCGGGCTATCTTTGTTGCTAAATTCTTTTGCTCTCATTCTCCGTATTCCGAAATGGCTTCGATAAGCCATCCGACTACCGATCTTCCGAAAAAACATAAAGATAAAGACAGAGACAGACCGCATAGGTCCAAAACTACCGACAACACTTCCGTTAAGCTAGTCGCCAGTCTGCCGGTATGCAGTGAGGCTCCTTTGCAGCCCCTGATGTCCGCTTCTACAAATTCGCAGACCTCTGCTGAGACCCATTCGGAGTCCAGTATGCTGTAAGATGCTTCTTCAACTATGGAATCTGCAGATGTCTCTACCTTGGATGAGTCTTGAGCCGCTGTGCAGGCACTGGCTTCTGAGGGTGTATTCTGACCTACCAATTTTCGCATTAAACCAACAACTTTGTTTTTAGCTAAAACTACTGAGTTTCTCAGGCCCAGAGTACGGACTACGCCTAGAAAACTGATGACCAAAGCTCATGCTCAAGCTCCCATGCTGCAAAAACTAATGCTTAGAATGGCTGAAGACCTTATTACCCTAATTAGGGGAAGCCAGCCTTCCCCTGCTAAAAGTCAAAGGATTGAGTTGCATTCTGATTCTACAGACCAGGAGTACGATGACTTTGACACTTCTGATTACCAGGACATAGCCTTATCAAACTATGAGGATTCAGATGCAGAGGAATCCATTCCGTCTACCTCCCCATCAGAGGATTTTTCTTTTGGTGAAACCTTGCATACTTTTAAGAGAGCATTTCTGCTGGGAATGCCAGGACTGCCCTCGGTCCAAAAAGAGACTCAGAGAATTTTTAGAGTTGCCTCAGCACAGGCCTCTAGCTATACCTCCTGTCCTGGATATTGTAGATGATGTCTTCATGGAATCCAGTCTTACTCCAGACACTTTACCACCGGCCCCTAGAAAACCTGACAAGTACTACAGAGTACCTGATTCTCACAACTTTCTCTTTAGGAATCCTACTGCGGATCCAAAGACCATTTCCCAGGGACCTAAAGGCATTAAGGCTACTACAACCAAAAACCCTACTCCTTCAGACAGGGATTCCAGAGCTTTAGACAGATGGGGCAAGAAGGTATATACCTCTGCAACTCCTGCCACCAGGGCATTGAATTGCCAGTTTCACATGTTCCAGCAACACATTATGGAACTAATTAAACAAAAAATGGTGTTACTTCCAGATTGTGCAGAAAATAAAGATGTGCAAGAGTTAATGTATTCTGCAAATCAAGTTAGTAAGCATACTTTGCAGGGTGGCTTTTTAATGCCCTAGAAGCATCTTGCAGGGCTACAGTCACTGGGTCTGTACTGAGAAGGCATGCTTGGCTGAAAGAACAAACCTTACCAGATCATGTCAAATCAAAATTACTAGACGCTCCTTTAAATCAGGGCCGTTGTTTGGCACCAAAGCAGAAGAAGTTCTCAAAAAGATGGAAGAAAAAGCTAAATCTATGAAAACTGTTAAAGAGTTCTTACAAGTGCAGCCACCTAGATTCAGTTGGCATTGACCTTCTAAAAGCCGGTCCTTTCCAGCCCCTTCCAGGCTTTCTCAGTCCAAACCCAGGGGAAACAGGCCACCCAGACTACAGTCTCAGGGTATGCAGAGATTTAAACAATGGAGTGCTCCCACCTCAAATACAGGGAGTGGTAAGCCACCCCCTTATGGAAAACGTTCACAATGACTTTTCAATTATCCTTCTCAGCCCTGCCCAATTACTTGTGCCCCTAGGAGGAAAACTTGCCCTTCATGCAAAAAACTGGATGTCCATTACTTAGGACTGATGGGTCCTAAACATTGTATCCCAGGGGTACAGATTCTACTTCCACTCACTGTCAACCCCAAGCGGGTTTCCAGACCTTCCTCCAAACCAGTGAGCAGAGGCTCAAAAGCAGGTGCTTTCCCTGCTCAATATCAGAGCTATTCAACTTGTTCCAGTAGAACAAAGGGGTCAGGGTTTCTACTCCAGACTTTTCCTGGTGCCCAGAAAAGAGGGCTCTTGGTGCCCAATCCTGGTTGTATCAATTCACGACACCTTTCTGGTGGTCCCAAGATTCAAGATGCTTACCCTGCAAAAGCTTCTCCCTATGCTAGCCAAGGATGCCTGGTTAGTCACCTTAAACTTAAAAGAAGCTTATCTGCACATCCCCATAAGGGAGTCATGCAAGAAATATGTACACTTCCGGGCAGGCTCTATGCACTGTCAGTTCTCCACTTCCCTTTGGCTTATCTACTGCAACCAGAGTATTCACAAAGTGCCTGGTTCCAGCCATTGCATATTGCAGGCAGAGAAATATCCACATTTTCCTATACTTGGATGATTGCCTGATTCAGGCGGACAGTCAGGAATTGCTACTTCAGCACCTGGCATTTGTAAAAAGCCTTCTCACTTCATTGGGGTACACCATCAACGAAAAGAAATCACAACTGGTGCCCAGTCAAAAGATTGTATTCCTGCAGGCAAGCTTGGACACAGCTTCCCAGATGGCATTTCTCAATCCAGAAAAACAGGTCTATCTGACCAACTACTTCAAACAACTGGCTACCAGAACCCAGTTATCTTCAAGGAAAGTACTGCAAGCCCTAGGGTTCATGGCCTCATGTATTCTGCTAATTCCATATGCAAGATTGCATATGAGGAAACTTCAATGGTACTTAAAAAGTCTTTGGTGCCAACATTTTCAGGACCTGGAAACAATCATTCCAGTCATACCTTGTCTAAGGGCAGTGTTCCTTTGGTGGGCAGAAGCATGCAACCACACCAAGGGACTGCCTTTCACTCAACCCCTCGCCACCCAAACCCTGACTACAGATGTATCAGACTATGCATTGGGGGCTCACATGGTAGGCAAATGCATTCAGGGCCACTAGAGCCCAGGCCAAATTGTCCTGCACATCAGTCAAAAAAGATGCTAGCTGCACAGAATGCTCTGACAGCCTTCAAATACCTAATCCTTCCAGGACAGCTGCTGATCAAAACAGACAACACCACAGTTATGTGGTACATAAACAAACAGGGGGGAATCCATTCTTACCCACTCTGCAGGTTAGCCATGGCCCTGTGGAACACAGCCTTGAGCAACCAAGTGCATCTACAAGCTCAATTCCTTCCAGGCAAACAATATTCACTGGCAGATGACTTAAAGCAGAACTCTCCTAGACCCACACGAGTGGAAATTGGAGCCCAACACCTTCAACCTTCTAATCCAGAGGTGGGGGACACCGGAGGTAGACCTCTTTCCCTCCGCCGAGAACCGCCATTTGAGCAAATTCTGCACCAGAAACCCTCACAGCAGGGCCTGGAAGGTGGCTGTCCTGTCCTTCCAATGGAAAAACCTCTCAATTTATGCCTTCCCCCTCTGCCCCTCCTCTAAAAAGTACTACTCAAAATCAAACAGGACAGGCCAAGGGCAATTCTTATTGCCCCAGACTGGCCATGCCAGCACTGGTACCCACTCTTACGCAATCTGACAACAGTGCCACCCTGGCACCTTCACCAGACTCCTACCCTGCTGTCTCAGCAGGAGGGACAGATTTTGCATCCACAGTTGCAAACCCTAAACATTGCAGCCTGGCTTATCCCCTGAATACACCACCAGCAACCCTCAGCAAACAAGTGCTGAACATCATTCTTGAAGCCAGAAGGTCTAGTACTAGGAAATCCTATGCTGAAAAATGGAAAAGATATTGTTCTTGGAATCAGTCTCAAGGAAAGGACACAGAAGTGCCCTCCTTACCTCTAATCCTGGATTACCTAGCAGAGCTACTCCACAGAGGCCTAACCTTCTTCTCCATTAAGATTCATGCCTCTGCCATCTCAGCTCATTACAATGCTGAGCCACCTCTCTTTTCTCACCCTCTCATCAAACAGTTCCTGAGAGGGGCTAACAACTTAAGGGCCCCTAGGAGAGCACCCACCCCTGCCTGGGACCTTAACTTTGTACTGGAAAAGCTCACACTTCCCCCTTATGAACCTTCTGCTTCAGCAGAGTTAAAATTCCTCTCTTGGAAAGCAGCCTTGCTTTTAGCCATCACTTCAGCTAGAAGAGTGTCTTGAGTTACAGGCACTAATGGCTGTGGAACCCTTCATTATTTTCCATGCTGACAGGGTTTCATCTCAGGACTAACCCATCCTTTATGCCTAAGGTGGTGTCCAGTGTTGCTCTAAACCAATTCATCCATTTGCCAACCTTCTTCCCTAATCCTCAGAATAAAGGGGAAAGGATCTTACACTCCTTGTACATGCACAGACAGCTCAGGTTCTACCTTGGCAGGACTAAACCTTTCAGAAAATTTGACCAGCTGCTAGTCAGCTTTGCTGCAGGGGCAGAGGGCAAATCCATTTCAAAACAAACCATTTCCAAATGGATAGCACACTGCATCTATTTCTGCTACAGGTGCCATGGAAAACCTACCCCACAGGAGATCAGACCGCATTCCACTAGGGCTACTTCACCTCTACAGCATTTCTCAAGGAAGTCCCTACCAGGGACATTCTGGAAGCTGCAACCTGGAGTTCTGTGCACACCTTCACCAAGCATTACCACTTACCTATTTTCTCCAAATCCAGAGCTGGATTTGCTACAGCAGTCTTACAAGGCCTGCTAGAAAGTCCTACGACTTATTGACTGCCTCCACCCTTCTTCAGCTTTGGGAATCAACCCAAGTGTGATGACTGCAACAGTGAAACACGAAGAACATAGTACAGTTCTATACACTTACCATAAATGTAGATGTACGAGTGTATTCACTGTTGCAGTCCTGGTTTATCTCCCTCCAGCCCCCTGGTTTTCTCTGTCCTTTCTACCTCTCCTTTCTATGGCCATTTTTTAATGGCAGTGGTATTTACTTTTTACTGGTGGTGTTCCCCACCATATACTAGCTTCTTATTTGGGGACTGCTGACATCTGGGGCAAGAACAACTGATGTAATGGCGTCGGCTGCTGTTTTTTACTCCTGACGACCTGACATCATGGAAGAAGTGACAGCATCCGATGCAGAAATCCCAAGACTCTGGTATTCAGACTGACTGAGGGCTACCTGCAGGCAGATAACCCAAGTGTGATGACTGCAACAGTGAATTCACTTGAACATCTAGATTTATGGTAAGTCTACACAACTGTACTGTCCATTCCCCTAACAGGGGTATGAACATCCTTAACCTTGTACTCATGAACACAAGGAGACTATGTTCTTCACCCAGTGTAGTGTCTTCACTTATCTGATTTGACCATAAGGCAGTATTACTTGAAATAAAAATTAAATGGGATCCAGCATAACCAAAAATCCTTAGGAACTATTACAAGGCTAACCTGCTTGTACTAAGCAACACCTTGGCTAAATTCCAAGCACCCCCAAACCCAGTAAACACTATAGCATATGCTCAGCTATTTACAAAATCCCTCTACAGTTATACTGATAGCTATATAGAGCAAGCTGTGCCCATTAGTATTAAGAATAAGACAATATCAATTGGGTATGTAACAAAAGAAAAAAAATCTTGGCCAAGTGTAGGAGGAACAGAGCCATATATATTAAATGCCCTCTGACCAATCGAAAGAGATAGCTAAGAGAATTAACTAATATTTCAGAGCTTTAATTTGAAGAAAAAATAGCTTCTCAGGCAAAGAACAGCTACCAAACTTTGTGCAGCTATGTCCGCAACCTCAGGGGAAATATGCCACAATGGGCAGAGCTTATTGTAAATGGTATCACCCACACTGAACCAGAGCCCATTGCCAACCTTTTGGCTGACCCGTTCAGCTGAAATTTCTTCCCCCACTCACCCCAGTAGTCCAAAGGAAATATCACATACCACAATCCCCCCAACCATTAGTAGGGAACAGGTCATCAATACACTTTCCAAGGCCAAAAACATTGCATCGATCAACCCAGATAACATCCCAGGATGTTTAATAAATAGTGTGAAACATGACCTCTCTGGTTCTCTTAAATCACTTTTCAGCTGGAGCCTACAGTCAGGTTTTATGCCCAAGGAGTGAAAAATGGCTACAGTCATTCCTCTGCATAAAGGAGGTCCATCTACTGATCTGGATAACTACAGGCCCATAAGTCTTACCAGTGTCGTATGTAAAGCCATGGAAGGAATCATCATGGACATGATAAATGAGGACATAGGTAACCTGCAGATGCTGCACTCATCACAATTCGGCTTTGTTAAAGGCTATTAAATCTGGTGGACTTTTTTGAGAGTGTCACCAAAGCGTCAGATAAAGGTAAGACAGTGCACACAGCTTACCTCGACCTGGCCAAGGCTTTTCATACAGTACCCCACTCAGGCATTATAGACAAGCTCACTAATGTAGATATAAACTCTTTTATCACCTACTTGGTAGCCAACTGGCTCACTGATAGATCCCAGGTGGTCAAAATAGGTTAAGCCACCTCCACCAAGAGGCCAGTCAATAGCAGATCATCCAGGGCTCGGTACTGGGCCAGATCCTTTTTGACATCTGTTTCTCTGAAATGTAAGCAAATGCTGAAGGTTTATGGCTGGCTAAGTTTGCAGATGATTGCAAGCTGGAGGTTTTCATCAACTCCCCTGCAGATGTTAGCATTCTTCAAGAAGGTCTATCTCTGATAATAAATGGTGTCAAAGCCATGATCGTAAACTCAGTGCTAAGAAATGCACAATTGTACCATTTGGGAAGTCATTCATCCTGGCTAATTACCATTTTGCTAATACACCAATAAGATTCGACCCAGTGGTCAGGGATCTGGGTACGCATGTAGACCGTAGCCTTAACTTTGACCACCACATGGTCACAGTGGTGATGAAATCCTTTTATGTTGTGCAGCTTATAAGTAAGCATGGCAGCTAGGTCCAAAGAAGTTATTTTCCCACAGTACTCTGCCCTTTTCAGACCAGTCATAGAATACAGTGCTCCCTTTGGTATATACCTGACCAGGCATATGCAGCAACTAGAGCAACCTCAGAGGCTCCTCAAAAAGAATACAAGGCATAACAATCCTGCCTTATGCAGAGCTCCTTATCTCTGTTCAGTCTTCTATAGATTGCTGAGTGTTGACCTATGTCTGGCTTACAAGGCATCTGCAAAGCCCACATTTATGAATCTTTTGCACATTCTTAAGTCAAGAGAAATACAAGGCCTAGGGACCTGAATTTTGACTGTGACCTAAAGAGAACATGCTGGAGAGACAGATATGTGTCCCAGAGACTGCCCCTCCTATGGAAACAGGCTTACCAGCCATGTGAAGCTAAGTTCGTCGATTACCCAGTTTAAGTGTAACCTAAAGCGGTGGATGAGGAATAGGAAATTTACATCAGGCCTGACACCCATGTCCCATATGGACAGAGGTAGCTTATAAATACCTGTTTTAATGTCCTGTTTGGATACAGGGCATCATTATTTTTATTCTTTCAGGAAAACTTGGCTAGGCTTATTAAGGCCCGTCGGGTCATTAGCCTAATAACAATCTATGAAACTATGAAAACCGAACCAGCTTTAACTGAAGAACTAAATATTGTAAAGGAGATAAATGGACTAGAGGTTGCATGTTAGAAAAGTGAAGGGGACTGCATAGAAATAAACTGAATTTGTGGGAAAATAATTCCAGAACACTGTTTAGAAAGAGGTTTAAGGGAAGGCAGGAATTGAGCGATTTCTGTAATTTTGAAATGAATGATTGTTAAAAAGAATGAAAACGTGTATGCAATGTAGATTGAAAGATTATAACAATTGTTAATATGGTTTGCTTTCTTTACTATTAATGTATGTGTGCCTATGTCTTAAGTGATAATTTAGTTAATGATTTAAAATCAAAAATCTCCATCTCCAACCAAGATCAAACAACCCTTAATGTTATTTAGTAAAATTTCTAAACATATCTTAGCAGATGTAGCCTCAAATTCTGATATGCAGAGCATATTTGCATAAATGAATATTCTATTCTGTTGTTCCATTGCAGTCATTCAGAATATTCCTCTGGCGTCAACATATATCTGTATAAAAATCTATTGTATAAGTGTCCTCTTTTTCTAAGTTATTGCAGGTCTTCTTTTCCTTAAAGGAGGTTCTTATTATAATCGTTAGAGTTAAACTTATGAGTATAATTTACCAATAACAGTGTTTCTTGCAAGAAAATAGCATCTGCTTTACTAAGTTTAGGGTATTTAAATAAAATCCTTCTCTATGCAGCCACTGCTGTGGCTATCAATATTCAAAAACATCAAAGACAAAAGAAAATAACTAAAATATCATAGTCAGATTCTACTCAGTATTATCCATGAGAATATACAGTTATTTTCTGTTGTACAAGTTTATCACTATAAATGTAGAAGGTTGTACATTTTTAGTAGTATTTTCATACATAAAGAATGTGAAAATGAATCCTAAGACAGTTAAATACATATTATATTCTAACCTTATTGAGGAAACCATTTGTTCCTAGTCCAGTTAAGAGACAATATTTAAATGACCCTTTCATGTATCCTGACCTAGTTAGTACCTACTTTGTAACAAAACACAACTGCATTGCTAGTTCAAAAACTAATAAACTTGGATTTTAAATAATAGAAACAACATCTATGGTTAACCTATTTATAATAAAGCAAACTTATATTCCTAGTATTACAATCTAGATAACTTCAGATTAATGTACATTTAAAGTGAAAGGATAAGATATTTAATGAATGGAAAGAATTCTAAAATATATTAAAGGTTGTTTTACATTGCCAGCAAGATCAGAGGGACACATCAAATAAATCAGACATATTTATTAAAATTCAAGTAAGAAGACTGATGCCCAAAATCCATGCCATCTCCACGAATGCAGCCATTATAGTATTCATTACTCCTGTGAGTTGAATCTCACTTTCTATTTATGGAATAATTTTATATAATGAAATTTTCAGTATGCTAAAAATGTTAATCTCATATGTGCCCCTCATGGGAAATTATTACTGATTAAGCATCTAACGCCCATGAAATTAAGACACACACTAAACTGGAATTTTCTTCTCTTCAGTACTGTCAACAAAGTTAATTTTTAACTATTACTTTAACTCTTCTAACTCTTTAGTGATGTCAGTGTAGAGCCTTAGGTGTTAGGAGTATAAGTTATTCGGCTGTCGAACGCACCAGTTTACATTTTATTGTTTTCAGGCATTCAGATGTCTAATACATCACATATAAAGCAGAGGATTCCATAAGGGTAGGATGATACCTAGATTCTTGGTGTACAGACAAAAACTACCATACACATGTATAGACAGTGACTGTGTCTACCTAGCAGCCATCCACCAACCCCAAACTTTAGATGAAAGAAAGTTTTACCTGTATGTAACTACATCAGAATTTGTGGCCGTTTGTTCATTTTCCCACCTTTCAGTGTCCTCTGCTTCTCTCCTTGGGAAACGTTTTTCAGTCTAACCGCATTCCTTAGTCTCTCATTATCATTTAAACATTTTCTTCTTGAGATGCTATGTTGAATTAAAAAAAAGAAAAGAGTTTTTATTTAGTAAAAGAGACTAAACAACTCAAATCCAGATTATAGTTATCCATGTAAGTCACCTTTAAATTCTGTATTAAATTAAATGTAGCAGCTATGATATCTTTATTATAACCGATGCCGTAAACTGAAGTAAACATGCATGTGTTTAAACCTCTAACATGTTACCTGAATGATATTATCCTTATTTTCTGTTCCTTTTATTGTCTTGTCTTCAACACTATTTCTCTTTGTAGTGCTTTCAACAGAATATATAAATACCATCTTGCCTTCAACAGATCTAATTGTCTACCAGTCAGTTATATATACCTTTTCCAGTATTGTCTTCAGACTGTCATTGATCTAGTTCTTTTATTCCATGCTGCTGCCATTTTAGTATACACAAGATACAACCGCATAAACCCCTTCTCCTTAGCTTCTCTGAAAGAAGTTTTCTTCAACTGCTTCTTCTTTTTCTCCCTGTCTCGTCTTTGCTGAATGCTTTTCTTCATCATTACTCTTCGGTTTGTCCATGTGTAAAAGAAAGGGGAAGAAGCTGCATAAATTTTGTATGTAAATTCATAACTTAAAATTATAGCTAATACATAATCCTTAAGAATATTTATATCACACTGAATTACTGCATTAAATATATTTTTTTATTTTGTTAATTGATTAACAGTCATTTACTTATGCAGATCACAGTGTCATGGACTATATTAATCTTATAAACCAAGATATTGACAGGCTGCAAGCTCTTGAACCAAGGCATTTTGACTTTGTGAAGGGTAGATTCTGTTTGATAAACTTTTCTGAGAAAATGAACGATTGGATGGTGACAAGTTCATGCACACTGCTGACATCGACTTAACCGTTAATACTGTTTAATTTTCTGATACAAATCATAAACTCAGCGTCTTAAATATTTGATCCCCTGTCTAACCCAACTGCATAACTAAATGGCTCATAAACAAGACCTACACGTTGAGGGCCTACTGGCACACACTCTACAAAAACGATTTTCACTAGCGATGTTCACAGGGTTTTGTGTTGGGTCCTTTCCTTTTTAGTGGAGTATTCTCTGATGGTCAAGCTGATGCCAAGGGTCTGTGGTGGATGTAGTTTGCTGATGACTGCAGACTTGGCAGTGCTAGTAACCCTGCAACAGATGTTCTAGAAGAGGGTTTAGGGGCCTAGACCATATGAGTATCTGGTCAAAAGACCATAGAGTAAACATCTGTGCAAAAAAAAAAAAATTCAGTACTGACTTCTTAGAGAAAGAGGAGCACCCTGCACCTAGCACATGAACTATACAACCCTCCCCCATCAAATTTGATATTGTTATAGGGACCCCAGGCACTTTCATTGACAATAAATTCTCTTTTGACAGCTATATGGCAACTGTTGTCAGCAAATCTTTCTACCTAGTCCAAGTACTCTCCAAGTGTATGTTTTCCCATTCTACAGGCATTATTTTCCCTCATCTGTTCTTCTCTTATCTGCCCCTTAATAGAATATAATGCTCCATTAGGTATGTACCTACCCAGATATATTGTCCACCTTGAACAGTCCTTATCAATCTACTCTGTCTCAGGCTGTTGCACAGTAAGCTATACTTAGCCTTTCAGGTTTACGAAAGAGTCAGTCCTTCTCAACGTTCTTCTTCTTAAAAAGTTGAAAATACCTCCAATACCCACTGAAAAGACCTAAATATATATTGCAGTATCAACAAAATCTCTTTGAGGGCTTGATAACTCTTCTGAGTAACATTCATTTCCATATCAAATTAAGGAGTTCCCTAACCCTCTTTAAAAGACATTTGATTGAGTGACCTGGATTCCATAAGTTCTTTACAGAGGTGTTATCCCAGACCTTTACAGGTAGAGGGAGAAAGTAGCTGGCATCACAGTGGCTTGGTTCTTCCATGTTAGTGGTATCAGCTTGAGTGAGTATCATTTTATGACTGCATATGATTTGACCTCAGTGTTGGACAGTTCATTCAGTATGGACACCCTTCTCTGAGATTGTTGAATTGTGATAAAATATTCTTATTTCTTCCATCCAGCCCTGCAGTGCAGAGGGATAAAACCCTAATTGTGACTCAGTTGAGCCAAGTCTGACTAGCAGCACAGCTGCTGTAAAGAGTGGGGCCTGGGTAATGGGAGTGAGCAGCCAGCACTGATCACATATCCTTCAGGGGGGCAAGTGGGATGGCCTGCTGCACTGCTGATCCCAGTAGGAGTATGGAGGGATTGCAGGACACAACTGTCTGTCAGTGTGGATACGTGCTGCAGATTGGCCTGGAGGTGTGCACATGGTAGTGAGAGCAGCATAGACTGGACCTCTTGAGCAGTAATGTATGCATAACCCATTGGCTAAGGTAGAAAGGGGGTGGTGTTTGAGAGAAGGTACCTAGATGAGCACAGGACGTCCTGCTCCCTAACACTGTTGTTTCACTTTTAATTGTGGAATGAATGGGCTGATAATACTGTCCTCCTAATCAAGACATAAATGGACCGTAAGGATCTTGCTTTTTTCAGTGAATGATTGGATTTAGCTCCCATGCTTGCAGGATAAACTGATTAGGTGGGGGAAGGTTCTGTTTGACAGTGGTCATACAGGTAGATTAAAAAAAGATGCTCTTACTTTATTACGCTTGCAAGCAGCTGTGAAGCATGTGTGGCATTATAAACGATTAGGTGTCAATAGCAACAACTTAAGATAGCCAGTGCGGGTATGTAAAGTATCCTAACTGAGCAATGGCTTCTCGCTGTCATTCTGTTTCTGTATTACAGGCAGTGTCAGACCAATGACACAAGTGCCTAGTTATTCTTTTTGACGTTTGTAAATGAAAACTGCATTAGCTAGTTACTTGATGCCTGACATGGTGCAAGGTACTACGTCACTAGGCTGGCCTAATAAGTAATGTGTTTAAAACTGGTTGATTTACTCAGCTTAAATGACCGTGAGTTGTTTTCCAGGTTTTTTAGAGCAAGACTTTATTCCCTAGCATTAGTCTGTCTCTGTGCTAAATAGGAAATTCCTTCTGCTGTGCTTTAAAATGGCAGGAAGCAGCCATGGGGGAATGGAGCTATCTTTGTCCCTGTATGAATGTCTCTGAGCAGAAGAACTGATAGCGTGAAGAGATGAGCAGATGTTTATTTTCCCACCCCTTTCTTCCGAGTTGCTCTTGTAGCAAGTATTAAAGGTGTGTTTTGAGCCATTTCCCAAGCAGGGTTTGGAACATTTTGTTCTAATAGGCAGGGTGGAGAAATAATGTAACATATTGTAGAAAGCCCTTCATTTCAGAGAATGATTTCTCAGATTCTTATCTTACACAGAGTATGGTTATAAAAAACTGTGACTTATGTTTCTCTCTGGCAGTGTTTGCTATATCTCCTGTATAGGTGCTTCCTACAAAACATTAATGGGTAATGTGAACCTAAGCTGAACTCAGATTTCTGGTCATGTTTAACTCCAACCTACAAATGAGGGCAGCTTATCAGCGAGGACAACATGTTAAGCCCTTGTTTTTTTATTCACGTTTGTTTGTGGCTAAAGCTAGGTCAACAATGAGGAAAATTCCTTAGTTTGTTTTGGTTCACATTGTGTTAAAAATGGCTGTACCTGCCCACGCAGACTTGGCATCTGAGTTCCAGCATGTAGAGAAAAAATGTTTAGATGAGCTGCAAATGTGTTTTTCAGTGGAAAGCATACCACAGGCTACAGTTGATCATGTTTTTTTTGCATACCTGATGCTGCATTGCTGTGTGAGGCCACAAGGTGGCACTGGACCTCTGCACAGCTGAGTGAAAAGTTAAAAGAGTGTGATTCCTGCAGTTATCTACTATCTTTTCAGATAGTACCAAGCATCAGTTCCTCTGTAGTTGAGACACTTACTGTTGTTAACCATTTTGCAGAAGATGAAATTGCAGGATCATTGAAAACAGGGAGTTAAAATGATCCCCATCTTCAGATACCTTTCTGTTCTTCTAATGCCCCTTAAAACCTTGTGAAACAACTCTTAGTGAGTGAAGTACCCATTTTAGAATTTCAGATGGGCTGTGGGCCTTTCTGTTCCACAGGTAGCTGAATTCCTGCTTTGGTATCTTGTCCCATGTACTAGAGGGATAACTTCCTGGCTATGGCCCAGGCAACCTCTGGTCAGCTTGCGTCATGGGTGATGGAAGGAGCAGGTAGTGGAGGATAAGCTTGAGTGTTTGACATCCACTAGCTCAGCCTGAAAGAGGGAGGTGGCTAAGCCTGCCACATTAGTGACATCTGTCTGTGGTTAGATGCTTGTGTGTAGGAGTGGCTGGGCAGGATTAATTTGCAGATGCAGGGCTCGCAGCATTGAACCAGGGAATTGACATGTGTAGGAGCATTCTGTGTCTTTTTCTCTGCCTAAGTGGCTGTCTTAGGTCTGCAAGAAGCTGCTTATGGGTTGGAGTTTGGCAGGGACCTACTTAGGACCAGTTTGTGTCCCATTCCCTAATGCCCGACTCACCTCACAGAGGAAAAGGTGGGCTCATTGGGCTTCCCCTGTAGGAATGAACGAGTTAATAGGATTAGTTGTCGTCATCTGTTTCTCTCCCAACAGCTCACTTTTTATCGTGTTTCCTCATTTAATTTTTTTGTCCCTTACACTGGTTTAATTGAGATGGCAATACATTGCAAGTACAGTTGTCTGCACTTTCTTGTTTATTTATTTAGTTATTTAGTTATTTATTTATTTATATATCTCACTATTGGTTACTTAGTTAAATGGGGGGTGAGCAATAATCGATCCACAATAGTTACTTAGTTAAATGGGGGTGAGCAGTAATCCATCCACATGGACCTTTTTTAGACTCAATGCAGGAGCACTGTATGTTTTTTAGTGTGGTTGACCAGGTTCACTGACGATTGCAAATTGGGAGCAATTATTGAGTCCCACAATGATGTTAATATATTGCAGACAGGGTTAACGCAGACAAATGATTGGTTGCAAAGCCACAGGTTAAAGCTAAGTGCAAAACATTGCATTATTATTCCCTTTGGGAAAGCTGACATCCCTGCTAATTGCCTTATAGACAACACCCTCTAAGTATAGACACAGTGGTTTCTGATCTGGATACTCAGGTTGATAGCAGTATGCACTTTGACCACCACGTATTCAGAGAAGTAAGGAATCCCTTCTTTGTGGCACATCTTATAAGTAAAGGCATTGTATCTACATGTAAGGATGTTATAATTCCATTATACTCAGCCCTCATCAGACCAGTAACTGAGTACAATGCTCCCTTTTGCATGTAGCTCACCAGACAGCTGCAACAATTGGAGAGACCACAGAGGTTTCTCACCAAGAAATTACAGGGTACACAAAACATGTCTTTCACTGTATTCTGTCTCCTACAGGTTGCTAAGGGATGACCTGTGACTGGCTTACAGGGTAGTCTCTGATCCAGCCCTGATGGAAGTGCTTCACATTTTTAAATTAAACTGCAGGAGGGTCACTCGCTCCAGGGATCTTAATCTAGCCATCTAGCCTCTGACATGAACAGGTCACATTGGAGAGATAGATACATCTCCCAGAGATGGCCACTTCTGTGGAACAAGCTTCCAGTTCATGTGAAACAGAGCCCCTCCCTGATGCTATACAAATGCAGCCTAGATCAATGGATGGGCGACTGCAGATTCACTCCTGGGGTGGTGCCTATGTCCCTTCCGGACAGAGGAAGTCGATACTGAGCACCATTTTCTCTGTGAACTTCACTCACATAACCACTGACACTTGTGGCTACTCATTATAAATATGGCTAGGCTTGTAAGGGCTGTAGGCCCATTAGCTTAGTAACCTCCTACGAACCTGTCAACTTATTTGCATGAGATTTCTTTTTTCTTTTAAGTATCTTTTTTTTTTTTCCTTATTTGAATGCCTGGCCACCAAGTACTAATTAACTGTCTTTTATCTAGAACTTTTCTTCACTTCAGTAGAATCACAGTAGAATCACAGTAATTGCAAAAGTAATCATGTCTATGCTTTTCATGTAAGAAAGTTTTGGGAACCCATTATTTCAGGGGCTGAAACTTTGTCATATCTCTACCAAACAAGTAGCAATCTCAAAGTAACTCAAGACAAGTGTTCTTTTATGGCTATGCTCTGAAACCAGAAAAGCACTCTAGGCATACAGCCTCCTGAACTAAAATGGGTAGTACAGTAATTAAAATGAACACCAGCAAGGTGCGTTTGTATGGTTCTGTTGACCTTAAATAGTTGTTCTGACATATGTGAGTGACAGTTGTATATGGTTGCATTTACTGTCTCCATACAGACATGGAAGCAGTGCTGTCTTGTCTTTTCATACCTGTTTGCTTTTTTTATTGATTTGGCAGGTTGTGTACCTGATCACTTTAGTAGCCCTTGACAAAGGCAGTGAAATCTGCCCAGAGTATTAACACTTCTGCACGCCTCAAGGTATGAAACCCACGTAAAGTCAGACAGCTGTCAAAGATAGCAGTGCAGAGCTTTACGGCACGTATACTACTTGGCTTCTTAGGCTTTATTGCAAATTAAGGCTCTGAGCTAATAAAAGCTATACCTCAAACTGTTACAGTCTGGTTAGATAAGCTTCTGTATTGCACTTGGATGCCGATTGATGACTGCACTTCATGGTTTTCCTTGTGACACTGCACATACCTGGCACTTTCCAGTTTGAGGGCTTAACTGTTGCTTTAAAGAATACACTAAATATAACAAGATAAAATCCCTAGTTTCTTGTCTGTTACTTTGACAGACAGATATCTATCAATGCTAGAAACCTTACATATATGTTATTAGCACAAAAGCTTATTCATTTTTTTGTACTGGCAGTCTTTCCTGTAACTTCAGCTGTCAGATAATTTGAGTCCATAGCCATCTTAAATAAGAAATTGTACACAAATGTCTGTGTTCTGCAGGAGCAACACTGTAACATTAACAGTTAACCAGAATTTAGTTGTTCAGCTTTGTCTTTGTCAGGGGTGAGTTTAGCATAATGGTTATGGTTTTCACCTTATGAACACAAGGTACAGAGTTTGATTCTGACTTTGGCTATTGACTAGACTCAAAATGATCTTTCAGGGCAGATAGCCTATTATTCACATATATGAACCTAGATGAACCTATTTTAGAATTGCATGTTTCACCTTTTTCTTTACTATTGAACAAGTTTATCTTGGAAAGACAATACATCTTGTCTGATTGATTTTTGTATGTAATACCTTTGAAGAAGTGATGTAATTAGCTGGGGACATGACACTCTAGACAGAGGCCATAAGCTGAAGAGCTTTCTGAGATGGGTATGCTAGTGGTCATCTTAGCTGACATTATGCATGTCTTATATTGCCCAGAATTTAATACATGATCGTTAACTGTATGCTTGCATTTTTGCAAGTTAGTTGTTAATGACTGCCTTAAATGGTGGCTAGTAGATTGCCACACACACATTATTTTTCTTCAGTAATAGCAATGACACCTGAATGTGCAGGACAATTAACCATGACAGGGATTATAATGAGATAAAGAACACTAAGGGAAAATATTTAGCTTTTGGTAGTTATCTAGAGAAATATATCAAAGAATAAATTAGTGGAGATAATTAAGAATTGTCATCACTTCTTACTTTTACTATTTTCATAACCACCCAATCAGTACCAACTACTATCTGGGCTCATAGCTGAAAGCCTGCTTTACAACATTTTTTAATTTTCAGATCATTAGTTTGCTGGGCTTGCTATTTATGTTGCCTTAGGCGATGTTAATGTTGTTATTATTATTATTATTGTTATTGTTATTGTTATTATTATTGTTATTGTTATTATTATTATTGTTGTTATTATTATTATTGTTATTGTTATTATTATTATTGTTATTATTATTGTTGTTATTATTATTATTGTTATTGTTATTATTATTATTAGTATTAGCGCTGTGACCATTGCAGTTGTTTGGCTTGGTTTTGCTGGACAAATATTATGTTCAAAACTATGTGGTGTTTTGCAAAAGAAAAAAAAAAACAGGAAAAATATAATCACAACAAATGATTAACGGAGTACGAAAACAGTTTCAGGTTTGCTCTCTTAATGACTTAAGAGTTTTGTCAGAGCTTTATCTTAATCTTTCCTATGATCTTTCTAATTGCCAGCCAGAAATAAAAAAAAAAAAAGAAAGAGAGAAAAATGTTGAAGCTCTTGAACTTGTTTGGACTTTTTCTTAAACCCAGAAAATTTTCACGGCAAGGAAGACATTTAGCATTTGAGTAATGGCATTGCATTTGTTGTGACACTATCGAGAATATTAAACAACACATGTACAGTGCAGATAGAGTGCAAAAAACTAAAAAATGTTTTAGTTAGTTAACCATGATATAATGACTTCCGAGCTGTGGATGTCTGCAAAGTATAAACAGTGATGTAAAACACTTAAACAAAAGATATTTTTGGAACGTGGCAGTAAATATTGCCAGGAAGCAGTTGGTCAGGAATGTATTATTTGAAGCATTCAGAGAATGTATTTTTTCCTAAAAGGATGGACGTATATACCTTGGTGGATATAAAAGGTATGTACAGATGTGGGCTTAGGTTAATTCAGGACAGATCACACATCTGACACAAAGAGGTGCATTTGGTATAATAATATGGGATGCACTTATCCAGATGTATACCCGTATGTTGACTGGCACAGATGTTGACATTCCGAACATTAGCTTTGTTTTGATGAATCACTGAAGTATATTCAACCTTTCTTCCTGTGGGGTCGGGCAAATAATTGTCATGCATCATTCTAGCAGTCAGTGAAAAGAGAGTTGACCAAATTTTGAAAAAAACAAATTCCATGTCAAGCAAAATATGATTTGATACTGAGAACTCGTTATCCTTTCTGATGGGTACCTTCGTTACGCTGCGGATGTTGTACTCCGTACGTAACAATGAAGTCATGAATAGCCACACTGAGTGCTTATGGAGGGAGGCTTTATGGACAGATGCTCAGAGGGGTTGACTAATAGGAAAAACAAATGCTTATGCATAAATACTTCACTGTTGCCCTGAAGACAGAATGTGGATGAAAACTGTCTGCAAGGGCTGATTCATGTACCTGGTTAACAAAGGATTTAAAAATAATAATATGTCTATTATATTACAGATGGTATTCAAATGAAACTGCTAACTGTACTCCCTATGGTGTAAATCTTTCTCTGTAACACATATTATTATTTGCCACTCGATCAATAATATCAAACATAACATTTTTACATCCTAGAGAACTGTTATGAGGTTTGCTAGTAGCATTGGTCATATTTCTCTTTTCCATATATTTCCAACATTAAAAATCTACACATCAACTGCAGAGAGCTTCACAAACAATACATTTATATTTAACAGTCAAACTTACCCAGGATGTCTATTATATTATTTAAGAGTAAAAATTTCCTCCCATGGGCTATTTTTTTACAGTGATTAAAATTAAAACAGTTAAAAATGCCTGTTTTTGTTCAACTCCAGATTTGCTGGTGAAATATTCAACTGCACCTGGAAAATATCCTTCATACTCCTGCCCTCTTTTTTTTTAAACCATGTGTAGGTGCTCTCCCCGCGTTATCTATAAGATCATATGCACTTGTTCTCTCCACCTTAGCTATAGGTACATGTGCAGGTTCTGTCAACCCTAGCTATGGTAATATATGCAGGTGCACTCCCCACATTAGCTATGGTAACATACACAGGTGCTCTCCCCACTTTAGCTATAGGAACATATGCAGGTGCTCTCCCCACTTTAGCTATAGTAACATAGGCAGATATTCTCCACACCTTAGCTATAGGAACATATGCAGGTGCTTTCCCCACCCTACCTATGGTAACATATGCAGGTGCACTCCCCACGTTAGCTATGGTAACATATGCAGGTGCTCTCCACACCTTAGCTATAGGAACATATGCAGGTGCTCTCCACACCTTAGCTATAGGAACATATGCAGGTGCTTTCCCCACCCTAGCTGTGGTAACATATGCAGGTGCACTCCCCACGTTAGCTATGGTAACATATGCAGGTGCTCTTCCCACCTTAGCTATAATAACATATGCAGGTGCTGTCCCCACCTTTGCTGTAGTATCAGGGAACCCCTTCAAAATTAGCCAATTCATTTTCACCATCTCCATTATATTATTGACATCTGCAGAATTCCTGTCTAGCATCATGATTTTAAAATCTTTCTGATGTGGTGTTTTATTCATTAGAATAATCACAACAATAAACTTTTTAACTGGTTGGTAAACTCTTTTTTAACATTCTTTAACTTTATTTAATTTCTACAATAAAACTTTCCAGGGTAATTCCCTTACCTGAATTTTCCCAGCAACTCAGTACTCTCCTTTTCATGCTGTAACTCGTTTTCTGTCAAATGGTTAACTGTAACAGTTTGGTGTTTCACTGTATTGCCTTTTAATTTTTTCAGATTGCATGCTTCGTATTGTAAATTAGCTTTACTCTGTAAAGCCTTTTTGAAATGTTTTGGTTTTAGTTCTCCATTATCCTTATATATCTCCACATTCAAAAAAGCTTAAAGTTTTAGATGAGTATGCGCATTGTTCAAATACATAATAAAATACTTAAAAACTTTGGTGTTGTGATGTCAAGCAATAAAAATAGCATGAATAAAATGTTTGTGACAAATGATATATTTCATAAACACAGACGTGTACATGTGTTCTTTTTCCTAGCCCATCATAAATAAACTATAGAGTAACTGTAGTGGCCCACATTGCTATTTCTGTTCTTTGTCTGTAAAACATATTATCAAATTGGATGAAATTATATGATAAAATAATAGTTAAGAGTTCCACTAAGAATTAAGCTTCTGTTAGCATGAAATCAACTATTTTCTTTATGTCCGTCTATTTTTTTCCGGACGTAAATCATTAGGTATCACCAAATAGTGAGAAATTTGACATCTATGATCACCAGAAAGTTATCTTTTTCTAACCTTAGATCTTTTATTTACTTATTGAAAACAAATATATTTCTAATGTCAGACTAGCTTTATGTTTGTCCATCATGTAACTTAACATTATCAAAAATTGTCATATTGGTCACAATGGTGGTTTACTATAAATCCCTAAAACCCTTAAAGAAACTAAAAATCCTACTTGTTTTTATTAGAGTTATTCTAGAATACTTACCCAAAATTGTATCTATTATGCCTTCTATAAACCATTATTCAGTTATGGAATGTACAAGGTTTTATACTCTGCATATATTAATATAATGAGAAGCAGAGTCCCTTTCTACTTGCAGACTCACTGTTTGTTGGCTAAACCTTTTTTTTTTTTTGTATTTCCTCCTTAGCTTGTTTTACATCCAAAAATGTTTCTGATCCTTAGGGAAGAAATATTCTGAAGAAATCAGGATGCAGAGTACATAATCTTACACCTGCCTCTTGACATCCCCTGATTGCGGGGATACACTTGCTTCACTTCTGCCTGGTGTACAGTGAATACTCATTTTCACAAACTCTGCTGTCTTTTGAATAGGGTCTATATTAGAACACCAAACGTTCAAAATTTCGAGTGTTCTAATATCGACCCATTTTCAGCAAACACTGAAAATGTCGAAGAAACAGAAAACCAAATTTTTTCCTAGGGAAAGAATTTGGTTGTCCGTTTCTGTTGCTTCGGTATTTTTAGAGCTATGGTGGAAAGTTACGGGTCAGGTTCAGGTAAGTGTTTGATTGTGTGAACGTGAGGGTTAGGGCGGGTTAGGTGAGTTAGGGTTAGGGCGCGGGTCAGGTAAGTGTGCGATTATGTGGACGTGAGGGTTAGGGCGGGGTAGGTGAGTTAGGGTTAGCGCGCGGGTGAGGTGACTGTGCGATAGTGACAGGTAAGTGGATAGTTAGTGGTGTATGTATAGTTTAGTGTAGGGTTAGGTGTAAGAGTTTAGGTGTATGTGTGAGTGGATTGCTGTTTGTTTAGTGTGCTTGTGTTGTGTGTATGTGTTTTTGAACAGCAATTTTTTTCCCTAGGAAAAATTCACTGTTCTGTATGTTCGATGTTTTAAATTTTCAATTCATAGGGTTCGATATTAGAACACTCAACATTTTGAATGTTCGGTGTTCTAATATAGACCCTTTGAATACTTTTTTCAGGAGTAAGGCTTCCTGCTGATGTGATTGCATCATTGCTAATGTAGGACTTGATTTTCTCATGGCCAGATTTGGAACATACACATGATGCCCCCTCTCAGGAAACAAATCCTTCTCTGTAACTCCAGTCCAGATGCTCATTTTTAGTTTCATAGCAATTAGTGCTGTTTGTTCCTTCCAGTTTCTCTGGTACAGCAGAAAGTCTCAGGTTGTTTCTGTATGCTGTGACTTCTAACTCTTACTACTTTTGAAACCAGTCTTCCTGAGAAGCCTCAAGCTTAGCCAGCTTATTTATTTATTTATTTTTATTTCAACCTCTGATTTTTGCAGTTTTATCACTTCATTTGAATAGCTGGTAAGAGCTTCTTCTGTATTTTTCAAGCCTTTTATTATTTGACTTTGGGAATTCCTTATTTCTTTAGTGTTTCACATGTTTTAAACATCTCTGAGCACATTTGGTTTACTTTTTTCCTCTGAAGTACTGGAAGGTATCTCCTGTATCAAAGTTGGTACTTGAACTGCTTTTTAATAGCTGTAAGATTATTTATTCCCAGCTGCATTTTTTACTTCCCCTTTCTGACTGATTTTGTCTTACTTTCTCCAAATAGCCTTTGGCTGGCACCCAGGCAGTGTAATTACTAGCCAGTAACTGCATTTTACCCATATTGAGAACCTTGACTAATTTTCCATTTCACTTTTCCCACTGGGCAAGCTCTAATCAACCTTTTGATCAGTGTGAAACCATCTTGGAAGTATAGCTAATAATCTTTCTATCAAAAAGACACTTTTTTGCTCTGGTCACAAGAGTAAGGCACCCCCAACTCCTGCAAGTCCTTCTTTTAGCATTACTGTTGAGGCGAAAAAGCATTCAACAAGAGCAGTCTAGCTTGCTGGAAATAACTCTTTACAGACATCAGAAACAAATGCAGTCTTAGTTTTCAGAGCAAACTGAAAGCCGATTTAGACACCGTTTATGAATAACGTAGTACCAGGTAGTCCTCTCACAATGCTTGGTCAGGCTGCTTTTGTCAACAGTTTGTCTCCATTGTTTCCTAACAGTGGGTATTGCTAGCTGGTCGATTTTTTTAGGAATTTGTGGTCTTTTATGATTGTATACTGTCTTTTAATTCATGTAGTAAATATTCTGTAGTTTCTACCATAGTTGAAGGCTAGGAGTTAATCCAAGAGTGTTTCCTCTTACATACTGTACAATACACTCAGCATACAGTACTGTTTCAGACTGCTTCTTTCTTACAGAATAGCCGTCTTTTACACCTTTTACCCTACCTGATCTTTTTGAGTTATATGTCTAGTCAGTTTATCTGATTTCCTTTGTTTGTGAGTTCCATGTATCTGAACTATTTCCGTGTATCTCATTCTGCCTACATTTGCCTTTGACACTGGTTGAAAAGGGTCAGCAGTCCGGGCAACTTGCCCTCTTCATAAATAAAACAAGAAATGACTAAATAAGTATCAGTGGCTTTTGAAAAGCATGAAGAAAGCTGTCCAGTGTAGCAAACATTCTGAAAGGCCTGTTAGATGGGTCTTTTCACCGTCTACGGCTGCCCTGCTGTTGGCCAGATGTAAAGTGAATGACTGCTGTTTGCCAGATGTTAAGTCGAGGATGTTTCAACTCACTGAGTTTGATATGCAGCTCTGTATTTGCTGTTCTCCAGAGTGAATCACTGAGATTGTGAATTCTGCTTGAGGAACACCAGTGCTTCAAAGTTTTTGAGATTGTCTTTTCTGTCTGTGGTTGTGCAGCTTGTAAGATATGTATAAGTAAGGAGGTGTGAGGGTGCAGGAGATTGCTATTGTTTCTTTCCTCAGATAGAAGCTTAAACACCAGTTGAAGCAGCAATCTGATGTCTGTTGATGAGATAGTGAAAAGTGCAAATGAGTGAGTTAACTTACATAACAGTCTGTGTTCAAATACATCACTGTTGCCATTGCATACAATTATATGGGATGTATCCTGCCAAGGATATCAGACTTCTGGCCAGTATACTAAAGCTTTTGAGCACTTTGCTCTTGCACAGTATGCATGCAAGCATGCAGGTACAAATAGGATGTACAGCCACCAAATTTCATAACTTTTTTGCCACAAAAAAAGGACTCTGAAGTGGAAAGATATATGACATGTTATGTCAGACAAAAAAGGGACAAGGTAAGTGGGACCCAATCCTAGCCATGGGCACACAGAAAAACAAAGGGGGTGGAAGGATGGTGTCTTTATTGCAACAGTGATTTGTTTCAACATGTACTGTTATGCTAAGTTAACTTATACTGGTGTACTGTGTTCATCATTAGATCATTACTGCAGTAACATAAAGCTGTAAGAAATGGTTGCCAAAACTTAAGAAACCAGTGTGGATATTCTAGGACTGAGTCCAGAAGACCCTGGAGACTATATGTAGAAATCCCATTCTTGCTCTGGAAATGGAGTCAGTTCTATAGTCCTTAGTGAACATGTTTACAGATGCCTAGTTTGCTGTCTTTAAAATTGCTGTAGAGTCTCCCCATTCCTAAAAGCCTCAGAAATAGCTGGAGCTCTGGTTGAGTGAGCCTTAACCTTCAGGAGAGGTATTTTTTTAATGATGAGAATAACTGAAGTGACTAGCCTTGAGACAGCCACTTGCAAATAGTTTGCTCAGAAAGTGTTTGCCTTTTTTTCCGCCTTCAAAAGATATCAAGATTTGTTCAGGCATTCTGAAATATTTTATCCTGTTCCAAGTAGTACTTGAGTTGCCTGTGGACATCCAAGGTGTACAGAATTCTCTATTCTTTGTTCTTAGGTTCCGGAAAGAGCACATGGAAGTGAACAGATTGATTCAGTCTAAACACAGAAACATCTTTAGGTCTGGCAGGAAAGATCGATTTTTAAGAGTTACTGTGTCTCGGTGGAAAATAAAAAAGGGTTGAGCAGCCATGAGGGCTTGTAACTCATATAGATAGCTGTAGTCAGAACAATAAGTAAGACTTTCTTCCATGTTAAAAATTCATGTAAGAACTTCCTACAAGTTCAGAGCTTGGGGCAGAGACAGTTTTCCAATATAACATTAAAATTCCCAACCTGGTGCCATGTATTTTCTGTGAAGCCTGATATGTGAAACCCATTTTAGGACTTGTTTTGACATGGAACAAAGAAGACGAAAAGGGGGATTCAGAGGCAGACAAGCAGAAATGGCCAAGAGATGCATTTTGACAGAAATTTTTGACAAACTTGATTTGTACAATTCACACAAGTACTGGAGAACCACTGGGGCCTCTGCATGAGTTGGATCCTGGTTTCTGTTATGATATTAACTAGCAAATCTTTTCCATTTGGTTGAGTATGATTTCCTAGTAGCAGATTTTCTAGCCTGCTTTAATGCCTGATGACCATCCTTTGAAAAGAGGTGGTTAAATGGGATCAAAAAACTATTACCCCTACAGTCAGATATAGTTTGAGAATGGTGAGGTTGATGAGAGTTACCTTGTCTTATGTCAGTAGGTCCATTCTGTAACAATGGTTTATTAGGATGCCAAAAAAGTTTAAGTAGAGTATTATTTATTTTCTTCATCATTTTTTGGTGGACATAGTGCTAAAGATTGTAAGAAAAACAATATTTTAGAGAGAATTGCCATCTTAATAAGCATTAATCATTCTTCCATAGTAAAAAAGAAGCATTTGATGATCATCGTGCATACAGCTGCAGTCATCACACTTGGGTTATCCTGCCGTCAGGCGGGTCCTCGGTCGGCCGAATTCCAAAGTCTAGGTCCGGCGTCGGTTGTCATCACTTCTTCCCTGACGTCAGTGCGGCAGGGGTATAAAAGAGGCAGCCGGCGCCATTTTCTTCAGTCTTTCTTGCCGCGTGGTGCCCGAAGCAGAAGCAGTTCGCAAGTGTCGGTCGGCCAGCTCCTGAGATTTACAAAAGTATTTCAGCCGAAGTCTTCTTTAAAGCTAAGTACCCCATTGGGGAAACTTTTCTTGCCTCAGACCGATGTCAGACAAAGTTAATAATTGCATTTCTTGTGGGAAGCAAATACCGCATAAGGATTTTCACTCTTACTGTATACCTTGCTTACGGCCAGACCACGATGTCTCGGCCTGCCGTTTTTGTGCTAAGTTTAACAAGCGCACTATTAAGCGCCGGGCGGAGTTGGCCCTTCATTATTTTGGCAAAAAATTTAATTATATCATGTCATCAGATACACTGACGCCAGTTTTAGGCAAAAAACGCAAGGATAAAGACAGACATCCGAGGCCTGCACCGAGTACTGAGATCACGCTAAGGCCGACTACCAGTTCTCCGGTTCTCAGCGAGGTGCCTACGCAGCCCCTGAATACCAATGAAATTATTTTACCGGCGACTTCAGTACCCGAGGTTGCAGGTTCCTCGGTCTCCATTCCCACTGCAGTTACTGACGCCACTCTTGGCGGAGAAATGGAAAGTTTAGCAAGGCCTGCCATTTCTGAAGGCGTTTTCAGGCCTACCACCTTCTCTTTTAAATCGTTCACTAAATCCAAAGCTCCTATGAAACTTAAAAAGCAGGGTCCTCAGACCCTCTCTCAAGGCCCCATGCCTAAAAAACAGATGCTTAAAATGGCTGAGGATTTGATTACACTCATCAGGGGTTCTCAGCCCCCCTCAGACAAAAGACCCAGGTTGGAGGAAGATCACCCTTCCTCAGACTAGGCTTCTATTATCTCGGACCTTTCTGAGGACCAGGATTATGCCTATTCCCCATTTGAAGACTCTGATGCTGAGGAGTTTATCCCCCCCCCCCCCCCCCCCGAGGACTACTCTTTTGGGGAAACCCTACATACATTGAGAGAGCACTTCCACTGGGAAGGCCAAGATTACTCAGATTCCAAGAAAAGGCTCATTGAATTTCTGCTGCTTCCCCAGCATAGGTCCCTGGCTATTCCTCCTGTCTTAGATATTTTGGATGATGTGTACGCAGAAGCCAGTCTTAATCCAGACTCTTTACCTCCTGCCCCTGTTAAACCAGACAGATATTACCGGGTTCCTGATTCTCACCAGTTCCTTTATAAAAGCCCTTCTGCTGATTCCAGAGCATTAGAAAGGTGGGGGAAAAAGGTGTATACATCAGCCACTTTAACCATGAGGGCATTAAACTGTCAATTTCATATGTTAAAGTACCAGCAGTTCTTGCTATCTTAGCTGAAAAGCAAAATGACACAAACAGAACAACCAGAATTGAAAGAGTTGCAGGATTTGTTACATGGAGCAGAACAAGTGGGGAAACATACATTACAGTGTGGTTTTGATGCTTTAGAGGCCTCATGTAGAGCTGCTGTCACGGGGTCTGTCATACGTAGACATGCTTGGCTCAAAGAGCAAACCTTACCAGATCATGTCAAAGCAAAGTTATTAGATGCACCACTACAAAAAGATGTATTGCTCGGTGTTAAAGCTGAGGTACTAAAGAAAATGGAGGAAAAAGCAAAATCTATGCAAACAGTTAAACATTTCTTGCAGGTGCAGCCTCCACAGTTCAGCAGAAACTGGCCTTCAAAAAATTGGTCCTTTCCAGCCACGGACAAACCCCAAAAGGGTAGATACAGACACCCAAGGGGTAGAGGACAACCTCAAGGATCTTACAGAGCTAGGCAGTGGCAAGCACCAGCCCCAAGAGGTGGAGAAGATAGGCCACAGTCATTTGGAAAACAGACGCAATGACTTTCCCCTATGCCTGCCAAACAAAGCTATAATGGCAGCACCTTTGGGCGGAAAACTGGCCTTATTTTCAAAAAAACTGGCACATTGTTACAAAGGATAAATGGATTCTGGATATTATAGACAGAGGCTACAGGTTCCACTTTCACACCTTTCCAAAAATGAGAGGCATGCCAAACCTGCCACAAAATCAATGGGTAGAGGCACAAAAACAAATTTCCGCTCTCATGGATATGAAAGCAATTCAAGAGGTACCTGCAAAAGAACAAGGTCAAGGTTTTTATTCAAGACTATTTCTGGTACCAAGGAAGGACAAAGATTGGAGACCCATCTTAGACCTATCTATTCTAAACACATATCTAGAGGTACCAAAATTCTAGATGCTCACATTACAGCAGCTTCTTCCCATGCTGGGCAAGGAGTCTTGGCTGGTAACATTGGACCTCAAGGAGCCATACCTGCATGTCCCTATCAGACAAGATTGCAGAAGATACCTCAGATTTCTTGCAGGTTCAACCCAATATCAATTCTCTGCATTGCCCTTTGGCTTATCTACTGTGCCCAGAGTGTTCACGAAATGCCTGGCATCAGTAATTGCTTTCTGCAGACAATGAGAAATACAAATCTACCCATATCTGGACGACTGCCTGATCCAAGCGGACAGCAAGGACATTCTTTTGCAGCATCTGGCGTTTGTAATAAAACTGTTAAACTGCCTGGGGTACACAGTGAACAAAAAGAAATCAAAACTAATACCCTCTCAACAGATAATTTTCCTGGGTGCCAGCTTAAACACAAAGGCCCAGATGGCTTAGCTCACACCAGACAAACAAGGGCAACTGTCTCAATACTTCAACAAAATGGCCACTTTAACCAGGCTAACTGCAAGGAAAATCCTGCAGGCTCTGGGGTTCATGGCATCTTGCATCCTACTAATACCCTTTGCAAAGCTGCATATGAGGAAACTACAATGGTACCTCAAAAACTTATGGTCTCAGCACAGCCACAGCTTGGAAACAATTTTACCACTCATTCCATGCCTTCAAAAGGAATTTTTGTGGTGGGCTCAAACATGCCAAAGAAACACGGGTCTCCCTTTCTGTATACCACAAGCAAGTCAAATCATCACAACAGATGCCTCAGACTACGCCTGGGGAGCACACATGGCAGATCAGTGCATCCAGGGAAAATGGTCCCAAAAACAGATGCACCTACACATCAACCAAAAGGAGATGCTAGCTATGCAAAATGCTCTTATGACCTTCAAGAACCTACTGCATCCGGGCCAGCTATTAATAAGGACAGACAACACCACGGTCATGTGGTACATAAACAAACAGAGAGGGACGCATTCATACCCCCTGTGCAGGCAAGCCATGACCCTATGAAACACAGCACTGGAATTACAAATTCAACTAAAGACACAATTCCTGCCAGGGAAGGAAAACACACTGGCAGACAACTTAAGCAGAAATATGACAGACCCACACGAATGGAAGTTGCATCCTCAAGTCTTCTCAAAGATAACTCAAGCATGGGGACAGCCAGACATAGACCTCTTTGCTACCCACAGAAATTACCAGTTGGAAAAATTCTTCTCAAGGGCCTATCATCCACAGGCCTGGAAAGTGGACGCACTCTCTTTCAATTGGACAGCTTTGACAGTCTATGCCTTCCCGCTTCTACCTCTGTTGACCAAAGTCCTATTAAAAACCAGAGCAGAGAGGCCACAAATGATTCTCATTGCTCCAGAATGGCCACGGCAACACTGGTATCCCCTCCTAAAGAGCCTGTCACACTCACCACCATGGATCCAACCTCAAGTTCCTCTTCTGTTGTCCCAGCACAACTACAAGACCCTTCACAGCCAGCTCAGAACTCTAAATCTAGCTGCATGGAAAATACCTTAATTTGCCAACAGACTCTCCTCTCCAAGGAGGTACAGGATGTCATCTTGGGGGCCAGGAGACCCTCTACTAGAAAAACCTACTCCGCCAAATGGAAACGATTTTGTTCCTGGAATCAAGAAAAGGGCCAGAATCCTTGGGTAATAAATATACCTCGGATTTTACAGTACCTAGCTGAGATGTTAAACAGTGGCCTTTCCTTCTCTTCCATAAAGATCCACGCTTCAGCCATTTCAGCACAATACAATACGGATCCTCCTTTATTCTCACATCTTCTATTAAGGCAGTTCCTCAGAGGGGCAAAAAACATAAAACCCCCACGGAAACCACCAGCTCCAGCTTGGGACCTCAACTTTGTATTGGAGAAGCTGACACTGCCTCCTTTTGAACTGGCTTCCTCAACAGAACTACAATACTTCTTGTGGAAAACAGCCTTGCTTCTGGCTATTACCTCAGCACGCAGGGTTTCAGAGCTACAGGCCCTCATGGCTGTGCAACCATTCATCATTTTCCATCAGGGCAGGATTTCTTTACGAACCAACCCTACCTTCATGCCAAAGGTAGTATCCAGTGTGGCTTTGAATCAGACTATTCATTTACCTACCTTTTATCCAAATCCACAGAACAAAGGGGGGAGGCTACTACACTCCTTGGACATTCACAGGCAACTTCGTTATTACTTGGACAGAACAAAGTCATTCAGGAAATCTGAGCAACTCTTTGTGGCCTATGCTACAGGTGCTCAAGGAAAGGCTATTTCCAAACAGACCATTTCAAAATGGATAGCCCACTGCATACGCTTTTGTTATTCATTTCATGGAAAATCAGTGCCTGGATACATCAGATCCCACTCCACCAGGGCTACAGCTACCTCAACAGCTTTCCTCAGGGGGGTCCCTACCAAGGACATTTTGGAAGCAGCTACTTGGAGTTCAGTGCACACTTTCACCAAGCACTACCACCTGCCACTATACTCAAAATCTAGAGCGGGCTTTGCCACAGCAGTCCTGCAGGGCATTCTAGCCCCTCCAAATTCCGCTTAGTACCAGCCACCCTTACTTAGCTTTGGGATTCTACCCAAGTGTGATGACTGCAGCTGTATGCATGATGAACATAGTACAGTTTTGTACCTACCATAAATGTAGATGTTCGAGTGCGCATACAGCTGCAGTCCAGGTTACCCTCCCTCCTTCCCCTCTTAGAACAGGGCTTATGACAAACACCCTTAACATACAACCTATTTGGGGTATTCCTTTATGGTGTATTTGCTTGCAACTACTGTTTTGATTTATCTACTTATGTATGTTTGCATAACATCATGTATTGCCTTCCTTTCTGGGGGCACCTGACATCTGGGGCAAGAAAAACTGAAGAAAATGGCGTCGGCTGCCTCTTTTATACCCCTGCCGCACTGATGTCAGGGAAGAAGCGACGACAACCAACGCCAGACCTAGACTTTGGAATTCAGCCGGCCGAGGACCCGCCTGACGGCAGGATAACCCAAGTGTGATGACTGCAGCTGTACGCGCACTCGAACATCTACATTTATGGTAGGTACAAAACTGTACTTTCCGATTTGTGACTAAACTTAAAATGTTATCACCAACCTGTTGAAAGCTCTTTTGTATCATTTCTTTACTATTAGACATAATGGTTGTACAAAGATATTTCATTTGATTGCTCTTCCATTTGAAGTTAGATTATTTTTTGTATGAATTACTTAATTTTTTATTAATTGTGTACTTGTTTTACTATGATTAAATCTTAAGTTTGAGATTTCTTCAAACTGACATGTAGAACTAATATGTTCTAATGAATTTTCTATATTTCCTATTATTAGTAAAATATCAGCAGCAAAGAGTTAAATCTTTAGATCAAAATCTTCTTTTATTTTGATACCATTAAAGTTCTTTTTTGGATCTAATACTATGCCAGTGGCATACCCTAGTGGCAGGAGTCTGCAGTTAGAACTTGTCTGATTGAAGACTGCTGGAACAGGGCTCAGTTTTTAGCTTTTTATTGGTTAATTTGTTTAAATCAGTTTGCTCATTTGCTACTGTTATATTTAAAAAATATATACTTTATGCATCGCCGCTTAGCTAGGGTTAAACTATTCTTGGCGCCATAAAGTCTGCTCTTCAGATTTTCCCTTAGAACTAGCCATTTTTTTAATTTTAGCACTCAAATCTGTTTCTTTGAGCTCAGCACTTGTTCAAAATTTGTTGTAAGCACTAAATAAGCTACAAATTACTACAGCACTCAACGTTTCTCACTTGTCTTGAGGTAAACAGTTTTTAGTACTTAATAAATAGGCACCTCTCCAGGCATGTCTAAAGGTCAGCTCCCGGTGCTTTCTCCTGTCTACCTGATGATTCTGGGCATCTTGGGGCAATGCAGCAATTGCCTCATGTACACAGACAACTCTCTCCTCCTACCACCCAACACTACAACCTGTGGGAGATGCACATGTTCTTCGTGTTTCACTGTTGCAGTCATCACATTTGGGTTATCTGCTTGCAGTAGCCCTCAGTTGGCCTGATTATCAAAGTCTTGGGTCCTGTGTCGGTTGCTGTCTCATCTTCTGTGACGTCAGGTAGTCAGGGCTATAAAGCATGCAGCCGACGCCATTACATCAGTCTTTCTTGCCGAGCGGTGCCGAAGCAAAAGTAGTTCGCAAGTGCCGGTCGGCCGACTCCTGAAATTTTCGTTTTCGAGTTTCAGAACTGAAGTCTTCAACTAAAGCTAAGTACCCCGTTGGGGAAACATTTTCTTGCTCTAATCTGATGTCAGTAAAAGTCAATAATTGTATTTCTCGTGGAAAGCAAATACCTCACAAAGATTTTCATTCGTACTGTATTCCTTGCCTAGGCCCTGACCACGACATACGTCGCTGTCAGTTTTGTGCCTTATTTAAGCAACAAACTATTCATCATCGGTATATTTACGCTTCTAAATATTTTGGTACTCGGTTCAATTATCCAGATATGTCTTTGGTAAGCCATCCGACTACCGACATTCCAAAAAAACGCAAATATAAAGACAGATATAGGCTGCCCAGGTCCAAAGCTGCCGCCGCCGCTTCTCCTAAGCCAGTCACCAGTTCACCGGTACCAGTTCACCGGTACTCAGTGAGGCGCTTTCGCAGCCCCTGATACCCACTACTTCAGATTTGCAGGCTTCTACTGAGACCCATTCAGAGTCCGGTATGCCGCGAGATGCTTCAATTGTGGAACCTGCAGATATGTCTACCTTGGATGGGTCCAGAGCCGCTGTGCAGGCACCAGCTTCTGAGGGTGTATTCAGGCCTACTGACTTGCATATTAAACTGACACCATCTTCTTCTTCAAGGCCTAAAACTCGAACCAAGCCTAGAAAACCGATGCCCAGACCGCATGTTCAGGCCTCTATGCCTAAAGAACAAATGATAAGAATGGCTCAAGACCTTATTACTTTAATCAGGGGAAGCCAACCTTCCCCCTCTAAGAGACCTAGGACTGAATTTGCTTATGATACTTCTGACCAGGATTCTGAAATTTGTTTCCTTTGATGACGAGGATTTACCCTTATCTGCCTATGAGGATTCTGATGCAGAGGACTCTATTCCCTCTGCTCCCCCCCTTCTTTTGGTGAAACCTTGCATACTCTTAGGGAGCATTTTCACTGGGAAAATCAGGATTACTCTGATTCTAAAAAGAGGCTTAGGGATTTCTTACTCCTACCCCAACACAGGCCTTTGGCTATCCCTCCTGTACTAGACATTGTTGATGATGCCTTTTCGGAATCTAGCTTGGCCCCTGACACTTTACCTCCTGCTCCCAGAAAACCTGATAGATATTACAGGTTTCCTAACTCTCACAAATTCCTTTTTAAAAATCCTACTGCAGATCCTGAGACCATTTCACAGGGATCCAAGGGCATTAAGGCTACTACTGCCAAAAATCCTACCCCCACTGATAGAGACTCCAGGGTGCTGGGTAAGAAGGTATACACTTCTGCAACCTTGGCCATTAGGGCCTTAAACTGACAGTTTCATATGTTAAAGTATCACCAGCATATTATTGGATTGCTTAAACAGAAAATGATGTTGATTCCTGACTGTGCTAAAAATAATGATTTACAGGATTTAATGCATTCTACTGAACAGGTTAGAAAACATGCTTTGCAATGTGGGTTTGATTCACTAGAGGCATCTTGCAGGGTTGCTGTCACTGGGACTGTACTTAGAAGGCATGCTTGGCTTAAGGAGCAATTTTTGCCAGATCATGTTAAAGCTAAATTGCTGGATGCTCCCTTAAATCAGGACCGCCTGTTTGGCAACAAAGCAGAAGTTCTTAAAAAGATGGAGGGAAAAAGCTAAATCTATGCAAACCTTTCCTACAAGTACAGCCTTCAAGATTTAGTAGGCATTGGCCCTCTAAGAATTGGTCCTTTCCTGCCTCTTCCAGGCCTTCTCAGTCCAAACCCAGAACCAGCAGAACACCCTGGCTTCAATCCCAGGGTATGCACAGGACTAAGCAGTGGGGGGCTCTCACTTCCAAATCAGGGAGTAGTAAGACTCCCCCCTATGGTAAACTGTCTCAACGACTTAACTTTAAAACTTCCAAGCACTTCTCAACTGACTGCTCCTTTAGGGGGAAAGATCTGCAGGCAAAAAACTGGGAACTCATTACCCAGGACAAATGGGTTTTAAATATAGTTTCCCAAGGATACAGATTTCACTTCCACACGTTACCAACCCCAAACGGTTGGCCAAATCTACCTCCAAATCAGTAGGCAGAGGCTCAAAAGCAAGTAAACTCTCTCTTAAGTATAAAGGCTATTCTGACTGTACCAGAAGAGGAAAGGGGACAAGGTTTCTACTCAAGACTTTTCCTGGTACCCAGAAAAGACAACTCATGGCATCCTTTTCTGGGCCTTTCTATCTTAAACACCTTTTTGGTGTTTCCAAAATTCAAGATGCTAACTGTTCATCAGTTACTTCCTATGCTAGGCAAAGATGCCTGGTTGGCAACACTGGATTTAAAGGAAGCCTACCTGCACATCCTAATCAGGGAATCTTGCACAAGATACCTACGCTTCAAAGCAGGCTACATGCACTATCAGTTCTCTGCACTGCCCTTTGGCTTATCTACTGAGCCCAGGGTATTCACAAAGTGCCTAGCTCTAGTCATTGCATTTTGCAGGCAAAGAAATATTCAAATATACCCATACCTGGACGATTGTCTAATTCAGGCAGAAAGCCAGGACATATTTTTGAATCATCTGGCATTTGTACAAAAGGTGCTAACTTGTCTGGGAAACACCATAAACGAAAAGAAATCACATCTGGTACCCTGTCAACAAGTTATTTTCCTGGGAGCAAGCTTGAACACAACTTCACAGATGGCTTTCCTCAAGCCAGAGAAACAAATTCAATTGACAACTTACTTCAAACTAATGGCCACAAAACCCTGCTATCTGCAAGGCAAATACTGCAAGCCTTGGGGTTCATGGCCTCCTGCATTCTACTAATTCCATATGTAAGACTGCATATGAGGAAACTACAATGGTATCTAAAAACCTATGGTGTCAGCATTCTCAGGATCTAGAAGCAATGATTCTTATCTTCTCAGGATCTAGAAGCAATGATTCTTATCATACCTTGCCTACAGTTAGAGTTCCTTTGGTGGGCAGAGGCCTGCCACCAAAACAAAGGACTACCATTCACACTACCCCCTGCTGCCCAAACCCTAACAACAGACGCATCAGACTATGCATGGGGGACTCACCTGGCAGAGAAGTGCATTCAGGGCAAATGGAACCCAAGTCAAATGCACCTGCATATCAATCAAAAAGAAATGTTAGCTGTACAGAATTCTCTGACAGCCTTCAAGGACCACATTCTTCCAGGACAGTTAATGGTAAAGATGGACAACACCACTCTTATGTGGTACATAAACAAGCAGGGTGTACCCTTTCTTACTCCTTCTATAGCTATGTCAAGAATCTTGATGGCAACACCCAGATCTGCTCTGAGTTGCAGCACAAAGGCATGAAAATTACAGAATCAACTGATATTGCCAACATCCTGGCAGATAGGTTCAGTGCAAACTTTACCCCCCCTCTCGCCCCCTAAAGGGCCCATATCTATACAGGAAGAATGCAGAGTCCCTGTAATCACAACTATGCAGGTAAAAGCTGCACTCTCTAAAGCCAGAAACACAGCATCCATGGGACCGGACAACATCCCAGGCTGCGTTTTACATGAACTTCAGAACGAACTGGCTCCCCACTTAAGCACCTTGTTCAATAATAGCCTCACATCAGGCTTTGTGCCCACTGAATGGCACACAGCAACAGTTATCCCACTGCACAAAGGGGAAGCCACCACTGATCCCGGGAACGAGCCTGGTCTGCAAGGCCATGGAATGTCATCATGGAACTCATAAACAAAGACATTGGTAACCTCCAAACTCTGGATCCCACCCAGTTCGAGTTTGTGAAAAGGCAGATCATGCCTCCTAAACCTGATCGACTTCTTTGAGGCAGTCACCAAAGCCGTAGATGAGGGTAAGGTGGTTTACACAGCCTGTCTTGACCTCGCCAAGGCTTTCAACACCATCCCCCATTCCGGAATTGTAGCTAAACTCACTAAACTAGGTATAAATCCCTACGTCACAAGATGGGTAGCCATCTGGCTCACTGACAGAACCCACACTGTAAAAGTTGCAGACTCCAAATCTGACCTCAAAGTAGTGACTGTTGCATACCACAGGGTTCCATCTTGGGACCTCTCCTGTTTGGTATCTACTTCTCTGAAGTACAGGCTAACACAGAAGGCCTTTGGCTAACAAATTTCGCAGATGACTGCAAACTAGGAGCCATAGTCAAGTCCCCAAATGATGTGGACGTCCTACAGAAGGGCCTCACTGAGACAGATGCCTGGTGTCAGAGGCATGGCCTCAAGCTCAATGCTAAAAAGTGCAGTGTCATCCCCTTTGGTAAAAACTCTGTACCCACGAACTACCACATAGGTAGCAATCTACTTAACACTGAATGCTTGATAAGAGACCTTGGGACCCAGGTGGACAGTAGTCTCTCCTATGATAGTCACATCGCCATAGTAGTCAGGAAGTCCTTCTACATGGCACACCTCATCATAAAAGGGTTCTCATCCAGGAAGAAAGAGGTCATTGTTCCCCTCTACTCATCACTCATTAGACCCATTATAGAGTACAACGTCCCTTTTGGAATGTACCTCACAAGACATCTGCAGCAGCTGGAAAGGCCACAGAAGTACCTCACAAAGAGGATTACTGGCCTCAAATAAATGCCCTACACTGACCGCCCCAAAAAACTCCAGCTTTACTCCATAGCATATCGCCTACTCTGAGGTGATCTCTGCCCAATATATAAAGCTATGTCAAACCCAGAGCTGCTGGACATGCTACACCTAAAGAAATCCCAATCCCTCCGAGCTACACACTCTAGGGACCTAAACCTTGTCACCACAATAAACAGGACATGCTGGAGGGATAGAGTCCTGTCCCAGAGACTTCCCATACTCTGGAACAGGCTACCCATCTATGTCAAGCAAAGTTCTTCATTAGCACTCTTCAAGAAAAATCTTGATGAGTGGATGAGAAATAGGAAATACACCCCGGGGATCACTTCTGTGTCTCTGCTCGACAGTGGCACAGGAAAATAACTTTCTTGGGTGGCGTAAACCAGGGAACCTTGTTGGCTAGGCTTATGTAGGCCCTTGGGCCGATAGCCTAGCACCTACCTATGAACCCCCCCTGCAGACTAGCCATGGCTCTTTGGAACATAGCCTTGAGCTACCAAGTGCATCTACAGGCATAATTCCTGCCAGGAAAACTAAATACACTGGCAGACGAACTAAGCAGAAACCTCATGGACCCACACGAGTGGAAATTGGAACCAAAGACTTTCAACATGTTGATAAACAAATGGGGAGCCCAAATATAGACCTGTTTTCCTCCTCCTAGAACTACCAATTGGACAAATTCTGCACAATGACTCCCCACAAACAAGCTTGGAAAGTGGATTCTCTGTCCTTCAGCTGGAAAAATCTATCAGTTTATGCCTTTCCTCCTCTGCCTCTCCTCTCCAAAGTACTACTAAAGATCAAACAGGACAAACCAAGGACGATACTGATTGCACCAGACTGGCCACGCCAACACTTATACCCCCTCCTGCTCAATGCGTCATTGCTGGCTCCATAGCACTTGCCTCAGACCCCTACCCTGCTGTCACAGCAAGAGAGCTAGATTCTATGCCCTCAGCTTCAAACCCTGAACCTGGCAGCCTGGCTAATTACCTAATCTCTCCATTACCATCCCTCAGTAAAAAGTGTTGGATGTCATTTTGGAGGCAAGAAGGCCTAGTACTAGAAAATCGTATGCTGAAAAATGGAAAAAAGTCTGTGCCTGGAACCAAACTCAAGGGATGGGCACAGCAGTGCCCAATTTACCTCAGATTATTCAATACTTAACTGAGATGCTTCACAAGGGCCTTTCCTTTTCCTTCATCAAAATTCACACCTCAGCCATTTTAGCTCATTACAACTCAGAACCACCCCTCTTCTCTCATCCACTGCTGAAGCAGCTCCTCAGAGGGGCTAAAAACTTAAGACCATCCAGAAGAGCCCCAACTTCAGCCTGGGACCTTAACTTTGTATTGGAAAAACTCACTCTTCCTCCTTTTGAGCCAGCTGTAAGTGCAGAGTTAAAATTCCTTTCTTGGAAAACAGCCTTCCTTTTAGCTATCACTTCAGCAAGAAGAGTTTCTGAATTACAGGCCCTTATGGCAGTGGAGCCTTTCATCATCTTTCATGCGGACAGGGTGTCCCTCAGGACCAATCCCTCCTTCATGCCTAAGGTGGTATCCAGTGTGGCTCTTAATCAGTCCATTCATTTGCCAACCTTCTTTTCTAATCCACAGAACAAAGGGGAATGGATACCGCACTACTTACATGTGCTCAGACAACTTAGATTTTACTTGGACAGGACTAAACCTCAAAGGAAATCTGAAAAACTGCTGGTGGCATTTGCTGCAGGGGCAAAGGGGAAGGCTATTTCAAAGCAAACCATTTCTAAATGAGTAGGCCATTGCATTCATTTCTGCTATAAGCACCATGGAAAACCTATCCCACAGAAGATCAGATCCCATTCAACCAGGGCTGCATCTACCTCTACAGCCTTTCTCAGAGGTGTTCCTACCAGGGACATCCTAGAAGCTGCTATCTGAAGTTCTGTACATACTTTCACCAAGCATTACCATTTGCCATTTGTCTCTAAATCCAGAGCTGGCTTTGCCACTGTAGTCTTGCAGGGCTTTATAGCTGGTCCTAATGCTATCTGAATTCCTCCTCCCATCCTTAGCTTTGGGAATCTACCCAAATGTGATGACTGCAGCAGTGAAACACGAAGAACATAGTACAGTTGTGTAGACTTACCATAAATGTAGATGTTCGAGTGTATTCACTGTTGCAGTCCTGGTTACCCTCCCTCCAGCCCCCTGACTTCTTTTGGCTGTACCTCTACTCTCCTTTACTATGCTCAAAATATTTTTGGTGTATTTGCTTTTTTGTTGGAGGTATAACCTTGTGTATATATATATATATATATATATATATATATATATATATATATATATATATATATATATATATATATATATATTTAATTGCTTCCCATTAGGGGGACACCTGACATCTGGGGCAAGAAAAACTGATGTAATGGCTCCGGCTGCACGCTTTATACCCCTGACTACCTGACGTCATGGAAGATGAGACAGCAACCGACGCAGGACCCAAGACTTGGATAATCAGGCCGACTGAGGGCTACTGCAAGCAGATAACCCAAATGTGATGACTGCAACAGTGAATACACTCGAACATCTACATTTATGGTAAGTGTACACAACTGTACGTTATATAGCCAAACTGTAAGCAAAGCTCTCTTCACCCAAGACTGAACTAGACAGTCAAGAGGAGAAGGTAAACACTTGCACCACACCACAGTCATCACATAGTCCCTTAAAACCTACACCACCAAAACACACACATAGCAACACAAAGCACACACTTACATTCACGGAGGTTCTCAATAAAAATCTGCTCAAGCAACAGAGACCTCCAAAGCAGAAACGCATGCAACCTCCACCCCCCCTACACAACCCAAATGACACATAGCCCACAATCTCAGTGTGCCACTCAACCACAGCCCGTAAGGCATAACAACATACCCAACACTCTAGTCATAGGTGACTCTATAGTCAGGCGCACTGATGTTCCACTCATCAGGCTAAACAAGAAGAAAGTTAATGTCAGCTGCCAGGATCCGCCACATAACGCACGCACTCAGGTCACTCCTGGTGTGAATGACCTGAGACATACCTCCCTGGACTACATGAAAAGAGACATGGAGGAGCTCTCTGATCTTGTAGCCCAGGCAGGTATGTCCTTAGCCCTGAGTAGCATCCTGCCATCACCCAGAATGATACCACAGTACAAGGACAAAAAGATTGACTTCAACAATTGGCTAAGCTTCTGGTATCATTCTAAGGAGATCCAGTATCTGTCTGCCTGAGATGACATGATTGACAGACCACTATGCTTTGCCAGAGATGGCCTGCACCTGTTGCCCTTGGGATTCTGGATACTGGCTAAGGCTCTTGCAATCCCTGTAGTGTCTTTTTTAGGCAAGGTTCAAATGACAAATTCACCACCATAACAGGTACAAGCAAGCAAAATCTGAGGGTAATGCTACTCAATGCTAGAAGTCTAAACCTCAAAATGCATTCACTCGAGGCACTCCTTAAAATGGAGAACATCGACATCTGTGCAGTGACAGAGACCTGGTTCAAGGCTCCAGAGAGCACCCCTGCATTACCAGGGTATAATTCATACCACACCTTTCGGCCCCCTAACCTGGACCGAAACACTAAAGGTGGAGGCGTGTCCATAATTATTAAGGATATCCACACCTCCAGGCCAGTTGCTCAGCATAATGCATCCGAGATTATCCAAGAGCAACTAACTCTGGGCAAGACCGCAATCCAAATTACTTGTTAAAGATCCCTCACCATGCCCCAGGATTCCCACTCCTCATTTCTTGATACACTGGAAAATATTAGGGTACAACCCAACACCCTAATAATGGGCAATTTCAATTACCCCACCATTAACTGGGAAAACTACCCAGTACTAACGCTTTTGCTCAATGTTTTTTGGAATTCATAAATTTCAATGCCTTGGATCAGCTTATCCACACCCCCACCTAGGGCATCAATATCCTAGACCTGGTCATTATCAATTTGGGCGACTGGTGTTCCACACCAGAGGTCAATTCCTCGTTGGTCAGATCCGACCACAAGCTAATCAGCCTAGACATCCACATCCTGCACCCACCCCCCATTAGGGAAACCACTGTAAAAAATTTCTCCAAAGCCAACTTCATGCTTTTTAAGACAAAAGTGGCAAACTTCATGACACCCATGCAGACGAACAATAGAGATACGACTGCTGAATCCTACACAAATGCACTTTATAACCACTTACACGAGTGCATGGATCGTGCGATCCCTAACAGAACCAAGATGCTATCTCCAAAAAAAGGAAGCCAATCTGGTGACCCCCTGCCATAAACAAACTCTACAACAGAAGAAAGAAACTGTTGCAAAAAGTGTATAATTCCATGACTGGAAGAACTCCCTGGTCAGCCTCAACAAGAAGCTGAGATCCCTTATAAAATCCTCCAAAGCTAGTTATGAAAACAAAATCACCACTGATTCTAAAGACAGCCACAAAGCATTTTATAGCTGTGTCAAGAATCTCAATGGCAACACTCAGATCTGCTCTGAGTTACAGCACAATGGCACTAAATATACAGAACCAACTGATATTGCCAACATCCTGGCAGATAGGTTCAGTGCCATCTTAACCCCCCCCCCCCCAAAGGGCCCATCTCTGTACTGGAAGAATGTAAAGTTCCTGTAATCACAGCTGCACAGATAAAAACCACACTCTCCAAAGCCAAGAACACAGCATCCATGGGACCTGACAACATCCCAGGCTGCATTCTACATGAACTACAGAATGAACTGGTACCCCACCTAAGCACCATGTTCAATCATAGCCTCATCTCAGGCTTTGTGCCCACTGAATGGTGCACAGCAACGGTTATCCCACTCCACAAATGAGGAGCCACCAGAGACCCCTGGAACTACCGCACCATTAGCCTAATGACCCTGGTCTGCAAGGCCATGAAACATATCATCATGGTACTTATAAACAAAGACAATGGTAATCTCCAAACTCTGGACCCCACCCAGTTTGGGTTTGTAAAAGGCAGATCACGTCTCCTAAACCTGATTGACTTCTTTGAAGCAGTCACCAAAGTCGTGGACGAGGATAAGGTGGTTCACACAGCCTATCTAGATCTCGCCAAGGCTTTTGACACCATCCCCCACTCTGGAATTATAGATAAACTCACTAAAGTAGGTATAAATCTCTATGTCACAAGATGGGTTGCCAAATGGCTCACTGACAGAGCCCACACTTCCTGTTTGGTATATACTTTTCTGAAGTACAGGCTAACACAGAAGGTCTTTGGCTAGCGAAGTTCGCAGATGACTGCAAACTAGGAGCCATAACTGAAACTCCTAACGATGTGGACATCCTACAAAAGGGCTTAACTGAGACAGATGCCTGGTGTCAAAGCCATGGCCTCAAGCTCAATGCCAAAAAGTGCATTGTTATCCCCTTTGTAAAAACTCTGTACCCATGAGCTATCACATAGGTGGTAGTCTACTTAACACCAAAAGTGTTATAAAAGACCTTGAGACACAGGTGGACAGTAGTCTCTCCTTTGATAATCACATCGCCGCAGTAGTTTGGAAATCCTTTTGTGTGGCACATCTCATCAAAAAATGTTTCTCATCCAGGAAAAAAGAAGTCATTGTTCCTCTCTACTTGTCACTCATTAGATCCGTTATAGAGTACAACGCCCCTTTTGGTATGTACCTCGCAAGACATCTACAATGACTAGAAAGGCCGCAGAAATACCTCACAAAGAGGATTACCGGCCTCAAGCAGATGCCCTACGCAGACAGTCTCAAAAAACTCCAGCTTTACTCCATCGCATATCGCCTACTCAGAGGCCATCTCTGCATAACATACAAAGCTATGTCAAACCCAGAGCTGTTGGACATGATCCACTTAAAGAAATCCCAATCTGTCCGAGCTACATGCTCTAGGGACCTAAACCTTGTCACCACAACAAACAGAACATGCTGGATGGATAGATTCCTGTCCCAGAGACTTCCCATTCCCTGGAACAGACTACCTATCTATATCAAGCAAAGCTCCTCATTAGCACTCTTCAAGAAAAATCTTGATGACTGGAATGGAAATAAGAAATTCGCCCCGGGGATCATCTCTGTGGCTTTGCTTGACAGGGGCAAAAGAAAATAATTTTCTTGGGTGGCAAAAGCCAGGGAACCTTTTTTGGCTAGGCTTGTATAGGCCCTAGGGCCGATAGCCTAGTATCTACCAATGAACCTATTAGCAAAAGGTTCTATAGCTAATGCAAAAATTAAGGTGATAATGGACAGCCTCATTTTGTGCTTTGTTTAATTTAAAGGAATTAGACAGAAAATAACCTATTTTAACATAAGCACAAGAGTTATTGTATATCTTAGAAATTAATTCAGTTAACTCCTGTGGGAAATTATACATTTTAAGTGTTTTAAACAAGTGCAATCAGTTAACTGAGTCAAAAGCCTTATCTAAATCAAGACTAATGATAGAAGATTCTTTTTATTTTTGTTCGCATAGTCTATTAATCTATGTATTCTTATTATATTATCCTGTAGATGTGTATTTAAAATAAACCCAGTTTGACCATTACTAATTAGTTTAGGTACAAGTAGATTAATTCTGTTATCTAAAATGGACATGAATAACTTATAGTCCACATTTAAAAATGAAATGTGTCTGTATGATAAGCACTTTGTAGGATCCTTATCTTGTTTTAAAATAAGTGATATAAAGAATATTTCTATGATGGGGACTTCAGTAGTTTTTATTTCTCTATAGACCTTATCTAATATTTTAACTGCTTCATCTAATAGTATTTTACATAGTTCTGGTATAAGAGCATATAAGCCAGGAGCAGTATTATTGTTTAACTTTTTATTTGATCTTTTATTTTTGTTAAAGTGAATGGTCTGCCATTTTTTTTTGTTCAAGTGTTAATTTATTATTTATATTTCCCTTAGAAAAGTTTCAGCTATATCATCATTATCTAGGTTATTTGTATTATTATTTATATTTACATAAAATATTTTAAGGCCCTCAAAATTACCTTTAATATCTGTTTTGCTTTCTTTTTTACTATTTACATATGTTATAGTTTCTTTGATGTGATTTAGTTTATTCATTTTCTTTGACCTAAGAGCAAGTTCTTGCAAGCTTAAAGGGTTAACTGAATATGCCTGAAGTTTAAGTTTTTCCAGGTTTATTGAAACTTTGATTTAGAATTTCAGCATATTTTGTATTTAAGTTTCTAAGTTTAGACTGACTGATAATATCATTTGGTTTTAGATTTAACTTTAGTGTGCCTGTTTTGGCCTGTAGTATATTCAGTTCCTTGTCCCATTCTCTTGCTGTACTAATATACAAGCTTGTAAGCCTTAAGTGAATCCCACAGGACAGTACTTCACCATTCATGTTTATTTCTAGGAATTTTTTGATCTCTTTAACATACCAGTCTATGATCCTTTTATTTTAATAATGTATGCTGGTGATCTCTGCTGATGTATTAGATTGTCAGTTTTTAAAATAATATTACAGATTATAGCATTATGGTCTGATAATGAATATGAAACTATTGAAACTTCTCTGAAATGTGATAAGAGATTGTTCAAGACAAAGATTTTATCAATATTTGTTTGTGTTCCATATCTGTATGAATAGTGGCTAAAATTGAAGTGTTTTTTTTCCTTTGCTCATATATAGCCTTTAAATTCATAAGATTTACAAAATGTGTTAAGTGTTTGGCTGAAGATTTGAAACCAGTACTCGATAACTCTTATACAATGTTGAGAGAGACAAAACAGTTTTTGCAATCCCTCCATGAAACTATAATCCCTAAGCCTATGGTTCAGAGATTGACTATTGCTACACTGGATGTAGTTTTTTTATTCACTGGTATCCCCAATGATGTTGGTTTGAGGTTTGTTAATTCATGTCTTACAAAACACAGTGAATATTCAAATGGGCAAATAGATGTGATTTGCATGCTTTTTGAACTTGTACTAGAGAACAGTTTGCTTATTTGTGGGGATACATATTACTCACAGAAATTGGGCTTAGCTGTGGGAACATCTTGTGCCAATAGCTACACCAGTATGGTTATGGCACAGTGGGAAACCTCATTAGCTTTGAAAGGAAATCCCCATTGTCACTATATTGGTTACTACAAGTGATTAGTAGATTATATTTTTCTTTTGTGGCTAGGCTTGCCACATGAACTATCTTTGTTTGTTGATTATCTTAATTCATCTGCCACCTTTTTTTGTGTTTTACTATGAAGACTTTGAGAAATGAGATAGAATTTTTAGGTACATGCGCTTTCAGGACTGTTGATGGTAGGTTTTTGTCTAGATTGTATAGGAAACCTTGCAGGAGGAATCACATTCTACATAGAAAAAGCTTGCCCCTCACTTATGTATACCTTAATATCATGAGAGATCATGGAATGAGGCTGTCATGATTAAATTGTGATAATGCTGAATTTCAAGCTGCCGTTACAGAGATTAAATCAGATCTGATTTCTAGAGGTTATTCTGCTCGTGAGGTGAATGAGCACTGAGCAGTTACTAATTTTTACAAGGAGTGTAGAGCAAAACCATATTTTTGTAGTGGATTGACTTGCCCTCACGATGACACTCTAAGAGCTAAGTCCCAGCATATGGAGGTGCTGATGTTTATTTATCAGATGTAGATTTGGCTTGCAAAGTTTTCAAAAAGAATTGTTCTATTTTGACTGCTGATGATGGGATAAATGGCATTGTAGGACAACAACCGAGATTCTGTTTTAACAACAAAAAATCATTGAAAAGGATGCTAGGTTATAAGATCATAGTCATAGCAATGCTACTGTTGAACAGAATCTGCATATTGGCACTTTTGCCTATAGATCCTGCAATTTCTGCCCTTTTGTGGCTAATGACAATTTGTTTTTTCATCCTGATACCAATAGAGATTTTACATTTATCTTTTATGCCGATTGTTCTAGTTGCAATTTAGTATATTTAGTAGTTCCTCTCTCTCTCTCTCTCTCTATGTAGGTAAGATGAACCACTCTCTTAGGGAGCGGATTCTTGAACATTTATATGGTATTAGAACATCAGATGAAAAGAACATACTTGCAAAACATTGTTTTTGTTCCTGCACATTCTTTTATTTTTATAGTTCTGCAGTTACTTACTGATGGTATAAGGATGGATGATTTGATCAGCTGTATAGAGCTATTTAAACCTAAATGGATTATGTTGTTACAAGCAGATAAATTAAGTTTGAGTTATAAGGGCACAGATTAAACAAGACTGTTTCTTTAAAACCTTTTCTGAAATCATATGCCCTTTTTAGATGAAACCACTGTTTACTTTATATCCTTGAATTTATTTAAGGTCATGTTTTTAACTGTTTGGTTTTAATGGTCTGAAGAAGCATCTATATGACGTAAAAGTGCTGATCAATTAAATGTTTTTCAGATTTTTAGTGTACTTCTGGTGTCCTCTTTTTTGATATATTTCTGTGGTTGCTACGATTTATAAGAGGATACCTAAACCACTCACTGACTGTTTTTTATAGTGCAGGATATGTTTAATAAAAAAGCAGAGTGACATTTTTTTAAAGGAGACATAGCATATAAACATGCATTAAAAGAATGGCAGGTGTGATCCAGGTTTAACTTGAAAAAGTGTGAGTGTTACTCTGATTATTTGATATCATTCCAGTAGTAACTTTTATATTTGTAAAACGCTATATTTTTTATACTTTGTTTATAATATAGCATATCTTTCATGGATGCTGTTGCATGTCAATAATACTATCAGTAGCACACTACTGGGCTATTTTAAGAACCCAGAATCTAACTTAACATGCCTCTTTAGTGTCATTTGCTGCATCTTGTAGTATGTTTAATAATACATTAGTCAACTATGCCAAGATGTCAGAGACTGTGCCACCTAACATAAGTTTCATCATAATGATGATTAACTTTTAAAAAAATGAATAGTTTAACCTTTTAAACTCTAATTGAATATATGTAGCTTTAATTTCATATATATCTAAAAGAAACAAACTCTAACATTTTAGAAAGGGAACTAGTAACCATTTGAAGTAGGAAAAGAAAAAAATAAATTATTTACCTCATAAAAAGAAATATGCAGCATGTGTTCAAGCACTTATTTAAATTAATACGAATTCATAACCATGAAATACATTGATTTTCATTTGTCCTTCAGTTTTTTTTTTTTTTTTACTGTTTTTGTGTTTTATTAACCAACCATCTCTTGTTGCTTTTCTCTTCAAAGAAGTTGATAGATTCCAGTCCATTTCTTCTGTTTTTTTCTAGGATTTTATTTTTCTGTATAAAGTCTATTGTATCTTTCAAGGAGTTAAAAATCGTCTTTCCTTCTGGAATAGAATCCTTATGTTTGCTGTAAACAAGATTTGTGCTTTAATATTGTTGTTGTTTAACCTTTTAACAAGTGGCACACACGTTTTTCTCTTAGACATCACTAATGTAGAATAGTCATTGTCAAATCTTATAGTATTTCCTTTAATTTTAACTAAATAATTAATCCAGGCAACTTTTAAATCCTTATCTTGACTTGAGAAAAATGTTATGATCACTGACCTTGGTAAAAGTGTTTTTTTTTATTTATTTTTTCAAAGATGAGTTAGAAAGTAATCTAGTGATCTCTGTGCCCTTTCGATGCCAAAGGAAAAAGCTTCAGGCAGGTTCTAAGTTATAGGTAGCCAGGTATTAAGGAATCCCATAAATCCTGATGCTATTCCTTCTAGATCTGTTCTCTAAGTCCTCTATTTTACCCCAGAATAAGCTGTTTTGCTTCAGAAGAAATTCAGTAGATTATTCTCATGTTAAAGTAATCTTCCATCAAAGTCCTCTTCTATTCTCAAGATCTGTGATTATTGCTGTTTAAGAGATTCACTCAGCACTTCAACCTGTTTTCTACATTCCTCTTTAAAATTGTTCATTTTGGTTTCTAATTTATCTTTCTTTACAGATAACTTATTGGTGTTACTTAGTATAGTCTGTAAGTATTTTTTCCATAGTAGTTTCCTGTACATTGGGATTATTTTATTTCTAGCTTTCTTGACAGGAAAACGCAATTACAAAAGTTTCAAACTTGCTATGTTTGTAGTAGATCTTTCAGCAGATGTTCAACTATAAATATGTCAAGCTTTGAAATGTTCTGTTTTAGTTTTTTAGTAAAAATCCTGTCAGAGATGTTAAAATGAAGCAGAGCTAAAAACAGTGCTGTTAACTGCTCACCATCTTGACCATGCCCCTTCCCTAGTTGCTAATTTCTTGTGGATTTAAGAAGAAGGGACAACCTGTGTCAAACAGATTATTTCTAAATGGTTGTTTAAGATTATTACTTTTTGTTATACTCACCATAGCAAAACTATTCCAGACAAGGTCAAGGCTCAGTGTACCAGGCCTTGGCTTCATTTATGGATTTTGATTTTAGAAGTCTTCTAGAAACTGCAAAAGGGTCCTCTCTACATACGTTTATAAAGCATTACAAGCTTGATTCATTCTCTAGGTCTAGATCAAGCTTTGTTAGGACCATTCTCCAGGGGTTTCTGAACTCTCCTCCTTCCATCTTCCAAAGGTAGTAAACTAGAATAATCTATCCATGTAGCTAAGGCTACTGCAGCAGTGATCAGTATGACTAGCATAGTACAGTTGTGTAAGTGAACTTACAATAACAGTAGATGTTCATATGATCACTGTTGCAGTAGCCACTCTCTGTCTCCATCCTCCCTGTGATTTCTTGGTTTGTTGTTAATGACAGGGTGTGGGTATCTATTTTTATTGTTACTAGCATTGTCCTTTCAGGGCTCAACCTCCCTGTTGACTTGAAAACTCTGAAGGGCTTGCCGCTCTAATCTGCCCATATCTGTCTTTTTAGTTAGCTCGGCTCAAGCTGACTGATGGTGTGGGGACATGGAAGATGCCCCGAAGCTTTGGAAGCTGGCTTGGTGTTATATCCTATAGAGGATACAAACCACATAGCTAAGCCTGTTGCAGCAGTGATCATTTGAACGTCTACTTTTATGGTAAGTTTACTTGCACAACTGTATTTTATATAGTCTCCAGAGCCATGTTGGTGGCTTCCTGGGTACCAACTTGTAGGAGGCTGAATTGACATGTGCACCTTAAATGTCTGAGAAGTTCTGAACTGTGAAACTCCTGTTTTCTTCTAAAGGTAAGATGTAACTAATATACTTGTTAATAACTTAAAGAAAAGTAAGACACTTTCCAAGATGTTATTAATTGAATACCAAGTTGTGAATGCTGATAGTGGGAGGAGAAGAGTCAGATGGGTACATTGCCTGGAGAGCAAACCTAATTTGCTTTAACTCTGGCAGCCTCCATAAGACACAGACTTCTGATTTCAAGGTATTCTGTAGTAGTATTATTAACAATAAACTGGATAACAGGGTTACAATATATCTTCACCATTAATTTCTTCATCACTAAAATCTAAATACATGGATGGGATGTGTGCACTCTGTAGTTAAATAATCATCTTCCTCATCTACTTATCAGTGGTCTTTTTTTCCTTTCCTTTCCCACTTTCATTAGCCAGTATGTATTTCCAAACATCTGTCTGGATTCCTTTCCTGTAACAATCTTGCATCCTAGAGCTACTTATAAATTTGAAGTCCAGATTTTAAACCACTGCAAACATTTCATTACTTCCTTCCCACTTCCTTATTAACCCTCTGTCTGTGTATGGCTCTGGAGTCATGCATTAACTGCTGCTCCAAGACAGTATAACGCTGAAAAACAAGTCTTTGTCCCCCTCATGATTCCCTCATATAGCAGTCACCCTTCTCAAAATGTCTTCAAGTATCCATCCTTATATCCATAGTGTCTGAGATCTTATTTTGCCTTTATTTGTTGATAGTATCCTTTTTATTAATCATATCAAGTAGTCAGTATAATTGTTTCTAGCCCTTACCTACCTCAATTAACACCCGAGTCAAGGGGACACTGCCAAATGGAACATTCATATAGCACAACAACTAGTGTGCTGCACATAGTAGCCATGCAGTTTGTGAAGTGTGCAGCTTGTTGATGGTTTGGGAAGCAGTTAATGCACATTAAAATTGCAGTTTGTCTTGTTGACTATAATAAGCAGAAAAAGTGAAATAAAGGTGACATACTCTGTAAAAATACACAAACTATAGCAGTCCCAGAGTACTTCATGAAAAGAAGACTGGAAAATCTGAAGTAATGATTAAAAAAAAACAACTTTATTGAACAACCTTGTGTTAAGTGCTTGCATCCTAAACCAACAGACTTCATCAGAGTATGAATTTAACCCTCCTCTGCATTAAAATATATGCAAAACATTATCCAAGATATCTAAAAAAAATCACATGATGAAAAGAAATAACATAGTAAAAAAGTCACATAAGAAATCTCATAAATAGTCATAAAATATAATTGTAGTAGGTGGTATGAAACCTTCATTACATGACAACTGAACATGCATAACTAATTCTAGACTTTCAAAGTACAAGAACAATACATTTTATAATACTCCTAAAACTTAACAATTCAATGACTTGGCAGTTCTAAGCTTTAAAACACTACTAATTGATAAGCTGCCATTCAGCCACGGACATTCTGTCGCATTTCCCTGAGCTGAAAACCAAGAAGCATTTTAACCTTTTACAAAAAGGTTGTACTTTTCGGTAGAAAATTAAATTTTGCATATATCTTTAAGAACCAAAACGACACAACTCCTGTTTTTACTAGTGAGTTTTGGGTACTGAGTTTATACAACCCATCTCTAAACCCTGTTATTTAGGCATTTGAAAAAGCCTGGGAATATGATATATATGAATTTTTTCAGAAAGGCATGACACTATCATAAAAATTTGGGCAAAGAAGAATGGGAACCTTTGAAGATTTTTATCTTCTAACAAATCTGTTAGAATTATGAAACCAGATAAGGGTAGAGGGACTGTGGCGATGGACAATGTTACATAGTCGAGGGAAATGCAGAATATGCTTTATGATGATACAGACTATTCTACTGTCTCTTTGGGAGGCCTGCCAGTCACCCACACTGTCCCTCTCTTCCCAGGAAAGGCTTGCAATCCTCCTCTTGTTTGCATCGTCAAGCACCCAAGCTGCTAACCAAACTTTACTAGCCTGGGTCAAAGTCAGGGCTTTATCCCTCTATGCCACTGATGGTGCTAGTTCTAATTATTTTATTGCTCCTTGGTAAGGGTGCTCACAAGATGATTAATGTGTTAATTGTTCAGTGTTGATGAATTGATATGATTCAGTATTCTTTGCCATCGATATCAGTAAAACTATGTTAACATTGAATGTGTGACAAAACCTTACTATGGAACTATAAGGAACGTGGACTTTTTAGACTCAAAATGAAAAGCATTCCTCATGATGAGGTGCACAGTTCCTCTCTAACCCAATTCAAGTGCAACTTGGACTATTAGATGAGAAACCAGAAATTCACCCCTGGTTTGGCACCTATGGCTGTAATGGACACAGGCAACCTGTAAATGGTTCATCTGCCAGGCCCATGTTTATGCTTATCAAGGGTTTCGGAACTTGTCAGATATTTGGGATGCATGGCTAGGCTTAAAAAAGCCCTTGTGGTCATTAGCCTAGTAAACATCCATGAACTTAAGAGAAAGTTAAGTTTTCCTCCTTTTTGGTAAATCAGTATAGACATATAAATGTACAAACAAACCGTCAGATGGCTTTCTAGGTCATGTAAATCTCTGGGATATTTAATTTTTGCTGAGAAACCCGGTTTACTGTTTTTTTAATTGCACTATGTTACTGCTACTTGCTGTCTCTCTTCCTCCTTTTCTGTTATAATTAGTTGAAGTTTTTGTGGATATTTATATACACTATAGTTTCATTTGTATCGTTTTTCTGCCTTATTATTTTTATCAAGTATATGTTTATTACCAGGGACGGTGCTTTGATTTCCTGTACTGGCACACTGCACCTCTGCATATCTTCCTGTTTACCGCGTCCTTTCTCAGTCCGTTGTACTAGAACTGGATGTACAACAAACGACAATCATTATCACTTGAATCTTTTGTAATGTGTTGCCAGCTGCTGCAGTGTCCTTTTTATACATCCCTATTATCAGTGTGCTTCATCCATTGTCATGTGCATGTATATGTCTGACTTACAAGTGTTTGCTTTTTGTTCACAGTGTCCTCAGTTGAGAGAATTGTAAGCAGCAATGTCTGGCACAGAGAAGAGATTGTTTCTTGGGTATTCCAAGAGATTCTGAAGTGACTGCTGCATTAAGTCACTCTGTATGCATCTGGAGGCAGTGGCTTTAAACACCGGGGTTTACTGAATACACCATCTTACTGCTCTCTGCTTTTATGTCTAAATAGCAACTCTTGGCTAAATTGTTCCTTAACTTTGACCATCATTATCTTAATTAGCCAAGTTACAGAGCTTTGCACAGTCACCAGAAAGACTAATTTGTCATTCTTCACCTAATTACTGCGGATGGTACTCTTTAACCTTTATTGGCATGTAGAAAGACATTGCTATGCATTATTCTGTTGCTGTCTGAGCAGTAGCTGTTCACTGGTGTTTTTGCTAATTTCTTGCTTTGTGGCATGCAGGACAGCATTGCTATCCATTCTGTTGCTCTCTGAGTAATGTGGGTTTTTTAGTGTTTTTGCAGTGTCTTACTATGATGTCAACATTTGCTAGTTACACGCTGAAGTAGAAGCAAGTTCTGTGGAATTGAGAAGTGGAGACGGTTAGCTAATGATTCATTGGATCTCATTAAGACTCATTGAGTCAGTCGCAGTTTAGCAGCTTATTAAACTGGGCCTTCATTGGGTCCTATTTTCAGCGAGTATATTGTGGCTGTAGTAAGTTGTAATGAAGACAAAAATGTTCATTTAGTCCATAACAGCCTTTACAGTTTTCTTTTTTACTCTGAGGTTGCATGACCATGAAGAATATTTAGTGGTCAAGAGTATGGGGGCAAATTCCTTCATGTAAGGGTGTGGGGGTGTAGTATTTCATCAACTTTTGAGGCCACTGCATACATTTGTTCTCAGTTTATGTAGTCGATGCTTCATTTGTACTTGGTTAAGTCTCAAAAAAGGATGGAACCAGTGTGGTCATATCTCATGAGAGAGAGATTAGCATACTTGATTTATGGAACCATGGAGACTTTTTGTGTGTGTGTGTGTGTGTGTGTATATATATATATATATATATATATATATATATATATATATATATATATATATATATATATAAATATATATATGTGTGTGTGTGTGTTATTAGTGTGGGATACTTGCTCCTTACAAAAACACTTAGTTTTGTTATTTTTTTGCCTTTTTTTTTTGATACTTCTGATGTTTGTGTTTGACAACGTAGTTCCTTGTTATCTTGTCATTTAGTTTCGTTGTGGATTCTCAGAAATGCTCTTATCTGATAGTTCTTTTTCTTTATGTTAGAAAATGTGTTTCCTGCAGAGGGAGTAGATTCTAATTAAACAACTGATTGTACAATATACATCAGACCGGATGCAAACCTGATTCCAGTTGACTTGAGCAGTATCTACAGGAGGAATTCAGCTTCATGTAAATAATCTGAAATGGGATAAGGCCTGAAGGGTAGTATTCACCAGGTAACTTGTTTAGGGTTTTAACAAGGGATATTTTACCAACTGGTTAGGCAAGACCCAGTCTAAGGCAGTATCACTACCAGGTGAGAGAATCGGTGGGGGATAGCTGGGTGACAGAGTGAGTTACTTGTGTGAAGCCATGCACTGTAAGCATTGAGGCTAGAGGACAGACAGCACAAACTTCAGTTCCTTAGCTGACAATTATAATTATTACCAAGTGCTAGCAAGACATGCAGAGAATTCTCATCCTGTCTTTTTCCATTTTTCATCGTATTTAATTGCATTCTGTTGCTAACAGAGATACTCTGAATTTCTGGTCAAATAAGAAAATAATTTAAACATATGAGGGCTAGGAATACATACCTTGTGTGTTAATGTCTCAGTCTTCTGTGCACCACATTTCACTTCTGTCCATAATATCAAGACATCTGTTTTCCATCAGGACATCCAGTTTGGTAAGCTTGTTTGATAGACTCTGGGTAGGAGTATTCATTGTTTTTCATTTTTGGTAATCATACCCTCTGCTGGTCAAACTCCCATTTACGGTCTTTATCTTTTTCTTTGTTTACCTTACTTTCATCCCTTTCATCTGTTGGATGTTTACATTGTAGTCTGTCATTGTTTTAAACTGGAAGAAATAAAATTTCCCTGCACCTCCATAGCAATTTTCATAAAGCGATATAATTGTTTGTGGAGAACTTAAACAAATGTGTCTTTGTTTCCTTCCTGGACCAATACATACCTTTGTACCAGTACATACTTATGTGACATCTGGTATGCCACCAGACCCCAGTGAAGCTGGAACAGCACGATGTGCACTATTTGTTTGTATCATCATTTAATCTCACAGTGAAGAGCATGTTGGCCTTTACATGTACCACAGGTTGGGATATGGTCTGGAAGACTGCACTATAAGCTACCTCCCCAAGTTACCATTTGGACTCCCCAAATTGCTGCTGCACTTTTCTGAGTAATAGACGGATAATGATGTCCAGATTTTGCACCCTATGCTGCTGCTGCAGACCAGAACATTCATTATTGGCTTTTCCCAGCTACCACATTAGGCAAGTACCTTACCTCACCCTGTACATTGATTGCCTTAATGATCCCCACAAGGTAATAGTTAATCATTGCTGCTCGGGGGCTCTGCTGCCTCTCTGTTTTATTTTATGGTCATTTCAACTGTTTCTGGTTTCAAGGGAAAGAAGTCTAGTTAATATATGCTTCCCTCCCCTAATATAACTTTGTGTAGCTGAATGCAGGCATTACTATTGATAGATTATTGTTACACCATTCTCCCCAACAGAAGTGTGATAAATAAAAATAACCTAGGAAAATGTACAAAACAGACATGTAATTTTTGATCTGGCCCTATGGTATAGAGCGACGAATACGTGACTATGACCCAGATGACCCATGCTCAGTTATTGGCAAGGGGATTGGAGGAATAAAACAGGGTGCAAGGGAGGTAGTGGTCAAGACTGGATCCCCATACTGGGAAGAGGGAAGTGGCAGCAGCTTACTACATTGGTGACACTTGCTTTAGTGAAGCTATATCACCCACAGCAGTGGACCTGGTGATGCTTGCATTATAAGAGGTGTGTGGCTTTGCAGGAAGTTATCATGTGCTGTGCTGTGGAACACAGAAGTTGTGAAGCCTGCAGTGCTGTTGTGGGCATGAGGAAGATTTAAGAGGACCACCTGACCTTCAAACTGACCTTGCCCCTAAATGGAAGAATGGGAGTGGTGTGTCCATCCAGGGTAGCAAATGAACTGTGGACCTCTCACCATGTTTGGGGATGGGCCTGGCCTCAGTCCTTATGTGGACAACACTGATGAGCCCTTTAGGTAGGAAAGAAATGTATCATAGGACTCTCATCCTGCCTGGGGATCGGCTTTCTGAGCTTTTATAGGATCGGATCTTGTGAGAACTCATCCCTCAGGAAGATATAAGGGTAAGCTGAATGAAGGTAGAGGAATCATTGAGTGAGTCAGGAAGAACAAAGGGATGGGAGCAAAGGAAAAAAAGGCAAACATATGAATTTTCAGTTGTTTATATTGTAAAATGATGAAAATGCATGAACGTTGCTTGAACCATTAAGATTCCTGTAACATTTACAGAAACTTTCTATCAAACACTTGCAGGCCTGCTATCGTTTGCAGTTATTTTAAACACACAGTGCTTCAAACGAAATATTAAATCACGCAATTAAAAAGGAGAAAATGAGCACCAATGTATTTCACCCAGATTAACTGTACTGTTGGTGACTCCCCTATCTAGCACAGATCGGGGGGGGGGGGGTCGACTTTTCATATCATACGGTTTTCTAGTGGGTCCCTTGGTAGTTATTGAACTGTCAGTTATAATTAGATGCACATCTAATTTATTTTTTATTTACTATTTGGTCATCAGGAAAGTGGACTGGTCTTCTGACGCTTTTCAGCCACGACCTCAACTCAAAGAGCAGAAAATACACCATGGTCTGTCACTCAACAGTGTTATATACAAATGAGTACATAGCAAAATTCAGAACATACTGGTAATATTAAAAGATACAGTCAGAGTGCATTGAGAAAAAATATATACAGAATGCAAGGTAAGATGTACATAAAATTACAGTGCAGTCATACAAATAATACATAAACCCCTATATGCATGTATTTGCATATAAGATGGCATGTTAAGAGGCAGAGAAAAGTTTATTAAATGTATTCTAGTGTTCATGATATGTGATGGTAAGTTACCTGACCATTGTCATGGTAGCAGTTGCAAGTAGGTTCAGTAAAGAGATGCTCTTTAAATGCATCTTTGAAGCTTTTAATGGTTTCTTCATTTTTGATGTCTGTCGCAGGTGATTCCAGGTCCCAGTCTAGAGAATGCTCTCTCGCCTGCAGCAGTTTTAAACAGAGGGTGTTCTAGAGAGAAATTGTTTTCCTATGTACTTCTGAGTCCATAAGGGTTTTTTGTAAAGGTAATTTCACTCTTTGGAGGGCCAGTGACTGTGTTTTAGTACCTTGCAAATTAGGGTACTTACAAATAAAGTGGATGCATGAGGCACTGAAAGTCATTTGGAATTTTTTAACAACCTGCAGTTTTGTATCTCTGCTAACAGAATGAATCTGTTTACATAACAGCTTTCATATACACACATAATTTCAACACGCAACCTATTTTATAGGCCCCCTGCCTCTCCAGCTCTAGAAGACCTAATAGAACATTTACAAACCAACCAGGCCCCTCAGATCTGAAGATAAAAAACTCCTTGAAATCTACAAACCCAGGAAAATCTCTATACTCACTCTCTTGCTAAGTCTTAGAACACCCTGCCTCCCAACTCCCAGCCTACCTCTCTTTAAAGCCTTCGTAAAAGAACACCTAAATAAATCATGGTTATGCAATGCATAACCCCAAGATAATACACAAGCTGCCCTCCTATACCACTTTCAGTTATGTTAACATGGCCACTACCATTAAGCACTGTCAAGACTGGAAAAAATGCACCATTGCCAATTGGCTCACAGACAAGAACCCACAACAATGTGAAAGTAGTGGATTCCAAATCCGACATCACAAACTAAAAAAAGGGCCTCACTGAGACAGAGATACTGGGTGTCAAAGCCATGGCCTGAAGCTCAATGCAAAAGTGTATTGTCATCCCTTGGTAAAAACTTGTACCCATGAACTACCACATAGCTGGTAGTCTAGACCCTTGGACACAGGCGGACAGTAGTCTCTCCTTTGATAATCACATGGTCATTGTCTACTCATCACTCATTAGACCCATTATTATAGAGTACAACGCCCTTTTATGTACCTCTAGAGAGACATCAACAACTGGAAGAACACACAGAAAAGAATACTACACAAAAGGGATACTGGCCTCAAACAGATGCCCTATGCAGACCATCTCAAAAACACAAAGCAGAGCTGCTGGACATGCTCCACTTAAAGTCCCCCCAATCCTCCGAGCTACAGCCTCCTAGGGACCTTACCCTTGTCTTAATAACACAAACCAACAAACAGAACATGCTGAGGATAGATTCCTGTCCCCTCCTCCATACTCTGGAACAGACTACTATTCTATGACAACAGAGCTCCTTCATTAGCACTCTTCAAGAAAAATCTTGATAAAAAAAAAAAATTTTCTTGGTAAATAAGCAGGGCACATTTTTTTTAGGCTTTATGTATGCCCCTAGGGCCGATAGCCTAGTATCTACCTATGAACCTATAATAGTCCTATCTTTTTACCTCCTTATGAGCTAATCTAAACAGCACAATTATTCTTCCAAATCAAACATGAAGAATGATGTGCAAATATTTTGTCACTAAGGCAGTGACACTGTATCATGTTAAAAGTCTTGTCAAATTTGTAAAAGTCTTGTCAAATTTATAATTTCGTGTAAAGTTTTATTAAGATAAACATGTAATGTATTCACTGTATACTTATGTCTACTAATTTTGCTTATAAGTCTGTGTAAAATGTTATCACAGTTCAAATAGCAATGTACTCACAGTATACTTATGTACTGTAGTTTGCTTGTAAGACTTGTAATTTTCTAAAATTGTGGAGCTTTTCTCCTCAGGCCTCCACTGAAAACGGGTCTTGTGACCCAGTCAGACTATCCCAGTTAACAAATGCAAATAAATAAATCTGCAGTTTTTATTCTCAGCAGTCTTTATTGTGTAAGTATTGTGGTCTGAATGCATAACGAGAAAGGAAGACTATATTCAGGTTTGGGTATTAAAATATTTTTAGCAGTACCCCTGGGAGCAGTGGGTGAAAGGAGGTGACTGATCTTGTAATGTAATTTTAACTGAGCAAGGACTTTATTAGTTTCAAAATATGTATGTTTGTTAAAGGAAAGGATAGGGTGGAGTAATAGGCCTCTGTACCGCTGTTCAGTGACATTAGGTAATATATTCCCATTAAGGTCTGTTAAAGATCATGTCTAAAGGGATGAATTGACCTTTGATTTTTGCAAAACAAAATTTTCGCATAAATCTTTGTGCAAAAACCAAAGATTGTTTCACCCCAGTTTACAAGTAAAATTATTTTTAAAATTGCTTCTGCACACATAAGACTAAGCATTCACAGCCATGTTTATGACATTAATATTAATGGGTGGGAAGGAGGCGGTTGCATCACTTTAGGCTCTAGCCCTAATTATGCTGGACTGGAGTGGGTAATTAATTGTGAATTAAGTTATGTACTTGCCATATTGTTAAAGTAACAGTCTGGCAAAAAGCTGCCCATAAATTAAAAATGAAGCTAATACTGCATGTTACTACTACCTGTGTAAAGAATTCAGTCTTTAAACACAGGATGAACAGTAGGTATCTTGCTCCTGTGAACAAATTATATATATGAAATTGCAGAAACCACTAAATAGGTCATGGTAGAACTAGACCATACATATTGGAAAAGTAAATATGTTTATTAAACACCTTTGTCCCATAAAACAGTCAGCCTCATGGAACAGGTTTATATTGTGTAGCTCAGTCCTACTGCTGTACAGGTTTATATTGTGATAGCTCAGTCCTACTGCTGTACAGGTTTATATTGTGATAGCTCAGTCCTACTGCTGTACAGGTTTATATTGTGATAGCTCAGTCCTACCCCTGTACAGGTTTATATTGTGATAGCTCAGTCCTACCCCTGTACAGGTTTATATTGTGATAGCTCAGTCCTACTGCTGTACAGGTTTATATTGTGATAGCTCAGTCCTACCCCTGTACAGGTTTATATTGTGATAGCTCAGTCCTACTGCTGTACAGGTTTATATTGTGATAGCTCAGTCCTACTGCTGTACAGGTTTATATTGTGATAGCTCAGTCCTACTGCTGTACAGGTTTATATTGTGATAGCTCAGTCCTACCCCTGTACAGGTTTATATTGTGATAGCTCAGTCCTACCCCTGTACAGGTTTATATTGTGATAGCTCAGTCCTACTGCTGTACAGGTTTATATTGTGATAGCTCAGTCCTACCCCTGTACAGGTTTATATTGTGATAGCTCAGTCCTACCCCTGTACAGGTTTATATTGTGATAGCTCAGTCCTACTGCTGTACAGGTTTATATTGTGATAGCTCAGTCTTACCCCTGTACAGGTTTATATTGTGATAGCTCAGTCCTACTGCTGTACAGGTTTATATTGTGATAGCTCAGTCCTACTGCTGTACAGGTTTATATTGTGATAGCTCAGTCCTACCCCTGTACAGGTTTATATTGTGATAGCTCAGTCCTACCCCTGTACAGGTTTATATTGTGATAGCTCAGTCCTACCCCTGTACAGGTTTATATTGTGATAGCTCAGTCCTACTGCTGTACAGGTTTATATTGTGATAGCTCAGTCCTACCCCTGTACAGGTTTATATTGTGATAGCTCAGTCCTACCCCTGTACAGGTTTATATTGTGATAGCTCAGTCCTACTGCTGTACAGGTTTATATTGTGATAGCTCAGTCCTACCCCTGTACAGGTTTATATTGTGATAGCTCAGTCCTACTGCTGTACAGGTTTATATTGTGATAGCTCAGTCCTACCCCTGTACAGGTTTATATTGTGATAGCTCAGTCCTACTGCTGTACAGGTTTATATTGTGATAGCTCAGTCCTACCCCTGTACAGGTTTATATTGTGATAGCTCAGTCCTACCCCTCTGCAGGTTTATATTGTGATAGCTCAGTCCTACTGCTGTACAGGTTTATATTGTGATAGCTCAGTCCTACTGCTGTACAGGTTTATATTGTGATAGCTCAGTCCTACTGCTGTACAGGTTTATATTGTGATAGCTCAGTCCTACTGCTGTACAGGTTTATATTGTGATAGCTCAGTCCTACTGCTGTACAGGTTTATATTGTGATAGCTCAGTCCTACTGCTGTACAGGTTTATATTGTGATAGCTCAGTCCTACTGCTGTACAGGTTTATATTGTGATAGCTCAATCCTACTGCTGTACAGGTTTATATTGTGATAGCTCAGTCCTACTGCTGTACAGGTTTATATTGTGATAGCTCAGTCCTACTGCTGTACAGGTTTATATTGTGATAGCTCAGTCCTACTGCTGTACAGGTTTATATTGTGATAGCTCAGTCCTACTGCTGTACAGGTTTATATTGTGGTACCTCAGTTATACTCCTGGAACAGGTTTACGTGGTAGCTCAGTCTTACTCATGTAACAGTTTATATTGTGGTAGCTCAGTCATACTCCTTGATTGTCATTAAAGGAGTCACAGGAGAGCTGTGAAGTCTGTTAAATTAGCATGCAGATTATGGAGCAGTGTAATAAGAGGGGAATGTCTTTATTTGCCATCTGTAATATAGCTTTGTCCACCATATTTAAACTGTTTCTCATTTTTGGCATCTTCTGCATACAACATAAGACTTGTCCTGAATTCTAGCATCTCACCCCCCTCCCCCAAAAAAAGAAAAAAGAAAAAAAAAAGAAATTCCTCCAAAACTGTAAGCAGAGCCTACAGCTAGGACAGCACAGCTTCCTATAAAATGTGTTATAAAGGCTTGCCCCACACAAGTGCTGCACTGTACCTCTCCTGTCCTGTACGAACATGCTAACTTTGCTTATAATAAGCTTCTTCATTTGTACTTACACTTGTCTGTTCTCTGCTTTTCCACTGTATCCATGCAATTAAAGCTTCTTGTCTGTTTTTAAAGATGGGCAATCAGAGTATTTCTGAGGAATGTCCTTGCTTCCCACTTGATGTCTGTTTCAGTTATAAGGCGGATAATGAAGTGACTTTAGTCATTATTATTTAGGATGGCAGGTCTGCTTTGCTTATGTGATGACTCACTTACTACTGTAGTAGGAATCTGTTGCCAGGTAGGACATTTGCTGTAACAGTAAACTAGGAGTTGTAGTAGAGTTCCCAAAACTAATGTCAGCCGTGAGAAGAATAACTAGACACAGCAATAAGAAAATAATAGTTCACATTTGTCATGTCTGTGAACCAAACTAGTAACTTTTCTGTTAAAGAATCAGAAGTGCTGTCGTTTCAGCAGTGGGTTTCAACAGAAGTAGCAGTAGCTGAGTGTAGCTGGCTGCAAATCCTAAAGCTTGGGTTGTGCCAGTTCCTTGCTTGGCATGCACTGTATAGATAGCAGTACCCATCAGAATGGGCACCAGTGTAGGATGAAAGCAAAGCCGTACATCAGAGACAGACATGCTCATGGTCATTGAAAGGTTCAGTGTTCTACAGCACTGCTTACTACCATGGAGGCCTTCAGCTTTGCGCTGAATAAATATATTACAGAATATAAATAAAATTCAGTTTGCAGTTTAAATGGATGACTGTATAAATGTTTTTTAGTCCTACTGTTGTGACACTAGAGGGCACTGCAAGTTAAAAAAAAAACTACCTTGCTGCTACATTGAATTGTATAGTTTCAGATGGGTAACTTACAAACTTAAGGTTGAAGAGTTTCACAGTTTAACCTCAGCATAGTCGCTTGGCAAGATTCACCAGCCTCAGTGTTCATTTCCTGAATCCATCTTTAAAACTGGCTGGTCTTGGTCAGAGGACTAAAAGACTGCATTTGCTAGTCATTGAGGATTTTCCACCAACAAGGAGTTCAAGGCAGCTGCTTAGGTGCTGTGACTTACAGACATTGTTCTGTCTTGGCGAATAATGTCGTGTTTACGGTTATTAGATATTATAGTGATTTCCTTAAATGTTATTTCAGTAGAATAACCTGGCACAGAAATTCTTCTTCCATTCATTACTAAATTAGCCTAATACTGTTTGAGCTGATTGGCTTTATTCTGTGCATTTGTTGCTGCTTTACTATTATTTTAACTAATTGTGACTGAAAAGAAGCCTGAGTTGTCTACGTCAAATACCTGAACAAATAAAGTCATCTAAAAATAACTGGTTGTGGCGAACTGCAAATGTTTGATTTTGAATTTCTTGATGTATTTTGGGGCATTCGTTATTCATTCCATCTGTTCTCGAAAAGCTTAGTTGGTGCTATCTACACGTGTCCCCATCAAGATCAAGTTCTGGTTTATTATGATGCTTGAAGCCAAGCACCATTACAGTTAAAAAGACAAATAAACAAATAAATAAAAATAAGTATAACAATATGTTGGCAGTACAGAATAGCTTATGATTAATTGGAACAGCTGATTGTTAAAATCAAGTAATATAAAATGTAAAGTGAAATAAATAACTTTTGTGGGACCCCTTAAATCCTGACATCACGAGGAATACCTTCAACCAGTGAGACAGAGGTTCCAGTGTTGTGGAGCTTGGTGACAGAATAAGTACCTGGGATCTCCAACCACACCCCTGGCACCTCCAGCAATCCCAGGAACCAGGAGCATAGAACCTAGCCAGAGTGTGGCAGATCAGGAACTGTCTGACCTTGAGATCCAGGGAATACATCTCATGTAGGTCTAATAAACTAACAGCAACATTTTAAAACTAATGCATGGTCATGAGAGAATGAAATGCCTGACACTGAAACACCTTCAACAAGAAAATAAGATATGTTATTCGAAACTGTGTGAACCTGACTTGAGGGAGAAGACAAAAGTTGTACACCTCAAGAGAAATGTCTTGTGCAAGACAGCTGCATAGTCAAATAGCTATTGAACTGATTTTAATCAAGTCACAGATTTTTAAGAAATTCAAGGTAGAATGAATGGTATGATTAACAGACATTCTTAATGATTCGTAAAATGTTTTTTAGCTTAAAGATGTTAGCCTTCTCATGTTTAAAGATTCTAGGCAAACTATGTAACTTCATTTTATGTCAAAAGAGTGTTCACATGCAAGAAATATTAATGCTTCAGCAATGTTGACATTTCTCTAATCAACTTCAGATGTTATTTGCCTGCGGTGAAATATGGAAGGAATAATGGCTTCACTACAAACATGATGGCTGTCTTATTATACAGGTCTTACCCTGTCTTCATTGGTACTGTGCTCTTTCTATCTCTCTTTTCTGGATGTACCACAGGTGCCCGACAGCTCTGTGCCGTAAGCAGGCATGAGTGCTGAGCATTGTGCTGCAGAGAATGCATGGAAGTGCATCCTGGAGTCTGATAGCAGGTAGAATACCAGCACCTGCACTTAAGTACCAGATCCAGTCATTTCTAAGGCAAGTGGCATCTTGAGTTATAGCTTCTGCCCTAGAACTGGCATTAGAATTGGTTTCTTAAATGTGGTAAACAGATTTGGCAGTCACAGCCTTTCATCTTCCTGATGAAACAGATCTCTAAACAAGTGCCTTACTTGTCTACAAGCCGTCTGCACTGTCTTTGTTTTGTTTAAAACCCTATTCTGATGTATTGCTGGGTAGAAACTACTTTAGCTAATTACAAGTACTGCCCTGGAGTATAGGTTGCGGGCTTTCTTTCCTAGGCAGATATACACAGAGCCTGTCACATTTTCCTGTTTTGTTGGCCAAATTGTGCAGAATTATTTTGTTGTAAAGTTAGTTTTGAAAACTGCAGATGTCTAATTGTGTGCCATGTTCAAACTTTGTTAATAACAATATTATACAGTAAGAGTGAGAAAGGATTCCTCCTTCAGCAAAGAGTATAGTTCATAGGTTCATAGGTTTATACTAGGCTATCTGCCCTGGGGCAATCACAAGCCTAGCCCGATTCTGTATGGCTTACGCCACCCCTTGATTTGAGTATACTGTGCCCTTTTTAAGGTTTAGTTTACTGTGCCTCTGTCCTAATAGTGACACGGGAGTAATCCCTGGGACAAACCTACGATCCCCCATCCACCTATCGAGATTCTTCTTGAAGAGATTCAGTGAGGTGCTCTGCCTCACATGAACTGGAATTCTATTCCAGAGCGAAGGGAGCCTCTGGGTTATGAACCTGTTCCTCCAGCAAGTTCTATTTATTTCTGTGCTGAGGTTCAAGTCCCTCGAGTGTGTGGCTCTAAGGGATCTAGATTTACTGAGGTGGAGCATGTTCATTAATTCTGGATTTGACATAGCTTTGTATGTCAGGCATAGATCGCCTCGAAGTAGGCGGTATGCAACTGAGTATAGCTGGAGTTTTTTTAACCGAGCAGCATATGGCATCTGTTTGAGACCCTTGATCCTCTTGGTGAGATACTTTTGGGGTCTTTCTAATTGCTGCAGGTGTCAGGTAAGGTACATCCCAAAAGGGGCATTGTATTCTATGATGGGCCTGATGAGGGATGAATAAAGGGGCATGATTACCTCTCTTGATCTAGATGTGAAACCCTTCGTGATGAGGTGGGCTATGTAGAAGGTCTTTCAAACCACTTTGGCAATGTGGTTTTCAAAGGAGAGATTGCTATCAACTTGGGTCCCCAGGTCCCTAATAACTTTCTCTGTACTTAATGGGTTTCCACCTATGTGGTAATTTGTGGGCACATTGTTTTTGCCAAAGGGTATGACTATACATTTTTTGGCATTTAGCTTTAAACCATGGCACTGGCACCAGTTATCTGTCTCTGTGAGACCTTTTTGAAGGATGTTTGTGTCAGCTGGTGAGTTGATTATGGCACCCAGTTTGCAGTCGTCTGCGAACTTGGTGAGCCATAGTCCTCCCACGTTTGCCTGTACCTCGGAAAAGTATATATCGAACAAGAGTGGTCCCAGGACAGAACCCTGTGGGATGCCACTTGTGACTGGTTTCAAGTCTGACATGGCTCCAGCAACTCTCACTCTGTGGGTTCTGTCTTTGAGCCAGTTTGTGACCCATCTTGTGACATAGGGGTTTATATTTAAGCTGGATAGCTTATCTATGATGCCCGAGTGGGGTATTGTGTCAAATGCCTTTGCAAGGTCCAGATAGGCTGTGTGGACTGCCTTCCCTTCATCTATGGCTTTGTTGACTGTTTCGAAGAAGTCAACCAGGTTCAAAAGGCAGGATCTGCACGTGACAAAGCTGAACTGGGTAGGATCTAGTGTCTGTAGGTCCCCAATGTCTTTGTTTATGAGCTCCATGATGATCCTCTCCATAGCCTTGCAAACTAAGCTAGTCAGGCTTATGGGGCGATAGTTTCCAGGGTCCGTAGAGGCTCCACCTTTGTGGAGTGGGACCACTGTTGCTGTACGCCATTCTGTGGGCACATATCCTGTAGTGAGGCTGAGATTGTATAGCTGTTTTATTTGAGGGATTAGTTCCTCTTGTAGTTCATGTAGGATGTAACCTGGGACGCCATCTGGTCCCATGGAAGCAGTGTTTTTTGCTTTGAAGAGGGCAGCCTTCACCTGAGCATCAGAGATGTTAAGGAGGCAGCCCTCTGCCGGGATAGATACTTGCTCTTTTGGGGGGGGGGAGAAGTTTGCACTGTACCTGTCTGCCAGGATATTGGCGATGTCTGTGGGTTCAGTGTATTTTTTGTCGTTTAGAATCAACTCAGAACAAGTCTGGGAGTTGCATCCCAGGTTTCTAACATAACTGAAAAAAGCCTTATGATTGTCTTTGGTGTCGAAGCTGGCCTTGGAGGATTTTATGAGGGATCGTAATTTTTTGCTAGTACTGATCAGAGATGCCTTCCCTATTAGGGATTTTGCTCTATCATGTAGTAGCTTCCTCCTTCTGTTGTACAGTTTATTTATGGCAGGGGTCCACCAGACTGGATGCCTGCCTTTGGATGATTGGGTCTTGGTTTTGTTTGGGATAGCATGATCCATGCATTCCTGGAGATGTCCGTAGAATGTGTTTATATAGGATTCTGCAGTTTGGGCCATAGTTTCCACTGGCCCTGGGGCCTTGAAGGATTCCACTTCTGTTTTGAGAAGTGAGAAGTTTGCTTTTGAGAAGTTTTTCACTGTGGTTTTCTGGGCTGGGGGTGGGGTCGGGATGTGGACATCCAGTGAAATTAATTTATGGTCTGATCTTACCAATGAGGGATATACTTCTGGTGTGGAGCATAGAGTCCCCATGTTGGCAATGATCAGGTCTAGTATGTTGTCCCCTCTTGTGGGAGTGGTGACTAGTTGTTCCATAGCATTTGAGTTTATAATTTCCAGGAACCTTTGGGCTAAGGTGCTGGGGCTTGAGTAGTGCTCCCAGTCAATGTTTGGGTAGTTGAAGTCGCCCAATATAATGGTGTTCGGAGAGATCTTCATGTTCTCCAATGTTTTCAGGAAAGCCGAGTGGGATTCCTGACTTTGAGAGGGTGGTCTGTAGGATGCTATAAACTGAAAAGCAGTCTTGCCCACTGTTAGTTGCACATGGATGGTCTCCGATACTTCATGCAATGCCACTAACCTGGAGGTGTGGATATCCTTGATAAATATGGAAACTCCCCTCCTTTTGTGGTTCGGTCCGGGTTTTGTGGCCGAAAAGCATGATATGAGGTATAGCCTGATAGTGCTGGGGTGCTCTCTGGAGCCTTGAACCAGGTTTCTGTCACTGCACAGATATCGATGTTCTCCATACTGAGGAGAGCTTCGAGTGCGTGCATCTTGAGGTTAAGACTTCTGGCGTTTAGCAGCATTACCCTTAGTTTCTTGTTCCTTGTGCTGTCTATGGGGGTGGGTTTGACTTTTGAGCCTTGCCTAAAAACGGCACTATGGGGGGTGGCAAGAGCCTTTGCCAATATCCGAAAGCCCAGTGGTGACAGGTGCAAGCCGTCCCTAGCGAAGCAACGTGGCTTGCCGAGCATGTCATCCCAGGCTGACAGACACTCGATCCCCTTTGAATGACACCAAAATAGTCCTCCAGGTAGTGCAGAATAAAGTTTGTACCCCCACCTTACTAGCCTCTAGCAATGAACAGGAGTGTATCAGCCTGAGTAGGGTGACTCCCACCAGAGAACAGGCTGGGCATGGCTATTAATCTCTTGAAACTGCTTTATTAACCTTGCTAAATACTGTTAACCATTAGAAAAATCACGGCATTTCCACTGCTTCCATCCTTTTCAGGCCTATCCAGAGCCATTCACACTGTATCCCACATCTGCCTGCTTCACAAACTAGCTAAAATGGACTTTAGCTGTAACACCTTAAAATGGTTTGAAACCCACCTCACGCACTGATCTGAAACTGTGAGATGAGCACAGACACACACTAACTTTGACCCCACTAACACAGAATTTCCACTGGAATCCATACTTGGCCCTAGTCTGTTCTGCATTTTTGTAAATAATATGCACTCAAAGATCTCTAATACCATTTTAGTGCAGTATGTAGATGATTCTAGCTTCCTTTGTTCTGCTAGCTGTCATGACCAACTACAGCACATTCCTCAACAAACCTTCCAAGAGTTACAACAATAGCTAACTAAATTACAGCTTGTATTAAATCCTAAGAAAACAAAGTTGATCCTTTTTAGGTCAGGCTGTGTCTCAAGCACCTCTCAAAGTAATGCACCAGTCGAACACGTTACTCATGCTAAACTTGTAGGTATCTTTATGAACTGCAGATTACCTTTCAGACTGTGTCACCTCCAAAAATATTAAAAAATTGGGCAAGCCGCATTAATCCAAATCTTGTCTAACTGAGGTGGCATGGTTAAACATAGCTCAAACTCAGGTCTTGTTTGTCCTTTTTTACTCATAAATTCTTTACCTAACTTCCCCAAAATCAATTTGCAAAATCTAGAACAAAGATAACAACATTGCCAAAAACGCAACACATATCTCCAGTGGAACATGACTGTATAGCTCTACATAAAATTAACTGGCTAGAATTGAAACACACACAGTAACTCTCAGTTAAAAATAATTCACAACATATTATTCAAACCTAATAAATGCCGAACAGTAATCCACCTTTACTAACAAATATATTCCACATAGATATCTAAGATCTCAAATGCAAAATCTTATAAATGTTATAAAATCAAATAATCATTGTGGGGATTTTCTTTATTCATTTTTGGTAGTCAAGCCATGGAACTCTATTTCATCTGATGTAAGAAACTAATCCATCCAGAATAAACTTGATACACAAATTAAAAATGTAACTAGTCTCTTGCTGCACCGCTCCTATACATGATATTCTAGTTTTAATTTGCTGTGCTATTTTCCATGGAAAACATAATTTTTCTCTTAAATTTTATTAATTCTGTAGATACCACATCCATACATTTCCCAATGCATTTTTGCTCTCCTCCATCTGTGCACTTTGTATACTTCTGTTTTTATTCTTTAACATTCTAAGTGATACTGTATACCCACGATACTGTGATTGTATATATGTTTTTTCCTTTCCTGTACTATAGATTTCCATATATGCTCATTACTGCTTGCCATATTATTTACAAATGTTTATTGCGGTTATAATAATTTAACTTTTTGTATGTATTTTACATCCTTGGATGATGTTTATATGATATTTTAGCGGTGCAGCATATATTCATCGGTGGTGTTCTCTCTTGGCCTTCATTGTCAATTTCTTTTGCTCAGTCAGACTATCCTGGTAAACAAATGACAATAAATCAATAAAATTGAAACTGGTGTACCTCATTTACTAGCTTGCCCTAGGCAATGCCTTTATCACTGATTACACTTACTACAACTTGCGATCTGTTGTTTGTGGGACTCTCTGAATGTACTGCCATAATAACCATCTAAAAAATGGGGACAAGGCTTTCTTTATACTTCCGGTATAGCACGTGGGACTGCCTCCCCCCTGACATTTGAAGGCTTTCCAGTTTGCATGACTTCAGGACCAAGATGCTGTAATTTTCCTAGAAATAAGACAAGTGTCAGTTAAGCTGAGAGTCTTCAGTTTTTCTCCTACTTTGTTCCTTGCTTCCATCTTATGGAACCATGACTGGGTTAAGCTTGCTTACTCTGCTGTTGGCTTGAGGAATAAAATGGGTTTTCCTCTGTACTTCCTGCAACTTTATTAGTGGTAAGGATTCTTTCAAGGGGTCTTGTTTGGACAGTGTAATCCTACCCTCCCTTTTCACTGCTTTTCCTTTTTTGCTCCCTGCTCTTCATGTTTATTTACACTCCTCATGGCAGAGACTTTCGGTTTCTGGGCAAATCTGTCTGTAGTGCCATTCATTTCTCCTTCCCTTTTTACCACACTTTTGTATCCTTGCTGTACTGTTTATTTTGTGCCAGTTTTACTTCTCTGCTAATTGTATCTTACGGTTTACTGACATAATGTTGCATTTTATGTCTAATAGTCATTTGGTTGAAAAATAACATCTCAACCCAAAACATTGAATTATCAAAATGTCTACAGTCATGTCATTGAAAAAGCAATGAGATAAACACTACTATTTTGCAGCGGGCTACACCCCCCCTCCCCCTACTTAAATATATCAACTCCGAGATCGCACTACAGTGCAGAAATGGGCAAATTTGATACTTTCAACATTGTGTGTTTAGACTAATTTTATTTCAACATTTTGATCATCCAATATAGTGTGTTCAACCAATTCAGTTTCAACCATTTAGCATTCAACATTATGTCGGTAAACCATATCTTACATTTAGGCATCTTGCTAAAATTTGTTACCCATTTATTGATACTGTAGTATTTGTCATGAATGTTTATCTTTCTGTATTCATGTTACAATATGGTTTCAATAACATGTTTATCTTCTGTATTCATGGTACTGAGACCATACTGTATTTTTTTTGGCTTAGACACCCTGTTGTAATAGAGGCACTGACACATAAGCAGACCGTTTATTTGTTTGATTACTTATTTGTATTTATTTATGATACTTTTAGTGCCCATGCCATCCTGTCCAATGGGCCAAGCTCAGTTTTAGCAGGGAAGCCTGGGGGGAAAATTACATTTTTACATATTTCAGATTTCAATGACACACACAAAAAAATTAAATAATCTTAACAGTTACAAAATACAACAGGAGAGATATAACCAGTGGCTATTAAAACACAAAAGTTAATAGCAAATTAAAGTAATGCAGTGTAATAATACAACTCGGGTTATTAAACTAATAATGATTCAGTGTTTATAACAAAAGTGATTTTAGAGATGGAGTATGAGGGAAATGAGGAAGAACAATATCAAGACATTATCTTGAATAGACGGAAGGTATTTAAAGCCAGGGGATGCAGATTAAATTGGTAAACAGGAAGGAGAATTTTGTCAGAACAATAGTATCCTTCGAGAAGTCAACCAGCCTTGGTAACTGTCATGTTGGCAACACATTTCATAAGAGTGTAACCATTGACTGTCATGTGTCTACAGTAGTGAGGAAATCATTCAATGTTCTGCATCTTATAAACAAAGACGTGACATCTAGGGGGTTCCTATTAGAATGATGAAAATGCATTTTGTCGAATGCGTTTTCGTCGATACATGTAGGGTGAACTGGCAAAACAGCGAAGCGGCTGTTCAGCAATTCTTTCCCTGGGAAAGAAGTCGCTTGACCGCTTCGTTGCTTTGCCTGTTCTGAAGTGATGTAGTGTGGTCCCTTGTCCAGTATAGCTCCCAAGCGTGATTGTGCAACAGTTACTGAACTTAGGGTTAGGGTGTGGGTTAAGGTAAGTGCATATGTATGAAAGTGTTTACTGTTTTTTATTTTGCGTTAGGTGTATGGTTGAGTTATGTGTGTATGGGTTTTCAGCTATTTACTTTTGTTTGGGGGGGTAGAATTAGGGTTAAGGTAAGTGTGTATGTGTTTGGAACTGTTTATGTAAATGTGCGAGAGTTACTGACCATAGGGTTAGGGTGCAGGTTAAGGTAAGTGCATATGTTTTAAAATGTTTACTGTTTTTTTTTTTTTCATTAGATGTATGGTTGGGTTACATGCATATGTGTATTTAGTTGTTTACTGGTTTTTGGGGGGTTATAATTAGGGTTAGGGTATGCATGTATGTGTGTGGAAGTGTTTAATGTTTTTTTTTGGGGGGGGGGGTTGGAACAGTGATTTCTTTCCCTAGGAAAGAAATCGCTGTTCTGTGGTTTTGACATTTTCAGTTTTCGCTTAATATGTGTCATTGAAACACTGTTCGCTGTTTTCAGCGTTCGGTGTTTTAATATGAACCCACATCTAGGTCCAAGGAGGTTATTGTTCCACTTTATTCTGCATTCATCAGACCTGTCATTGAGTACAATGCCTCCTTTGGTATGTACCTAACCAGGCACACCCAACAACTGGAACTTCCATAGAGGTTCCTCACTAAAAGAAATATTAAATAAATAGCATGTCCTATGCAGACTGTCTTAAAAGCCCTATCCCTTTATTCTGTCTCCCACAGGCTGTTGAGGTGAGATCTATGCGTGGCATTCAAGGCATTGTTAGACCCCACTCTAATGGTCCTCCTGCATGTCTGCATAACAAACAACACCAGAATTACTCATTCTAAAGACTTAAACTTTGCCTGTGATATAAATAGGACCTGCTGGAGGTACAGTTACTACCCCTTCTCTGGATGAGGCTCCCTGATGATGTGAAACAGAGTTTCTCCCTAACCCAATTCAAGTGCAACTTGGGCAATTGGATGGGTAACCAGAAATTCATCCCTGGTTTGGCACCTATGTCTCTCATGGACAAAGGTAACCTGTAAATGGTTCATCTCCCAGGTCCCTTATTGTTAAAGTTTCATCTCCCAAGCCTCTGCTGACACTTACAAAGGTTACCACAACTTGTCAGAGATTTTGGGTGCTTGGCTATACTTAAAAAGGCTCCAGTGGTCATTAGCCTAGTACACAACTATGGATAATGGGTAAATTAATAAAGCATAAAACATGTTCATTTCCATATATTCCTAAACCGTAATGTGACTGTTATTTTAGTATGAAGGTCTTATTAATGCTTTTAATTGCTTCTTGAAGGGAAATTCACAATGCTAGAATGTAGTGATAAAGAGTATGTTTCCATTTTCTACTTCATGTGGTGGAAAGTGCCTTGAAAAAGTAGGTACATCCAGCAAAAAATCTGGACACGTAATTAGCATAAAAATTGAATACTGAATAACACACAACTTTTCCTGCTTCCAGTAGGAATGTGAGATATTACTGAGAAACACATTTAAGAAACAGAGTCATAAAATGTTGGAATAATATAAACAAAGAGACTGTGTAAAATCCGTAAACTTTAATGATCTGTATTGCAAACTTCTCCCATACAATTTCATTTATTTTTGCTTCTGAAAAAGGAAGATGCGAGATGTATGCCCCCTCTCTTTAGATAATTTGTGGCGCAGTATGTTGTCATGCATTCTGGTTTTCTGTGTATTAGACAGCTTCAAAATTCACATGTAATGAGGGGGGATTTACAACATTTTGTTAAGTGGTAAATCAAGTATGAAAATAAGAAAGTACCTCCAAAAATAGGTACATCATGTGCAGGGGTAAATCAAACCTGAAAATATGGACTTACCGCTAAAAGTAGTTATATTGCATGCAGGAGTACATCAGGCCTGAAAATAAGTATGCTCCTCCAAAATAGGGACGGTTGACAGTTCTGTGAACATAAGTGTTAAACATTAGTGGTCCCAATACTGTTTTCTGTCCATATTAGTGGACTATCTGTGATGCAGGTGCCAGTTTGTTTTAGAGAAGGGAAGAGGCTAAGTATGTCAAAAGCCTTGGACGAATCCTGGTAATGAGCAGGAACAATATGGTCAGTAGATTTCCTTACATATAAATTGTCTTGGTTGTGTAGAGTAAATTTATGTCTGGTAGCCTTTCCCTTTCCTCAAACCATATTAGCAGTTTGCAAGCATGTGGTGGGCGTCACTGTAAAACTGGAAGTTTTTATGTATGGATTTATGAGTAGTTGGCAGAGGAGTGAGATGGGCTAGCAGTTGTCCCCTTTGTGCAGTGAACTAATGAGAGTTACTTTTCTTTTGTTACTGCTGTGCCATGTTTGAGACATGTAGTGTTTATTTTCTTTTGATAAGCTTTAAAGCAAGAAAGGTGAGTAATGCTTCTGGTCTAGCAATCTTTACACTTTTGTGCAACAAGTATAGGACATTTGGGCTGACCTTGTTTTGTAAGTGTTATCTGAGTTTTGCAACTGGTACACACTGCCAGGGAATCAATTGTCATTTCTGCTGATGTGCTAAAGTACCCACGTATCACATTAGTTTGTTTAACATACATTATTTACTTTATTCCATGCTATTAAGTCATTTACATTGGCACTGCATCCATACTTCCCTTTTTTTTGTAAACACTACTGCAGCATGACATTAGAGCATTTTTTGTCACATTGTTTGCATACAGGCCTATGGAGTGATAATTATTACAGGGACTGATATGATTACAGCTTAAACATTGACGGGTTATCATTCAGACAAACTGGGAATCTTGGGGGACAAGGAATTTAATGGGATATTAGTGGATAACAAAGCACTGCAGTGGGATTATTTGTAAGTGGTATATATATTTAAGAAGTGTTAATTATGAGAGAGGGGGCAGGCACCAAAGGCGTTACTACACTAGAGACCAGCTTATTAAGACTTAACTGTCTTCTAGCTGTGAAAGGGGTGGGTGCAGATTGCTACTAAATCCAGTTGCTGTTTGCTAATTACCTCTTGTGCACTTGAAATCCCTTTCTAAAGAATATAACAACCTGTCTTAATGGAAGACTGCATTGACCCTGAAATCTGGTGGTGGTAGCTTCAAACATTTTGGTATATTCTGTAATTTTATTAATATTTAATAATATTTTACATGTGAGCCTATATAATCTCTTTAAATGTTATGCATTGCATCAGTGTGGACAGATAAGAGATGAGAGCTGATGGAAGGAAAAATTGTTTTATTACAAGTAGAATCGAACTGTGTGGTGACTGCTAATTATATTTAACATACCCCTTTCTTTGCTTTCCTTTCTGTCCCTGAATGGGCCTGTGACCAGTATTCACCAAAGTGGTATTGGTCACATTAGTGTGGTCAGCAGTAATAGAAAAAACAGTGTTCAGACATGCCAGGAAAAATCAATGAGCAGAGTGCCATTTGTCTTCTGAATACGGCACAACAGTGTATGCATGTATATCTGTGTGTGTGTGTGTGTGTGTGTGTGTGTGTGTGTGTGTACATATGTGTATCTGTATATATGTATATACATATATTTATATACATGTACCTACACACACACACACACACATATATATATATATATATATATATATATATATAGATATATATATATATACACACACACACACACACATATTTATATGCATGTATATCTGTGTGTGTGTGTGGGGGTGTAAACAGGGCTGTAGTGGAAGATTAAGCTATGTTGTTAAAAAATTAAACACACACACACCAGTGTAATGAGCAGCTGAGCTTTTTTGTTTTGCATCTGGCAATGCTAGCAATGTGTATGCAATTATTTTTGCACACCTAATCAGTGCTTCAGTCAAAAAAGTCACTATTTGTAGCCATCTACATATCTAGATAAAACTACAAAGGACTTGCAAGGCTTTTCTGTTTTAGTAAGTTTTTTTCCAGTTAGTGTTTTATTCATGTCTATTTTGTAATTATTTATATATTTTAGAAAGTGCCTATGTGTTGGAACTGTAGTAAAACTAGCAAAAGAAAATAGCTAAATAAAACAAAAGCATGTTGCTTTCCCACAGTCCTATTATCCAAGCTCTGTGCTTCTGGCCATATACATCAGATCGCAACAACAGTGAGTACCTTTGTTAGTACTGTAGTTTGTGAGGTTTCGTTGTTTAGTATTTGTTGTCAATTGAGGGTTAGTTTGGTTATGAGGGAATGAGAGTGAGGTGTGGGAGTTTTGTGTTTTTTTTTTTTTTTGGAATTTAGGTGTAGTTTGAATGTATTGCTTTCTGCAGCTAGAAGTTGGAGACAGCAAGTGGAAGTAGTTTTCTGGTTACTGTAATTTTTTCCTTTTCTCACTGTTTTTCAGTGGTAAAGTTAATATGGGAGTGTGAATATCTCCCTGACACCCCCACCACACAAACACATAAACATATATGGGTGATGCAGGACAGCTTGCTTCCTTGCAAAAAAAGAAATGCTTGATTTTTAGATTTATTTCATATTTTTAATCTCCCCTGCCTTCAGTCCTCCTCAGCCAGACCCATATTGGCCAATTTGTTATTCCCCCATGGCAAGAGCCAGCTCATTCATTCCTTAGCCTGGGCAGAAGCCCTGTGGGCTGGTCATGTGATACAGTAATCATCTGATTTCTTCTCCCATGGTGACTAGTAGCTTCTGTTAGAACTAGTGCTGAAGGGAGGCTCTCTGTGTGTGCCTCAGCAAACCCCAGTAGCAGCTCCACATAACTTTATCTGTGTCATGAGCCTTTCAACCCAGTGCCTGCAACCACCAATCCCTCAACACTCCTGTTGGGGGTTGGTGGTACAGTGAGTCATGCCACCTCTCTTTTCTTAGGATGGACAAAGCTGTTCAATGCCATCCTCCCCTGCCCTTCCATAGCCAAAGTCGTTAACTGAACCCAGCTCACCTGGATGATAGTTAAGGCTTTATCAGTCTATGTATTATTGTATTGGTTTGGATGTTTTTTTTTTTTTCTGTAACAGACTTGATGTTTCTGCAGCCATCACTATGTCAACAATCCAGATAAAACATATAATGAATGCCTTATTTATTTTTCTAAGTTATTTTTACCAGGGTAGCACACAGATGATAATGGACAATTTGCAGACACAGCCAAGGAACTCATTAAAAATAAAACAGAACTAATTCACAGAGTAATTGTAGTAGCAAACTTCCATTCAGTATTGCAGAAGTGCTGAAAACTGTTAAATGTATTCATAGTTACTGTAAGTTAAAGTTAAGTTGTGAACCAGTGTGTTGAACAAGTGTCTGACTTTTGTAGGCTGCAATGGAAGATTACGCCATATTAAAAATCCATTTATGTCCAGGTTTCCCTATGATGTTCAGATCTCTACAGCACGAAACAGAAGGTGATGTACTGCAGTTTTTAACATTTATGGTGAGCCTGTGAGTGATGTATTATTAGATGTTGGTCTAGTCCAGGCCCTGCTGGAGTGCTTGAATGTTTGATGGAGATTTGGCAGTTGTATCCAGTTTGTATTTATCAGCAAACTTAGTTTGCCACAGTACTTTGACATCTGTTTTACTTCTGAGAAATAAAGGCAGAACAAGAGGGGGCCCAGGAAAGAGTACTGTGGAACCCCACTGGTAACACTTCTGTGGCTAGAGGAGGTATGTTCTGTCTTAATAGTGTGGCTTCTGCTGGAGAGCCAGTTAGCTATGCAGCTGATTGCATTTGGGTTTAAAGTAAGTTGAGAGTTTATCTATGACCAAAGGCTTTGGTGAAGGCAAGACAACAGCTAGTATGGATTTTCAAACTGACTTTGTTTAAATGCCATAATCCATTTTTTACAAATGTAAATTGGTGTAGGTCCCTGGTATGCTGGTCATCTGTGTCATAGTTTATTGGCTTGACAGTTATGTCATTTATAATTTTATAGACTGTACTTGTGAGGCTAATAGGTATGTAGTTTCAGGGTCTGTCTTGGGGCCACCTTTAATAATGTTACAATGGTCATTCTCCATGCTTCAGGAGCATAACTCATGGAGAGGCTAGAGGTTTAAGAAAGTTTTGTCTAAGTAGTACTTGATACTAATAGATGGTAGGGGTGTGATTAGGTCATATGGAGCTAGTATTTTGATTTTGATAGTGTAGATATAACGTGGTCGAAGGTGATTTTGAGGGAAAGGATGGATGGTAGTGGGGGAACATCTGGTTTGTTTGGGGGCATGAGATTTGCAATGAATTTGTCTGTGGGTAACTTTAGGTTCAGAGTGAGGACTCCATTGTACATAAGGTCTCTTTGGTAATGGGCATAATTTCTAATGTTTCTAATGTAACTGAAGAAGACTTTGTGGTTATCTTTGGAGTTGGTAGCAATGCTAAGTTCATACGGGTCTTGCAGTCCTTGATGGTCTATGTCTAGGTTTTAATAGTGTTAAGTCCCCTTTATATTGGGAGAGTGAAAATTTGCTCCATATAGGTTGATGTTTAACCTTCTTTATATATATGAATTCAGCCATCTACACTAATTTTTGAATTTGCAATTATTCCTATGGTAGGTGGGAATGGATTCTTTGATGCATCTATCCATAAGGACATACATTTCAGATGAGTATGCTGTAGCATCAGAAACCGGGTGATTTGGAATACTGCACCGTTTATAGTCATCAAGAAGGTCTACAGATAGGCGGGGGTTTGTTTTGAAAATACAGAAATGATTTTTTAAATTTCAAGATAGGAGGGAGTTTGTTTTGAAAATATAGAAATTATTTTTGGGATTTCAAAGTGTGCTTTACGGGAGAAGATTACTGTTTGGTATTCAGATTTTACTAAGGAAATAGTGACACTGAGTAATACAAGAAGGGCCAAGTTGCAAAGGCAAGGTCAAAAGATTATTTCTTTAGTGGGGAGGGGGACAACTTGATCAAGGGAATTAATGACGAACAAAACTGAGGATTATTTTAGCATATTTGTTGATTGCTAATAGTGGGGTAGTTAAAATCATCCTTAATGTGTATTTAGTTTGAGGGAAAGGTTTTCATTCTGCATTTTAGTTGTTTCTGTTTGTGGTGATATTTGTTGATTGACTGGTAAGTATTCTATAAAAAGAAGAGAGAAACCAAGTCCAGCCTTAGAAACCAGGACCCTTCTGAGCAGAGAATAGCTCAGCAGCTTGTAAGTGTCTCTTGCATGCCCTGTATCAGCTGACCTACAGATATGTTACAAACGTTATTGGGAATTGTAGATGCATGGAGGAGAAGTAGCTGGCTGTGTCTGCTTTTCACAGTTATTGCTGAATTGCATTAGAATGTTTCCTACTGAGTGTTTTGGAATAAGTAAAGAAGTAAGTCTTCATTGTGGCGCTTGTATATACTTCTTGGTGAATTATGGAATTCACAGCTAAATCTTCCGTGTTCAATATTCAGATCCTTAAAGTTCTAAGTCTCTTTTTAGTGTGCTTTGGAGGAGAGGAGGACATCCTGTAAAAGGTAATGAGAGAAATAGTACATCAAATGCATTTGCCAGCAGAAAAAGAAGAAGAAATGCGAGAACATTTCCAATAAAGACTGCTTATGCCAGAAGTAGGAACTTAACACCAGTTATGGCCAATTTGTACTACCTAAGAATGGACTAAAACATGCACTGTCACATTTAAACAGATTCCATGCGTGTGCTGGTCCAGCTTCGTTAAAGGAAAATAAAATAAGCTACTGCCCATGTCTGAGGCTAAGGAAGCACTAATTCAGGTTATGCCATTCTACATTAAATGGAGAGAAGACAACAAAGGAAATGACCACAATGACGTCATATAGGAATATGGAATACTTTGGGAGGAAAACAATTGGAGTGAGAGACGCAATCATATCAGTTAAAGCCTTGATTAAAAGGCAAAATCACATTTGTGAAAGCCTTGATTGCCAGACAAAATAACACTGGTGTTTCAGCACTTAAAGGTTTCAGTGCACGGAGGGAGAAACTCTGCAGTGTATACTTGGTGACAATTGGCAGTGTATTATGTCTTTGTGATACAGATGGAATCTTAATGTGCACAAAAGAGGAACATACAGATTCCAGTCAGACCCTATCCTGAGCCAAGAATATAATGCCAGATCCCAGAAATGAGTGGAAGCAGCATTGCAGAATGACATTACCCAAACTGGGAAATAATTGGGGCATTATACTAACCACTTGCAAAGTGACACAGGGACAGCAGTACTTCATATAAAAACAAGGTACAGTCAGAATTTGTAGTTGTTCTTTAAACAAGGCTGGCTGCATTTAGGAAGGTAAGTTACTCACATCCTACAGATACAATTACCAGTCACAGGCATTGGTACAGAGCTACGTAGGTAGATACAGTGCAGAGCACCTTGATCAGTGCATGATTAATCCCATACTTGGGCCTAGCTTGGATAAAAGTTACAGATGTGTGACCTTTGACTTGTTGGAATGCGTGTACACTTTGAAACATGCTTAACAGTTTAGAGTCTGTATAACAAGACTTTTTGTAGTAGGTCCTGCAATTGTTTCCTGAATGCACTCAGCCTGTGTGCCACAGCCCTACTGGATGACTGGATGGTACTACTCACCGCAGTTGATGCTCAAAGCACCAGCTATCATCAGTGCTGCTGCCCACATAAACCTAGGGAGAACATGCAGTCTCCACACAGGTATTTGCCAGAGGTCAGGATAAAACCTTGTGCATGGGAAGTGAGGACCTTAACCATTTTACGACTGTGCAATACCTAATCAACCTCCTAAAAAGAAATTCATTCATTCTAGAATGGAAACGTAATTACACATGAAAAAGGCAAATTAAACCCTAACCATTAGAAGCAGTCAGAAAAGGCATTGCCAGAACAAAATAAAAATACTAACTGTCCAAACTTAGATTCTGCTGGCCAAAATCTAATTAAACTATAAAACTATTAAATAGTAGCATAAGCCCTCAATGAAGCAAGATGCATCAGAAATTTACTGACAGTTAAAAAGTACCAGCAGACTGCTAACTTCTAGATACTGTGTTCGTACAATTGTGTAATAATCAGCAAAACTGGATCTAAAACAATGGTGAACGAAGCCCCGGTAACAGTTGATCAGCAAGAAATAAATAAAAAAACACCGGATTTAGAATCGCTGATAATTCCTTTTAATGACCAGAAATCTTTCGAGTATAAACCGTTTCTCACTCTGAGGAAGGGTTTATACCCAAAAGCTTTGTGGTCATTATAAGGAATTATCAGCATTTCTAAGTACGGTGTTTTTTATTTATTTCATACAATCTTGTACAAGCTACATAAAATCAGTATAGTTGAGATCCAAGAGAAAGTCAAAAACACAGGTACCAGATGAACAGCTCAGTCTTCACCTCACAGCCAGTAGTATGTATAAAAAGTCGAACTGCCACAGTAGAAGGAAAATTCTTTATTACAAGGACAAAGTGAGCGCTTTCACAACCTCCCAGGTCGCTTCATCAGACTTAATAAAACATCCCATGCCTTCATTGATGTATAAACTTTCAAAGTGACCAATCAGTTAAGACAAACAATTAAATATTTATATCAGATTCAATTAATTTAAAAATAGTAGGAAAAAACACACATAAAACTGTTAAAACAGTTCAAATGTGAATGCCTATAGAACCATGTAGAAGAGAATTAATGTTGTAAGGCTCTTGCCTTTAAAAATGGTATCTCAGTAAATATAGTTAAATGTGTTATAGACAGGATTGCTGTTTTGTTGTTTGACTTGCTGACTACAAATTTGATAACAGATAATTTATTTAACTATTTTAATATAGAATCTCCTACCATTCCAGTTACATATGGCCTTCCCAAGGTACATAAAGATATCATATGTCCACCTATGAGACCCATAGTGTCTAGTAGAGGTTGGGCAACAGAAGCCATGTCAATATTTGTAGAGAATAATCTTCATCCAGTGCTTGAAAAGTGTGAAGCAGTACTGAAAGACACAAAATCTTTTCTCCAGACGTTGTATAGAAAGACAAGTTCGATAAATAAAGAGTATCTGCTTGTAACCTTAGATATTACATCATTTTTTACAGTGATTCCAAATCAGTGGGGAATAGAGAATATTAGGAGCGTGCTATGTTCTAAATGTGTTTTCTCTAATGATAAAGTGAATCTGTTATGCAGTCTGCTTGAAATAATTTTTGAACAATAATGTTTTTGTCTTTAAAGATGATTTTTACCTACAAAAGGTTAAGAAAAACGAAAATATCCAAACCCAGAAAAAGCTGAATGGAGTAAATAACCAAGAGCACTGCATCAAAAATAAAGATCCAACACATCACCTCACATCTTTATAGGAAACCCACATACTCCAACTCTCTTTTGCACTTGAGAGTTGGCAGCCCTTGCACCAGAAGAAATCCCTTGTGAAGTGACAGTGTGTTAGATTGGCCAGAATGGTATGTGAAGATATTGATTTTCTTAAAGTGTGTGACCTCCTACTGGGTATGTTACAGAAAAGGGGTTACCCCCCTCAATTTGTTAAGGACATAATAGGTGAGATCCAACAAAAAAGAACGAATGGGGTTTATAGAACATTATTGGATAACCCTCTGGGTGTAACCAGGCCCCTAGCAACTGAGAGAATGAACAACTATAACAGGGCATTAGTGTTACCTTTCACTACTGATTTTTTTGACATCAAAAGCATCATTTGTGATTGTTGGAATGTTTCGTATTTATGAGAATATCATTAATAAACTAGGTGAAAAAACCCTGGTGGTGTACAAAAAGTGTACATTTTTCAAAGGTTTAGTTGAAAGGGAAAAAAGGTGGCATCTGGTCTAGGTGGTACTTTCAAATGTGGAAGATGCACCCACTGTTCTTTTGTGATTGATGCCGAATTTATTAAACTTAGGAATTTTGGTAAAATCACTGCACATAAAAAGTACTATTGTTATACCAAGGGAGTTGTATATGTTGCATCCTGTACAGGTTGCGACTGTTACTATGTGGGTAAGACTGTCCGAGCTTTAAGACAACGGATCTTTCAACACAGTTATGATATTAACAAACATAGGGAGACCAATGCCTTATTTAAGCATATTAAATTATATCCCACACACTGTTTCAAGTTTTTTGGATTAGAGCAGGTTGACTTGGGTACAAGGGGTGGACCTGTCGATGATTTTCTTGAATTTTTAGAGCTCAAGTGGCAAATCAGGTTAAATGCATGTGTGCCACCTGGGCTCAATGATAAAATTTATATTAGTTCTATGTTAAAACTAAAAGCTATTTTTTTATGTAATGTTTTTAACATATGCTCTGTTTTTTGGGGGATCAATGGATCAATAATTCAGTTGTATTATTTTAGTGGGGTGGTACTTTTTTAGCATGGAATGATATCTTTTTCTAACAGGAAATGACCTACTTTTTTAGCAGGAAATGACATATTTAGCAGGAAATGACATCTTTCTTGTTTGACTAATTGTTGAGTAGGGCAGGCTATTTAAATCTGCATTATGTGTGTCATGTAGTTCTGAAGAAGTCAATTTTATGTACTTTTGATGAAGGCGCTAAACTCTTATTGTGGTGGAATAAAACTGTTGGATCTTTATTTTTGGTGCAGTGCTCTTGGTTACTACCTACAAAAGGTTGGCGTAGCTATGGGCACAGCTTATGCAAACAGCTACGCCAGCATAACTCTAGCGCAATGGGAAGAAACATTTCTACTACAGGGAAATTAATTTAGCAAATATGTTCTGTGGTGTGCCCATTTTGTGGATGACATGTTTTTTCTATGGGAAAACTCAACAGACATGCTGGGTAGATTCTTAGAGTACCTACACACAACAACATCGTTTTTAAAATTTACCTGTAAGTACTCAAATGAACAGATAGAATTCCTTGATGCTCTAGTGAAAAAATCAGAAATGGGGCAGATGGCTACTAGCCTGTATAGAAAACCAAGTAGAAAGAATTCCATATTACATAAAAACAGCATGCATCCAAGACATGTTAGCAAAAACGTTATGAAAGGGCAGTTCCTGAGAGCCTCAAGATTACATAGTAAAAGTGATGAGTTGGAGAGGTCCATGGAAGTGTTTAGAGGAGAACTACTTGATAGAGGATATAACCAGACAGAAATAGACACCACCATAGAAGGAGTATATCAAGAACATCAAGGGAAGGGTAGACCTTACTTCTCAGAACAAACTACAAGAGATAATCCTGAAACTGACTCCAGGGATGAGAAACTCAGGTTCCCCATTACATATGCAAGTGATGTCAGTCAATTTTGTGATATATTTAGGAAGAACTGGAACATATTGTTAGCCACTAAAGAACTTGAAGGCGTCATAGACTCTGGACCTCACTTCTCATTTACAAACAAAAAAATTAATTAAAAGGCAGTTATGTTATAAAACCCAAACACATAAGTCCCTGAACACATCAGATAGGATAGGGACATATATGTGCAGGAACTGCAGAGCTTGTAAGTACATTTTCTCATGTAGCACTTTTGTACATCGACAGCAAAAGTTTAGAACTGAATTTAATTTCTGTTCAGACTGCAGAACTGGAAACATAGTCTATCTTAGTTTTTGCCAATATTGTAAAGTTTTTTATGTGGGCAAGACTAATAGAATGCTCAAAGAATGCATTTTAGAACATATGAGGGACATAGTAAACAAAAAGGAGAGTAGTGCCCTAGCTAAACATGTAGGAGCTGAAGGGATGCACCATGTTTTTACATTTTTAGTTTTAGAAGTTCTGGAAGAAAATATCAGAGGGGGTGACATTAGAAACAGAAAAGAAGAAGCTGAGCAAAAATGTATTCTGCAACTAAATGCAGACATTAATGAAACTGTTTCTTTGAAACCATTTCTAAAGGCAAGAGCCTTAAAGCACTAATTCCCTTCTACATGGTTCTATAGGCATACACATTTGAACATGCATACTGTTTTTAACAGTTTTATGTCTATTTATGTTTTTTTCTACTATTTTTAAATTAATTGAATCTGATATAAATATTTAATTGTTTGTCTTAACTGATTGGTCACTTTGAAAGTATATATATATATATATATATATATATATATATATATATATATATATATATATATCGATGAAGGCATGGTATGTTTTATTAAGTCTGATGAAGCGACCTGGGAGGTCGTGAAAGCACTCACTTTGTCCTTGCAATAAAGAATTTTCCTTCTATTGTGGCAGTTCGACTTATTATACATACTATAGTTGAGATCCAGCCAAGAAATGCAGATCTTCGAAGTCAGTGGGATACAGGGAAACACTGCTCTAACTTAAGTAATGCAGAAAAAAAGTGTTGAATTTACCACAGTATTAGACAAGTGTGTGTGTGTGTGTGTGTGTGTGTGTGTGTGTGTGTGTGTGTGTGTGTGTGTGTAGATAGATAGATAGATAAATGTAATTTTCCAACTTCCAAGCATACGTTTGCTTCACTTTTTGATATGAGATCTCTGCATGTTGATTGATAAGTAAATATAGATTAGAAAAAACTGAAGTATTTTGCAACTGAACTATACAGGGAAGCTCAACAGCCATATTTTTGCACATCTGTTATCAATATGGTGGCAAATTTGGACTGTAAACTGTAACTAGTGGGTTAGCTGACATTTTAATTTTATTCTCAAACCAATTTGTAGTTGTCAAAGTAAGTCAATAGAGTTTCAATCTTAGAGTTTATCTACTATTTTTCAGATCAGATATGTGTATAATTCCTGTGTTACATGGACAGACATACTCACACAGACATGACTACATAGTTAAGCATGTTGCTTTTTTGTTTGATTAAAAAATTAACAAAAAAAACTTCTGTATTGATCTTGTTGTTACAAACACGTGTGTGTGTGTGTGTGTGTGTGTGTGTGTGTGTGTGTGTGTGTGTGTGTGTGTGTGTGTGTGTGTGTGTGTGTAGCACTTGTTATTCTAGAGTCTACATCCCTTATTAGAAGAAAAATAATTTTACAATAGTCTTATACTAGTTGTCATCACTGTTACTTTCTTTGTAGTGTGATCTTAAGTTATGCAAACTTTGATACAGTGATGTAGTTATATATTTGTTAGCTTCATAAATCGCACATATCTGTTAGATACTTTCTTTGTGCAAAAATAACACATGACAGACTGGAAAATGTAATTTTTCTTATGTAAAGGACATTTTAATATCTTTTTTCAATTATCACTTTCTACTCATCTTAATGCTAACATTCACTGTATACCCCATCTGGATTCCTTCCCCTTAAACCATTTTCCTTATTATCCCTTCGCCCAAAACTGTTTTCATTGTTAATGTTTCTTTGTCCATGTTCAAATATATTAGAACTTGTAAATGCACTGCTTCCTTCCAACTATTCTAGAAACGCTCTATCAGCACAAAGGCAGAGACTGGACCTGTTTAGGTAAGATAACATAATGTTGAAATCTCTAACCTTTTCTTCCCTTCTGCCCCCTCTTGGAGACTCTTAATCTTCCTAGAATTTCTCCATTCATCTTGTATTTTGTGACTTAAGTTTTGAAACTCATACATCGGGGTTGCTGACCTCATGCAGTAAAAGAAACTAAACCCCCAACGTAATACTCTCCAGGTAATCATCATTTCCATGTGCCACCTTTTGCAAGGGGAGCACTGCTTGTTCAAAGGATACCCATAAACATACACACATTCTTACACTCATCTCATTTAAATCTGCAGTACAATCAATTATTCCACTTGTCAGTTGGTAGTATGCCCTTGCTCTCAGTATAACTTTACCCCATCTACTTGTTAGAAGAAACAATAGCAGACAAGGGAGTGGGTGATTGGCATAATGGTTAAGATCTTAACCTCACAGATTTCAGTTATTCTCTTTGTAAGACTCCTTGTATCAGTTCATAGGTTCATAGATTAGTACTAGGCTAACTGCCCTTGTGGGGCATTTTAAGCCTAGCAATTTACCCTATGTGAGGATCAAACCCTGAGCCTTGTGTCCATAAGGTAAACAGATTAACCATTAAGCCAGCCTCCCACACTACCTGAAACAAAGCACAATCTTCTTTCCTATTCCTGAAGTATAGAACAGAGGTTGAATGACTGGAGTAAACAATCATACATTGTGCACTTTTCACTGCCATCTGCAATATAAATCTAAATTGTTAATCTGCAAACCCACACAATATTATCCTGGCCCAGCACATCAAAGACATTGAATTATTTATTATGTCCTAGATGGAAATTTCAAATTCAGAATTAGTTGAGGCCCTTCATTGACAAACCAAACAAATATGCATTAATAAATCTTACATAAACTGTAGCTGTATATTAATTATGCGTTACTAATTGTGTTTTACTAATGTGTGACTTCCAGAACCAATATTCAATGTATGTTGTTTATTTGATCTGAAGTAATATGCCTATTGTACCTGTTCTGAGGCCTGCAGTACATCCCCATAACATTTAACTCGGAACCTCCGACTCCATTCTGGCATTATTTAATAAAATGCGTCCATATATCAAAGGTCAGCAACCCCCTCCCCCTAAAAAGAATAACTGAATTATTCCCACACTCACTTTTAACTAGCACTAAGTCCAACACCTATTACTGCACTATATCTTGGAACCATCGTAAATGTATTAAACACAAGTTTATTTGTGAAACTACTAAAGTGCTTAACTTACACAGAATCTACTGAACTGTATAACATATAATAAACTTCAGAGCATTAACTTCCTCAAAAGTGATCATAACAAACATATAAATACAGTTTGATTTAAATAGAATCTCCTCAAAGTATCCACTAATAATTCTCCTGTTCTAAGAAATTGAAAAGTTAAGATATGTTGTGAATTAATGGTAGTTTTTATATTGCTCCTGTGCTTTTGCAGATGTGGTGGCTCAGCCCACTTCATTTGTCCTCGCTGTGCTAGAGCTTACTCCACTCCCCTACTCTACCCCCATTCCCCACCCACCCTCACTACTCTTACATTTACACTAACATACACTGCACCTACAGTCCACAGTATCCAATCAAATACCTCTGATCTATAGTACCTCCCCCAACCTAAGTTAATAATATAACAATTACCTCCCACAACATAATTTAACAACACACCAGCTATCTCACTCAACAAAATTAAAACTATACCAATTCATTTAAACCATCACATATCAGCATTTCACTATACATAGTAACACAAACATACCTCTAACCCCAGTACACAATACGTTTTTAAGAAATTCTTCTCTAGATATTCTGTGCTACTTATTGCCCCCAACATGACATTTCTTTCCTGTCTAACCTCATTGCTAATACTGCTTAGCTTCACTATAACTCTTTCCTACCAAATTACCACATACCGCTATTCATCAGGAATCTCCACCACCTACCAATCTGGCAAACAAAACTGTTACTCTAACATCTCTCCTCAGCTATTTCACTGTAGTCTTCCATATTTCTCTAGCCCTGGAATAGCAAATTCTGTACCGATCAAACCCATTTTATACCCATAACTCAAACCCCTAAAACAAAAAACAACTTGTTGTACACTTATCTAATCCTCATCCTATTACAGAGTGGAGACATACAGCCAAAAACAAACACAAATACATGCAAATAAGTGACACTAAAAATCTAGCCTTAATTACTTTAAACCTAAGAACTATATGCAACAAAATAACCCCTCTGCATGCCTGGACAGAGCAAAACCAGATATACTAGCCCTAACAGAAACATGGCTACACCCCAACATAAAGGATACAGAAATTACACCTCCAAATTATAACATTTATAGAGTAAATAGACCAAAAAAAGAACGGTGGAGGAATAGCCCTTCTATATCCTCCCACTCTCAACATCACACCCTAATTAGTGTGGCCACCTTTTCTAATAGCCTCCCTGAACCTCAGTGTAATTAAGAAAATCTGTATCATTGTGGTTTATATTCCACCTGGAAACAACATACCTGTCCTGGAAGATATATTATCCTGGATATCACAAAACATCTAATAAGAAGCAGTCATCCTAGGAGACATGAATATCAATTGGCATTCCATCTCAGCAGACTCTCCTACCAATAGCATTAATCTACATGGCTTTTCACAACTAATCACAAGCCCAACATGATATAATGAAGACTTCACCTACCAGTCTACCTTGGATTGGATTCCAGTATCTCACCCGACAAACTTTTCCTCCTCCAGCACACTCTCAGTCTCATTTAGTGACCATCTTCCCACATATGCAGTCAGAGCCAGTACCCACCATCTAAAAACACACTCACTGAAATCAGTTAGAGATACAACTCATTTCAATCAACAAATATTTAATGATTTACTCTACAAAATAAATTGGAAACCCCAAAGACTACTATCTCTCAGTGATGCAGTCCAATAGTTCAGTTCTGCCCTCCTGAAATACTTCATTTCCTGGCCCTGTATAGACAAAAATGGTAAAAAAATATCACCCCATGGATAACCAAAGACTGTATTAACCTGGTGAGACCTAACCTGGAATACAGGGAAACTAAATAAAACTGAGCAAAATCTGCCCTCTTTCAAAACGCTCCATAATGATGTAACTAAAATAGTCAACAATTGCAAAATATCCTACTACTCACACCTCCAGATGCAACATAAATGCAACCCTAAAAAATTCTGGCACTCTATCAACCCTTCTTAATTCAGTCACAAACAAAGAGCACTTCCCACCACCCAATGACCCCCCCCCATCCCTAATAGCCAAAAAATTCAATAAACACATCATAAAATCCATAGCTGACCTACTCACTTCTAACACTAATACTAGAACCCCACACCTGCTCTTTTATTCTAACACCAATAGCTCCTCACCAGCTAACTCAGCCCACACCACCAACAACAGACATAACCAATGCAGTAATAACCAGACCTCCTTCTCCTTTCAGGCTATAACCACTTCAACAACAAAAAAATTGCTGCTCAAAATAAAACTCTGCTCAACATCTGCAGATATCCTCCCACCTCAAAATCTAACACTCGCCTCTGACTCTGTTGCTTATCCCATCAGCATCCTCATAAATAGATCTTTATCAGAATCATTAGTCCGTACCATATAGAACTATCACACATAACCCCAATACATAAAGGAGGAAGCAATGCAGAAATATCCAACTTTCGCCCCATATCCATATTATTATCTCCTATACACAAAATTTTTGAAAGGTGTGTCCACCAACAGTTAATGAAATATCTGCCATATAACAACTTGCTTACTCACACACAGCACGGCTTCCATCCATGACAGCACAACTACAGTTCTTTTATCCTTTACAGATACTTAAACAGCACCAGAGATGAAGGATACTTTGTATCCTCAGTGTTTCTTGACCTCTGTAAAGCCGTTGACACTTGCTCCTTGACACCCTGTCAAATCTAGGTTGCCCTCCTACTACACCTCAGTGGTTCCAAAGCTATCTACAGGATTGGAAGCAGGCTGTTAAATGGTCTAACCAACTTTCCCCACTTTCTGCACAACCCGACAGGAGCCCCTCAAGACTCAATCCTAGGTCCTTTGCAATTTAATATATTCACCAATAATCTGTATACCTCCTCCTTCCCTGGAACAGTGATTTAGTATTCAGACTATTTTACCTTAATCTGCACTTCTTGCACTCTCCCAGAACTTCTCAGTAATACTCAAAAATCATTCACTGCTATTGAATCATGGCTCTCAGATGCACAACTTTTCTCCCCAAAAAACAAACTTGTAGCATTTCACACCAAAAGTATCACCCTCAGCTCTGACCAATTTAACATCCACTCAGCTGACAATACTATCATTAAAAAGAGTACAAGAAACAAAAATTACTGGGTGTAATTACTGATAACAAACTCAGCATTGACCTTCATACCCAGCAAAACATAAAGAAAACCCACAGAAAATTGGGACTGTTGTACAGAAATAGACAATTCCTTACCACAACAACCAGGACTAACCAAGCAAAAACTTTCCTTCTCCCCACCTTATTTTACAGTTCCAGTATACTCACCAACCTGCAAAATTCCACCAAGACAAAAATGGAGCAATAGTATAACAAAGTTAAGTTTGCCACAAACTCCAAATACCACATACACTACTGCAAACCACTACAGGAACTAAATTGGCTTGAACTTTCCAGCCAACGGACATTATACTCAGCTAACTACTATACATAACTTAATCTATAAACCCACTGGCTGCCTTGCAGTGAATAAGCTTGTCAAAGACTACACACCAAGCAGATCATTCAGATCAGAAGACAAAAACCTGCTAGAAATCTCCAAACCTTCTAAACAGCCATGCCATTGTCAGTGCTCATACTTTGTTTTTAAGCTATGGAATTCTCTCCCTTCAACATCCAGATCAACCACTAGCCTGCCATTCTTTAAAGCCTCTTTAAAACAACATCTTAATAAGTCATGGTCATGGCATTGTACATGTTTAACTCCAGACTAACCCCCTCTACCTCTGAATTCCAATTACCTTCAGCCTCTTTTCCCTCCTATATACCTACAAAACTCCACCAAAAATTCCTCCTCTCCTCTCCCTAACTTTAGTCTTCTTTCTGTCTCTCAATTCCCTCTATATTTAGACTTTCCCAAATCTACTATGACAATTTTTCCCTCGTTATAGTTAATGTTAACATGATGCAAATAACATCAATAGTTATTCTCCTCAAGTAAGCTACTGTTGTTATATTGTTATTGTTTTAGTATGTTATGTTAAATCATAAGCAAAAATCTAAGCAACTGAGCATTTTTTATTTTCAACCTTATTCTTGTAATGCATTAGGTAAAATCTTTAACACTGTTGTTATAAAAAATTGTAGTCTACTTGTGGTTAAAGTGTGTAACTAACACTGTTGTTATAAAAATTGTAATCTGCCTCTGTATGTTCCTAAATGTATTGTGTAAATTCTAACTAATACTATCACTGTAAACATTGTAATCTGTGTTGTAAATCTACCTAATGTCTTATTGTGGAGCTTTTCTTCCCGGGCCTCTGCTGAAAACTGGTTATTCGACCCAGTCAGTCTATCCTGGTTAATAAATGTCAAATAAATGAATAAATAAATATAATTTACTAGACTCATCATTAAATTCAGTGTTATTGATTATTAGGAATATCCTTATCCTACCAGCAAATTTCATCCCTTTTTCATTATGTGCATCCAGCTCTCAAATTATGAACATGAGATATGTATAAAATGGCTTTCTCTAAAACATTCTAGATTGGCAGCCAGTCAGTATTGGATTGCAACAATTCCAGCAATCTTAACAGTCAGGAAGAAACACTGGCAACACCTTACCTTCCTAACTATAATTTAACGGAAGGTTTTTAACACAGTTCAAACTATAAATGCTAAATGATATGACACTTAAACTACTGCTATATCATAACAAGTAACAAATAAGATGAACATAATGGCAAATAACAAGAGCAGTTTCTCTAACATCAAAATAGGAGTTACAGTAGGTAATAGTTGTCTTCATATTTTTCATTTCACTACATTAAATGTTAAACATATTTTATCATATTTAGTTTTCCTTATTTTGTGTTCTGTACATGGCCTTTGCAGCTCAGCATTAAATATTTCGAAATATAGGCATCCTATAGCATTATTTAGCTGCACTGTTATGTATAATGCATGTCATTAAATGATAAGCATTAGCATAATACTGTTATACATTTCTGAAAGTACAGATAAAATAAAAATAAAAAGAAACAATAAAATAAAAAAAAAAAAAAAAAAAAATTTTAATGTTGCGGAATGATCATGTGCATGACCTGAGGAAGGCGCCACTATGGAGCTGAATCTGCGAGACGGACGGGGAATCATGGAGCATACTTCATGACAGTCTAAACTACAAGTATGTGATAAATTAAACTGGAAACACTTCGGGGGGGGGGGCTGGGGCGACATCCGGCCTGGGGATTTGACAGATCGGGATCAGGCAAGAGAGCACCGCATGACAGAGGAAGGGATCTGGATTGGAGTAGAGTTGAAGGACGACGGGCAGGGTCGGTTCGGGGGGTGGGATATTTACACCACTGGATGTATGGCTGCAGCTGCAGTCACGTTTTGGTGCTGATGATTATATGGTTTTGTGGACGTGTTTACTAGGACCAGGTAGTGGAGTGTGTGGTGTGTTGCATTTGTAGGAGTTACTAGGTGTGTGTGTGTGTGTGTGTGTGTGTGTGTGTGTGTGTGTGTGTGTGTGTGTGTGTGTGTGTGTGTGTGTGTGTGTGTGTGTGTGTGTGTGTGTGTGTGTGTGTGTGTGTGTGTGTGGTTTAAATATTGCAATGCTTGAAATATGATGGTGCAGTGGTCTGTCCATGATTAACAAATAAATAATAAAATTGACAAATTTGTTCAGACTTTCATTTGAATTTGTTTAATTTACATATTTGATGGCATATTGGTAGTAGTATTGTTGCCTCACAGCTATAAGGTTTTTCTGTTTTGATTCTTGGCTGGGGTGCTTCTGTGTGTGTGGTGTATCTCCTCCCTGTGTTTGTTCTGTCAGCATTGACATGCACAGAATTCATCATTCATCCTCTTCAGAATTCATGGTTCCAACACTTTTTTTTCTAGCAATTTTCTAAGTTTATAAGATGATATTTTAAATTTGTCCCTATTTTTGGGACTGTATTCCCCATTTTTGCATTATGGGCGCACCCGTTTTGTTTCATTGCTTACTGGAAAAATGTTCAAAACAAATTATGACTTAGTTTGTGCTGAAAAATACAATAAAAACTTTCAAATGAAGTCCAACTCATCATAGAAGTAAGGTTTGTTCTTCTTATAAAATGTATTTTTTCTGCAAAATCATTTAATTAAGTCACTAAATAAATATACATACACTTTTCGAACTTCATAACCTTCAAAAAAATACATGTTAAGTAAGAGCTGTTCTATCAACTGTCTCAATTTATACAAGAGCAATTTTTAGTACTGTTTATATGTATTAACAGGTTGAGAGGTACATGCAAATAAATTGCTTTATAGACCTGTCCAAGCAAAGGCAAGGAGTTATGTCTACCTTGGATGGGAGGAGGACACACTGCAAGTACTACAGTGGCTTTTCATCTGTCTTGATTTTTGCAGAATGGTCTGGTTTCTGTCATATTTTGTACTGTTGATTTTGTGCTTTTTACTCAGATTTATGCTTATTACTCAAAGTGTTGCCTGTTGTCTGTGTTAAGTAGCAAATGTTTAATGACCATAAGCAACATTGAAGCCTTTTCTGTTGTTGCCATGCAGAGAATACTTGACTAGATAATGTACTTTAATAAGCTGAATATATTATAATTAGAACTGCAGGAGAAGTGGTTTGTGTTTTGAGTTGAGTGTTTCTGGTTCTCTTGTTTTTGATTTTGATTGGCATTGGTATAATGTTTTTAAAAAGTAATTTATTTTTCCACAACCTTTTTTTTTCCTTCCATCTAGATATTAAGCTGCTGTAATGCAGCCAATGCATTGAAATATTTTATTCTTTTCTTCTTTTTTTCTTGATTTTTGTCTTTTCATAATGATTTGCCACCCCCCAGGGCGTATTTTTTTATATTTAGTTTTTTTTTTTTTTGTGCATATCTCCTCCTCCCTCCCTTTGACACCTTTCCCCTTGACTCCACCCATTCAGCTGTCTCCTGCAGCCCCAATGTGATTTGAAGTCACCAGCCGCCACTGCTGTTATACCTCCTTAATGAGACTTACAAAGATCAGTAATGTGTGCTTGTGGAGATTCAAAAACAGTATAGTGTTTTGCAGAGACATGACCTATTAGATTATAGCATTCCCATGTTGTTAATACCCATAGTATGTATCATCAAAAAATAAATAACTATTCTTACATCCCTCTGTAACATCTCAAAGACACCCATATTCATTAATAGTATACATTGCTCCACAATCAGTAGAAAAAAAACTGTTATGGAACATGTTGTACTTGTTCAGATAGGCAATGTCTTGCTGCTGTTTAACATATGGACTAAAAACTATTTCAGAAATCTCTGTACGTATTAGTAGAGAAACTTGTTTAACGTGGCATTTAGTTTATTTTATTTATTTATTTTATTTTACATTTGTTGACCAGGATAGTCCAACTGGCATCTTGTCCATTTTCAGCGGAGGCCCGGGAAGAAAAGTTCCAAGACAAACAGCAACAATTAAAATAAAAATTAAGACACTTTACAGATTTGATATTTACAACGACAGAATAACAATTTCACCGGTAAGGGTTAACCTATGGATATAGTCAGGAGAGAAAGAAGTTTAACAGTAAATTGACTAATAATTTATTTATATAATTTTAGTTTCAATAATAGTTTTCAACAGTCCCTGATTTTATAGAATGTCCTTGATTTTACCTCATATTTTTGGTCTGTTACTTGTACAATTTGTGGTATTCTGGCAAATCATAGAGAATTTCAGTCACTAAATGATGACAGACGTGTGTTTCAGGCATCATATCTTTTTGAAAATGCATGCTAATGCAAAATTTCATACTCTAGGAAAGTTCTAAGTAGATAACACCAACATTTTAAAAAAGTTCCTGATTTTGGGTCTTACTAAAAGGTTTAGAGGTATGATTGTATTCTGGAGAAATTGTTAAATATTGTCATAATTTTACCTTTATTTACAGTTCCTTATAAGTATGTAATATAAATATAAACTCTAACAGAATGGTATTATACCTTATTACTGTATTTATAAAAATGATAACATAGTATTGACTAACAAAGCCAGAATTTAGAATAAACAATAGCTTTCTGCTCTATAAATTCAGTCGTAATTTAAGGTTTATGTTGACATGATGCTACTACGACATGACATCCCTAATTTGTTAATAATGCTAGCATGTGCTTTGGAAAAATACATTTACAGCAGTTCCTTTAGCTTCACAATGACAAATATTCCATTATATAAATTTCAACCTTTCAGTGACAACTAAATGTCCATCATAATCTCCCTAATGCTACTCACGTAGCATTCACCTTATTTGTACCCTTACTGAATACTTCAGTTGGCTAAGTATTACTGTGGAAAGCAGACTGGCTTTGGACACAATACAATTGCAGACCTTATCCATGACAATGAGCATTAGTGCAATCTAGATGAAAAATCTCAGTCTGTACTTTGTCTTTTGTCAATTGAATTATTTAGTCATCTCCACAAACTGCATTGTTTGCCAGATAATAATTTCCAAATTGTTGTGAACTATCTTTCTATCTATCTATCTGTAGATGGACCAGTTACTGTAAAGCACTTAGCTTGCTTCCAAAACTGTCATAGAACTTTTTTGTTTTCCTACAAAGACACAAAGATTGAACTGAATGTAATCCATGTTTTACTATATTTTTTTTCAGATTGGATTAGTGGCAGACTCACTTCTGCTTAAATACTGAGGGAATTCTTTGTGAAACCATTCCAGTGTGCCACCTTTATTAAAACAATGTTCAATAAAACAAGACCTCCTCCTTCCAGTATAGTAAACAGTCTGATATTCATTCCCTGAGGCATGTCCTTCATTGGTATTGTCTGCTTGTAAGTCTCATTCACTTTTCTTTTGCACCTCTGTAGATCTTTACCTAATTGTCATCATGACAGCATACTGATTGTGTAAAATGTCATAGTCACCAGCTTCATACACTTAGTCTTGTGAGATATCTAACCATTAGCTCTAGCAAGTGCTAGAAATCATGTTTAATTCCTTCTAACAAACCACACACTGCTTTACCATACAGTTGGATCACCTTTTCAGTTAGGCTTTATCCTCCCGCTAAGCCACAGTGACTGTTTCTTTTCTTAATTTACCTCTTGTGATTCCTGTTGATTTCTAATACTGTTATTGCAAGGACAGTATTGTCACACAGAAGAGTTATCCAAGTTAAAAAGCAGTGCTCAATTTCACCTCTTCTAATAGATCAATTAGTGAAGATATCCAGCTACATGAAATGCCACACCGTCTCCCCATTGTTGCTTTTTTGGGTCCACTGATCTCTTGTTGCTGACATCTACCCTGCTCTCCGATTGGCCCATTCTTCCCCTCCTGTGAGGCTGGCAAAGTCCTGCAGTATCGATGGTCTCCCTATCTTCAGGGAGAGGATGCCCTACAGCATCTTCCACTGTGTCCCAATTTCCAAAGGGCACAAGTCAGGAGGCTGACATGATATAGGAGGCTGTTCATGTGAATTGTTAGGTACATTGGAAAAGGATTCCCAAACTAAGCCAAGTGAGGAGAGCATCACTTTTATCGCTTTCCATGGCTCTGATATACTCATGGCCCCCAGTAGTATGTGGTAGCCCATCTTATTAGCTGGAGAGGTCATGCTCTAGCCTCCATTTTGGTGTGCCATGGCTTTAGACAAATCCCCAGCCCCCCAGACTGCAGTCCCATCCCCTGTCTCCTCCAGCATTTGGATTCAGTTATTGAAGTCCGGCCATCTTGGCTATATTCAGGACTCCATAACTTTTTGCTACAGAGTTAATCCCATTGTTGCTGTTTATTGATGTTCTCTTTCTGTTACTGACACACACTTGTTTGCACCCGTGTAAATAAAGGCTTCTATAACTAAGCTAGTCTGCCTGCCTTACATTACTTCCCAGGTAAGTTGCTCCCATAGTGTGACTAATTAAAAGTACTATGGAAATCAAAATGTAAACCAACTGATTTTGAATTACCGAATGTTATAAAAGAGATAAAGTAACTTGAAGTGGGATCGTTAGAAAAGGGAGGGAGCAAATTACATAGAAATAAATGTAATTTGTAGGCACAATACGTACAAAATAATGTTCAGTAGGAGTGAGTTTTAAGGGAAGACAGGAATTGAGCAACTCGTATAATGTTTTTCATATAATGTTGGAGTAAATGACAGTTGTTAAAAAGAAAGAAAACATATTTGTAATGTAGAATGTACCTACATGAAAAAATGTTAATATGGTTTGTTGTATCTATGTATCTATGTCTGTGATAATTTAGTAAAGAATGGTGTTTAAAAAAGTACCATAATACAGAGCTGTGTGTGGGCTGCTGATGTGAAAAGATAAAATATTGAACTATCTGTCAAACTAAGTTTTTTCTTTAGGATCACTGTCTGTGTTCCATTTCATTGCTTCTGCTTCTGATATGTGCCATTGACTTTCACTTTATGAGAGATGCAATTTAAACTTTCATCTGTCTTCCTTAGTGTATTTGCTGTGAGAAATTTTTAATTTTGCTTTCTAAAGCTTCAGAATGATGTCACGTTTTAATCATCATTAAAGGGAAAAGCTGGTTTTGCCAAAATAAAAGTCATTATGTGATTTTTCTACCATGCTACTGCCACTTTTTTTTTAAATGATCACTATAAACACTGCACATTGATGCCTTTGATTATACTGCATATTGTTTACTTTTACCACAGTTGTGCCTGCAATTATAAATCAATTCTGTTTGTCATCTCCTTGAGTCACATGGCCTGTGGCATTCTTCTATTCACTTAAGTGTTGTCACTTCAGTGAGTCACGCAAGAAGGAGCTTTGTTGTACCCAGTTGGCCTATACCGCTGAAATAAGTACTATTGACTGTGAAGCCCCAGTTTCACTTTTAATAGGCGTCATGACAATATTTGGGTGGTTATTCATTGGCTTTTCATACCTTCTGTTGCGTATACGTTAGATTTGTATTGCTGATCCATAGATGACCTTAGTCATAGCCTGAAAATACCCTGTAGGTTACTCAAGGATTTTGTCTGCCTGCTCAGGCATGCACTTAAAGTGCAGACTAACTTCTTTTCCACTGCCCTTCCCCTCTGCCCCTTCATTACCAGTGCCAGGATGGTACGATAATGAAAAAACAAGCAAATCAAAGCCAAGAATTTTATTTCATCTTGTCTTATATCTGAAGTTATTTTATTTCACTTCCTGCGCTTCAGCAGCTGAAATAATTCTTCATTGTTTAGTTGCTTTTCAGCAGGGACATGCAGGCTTGTTTTCCTTGGCTTTCCTTAGAGCTTGTCCACCTGACTGAGGAGGGGCTGTGCTTTAGAAAAGCACATGGGGGTTGTGTGAAACGCTCCTCAGCATTTTCCTCAGTTTGCTTAGGGTGAAAAACATAAAGGAGCTGCTCTGGTTGACTTTCTTTGATGTGTTTGTTTGCAAAACTGCATTAGGAATAACCTGGCAGCAGCCCAACTTTTGTATTCTTCCATTCCATAATTTGTTAGCAGTAAATTTTGATCTGTCCAGAACATTTGCTCATGTTCTGTGAGAGAGGGATAGAACATATTGTATCTAAAAATAATTGCACAAATACCAGAGGCACATTTATTTAATGTTCTTTCTGCAAGAATCTGGATTTTCTATTTTGGGGGTGTTTAATACGGCAATTGCATAATTGAGTGTGAGTTTTATTGGACCAACCTAAAATAAATCAGGCTTTTGGGCTTAATGAAAAAGAAGGGTTTGGGCATTCAGAAGTTTGGAGTTAGCATTTATTTTTCAGTAATCTATAGGCGAGTCGTTTGCGAGGTGGTATATGACATTTACTTTTGACATTCTCTTTTAGTGCTGGGGTCATTACTGCATCCTCCACAGTTTTCAGAAGACAGACTGGAAATGATTAAATAACCTTCAGTGTAATGTATTAAATACAGCATTATACTGACACCAGTGAATCGGGCTGTCCTGTCTCCCTGTACAGTTGACTAAATATGCACATATTGTATAACATACACCACTTAAAATTCATTAATATCTTGTGCTGCAGCAAAAGGTTTGTACAAGGTAGTGGTCAGTATGATTGGAAATAATTTCTGACTCCCCCTTGTCCTGTCCTGGACCTCATAGATCACAACTGTAAGGTACACATGTTATCCTTAAAGATCACTGGTGTGTGCAGTTACAGAATGTCACTACTACGTCAAGTTGACAAGTGTTGCGTGCTGACAAAAGGTAATGAAATGGACTGCACTGACTCATTTGTGTCTACCCAGCCTGACAGTGTTTGCCTTTCCCCATTCTCAGCCTGATAGAGACAGGAGTGCCACAGCCTAGTTAGTCTGACAGAAATCATCATCTGATTCAGAGTGCACCATGCTGGCAGGTTGTTTCTGTCATACCGGCGTACATGTCTTGGTAACAGTTGGCTTGGGTCCCTTCAAGCTGACATGACATCAGTTATCCACCCACAACATTGTCAAGTAGAGTGATGACGATTATTGTCTCCCTCTAATCGGTCTGCTGACATGTCAGCAGATAGTTTATTCCCCATCTCTTGCCCCCAGGCTTTGTGGTCTGTTTGCATCCTTTCTACAAAGGACAAGCCCATTTCCAGAAAACAGACTATGTCTTCCTGAGCTGATATTAATGAGCTTTATAATGGACCCAGTGTGTGATTTGTTGATTTGGAGAAGAATGTGTCTTTGGAGATGGCTCTCTTGTGCTAGACTGGTTATTGGGACACTGGTCCACAATCCCCAAAGCACCATACCTGTGTCTGCTTGCTATACGGTCCTCACCTGTTAGGTTCATGTTTGTCACAGCTTGTGGCTCTATGATTCATTGTGAGACAAGCTTTCTGTCAGCTCCTTGGGGGCCTTCATAAATCTGGAATACCAACTCTAAGAAAAGGCTGGATTCATATTGTCTCACTGGTGAGGTTTCAGCAAGTGACAGTACTAAGAAACTAAACTAAATGGCAAATGTCAGAAAGGTTTTTTTTTTTTTTTGCAAGGAAGCTGCCCACTGCATTCCCTGTATGTGGGGAGATACCCTTCATACCCCCAAACTTATATATAGCAAATTCCAAGATTACGTAAATGGGGGAGGGGGGGTCTACAAATTTCATTAGTGCTAAAAGGGGCTTTCATTGGAGTCATTTCCAGGCACTCGCTGAAACTCCCTTCATGCACCTCTCCAGCTTCCAGTAGGTTTCAGTGTAGTTTGATGTTCTGAACAGCAGGGCATCTTGATGGTGCAGCTCGTTGGTTGGATGGGTGGATTTGATGTTTATGACCATCACTGCACAGTTGCCATAGTTACCTTTTATTTTGTTTACTGTGATTTTGTGAAGTTTGAGACATATCATTTCCCAGGGTTCAGTGAATATTTGTTTAACTTTACGTTTTTGTTTATGTTGCATAGGGAACTTTTCATTTTTATGGATTAGGACATAGCTGCAAAAAATGGGCAGTACCTCTAAATCGGGGGCCATTTTAAAAGGTAGTATAGTGTATTCAAAAATTTAATACAATTAATTTGCATTATGATGTTTTTTCTAATGGCAGTAGAGAACATCTTCTCCATAATAGCACATTTTTGTAGTAACAATATGCCCTTCATAAGGGAATCCAACCCCAAGAATGCCACATAAAATCAAGATTTAATTTTAGTGCATCTCCTACTCTTTACTGCCTGTAACCTGTAACAGTTTCTGCAGTCTTGTCTACATACTATTTCTTTGTGTGTGTGTGTGTGTGTGTGTGTGTGTGTGTGTGCGCGCGTGTTTTCCTTTAATTAATTAATTAATTTGGTTATTTATTAACTGGTGTAGGGAACTGATTTATCTGGACCATTTTCAGCCTTAGCATAGGGAATACAAGACCTATATCAAATTAAATCAAATATACTGTCCTTTGGGTGTGATATTAAATCAAGATCCCATCTGCCTAAGTTGGTGGTAGCACAGGTGGATGCAAACGATCCCATGGCACTTATAGAAAAATGTAAGGAGTTTCCAATATGTCCTGGCCAAATTTTATCTTGTCAGTATAAGTATGACCTTTGGTCTCCCCTGAACAGTGGACAGCAGCCTAGTGGGACTAGCATGGCCAGCAAAGAGTAAATAAAAATACATAAATAAGAAGAAAGTGCAAATGCAAAACAAGTTAAGTATAGCATTTCAGTAATGCTGCAACATTTCACTGTAGAGCATGTCTTTTTTTAATCTAAAGATCATTCTTGCATCAGCTGAAGTTCACATATTATGTGAAAGGGTAAACAAAATAAAATCACAGCATAAAATAAGGTTACCTATTGAAATGTTGCCACTTGAAAGGCTGAATGCTGACAAGCTGGGAAAAAGACTGAAAACATGTGGGAATTGCTCATTTCCTCTCAACTTTTTTTTGCAGGGAGGTCAACCCCTCCCCCCTCAAACTTCCAACTTTGAAACTGCCATACCTTGGAGAAAAGGGAGTATTCTGAGAAATGGCATCTCAGACTTATAAGTCTGATGTTTTTTCCATTCATTTGTCTTCTTTCTGGACTTGCTCTAGTAGGCCTTGACATTTCAAATGGTTATCATAAAATAAACTACAAACTGTTTATCATAGCATCAGCTGTATTAGGAACACACCTTTGGGTGAAGCAGTGAGTGGAGGTGACTACAATTACGAAAGTTGCATTCTTGATAAACTATACTAATTAGACAATTTATCCCAGCTGCAGTAAAGGGTCAGTAATAAATATGTACCCTTTTAACAGCTCGAATCTCATTTTTCAGGTGTGAGCCTGTACTGGTTACAACTTCAACACTTTGGCTGGACCCTAGGTTATCTGGATTTATAGTTCTGAAAATGACTAAGCTGGTTATACTTTCTAACCTGACATTCAGATATCGTAGTCCTTAGAAGTCTGTCTAGGAGAAGGCTTACTTATACTTTTGTCCATGACGGTCAGAGAAACCAAGACCCCACAGTTCTTTCAGTGTAATGTATTGGATAGGATAACGCCTTAGAAAATGCTGTGGCAGTATGATTAATTCTTATGGTAGTGCAGACTGAATAGTGGAAAGTAGGTAACATACATTAAACTAGAGAGACCAGATCAGAATGTGTGGAGGGCTTCACCACCCCCTGTAAAAAGAAGTTTAGAGGGGAAGAGCGATTGTCCTGTGTTTTCCGTCTTTTTTTTTTTTACCTTAACGGCCATTTTGGGGGTGTGAAGAAAAGCTATACCAACCACTTGGAGTGGGGAAGTGGCATAGTACTTCAGAGAAAATAAAATGATGGAGGTTTTTTTTCATGTTTTGTTCTTTTGTGTGTGTTTGGCCTCAGTATTAATGAATGGATTTTGTCCTTATAATCCACATTGTTCTTGCATTGAAACATAAATATTGTAACATATGATAGAAGGTTCTGAGTTGATGACAGTGTCATTTTTAACATTATTAAAGTAAGGAGATATAGTATAAATGATTACACAAGTGTGTGTGTGTTCCTTTCATATCACAGGCATGTCATCTTTGGTTTGGTACCCAAGTAAAAGAAACAATGTAACTGACTGTCAGTCATTCATGTGATAGAGTTTGGCCAAAGGGGGTGCAGCTCTGGGTTGTTTACATTTTGTATACTACATTTTTAAAAATCAAGGAAAAACTAGAAATTTACTTTTATGAATGAGTACTAGTCCATGCATTACATCACTTTAAATGTAGAAAGTCTTTTAATGCACACAGTGCCTTTAGTTTACTGTTTAGTCAGTGTTTTTGAGAGATTTCTACAGCATCAAACCAACCACCAGTACCTTTTTGACTGGTCAGTAGTCTGATTAATTCAGCCTAACATTCTACCATTAGGCTGATGTCTCTGAAGAATGTGAAATAGCCACTTGGTTCTTCCCGGCTAAGTTGGCATCGATGCGGGCACTTCCTCCTTTCACAGTAAGCTCTTGCATTTGTGAAAAAGGTGAAAAAGATTGGTGTGATTATTAATGATAGATTGATGCTTGGGGCCAAGGTGTGTCATCTGTTGTCAAATAATCATGTTTTTGCCTACTAAACATTTCTTACATCAAGCATCTTCTCCCTCCAGATGTGTGGTCAGATGTACGGTAGTGTCTTCACATCTTGATGAGTGTAACTCCCTCTATTGTGGGTTGCCTAACAGTGAGCTTTGTTTTTCAGTTAGTTCAGAATTCCACAGGTGAATTATTTACAGGTACTTCTAGTTACCTCCATATTAACCCATTTTTGCACTGACTGCACCTTACATCCTGTGTCATCTTTAAAGTCATACCATTAGTTAATCTAGCTTTTCTAGGGTGGAACCCCTATATATTAAAGAGCCCTTGCTCCTCTGCTATCAGGGTAGGCCTCTATGTTTCTCTTTCCTGGGATTATTAGAGGCACCCAAGGTGTAGTTAGAGACATCTGGTATGTGTTCTTTTTGTTGTAAAACTTCACCCCTGTGGAATCTCCTTCCATAGTTGTTGTGTCTTTTGGCTTTTCCCAGTTAGGGGTCGCCACAGGAGAACTCCGGTCCGCTAATGATTTGCAGTAGATTTTTACGTGCCGAGTTGCCAGCCCTGACGCACAACTTTCAACGAAGGTACGCCCATTCACGCATGTCGCCACACAGAAGACACTCTAACTGAGAATCGAAGAGGACAACGTCTTACTGTGAGGTGACAACGCTACTGCAGCACCACCACCGCATCTTCCATAGTAATTGAGGAAATCCCCCATACTCTAGTGTTTTAAGAGGGACCTCAAAAGCCACCTCTTTAAACTTACATATTACACATTAATTTTAGCATTATATTAGTTGTTCCTTTCCATGCAGCAATGTCTTCACATTCTATTGCCTGATTATTTTTGTTTTATTATCATTATTATTTTTTTTATTTACTTTGAACAGTGGCGCTTGGGTTCAAGCACCATAATAAACTGAACTTCAACTTATATCAGTCACTGTTTGCAGAAAAAATATTGTTTGCATCCATTGTTTTTATTTTTTTCTGTATCCATTTAATTTACTGTTCCTTGAAATCACCAATAGTGGGTCCATCATACTGAGCCATTTGTAGGTCATTCTTTTGGAGGCCAACAGCACATTGATACAAGCATGGACTAGGGAAATAGGCATGTAGGCCGATGATGACTCAGTTGATGTCCTTCATGGATGCATCTGCAGTCATAACAACTGGGGTTGTCCGACAACGCTAGACGCCGGTCGGAGTTTGCAGAACTGCCCAAAACGCAAAAAAAACGGACGACATCGGGGGTCCGCGGTTTCGGCGAAACCATGGTTAACCTCAGATTTTTTCCCTATGTGAAAATGTTTCTAGTGTAAACAGACTTATACTATCTAATATCATAAGCAGTTGAGGTCTCTGTGTGGTTTCTGTACTTGCTGTGGGCAAAATTAGTGCTGGATTTCTGATGTTTTATTTCAAAGTGATAGAGAGTGGTCCATACGGTGATTTGTTTAATCTTTTCATCACTTCCTGGCACTCAGGTGAATTTGGTCCTATCCTATGTACTAAGTGCCAATATCCCTTATATTCCATAAAATGGAAAAAAATATGCCAGAGTTCCAGCCTAGACAGTAAAGTACTACAGTGCCAAATGATGCTTTTAAGAATTGTTTAGAAATATTGTGTGTTACTTCTCCTTTGCTGTAAAGTGCTGGAACAAAAATGTCACAGGTGCATTCAGATCTCTCCATTCAGTGAAGTACAGTTAAGGTATTTCAAAGTAGTGCTTAACTATCAGTGTGTCTTAAAATAACTGCTGTTTATCAAATGCAGCATTGAATTTCTCACTTCCAGTCAGATGCCATATACTGCTTGTGGATATTAGGTTAAAAACCATACACATAAACATATGTAAATGCATTCACCCAACACACATGCAGACAAGTACACATGTGCATTGTACCTTTTCAAATTCTTTTAGATGGCTTGTTGGAAGACTACAGGATGCAGGATCGTATTTAGTAATCAGCCATATCAGCATATGTAGTTATAGAGTGATATACTGATCTTCTTGGAGTGATATTGATATGCTCTTCAGAATTAGATGGGCTCGCGGTTATGCTTTCCTAACTTCGGTAGGCATTAAACTGTTGCCTATCAATGACCCTAGATCATTAATGATAGTGTCATGTTTTACGGTTTGACCATCTAGTTTGTAGTTATAGTAATAATAGTAATATATGCCCAATTTGCCAAGCCTTATGATGCTACCGTTTATCGACACTGAATGCGAAGTTATTACTTACACCAGGTATGTATTTTTATATGCAGGCTAGGAGAACTGTGGCATCTTTTATTGAAGTAATTATGTTGCTCAGTTTCCAGTCATTATCATATTTGATTAGCCATAGCCCATTTCCAGTGTTTTATCTAAGAAGTGGCCCTAGTTCAGAGTCTTCTGGGACACCCCAGGCATCTCTTGTAGGATAGACAGGTTATCTGCCACCTTGACTTATCTTCTTTTGCTTAACTAGTTTTTTACCCATTTAATTATGTATGAATTGACATCTAATGTTATTAATTTATCATTTACTTGTTTATGTTGGATGGTGATGAATGCCTTAACAAGGTTAAAATAAGCAGTTTGCACTATTAGCCCTTTATCTGGTACTGCTTTTACCTCTTCAAACTATGCACAGGATTCAAAAGACACGATCTTTCCTTAACAAACCCACACTGTTCCATATCTTAAAGAAGTAGATTCCTTGTATGATCTTCGAATAAGCTCTGTTATGATTGTCTGTATAATTCTGAATACAGTACTGCTTAGGATGGTGATATAAAATAGTTTGAGTATGATGTGATCCCCCTCCCATTTATGGATTGGCTCCTGTATTGCTGCTATACCTTTCACCATATATCAGCAACACAAGTTAACACTTTTTTATTATTCATGATTGATAGGGATTTAGTCTGATTTTCCTAGATTATGTATAAAAAATTGGAAGTATGTTGCCTGGTCCCATGGAACTGTAGCTTTTAATTCTATTTATGGCAGCAGTTATCAGGTCTGCAGTTTACACATATGAGATGCCTTCCCTTGTTTCTGCAGCACTCTAACATGTTACTATGCTTATTTGGAAGAGTGCACATTTTTTTTCCGCACGCACCTTTGTTATTTCTTGTGACTTTGTGGTCAAAACATTGTTTATTGATCACTTGTTACAGTCATAAGCCACTGTGGTAGCATAAAGGGATAAATCCCTACCTATGTCCCAGCAGACCCGGGTTCGATTATCAGCTTGAGCAACTAAAAGAGCAGCAGGGAGAGATGTGCATGCACATCCTGGGGAGAGGGTGCTCTGTGGTGATGCTCCCTAAGAAGCGGCTTGGTCAGAGAGGATTTGCCCTTGGATGCAACCAGCAAATGTGGGAAGTGGGGAAAGGGAAAAGTGGATAGAGCATATAAAAAAAAAAACAGAAGCATAGTCGGACAAGCCCCTGGGATGCCCTTAAGATCCATGACCAGCCCCTGCAAAACCAGAGCAAGTTCAGGGGTAGATATATGCTAGTAAATCCAGTGTAGACAGTGGGGCAGTTGAACCTGAGCAGATATAAATGAGGTCTGTGGAGACCAAAAAAAAAAACATTTATTTAAAAAAAAATATATATATATATTAGTGTCATAATTTTCACTTTCAGTTTTTTTATACTGTTATAGAACACCTTATTACTGTTTGTTATCCTTTGAGTCCAAGCTGAATTCATAGTTATAGCTGCAATATTTCCTAAGAAAAGTAAGTTATTTCTGTACTTCATTTAAATCCAGAATTGTTTTTACATCTAGGGCAATTTTTAAAAGCTAGGCAGTACCTCTTTTTTATGCTTAGGAAAGTTCTCTCATCACCTTGTATGGCATCTAAATAAAATGGAGGGAAAAAAGCTGTAATTCATCCAGTGGCTAAGGACATGGTTCCACAAGATGGACAAGCAGCCTGTGGTCCTGGAGTAGAATATGCAAACAACCGGAGTGCCTTAGCCTGTCTTGGGCTTTACCTCACACCCCAGATATTACATGGAGTAAGGGGGAGAGTTCCCACCCCATGCTGTCTTTTTAGACCTTTTTGAATTCCAGGACAAAAAGAAATGTAAAAATAAAAGGAAACATAAAGCAGTCAGCTGGGGAAAGAGGAGAGGAACTGGTTGAATGGTTGCAACAGACAATATGGTTATGATATGCTACAGCGATTACCTGTGGTAAAAGCCAGGACTAGGACATGAGTTATTTTAATTAATGCTACCCATATGAAGGCTATGCATCATATCATGCATGTTGCCTGAATTCATGGCACTGTATTGGTTGTGTTCCAGCACTGTTACACATGAGAATTAATGGAGAATTGGCGGCCATGGTGACAAGAATAGGAAGCAACAACATGAAAACAGAAAAGGTCATCTGGACAGGTTATGGACTTAGTGTTAAATATTCCATTTTGTAGTACACTGTACTTTCCTTTAAGGATGAAGAGAAAACTGTGTCAGCTATTCAGGCTTCTGTCTCTTACCTAGTTGTTTAGAACCTGTGTGGCTGTTTGGTCTTGACTGACATTGTAGACAAGACAGTGCTCCAGCGGGTCTACTATAATTGTGGTATGACGTTTGGCTGCTTATATATGAGCTTTCTGTACAAATACAGATACCAAACCTTTTCATATCCCTCCATCCATCCGGAAACCCTTTTTCCCGTTTTTGCACTTCAGGTTGGGATGTCACGTCAGTACTGACAGTCATCTAGAGCCAAGTTTCACACTGCCGGGTACATTTTCATATGCTACTCATAAAATGTATTACACTTCAAATGCAGAATTCAGTGGAAAGAATACTAATGCATACATTTCAAACAAATTGGTAAGAGGGAATTGTGTGATTGACACTAATACAGTTACATTTTTTGGATGGAAATAGTTTAAACCAGCATTCACAAAATACGAAAAATGGTATTTTTGTGGAGGGATGTAAAGCCCTCATTCCCGATTGCAGGGCTTCATCGTCTATACCCCTAAACTTTGATATAATTAACTCTAAATTCCCTGCACCTCAGAGGAAGTAAGATTTCCATCATTTCATGGATTGTTGACTAATCTCATCAGCCAAACATGGTGCATTATAACAGTTTGCATGTCATGACTGTTCTTGTCCTCAAAAAATGACAGCTGTCACATTTAATGTACACAGGATAAAGTACTTTATTGCAGATATGACATTATAATCTTAAAACTATAACTATTATGAAACACTAATAGTTTCATAGGTGTGTACTAGGCTAATGGCCCTGGAGCCTTTACAAGCCTTGCCCATAGGATTACCCTAGCATCATGCCACCCGATCTTAGTTCCCAGTGCTTCTGTCGAGTAAAGCCACTGCAGTGATCCCCGGGGTGAATTTTCTATTTCCCATCCACTCATCAAGATTTCTCTTGAAGAGGGCCAGTGAGGTGATCTAATGATCATGTTAAGTCCAGGCCTAAAACTTTTGTCAGTTGTAGATGTTTTTTCTCCAGACTTTCAATATACTCTGGAGCATTTCTCCCCGGGCCTCCGCTGTAAACAGGATCTGTGGAACCTAGTCGGACTTTCCCGGTCAACAAATAGTAAATAAAAATAAATAAATAAATACTCATTGTAGCGTCATCCTCATGAATAACCATGGTATCTGCATTTCACAGTCATTGTATGTAGTGAGTCTTCAGGACAGAATCATATGACAGTGATATCATTCACTAACTGAGGTCATATAATTGTCATGGTAAACATTTACATCATAGCTCTTGAAAGATGTCAGAGTTGCAAGCAAATTCTTACCAGATTTGAGGATTATCAATAACTGTTGGCCAGACTTTTACAGCACTTATCTTAGGACCATATTTCAAGAATGTGGCCAGAGGAATTGCAACAATTTTTGAAGCCTAATTCTCAGATGACTGATTCCTCAAGAAATCTGCAGTGATGACTGAGTCAATTAAATGATACATGTATCAGTGGGGAGATTTGGTAAAATCTTTCTTTATCTAAAGTTTTCTGAGCTTTTCTCCACGTGTCTCCACAGAAAATGGACTTCTACCCAGTCAGACTTTCCCAGTAATCAAATGTTAATAAATAAATAAATGCATAAATGCTTAGAATTCTGAAAAACTTTGATATCCACTATTCTTTGAGATAAGAAACCTGGGAGGGCTAGACCACCCTATTAAATTTTTCATTAGTGATCAAAGGTGGTGATGATGGATTTTATTTTAGTTTAGGAAAATGACTACATGGCTTTTTTTTCATGTGTGAAGGCTGGTGGATTGGGCACATTTCGTTGTCCTAAATTAAGATGGCTGACATTGAAAGAATGAACAGCCGATTTCCTTTGTGTAACTGGATTGCAGTGTTGAGATGAGAGGTGCAGTGGAAGGGTTGGAGGCTGGAAACACACAGACAAGCACAAATGTGACAAGGATAGGGAATGAGGCTACATTAATCATTTTGGAAGAGTACTTGCCAATTTCCTGTACTGAAAAAGTTGCCAGAGTTAGCACTGCGAGATATTTTACACATGGGTTTAGGTTGGGGGATTGAAGCAACAGTGAGTGCAATGGTGACAGAAAAGAAATGTTAAAAAAAGAGAAACTCCAATTAACATTTTTATACAGAAGATATTTTTCTTTATTTCATCAGTGGGCTTATAGCAGACTGGACGGAGCACTGATACATGGGGTATTTGGCATGCCTGCTTTCATTAGTACATGTGCATATGTGTGTATATAGGAACAAAGATGGCCATCACAGTTGCTACAAGAGAACTTTTTTTATCAGGCTGTTTTGCTTGGGGGACCTGCTAAATAAATCCGCCAACAACTTTCTGACCAGAACTCCACTTAAAACAAATAAATGGGCATGTAGAAGTGATTCATACCTTTTATGTCAACAGTTAGAAAGCCATATATGTCAGGATGTTGAGTTTGATTGCGACTGGTCATTGTATACAGTCTCTGTGCCTTGTCATTGTCCTAGGGAGCAATGAACGTAAAAAGTATTTTCATCACAGATTACAGCATGTAATCTAAAGCCTGAATCTCTAAATCTCACATTTCACCACACAGAAGTGTTCTTCTCTTTTACTGTCTTGCAGTGTAACTGAAGGACAGCACAGAGTACAAGACATATATGTTATGACACACTCATGCCCTGCATGCATTTTATGTTGTAGCATAGGTTATGGTAAAGCAGTAAAGTTTACAACCAGTCATAAAAATGTGAAACCACATACTACAATTAAATGGTACAGTTGAAGGCACTGCTAGTATTTGAAGAAAATGTTTAGAAGGTACCAAAATGGAAATGTAGCTAGTACTCAGAATAATAAGATTCAAGGCTATTTCCTCTTCAAGATCTGTTTTGCCACCAAACTTTTCACGTTGGAAAAAATAGCTCCAGTAATGCTGCATGTCTGATCCTTTAAGCTGCATAGGCTGTGAGGGAGGGATAGACAGAGATACATATGGACAACCTGTCAAAACCATATTATTTTAACATGTAGTTCAACATTGGTTAGTAGATTTTTTTATTTTAACTGTAAAATGTAATTTGCAAAAATAAGAGAGAAACCATGATACTGAGCTGTGTGGTAAACTGAACTGAAAGGTAGTTGATTTTGCACTGTTGCCTTTTTATGAGGCATCATTGTGGAAGTGGGATAGATTGTAAATAAGCATGTGAAAATTTATCAGAGGCTTACTTTCATACATTCATGGAAACGTGATAGATGCAGAAACAAGAGTAGCAAACACATACCTTTTCCATGTTATGTGCGCCTTTATCAAAGGGCAGTTCAGTGCATGACAGCTGGAGACTTGCGTATTTGTTTTCTTGTGATGTCACTCTCTGTTGATTAGTAGATATCCTTTTAAGCATTCTTGAATCTCCATTAAGTGTTTCTTTTTTTCTTACATTTGACTGCAGCTACATTATCTTGTGAAAATATGGTGTGTTAGATTCCTGTCTGTAATACAAGGTTTTGCCTGTTTGAAGTAGTACAAACAGACAGGGTGCTAGAAAGCAAGGTGTATAAATAATATGTTAATTTATAATCTTATGGAAAGTGTTTGTATGTAATGAAGTTTAGTCTTTGGGTAGGTAGATGCACTTATAGCATATCTACACATAACATAAATTGTTAATATAGTATCACATTATCATGCAGCTCTCAGGGGTACTGAGATTATCTTAGAAAGAAAAAAGCTAATAAACATAATTCAACTGTAACATTTGCTGATATTTGGTGGTGGTGCTGCGGTAGCATTGTCGCCTCACAGTAAGACTTTGTCCTGTTCGATTCTCAGCGAAAGCGTCTTCTGTGTGGAGACATGCGTGAATGGGCGTACCTTCGTTGAAGGTTGTGCGTCAGGGTTGGCAACTCGGTACGTAAAAATCTACTGCCAATCATTAGCGGACCGGAGTTCTGCTGTGGCGACCCCTAACCATGAAAAGCCAAAAGATACAACAACTTTTGCTGATATTTGTATAACTATGTTCTGAAGTAGAAATAAGTAACGCTTATCAAGGTATAAGGGTGCAACACCTAAGTGCTTTGCTGTGAGTTGAATAATGTATACGTAGATATTGTGATATTCAAGCCCAGGTCTTCAGTCCTTCAACACTTAAGCAATATTCTGTACTTCCTCCCAGAAAAAAATTGTATAGTAAATGCTTCATTTCATAATGACCTGTTAATCAACAGATACTGTTTACTCGCAGGAGACCCAGTTACCTGTACAGCATGTAGTTCTGATAAAACTTTGTGTAACATTGGTACTCTTTATCTTTCCTTGTATCTAAAATAATATATTCTTTGATACAACTGATGGGGGGATGTCAAAGTTGAACTAGAGAGTGTGATACAGGAAGATCACTTGAAATGGTACCATCCTTAATGTATAGCAGTCGGGTGTGTGACAAGTCAGAGCAAAGTTGCCTGCTGACACAGGTGCAGTGGGATATGACAGTGGCAATGAACAGTGAGAGTGTAATGACAATCTCATTTACACAGTTACTGGTAGCAAAGTAGGTGTTATTTTTGAAATATAATCTAAAACATTTTCTTGTTTTCTCCAAAGGAAACCATTGTGTAGTTAAGCTTTTTTCCCCACAAAGTATATCAAAATGGAGCCGAACCTTTAGAAGTGCCACTGTCACCAGCAGCAACAGTAGATCTTAATCAGCTTTCACTTCTGTAATGATGCATATTCTTTAGTTTCACACTGTTTGCCTCTTAAGTTTATATAATCCTGATACCTTGTGATGATATTGGTAAGTGCCAGCATAGCCAGATGGAATTTTGTAAGGAATGATATATCCCTTGAATATCAAACTGATTTATACAAGGTGCTTGTGTTACAAATGTATTAGAACTGTATGTCATTTGTATAGCAAACTGATTTTGTACAGATGCTTGTGCTGAAAATGTATTTGTGAGCTTTGCCTGTGTTGAAATGTATCAACAGTGCACCCTGCTGAAATGAAGAGAAATGTACATATATTTTTGTAGCTGAATTAAATGTAGATACTGACACAGCAGAGGTTAACTTTAAACAAAATAAGGGAAATGTAAATGAGCTGTTAAGCCATTAAAAGGCACCCCCATAGTGCTGAATAGCACTGGCGTTGCTGGGTCTGGGGAAGAGCCTTTGTCCATTAGCTCATTGAAAAGAGGGGAGGTCCCAGGCACTACCATAAACATTTGGATGTGTATTTTTGCCATCTGTGATAACTTCCTGCCTCAGCTTCAAAGGAGAATAATGTGAAAACTAAGAGTCAGGTCTCAAGATGAAGTCATTCTGCCAGCCCACTTGGAAATTATATTTTAGATATTACAAAGAGAAATCTCAGAGTATTGAGTATTCTGTTTGGGAAGCCTGACCAGAAAGACCCTCACCCACAACATCTTGCCTTGCGGTAGTAAGCAACTTAACTAGGGAACAGTAATTCTTTCAGATTCATTCAGGAATATAGTGAAGCATAGTTTAGATACTATTTTTATTTATTTGTCTCGAGTCTGTCCATCAATGTTCTTTTCCATATTTTCTGTGATTTGAACTCTGTGATTTAATGTGAATATATATTCAGTATTTTCATGTACTTTTATTATTTATTATTAAATATATTTAAAAATGTTATTGTGGCTGATCCTTGTAGAAAATAACTAACCTTGGAGAGTGCTTATATTTATTTGGTGACACTGTTTGGGCCACTCTAAAAGGCCTAGCCATCTTGGTGAACTACTACCATTTGTATTAGTATTAATATTACAAAGTGTAATTGAATACATTTTAAGAGCTTTATAGTAACAGACTAGTAGCAGTGCTAACTACTTTATAGTCTGAGCAAAGTTGGTAGAATGGGTAATCTGTGCCAGCCTTTCCCAGGTGTGTGTGTGTAAAAATTAAATCTTAAAGAGTGTGCATATCAGCTATAATGAAGCAGGGACATGACGTACTGGGTTTACAGAGAGGATGCTGGAGGACTTGGCTTGGACATGTGGCTGAGGACCTAACACTACAGCTGTACCAGTGGGGAATCTTATTGGGGACCTGGAGGGACAGAGATAAAGAGACATCCAGAACGTGGACTGAGTGTGTTCCCTGTGTACTCTTAAGGGAAATTGTACTTGATACAGAGAGGTCTGCATCTGGAAATACTGAGTTGTATTCATTTGTATTCCAAGTGTGCATCCCTGTCCAGTGTCAGTGGTGAGGATTCAGTCTCCTTGATTACTGGCCCAGCGTGTGGATGACATATATTGGTGGCCATCACGTACTGGTAGCTGTGGTGGGCATCACAACCCTACGTACAGGATTCCTTGGAACTTGATTTTTACCATTTTTCATAAAATGCGTTTTACACAGCCGCAAAGTAAGTAAGTCAATCAAAAAGTATACAAAACCTGACTATTTCTCTGTCTTCTTTATAACTTAGTACAGTAGTCATAGAGAGAATATGTTGAAAACTTGAGTTCAAGATATCCCTCATCACCTAAGTAATGTAGAAAGCACAATGACTTATTTTAGTGATAATCCATGGCATAATATTTCCAGACTTGGATACCAGACTGATATCAGTATTAGACAGCATTGTAACAGTATACAAACCTAAGACACTAAGTACATGGCTGAAAAGAAAACACTTGCTGTAGTATTTTTTCTCCATCACCCTCTCCCTTCTGTGGTATCCCTTCAGTAAGTAAACTAAATAGGCCACAGCAGCTTCATGCTTTTTTCCTTGTAAAGCTGAATGTTTTAAACACATTTACAGCCCTTTGTTAGAAGGGCAAACCACTGTGTTAGTCATGCTGTCATACTCTTGAGTTACGTGAACATCAGCAGTGTTTAAAAAATTCCCAGAACTAATGAATCATATGTAATCCCTGTCTGTCAACATCAGCCATTACGGCTAGCTGCCACAGATACTGGTTAGCTTGTGTGTAAAACTTTGCCAAACTCAGTCTCTTCCCCTGCTCTCATAATGCTCAGTTCAAGCCCCTTCGCTTCTCTTTTCCAGATCTTTCTTGCCACTGAACAGCTTGCAATGGAGGAAATGGCACAAGACTTTCCATTTTTTTGTGCAGAATTTAATGTTCATTGTCCATTCCTGATCACTTATATTACACCTCATCACTGTAATCAAAACTTTCTTTCATTGAAGGTATTTTTTCTATGAGGAATTATAGCTTTGCATGACTTCATCTCATAGTAGATAGCCCTGCCTTTTGTGTCTGGTATGGTGTTTTTTTAGTATTTCTCCCCTTTTGGTATTGTATTCTGTGCTGATTGATTCAGCACCTCCCTTTCTTGTTTATTGCTCATGTTGTGTTCAGATCTGGAAGTGCTGTTTTTTTTTCCAGCATGCTGGACAAACTGTCATATGTTAAAAATTTCAAAAAAGAGTAACCATGTGATCATCCTCAGTATAAGCATGAATTATATGTTCTTTGTTTAGATCCTTCTCATTTATGAGAGTAATGTGAATTGTATGAGAGTTTTGAGCTGAGAGCTTTAACTGACAGTTGATGCAAGTTAGTTTTGAAGGAGTTTATCTTCAGGGAAACATCTTCTGATGAGGCTAAGCTTAAGGGAAAATTAAATGCAAAGGATATGGGAAAGGGCCATGTTGACCTTTTAGAGCTTTCCCAGTTACTCACATGAAAGTTAGTCTTGATAGTGATTCACTGATGAGTGCAATGCAGCATGCATATTTCTGTAAATATTTCAGGCAGTGTCCATCTGGACAGATTATAGAGCATATTTCATGTACCCATTCACCATAGAGGTCAGAATGGCTCCTCAGGCAAGTAGAGTATTCTGTAACACAGAAAATGTGAATTATTTTCCAAAAGTATTATGAATGTATGTCATATATTCATAGTTATATTACTAACATGAACCAGAAGGTATCTGTATGGTACTCCATAGTATGCAAACACAAACTCCCACAGACATCCCTTACTAAAAGGATACAAGGCCTAAACAATATGACCTACATGGACCAACTCAAGGCTCTGGCACTATAATCAGTATCCTAGCAACTGCTAAGAATTGATCTGCAATGGTAAACAAGGAATCCCCAAACTCAATACTGATGGATTTACTTGCATATCAACAATTCAGATGGCATCAAATACTCTGTCGCGAGATCTCAACATCTTCTGCAACATCAACAAAACAGTTTGGAGGCACAGGCATATCTGTGCTCCAGAACAGGCTTCTCATCCATATAAAACAAAATTCATCCCTGTGTCCATATTCAAGTGCAAATTGGATCTATTGGTGGGAAACAGAAAATTTATCACAGGACTTAAGACTTTTATCTAATCTTTGACAGCAGTTTTGGTTAGGGATTCTGCATGACTATCTTTCTGAGACATGCTTGAAGAATTTTGAATGGCTGCATGAAACGGTAGCAATATAGTCAGAAAAAAAGCTTTTCTGTGATCATTTGAGTTTTCTTTGTATTCTTGTGATGGCAGGTTTATTTTAATTTTTGCAGCTTGAAACATATTGGGTTGTACTCATGTTGTACTCATACAAAGTTTGTTGGTGCAGAGCAGTGGTCTCTGCTCACTTTAATGTTCGTGCTGTTCTGCAAAATTGAGATTTAGAAAAATAAACCAGTGAACAGACTGTTGAGCTGTATAAGTGCAATGTGCTCTGCTCAGAAAAAGAGTACTAGGGAGCACTGTCGATGCCTTATAGTAGTGAATGGGAGTGGTGCGACTGTTATACTCCTCTACTTGCAATGAGACTCGGTGAATTTTCGTATGACACAGCTTCCATAATGATGACCTTATCCTTGATGTACCGGGGCCAAATTAACATAGACCATACCCACAGACTGCCACATTAGCATCTAGTTAAGATATCCTATCACTGTTCAGTTACAAATTTTACACAGCAGACTTAGCAGCATTCAATGAATCACTTTCCCTTTGTATAGTGTGGAAGGCTTTGCAAGGTGCCTTGCTTAGTACACAGTTTTTTTAAATGAATGCCACACATTGTTTCAGTGGGATTAACGTTTTCATACTTTTGTCATGTGCATTAAACTTGTACTGAAACGTTACCAACAGAATGCAGACCATTTTTTCCTGTTTCTTTTCTTTTCATTTCTATTTTTTGTTGTTTTTGTTATTACACATGTCGATAGCAGTCCTTATCTTGCAAGATGATCTGATGTTGTATCTTCAGTCCATTTTTCAATAGATGAGTTATTTGATCTGTCTAGGATCCAGCTTCAGTCACTTTCAGACTTTAGATCCAAAGTTCAGTCTCCTTCCCTTATCCATGATCTGCTGTAGTTAGTAAATTCCCTCAAATCTTGTTTGCCACTTATTTGCATTAGACCTGATCTCGTCTAATAATTATTATTGTCTATTTACCTCCCTCCCCCTTTTTCTGGTCTGCTATTTGGGGAAAAAAAGGCATACCTCTTGTGATGCCTGCGCCCTGGCACAGCGAAGGAGCCTCAATCCTCACCACTAACACCAGATTGGGTGTCTCATAAGAGAGGAAAGGATAACAAATGCACACAGTAAAGTACAATTTCCCTTAAGTGCACACAGAGATCACAGTCAGTCTGGGGCTCGTTGCTCCCTTGCTCTCCAGGTCCCCAATAAGACTCCCCACTGGCACAGCTATAGGGTCTGGATCTCAGCCTAGCTGGCAAGCTAGCCTCCAGTACCCTCTCTTTCCAACCAGTGCTTCGTGTCCCTCCCCAAGTAGCTCACACACACACACACACACACACACACACACACACACACACACACACACACACACACACACACACACTTTGAGATAAGTATTTATACAACTTCACAGACATGCCTGGGAAAGGCTGACAGATTCTCCAGCTGTGCCCCTTTAACCAGACTGTATGGAAGTAATCACTGTCACCACCAGCTAATATTTATCAGCTACCCAAAGGCCCTTAAAAGTGTGTCTAATTATTACTGTGCAATATTATTATCCAATAGTAGTGTAACTTAAGCAATCTTAAGGCTTTGGAAGGGCTTATTACAGGATCACTTATAAGCATGCAATGTACTCCAGAGCTTAACTTATCCCTACACAAATCAGCCACATGTAAAAGGTTTTTAAAATATTTAATAATAAATAATTAAAACACAAGACAATACTACTACACCACAGTGCTATTCAAGAGTTCAGGGATCACACCAAAATGTAAAATAATGTAGTAGGAAAGTTCTGATATAACAGAAGAACACTTAGTGTAACTTTCGTCTAATTTCCTAGCTATTACTACAAGAAAACATACTTTTGAAATAACTTACTTAAGACACAGGCATAGTGCTGATGAGATGGATATCAAGACAAAAATGCTCAATAATCTCTGGTTCTCACTGTTTAAATTGAAACTCAAGTTCTGATAAACATTACATCACCTTTCTCAGCCTTCCTGGAGTTCCCAGGCTACACATTAACTGCATTTACATTTTTTACACTTAGAGCAATAAAGGACATTCCATATGTAAATTCTGGTCATTAACTTTAGCCTTAAAACAATAAGTCAGGAAGCCCCCATCCAGCCAGACCGGAGCCGAATTTTAAAACATCAAAGGCAGTGATGAAATAATTTTAATTTCAAAAGAAAGATTTCAAATGCTTGACTTAGTTTTCCTTACAGCAGATGGCTATGTTGCCACATTGTTGAAACAGCACTTCTTTACATTTAAGACACAAGCCTGTATTTTAACATTTATTTTTACAAATGCCAGAATTATGTATCAAATTATATTTGACTAGGCTGGCAGCCTTCACCCTTTTTCTACCAGTCTTCACATCTCTCCCCCCCTGGAGAACTCAAGCTAGTTTTTCAAGTGCCCCTTGAGAAACGCTGCTTGAGACGGTTAGGTCTATCTGAGTGTGCCTCACCCCATTCCCTGTCTTGAGAGCCCATCTGAATTGGCATTGCTAATCCCACTGCAGTGCTGCACTGACATATCATATGCTTGCAACCCCAGGCTCCATTTTAGCAACATGGCATTTTGCTGGCTGGCTCTGTTTAACCATGTTAGAGGTTTGTGATCTGTCATTACAGTGAATTTTCTTCCATACAGATAAGGTTGAAGTTTCTGCAATGCCCACACTATGGTGAGACATTCCTTTTCTACAGATGCATAGCATTCCTCCCTGGGTTGGAGACTATGACTGTGATAAACCACTTGGTGCTCTTCCCCCTCTGAAGAAATCTGGCTAAGTACAGCCCCCACCCCATAGTTTGAAGCATCCACTTACACAACAAATTATTTGCTGTAATCTGGACTGGCTAACATGGGGCGTCCTCCCAAAGCTTCTTTAAGCTTCTAGAATGCCTGCTCACATGCTGGGGTCCACAATACCTTATCTGGCCTGTTTTTCTTTGTTAGGTCTGTGAGGGGAGCAGCTATGGTACTGTAATTGGAGACAAACTTTCTGTAATACCCTGCTGTCCTTAAGAATGCCCTCACCTGCTTTTTGGTAACAGGTGCAAGCCATGCCTGAATGGCTTCCACTTTGGCAGGTTCTGGCCTTATCTTACCACTTCCCACTCTATAGTCTAGGTAGGAGACCTCTGCCATACCCACCTGGCATTTGCTCGGCTTAATGGTCAGCCCTGCCCTCTCTATTCTGCCCAGCACCTCCCTGACATGCTGAAGGTGCCCTGACCAGGAATGGCTGTAGATGGCAATATCATCTAGGTAAGTAAGGGCAAACCCTCCTGCTCCTGCTAGGATGTTATCTACCAGCCTTTGGAAAGTTGCTGTGGCATTCTTCATCCCAAAGGGCATCTTTGTGAACTTATACAAGCCAAAAGAAGCAACAAAGGCTGACTTCTCTCTAGCACTGGGAGTCAAGGGCACCTGCCATTAACCTTTGGTAAGATCAGTGGTTGTAAGATACTTAGCCCCACCCAGCTTCTCTAGGGCCTCATCTGTCCTAGGCATGGGGTAAGCATCTGACTCTGTGTGACTATTTAATTTCCTGTAATCCACACAGAACCTGGTGCTGCCATCCTTCTTTGGCACCAGCACCACTGGGGAAGCCCAGGGACATTTGGACTCTTGAATCACCCCTAGTTCCAACATCTCCTGTACCTCCTCCCTCATAGTCAGTTTGACTCTCTCAAGCACCCTAATAAGGGGCCTGGGTAATAGGCCTTTGGGGTCCTGTATCCACCTGGTGCTGCACCAGGTGGGTGTACCCTGGTTTCCCAGTGAACATGTCCCCAAATTCCTGCAGCACTACTCGGATTTCCTGAACCTGGGTAGAAGATAGCTGCTGGGACATTGCTACCCTTCCACTGAGGTGTCAGCACAAGCTCACTGAAGAGATCAGTCCCTAGATCTCCCACAGACTCCTCCTGCAATCCACTGCAAATGCTCAGCACAAGGGCCTCCCTATCATGGTAAGGTTTCCTCATGTTAACATGGTACAATTTGTGCCCCTGCTATCTGCCTAGCAGTTCCACCATGTAGTTAATATCACTTACCTTTCTTACCACCTGGTGTAGTGTCCCTTCCAAGCTGCTTGCAGATGTTCATCGTGTTACCCTGCTGCAGTCATCACACTTGTGTTATCCTGTCATCAGGCAGTCCCGCAGTCGGCCGGAATTCCAAAGTCTTGGTCCGGTGTCGGTTGCTGTCGCCTCTTCCCTGACGTCAGTGCGCCAGGGTATATATAATGCAACCGATGCCATTTTCTTCAGTCTTTCTTGCCGCGCGGTGCCCGAAGCAGAAGCAGTTCGCAAGTGCCGGTCGGCCGACTCCTGAGATTTTCGAATTCGAATTTCAGACCGAATTCTTTTATAAAGATAAGTACCCCGTTGGGGAAACTTTTCTTGCCTCAGACCGATGTCAGAAAAAGTTAACAATTGTATTTCTTGTGGGAAGCAAGTACCTCATAAGGATTTTCATTCTTATTGCATACCTTGCCTAGGCCCAGACCACGACGTCACTTCTTGTCGGTTTTGTGCTAGGTTTAATAAGCATACTATTAAAAGACGCTTTGATTTCGCATGACACTACTTCTGTAGGAAATTTAACTACAACATGCCGTCGGAGCAACCAACTACCGGTGTGCACAAAAAACGCAGGGATAAGGACAGGCAGCCCAGGCCTAAGCCAGATTCCGAGGCCTCGGCTGATCCGGTCTCCGGTTCTCCGGACCTCAGTGAAGCTCCGACGCAGCCCCTGACTACTGCAGATCTGGAACCCGAGACCGCTATGGAAATTTTGATGGAATGTACCAGGCCGACGCAGCCTTTTACTTCAGGCCCTTCCGACGACTTTGTTTCAAAAGACGTCGGTGCTACAGAAACGCCATCAGTTTCTGAAGGCGTTTTCAGACCGACGACTCTCACCATTAAAATGATTTCGAAGTTGAAGACTCCTTTTAAAACTAAAAGGACTGCACTTCAGTCTCCTGTTCAAGGCCCTATGCCTAAGAAACAGATGCTCAAAATGGCTGAAGATTTGATTTCTTTAATCAGGGGTTCACAGCCCCCTCCTGACAAAAGACCTAGACAAGAGGAAGATCAAGACTATTCCTTCTCTCCTTATGAAGATTCTGATGCTGAGGACTCTATTCCCTTAGCTTCTCCTCCTGAAGACTACTCCTTTGGGGAAACTTTACACACTATGAGGGAACATTTTCACTGGGAAGGTCAAGACTACTCTGATTCAAAGAAAAGGCTCAGAGAGTTTCTTTTACTCCCCCAACACAGACCACTTGCCATCCCACCAGTTTTGGACATTGTGGATGATGTCTATTTAGAATCCAGTTTCAACCCAGACTCTCTACCTCCTGCTCCGGCTAAGCCTGACAGATACTATAGAGTGCCTGATTCCCACAAATTTCTTTACAAAAGGCCAGTAGCTGACCCAGAGACTATCTCCCAGGGTCCCAAAGGGGCTAAGGCTTCTATGGCTAAAAACCCAGTACCTTCTGAGAGGGATTCCAGAGCACTAGACAGGTGGGGGAAAAAGGTTTACACATCAGCCACACTAGCTATGAGGGCACTGAATTGTCAATTCCATATGCTTAAGTATCAGCAATTTCTAATCTCTCAGTTAAAGCAAAGAATAACCACTCTCCCTCAACAATCTGAATTGAAAGAAGTACAGGATCTGTTGCACGCCACTGAGCAGGTGGGCAAACATACCTTACAATGTGGGTTTGATTCTTTGGAGGCCTCCTGCAGAGCAGCTGTCACTGGGTCTGTTATACGTAGGCATGCTTGGTTAAAGGAAAAAACTCTGCCTGATCATGTTAAAGCAAAACTACTAGATGGTGCCTTACAGCAGGATGTTCTTTTTGGAGTTAAAGTAGACGAAGTTTTAAAGAAAATGGAAGATAAGGCAAAATCTATGCAGACAGTCAAAGATTCCCTACAAGTACAACCCCCTCGCTTCAGCAGAAACTGTCCAACAACAAATTGGTCCTTTCCAGCCACTGACAGACCGCAGAGGGGTAAATACAGACTCCCAAGGGGCAGAGGACAACCACATGCCCAGTATAAACCTCGCCAATGGGGCACTACAACACAGAAGGGAGGAGAAGACAGGTCTCAATCCACCAGAAGGCAAACTCAATGACTTGCACCTCATCTGGCCAAGCAATACTCTCTTGGCAGCCCCCTTGGGGGGAAAACTCACACTTTTTGCAGACAACTGGCAGATAGTCACAAAGGACAAATGGGTCCTAGACATAATTTTACGAGGATACAGATTCCACTTTCACACCTTGCCAATGAAAAGAGGAATGCCAAACCTGCCACAAAATCAATGGGCAGAGGCACAAAAGCAAATTACAGCTCTCGTGGACATGAGAGCCATTCAACTGGTACCTACTCGAGAGGAAGGCCAAGGATTTTACTCAAGACTATTTCTAGTGCCCAGAAAAGACAATGCTTGGAGACCAATTCTGGACCTTTCAATTCTAAACACTTACAAGTACCCAAATTCAAGATGCTAACACTACGGCAGCTACTTCCCATGTTGGGCAAGGAAGCATGGCTAGTAACGTTGGACCTCAAGGAGACATATCCTGCAAGTCCCTATCAGACAAAGTTGCAGAAGATACCTCCATTTCATTGCAGGTTCAACCCATTACCAATTCTCTGCACTGCCCTTTGGCTTATCTACTGTGCCCAGAGTTTTCACAGAATGCCTGGCACCAGTAATTGCATACTGCAGACAAAGAGGAATTTAAATATATCCATACCTGGACGACTGCCTCATCCAAGCAGAAAGCAAAGACATTCTCTTACATCATCTGGCCTTTGTAAAGCACCTACTAAACTGCCTGGGGTACACAGTAAACGAAAAGAAGTCAAAACTAGTACCCTCACAAAAAATGACATTCCTGGGTGCCAGCTTGAATACAACGTCCCAGAAGGCTTATCTTACGCCAGACAAACAACTACAACTGACTCAATATTTCAAGACAATGGCAACAAAGACCCAATTAACTGCAAGAAAAAGTCTGCAGGCTTTGGGCTTCATGGCATCTTGCATACTAATAATACCATTTGCAAAGCTGCGTATGAGGAAAGTACAGTGGTACCTAAAAAGCGTATGGTCTCAACACAGCCACAGCTTGGACACAATGATATCTCTCATTCCCTGCCTACAACAGGAATTTCTATGGTGGTCACAGGCATGTCACCTCAACATGGGTCAGCCTTTCACCTTGCCCCCAGCCAGGCAGACTATCACAACAGATGCTTCAGACTACGCCTGGGGGGCACACATGGCAGGACAATGCATTCAAGGCCTGTGGACTGCAGATCAAAGAAATCTGCACATAAATCAAAAAGAGATGCTAGCTGTACAGAAAGCTCTGACAGCCTTCAAGGATCTACTACATCCAGGACAACTTGCAATAAAGACAGACAACACCACAGTAATGTGGTACATAAACTAACAAATGGGTACACATTCCTACCCTCTATGCAGGCAAGCAATGATCTTATGGAACACAGCTCTGGCCTACCAAGTCCAGTTACAAGCTCAGTTCCTGCCAGGACAGAAGAACACATTGGCAGACGACCTCAGCAGAAACATCAAAGATCCCCACGAGTGGAAACTAGATCCACAAATATTCTCAATGATAACTCAGAAATGGGGCCTTCCAAACATAGACCTGTTTGCCAGTCCTCAAAACTACCAACTGACAAAATTTTGTACAAGGACCTTCCATCATCAAGCTTGGAAAGTGGACTCTCTCTCTTTCAGTTGGAAAAACCTGACAGCATATGCCTTCCCTCCATTACCTCTCCTCACAAAGGTTCTTTTGAAAGTCAAAAAGGAGAGACCACGACTGATTCTCATAGCCCCAGACTGGCCACGCCAGCACTGGTACCCGCTATTGAAAAATATGGCCCACAGCCCACCATGGATATTGCCTCAAATACCCCATTTGCTCACACAAGAAAACAAACAGATTCTTCACAGACAGCTCAAAACTTTAAATCTGGCTGCATGGCAAATCAACTAAACATCCAACCAGCTCCTCTATCACAAGCAGTTCTGGATGTTATTCTGGAAGCCAGGAGGCCAAGCACCAGGAAGGCTTATTCGGACAAATGGAAAAGGTTTTGTGCCTGGAACCAAGCTAAAGGCCAAGACACAATTCAGCCTGACATGCCTCACATTCTACAGTATTTAGCTGAGATGTTGCACAAAGGACTTTCCTTTTCCTCAATTAAAATCCATGCTTCAGCTATTTCAGCTCACTACAACACGGATCCACCTTTATTTTCACATCCTCTTCTAAGGCAGTTCCTCAGAGGAGCAAAAAAACATTAGACCACCCAGGAAAGCTCCTACACCAACATGGGACCTCAACTTTGTTCTGGAAAAACTAACACTACCTCCCTTTGAACCAGCTTGCTCTGCAGATCTTCAGTTCCTATCATGGAAGACTTCCCTGCTCCTAGCAATAACTTCAGCTAGGAGAGTCTCAGAGCTACAGGCACTAATGGCAGTGGAACCTTTCCTCATTTTTCATCAAGACAGTGTTTCTCTACGAACTAATCCTTCCTTTATGTCTAAGGTGGTTTCCAGTGTAGATTTAAATCAAACCATCCACTTACCCACCTTCTTCCCCAATCCACAGAACAAAGGTGAGAGACTCCTGCATTCCTTGGACATTCACAGGCAGCTTCGTTACTACTTGGACAAAACTAAGGCTTTCAGAAAAACTGACCAGCTCTTTGTATCCTATGCTGCAGCTTCTCAAGGGAAGGCTATATCTAAGCAAACCATTTCTAAATGGATAGGTTGTTGCATACGTTTCTGCTATACCCATCATAGGAAACCAGTTCCTGCTACCATTAGATCCCACTCTACCAGGGCAACAGCTACCTCTGCAGCCTTTCTCAGGGGGGTGCCAACCAAGGAAATTTTAGAAGCTGCAACTTGGAGTTCAATACACACCTTTACCAAACACTATCACTTACCTCTTTACTCTAAGTCCAGGGCGGGCTTCGCCACTGCAGTTCTGCAGGGCCTTATTGCCTCCAGTAACCCTCTATGATACCTCCCCCCTACCTTAGCTTTGGGATTCAGCCCAAGTGTGATGACTGCAGCAGGGTAACACGATGAACATAGTACAGTTTTGTACCTACCATAAATGTAGATGTTCGAGTGTTCACCCTGCTGTAGTCCAGGTTACCCTCCCTCCATTCCCCTCTGATCTCTTCTATGCCTTACTGATGTATTTGCTTATAGCTGAAGGGATTTTGTGCTTGTGCAGTGTTCACTCAATTTGGTACTAATTCTGACCACCTTTTTGGGGGCACCTGACATCTGGGGCAAGAAAAACTGAAGAAAATGGCGTTGGTTGCATTATATATACCCCTGGCACACTGATGTCAGGGAAGAGGCGACAGCAACTGACGCCGGACCAAGACTTTGGAATTCTGTCCGACTACGGGACTGCCTAACGACAGGATAACCCAAGTGTGATGACTGCAGCAGGGTGAACACTCAAACATCTACATTTATGGTAGGTACAAAACTGTACTTTTGTTGTGTCTGACAAGAATGAGAACCATTACCTGCTGTCCCACAGCATACGCTCTAGCTCGAGCATTCCTGTCATACCACAACTTTTTCTGTTGTTGGGCTTCTGCCAAGTTCTCTTGGGCCAAGCCCATGAGTTCCCTAGCCTTGTCCTGAGGTTTAGGACGTATGCCTCAACAGGCACCTTGTGAGACTCTCACTCACCTTCCCACTCATCTCAAATTGAATCTAGAGGTCCCCTCACCCTATGCCCATACAGCAACTCAAAGAGTGAAAAACCTGTGGATTCCTGGGGAACCTATCTCTAAGCAAACAACAGATGGGGCAAATATTTGTACCACTCCCTCTTAGACTGATGATATGCAAATGCCCATAGTATTGACTTGATTGTAGAGTTTAACCTCTTAACAAGACCATTAGTCTGGGGATGGTAGGGGGTGATCTTCATGTGCTTCACCCCACAGGACTTCCACAGACAAGCCAGCAGGTCTGACATACAATTGGCACCTCGATCAGTAAGTATTTCTTTTGGGAAACCAACCCTGCTGAAAATCTCTAACAAAGCATTTGCCACCTTCTCTGCCTCAATGGAGGACAAAGCCACTGCCTCAGGGTATTGTGTAGCATAATCCACTACCACTAGGATATACTTTTTCCTTGTGGAACTTGGGGTACTCAGATTTCCCACAATATCCATAACTACCCTTTGAAATGCCTCCTCAATCACGGGCAAAGGCATCAAAGGAACTCTCACCTTGTCTCCTGCCTTGCCTACCTTTTGGCACTGCTTACAGGTCCTGCAGTACCCTGTTACATCTCTGGAAATTCCAGGCCAATAGAAGTCCTGCATAGCATGCCTCTTTGTACATTTTATGCCCATATGCCCTGCAAAGGGAATATCATGGGCTATGGCTAGAAGCACCGGATGTTAGGCTCTAGGTACTACCAACTGCTGTACTCTCTCACCTTCTAGCCCTCCCTCAGGGGTCCACTCTCTCTATAGTAACCCTTTGTCCCAGTATACAGATTCTCCCTTTCCTTGAGAATCAGGTGCCTTCCTAGCTACCTGCCTCGGACTATGCAATGTAGGTCTGAGAGCTGAGCTTGTTTCAACTCTCTCCTTGTAACCCTTCCCAGCTCCCCTTCCACAGGAAATCTGGCATCCCCGCTGACAGTGGTGCCTCACTGTCAGCCTGGATACTACTACTCACCTCTACCTTTGCAGTCACTCTATCCAAGGGACCATCAGTACCCACAAGCAGCTGTGACTCACATTCAGTCTCACTGCTGCAGTTTAGCACACTCCCTGAAGTAACCACCTCACCAGTACTGGCTGCAAGTATGCAGTCTATCTAGGTCTCCCCCAGGCTACCAAACCCACATGCTTGTCTCCTAGCCTGACCACGTGTAACTGCATAAGTACATGGTACTGCCTCATCCAAATCCTTCTCTCTCAGGACATCTGCAGGATGTAGTTCCATGCCCCTGTTGTCTCAAGACAACCTACTATTGGCATTTTGTCTTTCTCACTTACTGGCTCCCTCACCTTTGGTTCCTCACCTTGCCTCCATGGACCCCTGTATGCCACATGGCCCCACTGGTTGCATTCAAAACATTTAACCCTAGCTCCTGGATGTGTACCTGGACTAGTGGCTTCCCCTGCTACTGGCAGATTCTGTTGTGGCAGTCTGTGCTGCTCCCCATGGGTTCCTTTAGACCCATGAGCAGTACTGGGGGTCCCCTTCTTGTGCAGGCCTGCCCTGCTGGCCAGGTATAGATCTCCCTTCTTCCCCAAATCCTCTGCAGTAGCACATTGTCTGTCAGCTAACCAGATCCTCATGTCCTCAGGCAAAGTGCTAAGGGCTTGTTCCCTCACCAAAAGGTTTGCCAGCCCTTCAAAAGTGGTGACCTGACACCCACTCACCCAGCTATGAAAATAAGTGCTCAGTTCAGTAACATATTCAAACACACTTTCATCTGCCTTGCATGTATGCTCAAAAAACGTTTTCCTATACATTTCAGGTGTTATCTTAAAACATTCTAAAATACATTTTTTACAGCAGTATAATCAAAACAGACAGAGTCAGGCATTTTTGATAAAAATGTTACAGCTTTCCCATGGAGTAAGGGGTCAGGAACCATACCGAGTCATTGGTCAACACTATACTGTTTGCATACCCTCTCAAACATATGAATGAAACTATCAAAATTATCCCCCTCTTTAAATTGCGGAAGACATTTACTGATCTGTTGTGCTTCTGGGGTCCAGTTACTCCCTTCTCTGTTACCTCCATGACTCTGGCGAAGAGTCAGCATTTCCCTGTCATGTCACCTCTGATGCTCCTTTTCTTTGGCTTCTATCTCCAAACTCCTGGCCTCCAACAAGTCTTTTTAGCTCCAGCTGGATTTCTAAGTCCACTGCAGAAAAGGTTGAGCTGTCCATTTTCCGAGGATATTGCATCTCCACTGCCAGTCTGATTGTCCTACGCAGAAAGGTTGAGCTGTCTATTCTCCAATGATATTGTATCTCCACTGCCAGTCTGATTGTCCTCCTGGATGCTGTTTTCTGATGCTGCTGCTGTAACCAAGCCTGCAATCAGGTCTGCCTTAGTCAGATTTCCTTGCACCAGTCCCCTAGCCTGGCACATCTCCACCAGTTGGCTCCGTGTCAGCTTTCCATACTCCTCTGCTGACATGCTGCCTGCTCACCCTGACTAACTAAGCTAACAAAAGAAATAAAACAGTTTTGATCTGAACTCTGAGTATTCACTGTGTGGCTGTTTTAGAGTACAAAACACCTTCAGAAATCACTGTACATAAGCTACAGGATTTACTCTACCCACACTACTACAAACCAATTAGTATTTGCCAACTAATTAATATGTGATGTGGATATCCACTGCCACCACAAATGTGAAGTGGATCCCACCACTGCAAACCACACGTGATGCCCGCGCCCTGGCCTAGCAATCAAGGAGCCTCATTCCTCACCACTAACACCAGAGAGTGCGTCTCATAAGAGAGGAAAGGATAACAAATACACACAGTAAAGTACAATTTCCCTTAAGTGCATACAGAGATCGCAGTCAGTCTGGGGCTGGTTGCTGGCTTGCTCTCTAGGTCCCCAATAAGACTCCCCACTGGCACAGCTATAGGGTCCAGATCTCAGCCTAGCTGGCAAGCTAGCTTTCAGTACCTTCTTTGTCCAACCAGTGCTTCGTTTCCCTGCCCAAGTAGCTGACACAGACACACACTTTGAGATAAGCATTTATACAACTTCACAGACACTCCTGGTAAAGGCTGACAGATTCTCCAGCTGTTCCCCTTTACCCAGACTATACAGTAGCAATCACTGCCACCACCAGCTAATATTTTTCAGCTACCCAAAGGCCCTTAAAAGGGTGTCCATTTATTACTGTGCAATATTATTATCCAATAGTAGTGTAACTAAAGCAATCTTAAGGCTTTGGAAGCATTTATTACAGGATCACTTATAAGCATGCTATGTACTCTAGACCTTAACTTACCCTACACAAACAAGCCACAGGTAAAAGTTTTTTAAATATTTAATAATAAATAAGTAAAACACAAGACAATACTACTACACCACAGTGCTATTCAAGAGTTCAGAGATCACACAGAAACTTAAAACAATACAGTAGGAAAGTTCTGATATAACAGAAAAACTGTTTTGTAGAAAAACTTACCAGCTTAAATGTAAACCCATATGTCACAAGATGGGTTGCAAACTGGCTTAAGGACAGAACCCACAGGGTTAGAGTTGCTGGCGCTATGTCAGACTCCAAGCCGGTCACAAGTGGTGTCCCACAGGGCTCGGTCCTTGGCCCCCTATTGTTCGGCATTTACTTCTCAGAAGTACAGGCCAACATGGGAGGACTTTGGCTGATAAAGTTTGCAGACGACTGCAAACTGGGTGCCATAGTGGAAAGTGCATCGGACACGAATATCCTTCAGAAGGGACTCACGGAAACAGATAGCTGGTGCCAGAGCCATGGCCTGAAGTTAAACGCCAAAAAATGTATAGTCATACCCTTCGGGAAAAACAAGGTAACCCTAAGCTACCATATAGGTGGCAATCCACTAAGCACAGAAGAGGTTATCAGGGACCTGGGGACCCAGGTTGACAGTGGCCTTTCTTTTGACACTCACATTGCTAAAGTGGTTAGAAAGACCTTCTACATTGCCCACCTGATCATGAAGGATTCACATCCAGATCTAGTGAGGTCATTGTTCCCCTGTACTCTTCACTTATCAGACCAGTACAATGCCCCATTCGGGATGTATCTCACCCGACATCTGCAGCAATTGGAGAGACCCCAAAAGTTCCTCACCAAAAGGATAAAGGGACTCCAAAATCTGTCATATGCTGCCAGATTGAAGAAACTCCAGCTCTATTCAGTCGCATACCGTCTGCTCAGAGGTGACATGTGCCTGACATACAAGGCCATGTCCAACCCGGAATTAATTGACATGCTCCACCTCAAAAAATCCAAATCCACCAAAACCACTAGACAGGGCCAGTGTTAGCATTTTGGGGGCCCCCTAGGCACTTCCAGAATAAGTATCATCCTAACAATGCCATCCATCCTAAGCAACCCTTTATTTCATGCTGCAAACTTTTAGGAGTAGTATCCACAGACAGACCTGCAGCTACAATCTTTTATATTACAACAGGCCTATGTATCACACTATCACTATGTTGAGCTGTCTAACAAAGGAGCAGTTAGAGTTACTGGCACTTAGTTGCAACAGTGATACATTGCAACAAGTCATGTACAGGTCTGGACTTAAAGTGAAATGATGACTGGACCTACATTTCAACACCCCCCCCCACACACACACACACACACACACACCCTCCAGCCCTCACCTCTGAGTCCTTCTCCTTTTGGGCTCCCCATACCATCCATGTTACTTTTTTTCTTCCTTTTCTCACATTTTGCCTTACTCTAAGCTTTTTCAAGAAGCCATAACTTTCTATATGTTCTGAAGTGCATTTTACACAACCTTTTCATCCAATAATAGCTTGAACAGAAATTATGATTAAGGAAAGAAATTCACTGTTGTGGTTCAGCTTTAGTTTTCCTTGTATCCTTTCAACACACCTTTCCTGAACAAGACAGCACAGTAATAACCATTTAGGAAATAACTCAAGTCAGGGCCCAAGGCATACAGGTTTACAGATGGTCTGGGATGCATTTTAGAGCTTTTTCTCAACATTTTACTCCAATGGTGGCCTAAATAAAAATTATGAAGAAAAAAAGAATTTCAGTCTTATTTTTTTTCTTTCAACGCATAATTTGTGCCCAAGGCTTAATTTTCAAAGCTGACAAAATTGTAGCTTAGAGTAAACTAACAACCCAGTAGTTGTGAGAATATTTAAGTCTTATCTGGAAATACTGCCTACCTCCCTAACCCTCTAAAAAAGACAAGTCACTGCCTATGCATCCCTCTGGTGTTAGACTGGGATGAAAGCAGAGATTTAAATTGCCTTTGTCATATATTTCAAGTGAGTGATGATATACATATATATAGCATGTTCTTCACCCCAGCCGTCAAAGGTTGCCACATGTATATGTGCCTAGTATGTGACTGTGAGAATGATTTCAGTTATATTCGAATTTGTTGCTCCTAGACAGTACACCTCTCTTACACAAGCTATAGTAACCTTCTTTGTACACGTCTGAGGTCTGTGAGAAACACTTCCCTCAGCTCAAACTAAAGCTATAATGACTTCATGTGCGCACCTCTAAGGTTTGACTGTGATGAAAATTAAAGATGTAATATTCACACAATCTCTAGCCCCTCATAACCCGTAGCAGCTTTATGTACACACACACATTTGCGCAGGGCTGGTTTTAGAATGGGTGTGGTTGTAAACAGAGGCTATTATTAGCTTTATCCTAAAAGGGACATATCTCAGCACCATTCAGGTTAAACAGCATATTCAGAAAATTGATACATTTTTCTCCAACAAGCAACAGCTTTGATGGGGGCCCCCACAGAGTCAAGGATGATAAAGGGACTCCCCATTATCCATTTAGACAGTCTAGTGAGTGGGGGCAACCTGACTCCAAGAATATCTGTGTCTGAATGTTCTGTGATATATGTTATTATGTCTTACTTTCGAAATATAATTACTTGTTACGTACATTTTTTACTGATACACAAGAATAATGTCTGTGTCCTGGCATTATTGGGTGCATGCACAGATAAAAATCAGTGATGTTTTTTACACACACACACACACACACACACACACACACACACACACACACAAACACTAACATGCATAAGCCACAGCAGTACTAGTTATGTACTTATTTCCGCAAACAGCAATGCCTTGTGCAACATTGGCACTGCCACACCAGATTAGTCACTGCTGTTTAGCAGCCGTCAAACAGCAGAAGCAGTAAGATTTATTTCATCGAGGAGTAATGCATACTTGTCACTGTCCCTACTTTCACAGACCTTTCCTGATTTTGTTCATACTTTTGCTTTATCCTTCGTAAAAAGTCTGATTTGTTGGTAAATCATTCAGGATTGCAGTCAATCAATCCAGACATCTGAGTTTTATACTTATTGTCCAAAAATAGATGTTGATGCAAAATATGTTATTCTAGTAACTTTTTAAGTGAATTAGAGAAATATTTAAACATATGTATGATTCTGAGCATTTATTTTATTATTTTTGGGATTGTACTGAATTCTTAAGCAAGGAAATTGAGTTATAGTATCTGGTGTTCTGGTATTAGTTATAAAACTACCTGAAAGAGAAACTATCCCTGATGATCGGAAGCATTAGCTCTTCTTAAAATCCAAAGTTTGCACTGAGGTAAGTCACTCTGGGCTGCTGAACCCTCTAGTGCTTCTATTGTTCATGTTCATTATCATCTTCACCCTAACAGGGTCATATCACAGCCCTGTTCATGTTAAAGAGCATAATTAGGAAATTAATGCATTTTTCATTCCTCATTTTTCCCCAGTCAGCAGCAGCTTTTGTGGGGCCCCCACACAGAGAAAGATGATTAAGGGGGACCCTTACAGCCATGGTTTTGCAGGGACTAAAAGCTGGCTATGTAGTTAGTTTTAGTGGAGAAAATGTCCAAAAGCAGGGTTTAACTAAGCCAGGAGCACTATGTCAGTAGAAAAATATTTAATGGCATTGTGATGCCTGTTACTTGACAAAACACCGTTACTACAACCAGAAATATCTTTGAATTTTAAAGGAGATATAAATAAGTGTAATTACCCTCATAGTTTATTAAGTATGCAAGACTGCTGCATTAGCTTTTGTTGGTTTTACAGATGTGACAAAATATCAGGATAAGATAACTTGCTGTGGTTGGGGGCCCCCAGGAAACAGGGGGCCCCCAGCGACCGCAGGGTTCGCTGGTGCCTAAAACCGGCTATGCCACTAGAGCAAGCGACTTAAACCTTAGCACGGATATAAATAGGACGTGCTGGAGGGATAGATTTATCACTCAGAGACTCCCTATGCTGTGGAATAAAATCCCGGTCCATGTGAGGCAGAGCACCTCGCTGGCTCTGTTCAAGAGAAATCTTGACATGTGGATGGGAGGTCGTAGGTTTACCCCGGGAATCATCTCTGTGTCACTGCTGAACAGAGGCACAACAAACTAATGGGCACAGTATTTTTTCATATAAGGGGTGGCGTAAGCCACAAAAATTTGGGCTAGGCTTATAAATGCCTTAGGGCAGATAGCCTAGTATAAACCTATGAACCTATTAACAGAAAAAACACTTAGTGTAACGTTCTTCTAATTTCCTAGCTATTACTACAAGAAAACGTACTTCTGTAATAACTTACTTAAGACACAGGCATAGTGCTGATGAGAAGGATATCAAGACAAAAATGCTCAATAATCTCTGGTTCTCACTGTTTAAATTGAAACTCCCGTTCTGATAAACATTACATCATCTTTTTCAGCCTTCATGGAGTTCCCAGGCTACACATTAACTGCATTTACATTCTTTTACACTTAGAGCAATAAAGGACATTCCACTTGTAAATTCTGGTCATTAACTTAAGCCTTAAAACAATAGGCAGGAAGCCCCCATCCAGCCGGACCAGAGCCGAATTGTAAAACATCAAAGGCAGTGATGAAATAATTTTAATTTCAAAAGAAAGATTTTAAATGCTTGACTTAGTTTTCCTTACAGCAGATGGCAATGTTGCCACATTGTTGAAACAGCATTTCTTTTCAATTAAGACACAAGCCTGTATTTTACATTTATTTTTACAAATGCCAGAATTATGTATCAAATTCTATTTGACTACTCTGGCAGCATTCACCCTTTCTCTACCAGTCTTTACACCTCTATCTTACTATCTCATGTTTGATGTCAGATTCCCTATCCCCTCAGGTTTGTTTGAACTGTTTTGGCCAGGTTGTTATAACAATTTAAGTCTTTTTTATGTTTTTGTCTATTGTTAGTGGTTTTTGAGTATTTGTTAGTGTGGTTAAATTAGTGAGTTTTTTCCTTAAGTGTTAAGTCGAGATGCGTGGAGTATTGTGTTGCTTTTTGTGATATTTATTTATTTTTTTATTTATTGCCGTTGGTTTACCAGGATAGTCCATTGGGCCATAAAGAACCCGTTTTCAATGGAGTCCTGGGGAGAAAAGCTCCATAACAGAAGGTATTTTCAACATTTAACAGTAACAATATTAGTACAGAGTGTTATTAATATTGTGTAAACAGAAAAAATGTAGAACTCATCAAATTAGAATAGCAGTCATAACAGTTAATACAATAAGAAGAAACGTACTAGTAATAAAATAAATGTAACATAATACTGATTAGAGAACAAATATCATAGCTATAGAAGTAGAATATGGTATTGAGGGAGAATTAAGTAGAGTTAGTTATGTGGGGTGGGAGCAAGAGCATTCCCACTGAGATGCTAGATGAAGGTGAAGAGACTTTTTGAAGGCAGAGTGGTTAGAGGTGGTGCGGATGAGTGGAGGTAGGGAGTTCCAGAGGCAAGCAAGGCTGAAGGAAAGAAGGTTTTTGCCTGGGGGATGAGTCGGTTTGTGTACTTCGAGTAGATTTTGATTATTTGACCTTAGAACTCTGTTAGGTAGGTGCATTTTAAAGGCAGAAGAAAGAGAGGGACAGAGGGAAGGGTTGAGAATAAGCTTATGGGCTAGAGTTAGTTGAGTATAAGTTAGTTGATTGGGAAGTTCTAGCCATTTTAGCTTATGGAGGGAGAAGCAGTGGTGGGTGGAGGACTTTTGGCTGGTGGCTAATTTTGCAATTTTGTTGTAGCAGGAGGTAAGTTGTTTTTTTAACAAGGACTGAAGATTAGTCAGTAGTGGGGCACCATATAGCAGGGATGGTATTAGGAAGGAGGTAGAAAGAGTGATTTTAGTGGCAGATGTGAGGTAGGTGTTCTGTCTATAAAGCATGCCAAGTTTCTGGTGTTTTTTTGATGTTAATTTGCAGGTGGGAGTTAAATTTCAGTAGGTTATCGATTTGGACCCCAAGAAGTTTGGTTTCTAACACTATTTCAAGAGGTGAGTTGTGTTGAGTAGTAATTGAAAAGGTACCCATGTCGGGAGGGATGACTTTAGAAGGAGTAAATAACATTAGTTTGGTCTTGGTAGCATTGAGAGCTAGATGATTACATAGCATCCATTGTTCTGTGGAAGAGAAGGCATCTTGAGTAAGTTTTTGTAGGGTAGTGATAGAAGAGGCAGAACAGATGATAGATGAGTCATCTGCATATTGGATGATGCTAGACAAAGGGATAGATTTGTGGAAGTCATTTATAAAGATGTTGAAGAGAAGAGGACCCAGTATTGAGCCATGGGGAACTCCTGTAGGGGTACCAAGGAAAGAGGAGGTAGCTTTTTTCCATTTTACAGCTTGACTTCTGTTAGATAGGTAGCTAGAGAACCAGTTCAAAGAGGAGGAAGATAGGTGACATTTGGAGAGTTTGTTTAAGAGCAGGCTATGTGAGATAGTATCGAAGGCTTTGGAGAGGTCAAGAAGTAAGGTGGAAACTATTTTTCCAGAGTCACGGGCTTTATTTACAACCTCAAGGAAGGAGAGGAGGGCTGTCATGGTGCTATGATTAGGTCTGAAACCGTGCTGTGTGGGAGTTATAAGATGGTTGTCTAGGAGGTGAGGAAGGAGCTGAAGTTGGACACATTTTTCTAAGAGTTTAGAAATGGGGGACAGGATGGCTATGGGATGGAAATTAGTAATGTTATTATTGTTACCAGCTTTATGTAGAGGTATAATAAAGGCTTGTTTCCAGATTTGGGGAACTGTGTATTTTTGTAGAGAGCAGTTAATTAAAATGCTAATGGGGTAGGCAAGGGTTTCAGCGGCAATACTGAGAAAGTAAGAAGGGATATTATCAGGAACATTGGTACATGGTTTCAATTTCTGAAGAAGTTTCTTAATAGTAGATGTTGGTATTGTATTTAATGAGAAGAGGGGGCAGTCAGGAGGGAGTTTTGGGGAGGTGGGGAGGAGGATAGAGTAGGTGTAGAAGAGGGGGTAGAGGAGTTAGTGGGTGAGGAGTAGGGTATAGAAATAGAGATAGTGGGGGTGGATGAGGGGGTATTAGATAGTAGAGAGGTGTTGGAGAATGAGGAGGTTAATTTAGAAATTGAATCAATAAAGAAATAATTGAATTGGGTGGCTAATTCATGATCTGGAGCATTTGGGTCTGGGGTGGGAGTATCCAGTTTACTGGGGTGGAGGAGAGTAGAGATCCCTTTCCAGAATTTCTGTGGGTTGTTTTTATTTTGGTTTTGGAGTGTAGAGAAGTAGTTTTGACGATCAGAAGTAATGAGTTTCTTTACTTTGTTTCGGAGCATTTTATATTCGTTAAGGAGTGGTGCTGTCTTGTGTTTTTGGTAGCGTCCCCAGACTTTGTCTCTGTCTCATGATAGCAAGAGTAGTTTTGGAGAGCCATGGGGCTGATTTAGTTTTTATTCTTTTAGTTTGTAAAGGAGCTTGGGAGTCGAGTAATTTTAAGAAAGTTGAGTTAAAGTATGAGACTGCATCGTCAAGGGATAGTGTTTTTAGACAGTTCCAATTAATTGTTTGAAGTGAGTTTGAAAAGATTACTGGGTCGAAGTTTTTATGGTCACGGATTGTAATGTGGTTGTGAGTATGCTGAAGGATAGTGGGAAGCCGGTGGGTAAAGGTGGGTAAGTGGTCACCAAGTGGGTCGGGAAGAGTGCCAGTGTTGGTGAAGTAGTGAGGGTGGGAGACTAGAATCCAATCCAGTATACTCCCATTGGAGGGGTTTTTGGCAGGGTGGGTCACCAAAGTGATCAGTTGTGAGAAATTGTAGAGGTTGATGTTAGTGGGGTTTGTAGGAGACTATATAAGGGCCCAGTTAATATTAACATCTCCTAGGATTATGGTTTCATTTTTAATGTTACTGGATAGCCAGGAAAGGATGAGTTCAAGTGTGGAGATATTGTCCCCTGGGGGGATGTAAAGGGAAGCTATACATATATGTTTATGATTATTGATTTGCAGCATTGTAAGGAGAAGTTCGGCATTGTTAAAGTGTGGAGTAGGTTTGTTATATGGAGTAACTACTAGGGATGTATTGGCGGAAAAGTCTTCTGGCTTTAAGAAATGCGTGGCCAAGTGTGTTTATTACTTGCAATCTGCTCATTTAGATGAGCAATGCTCCGTTTGAACCTCCTTTTGCTCCTGGGCTTTGGTGGAGAGATGAATCAAATTGGTGATTAAGGGAATTCTCCCTGCCACAATGGGAGATGTTTCCTTCCAACAGTCTGCTACTTCTCCTGGGAAGAAGTCTAGTGAAGAAGCTAAGGGTGAGAAGAATGCGGATAAGCCCAGGAGAAGGAAAAGGAAAAAGTTAAGGATCTTAAGAAATTATTGCTGGACCGCTCAAGTTCCTCTGGACTGGCACCAAAGATTCTGAGAACTTCAGATCTTCCTCTTGTGTTGAAGCCTGTCATCCTTGGATACAGTACTACTCCTTTACCAGAATTGCTCTTCTCTCTGGAACCAGTCTCTCAAAGCTTCTGTTCTCCTTTTTTTCCAGGACAGATCTTTTCACAGGGCATCCAGTCTTCCTTCCTGTGTGTTTCAGCCCACAAGTCAGTGTGGTCTTCCAGGAGCCCTCCCAAAGCAGATGTGGTTAGAATGATGAAGTTCCTCATGACCCAGCTCCAGTTGGGGGGGGGTCCACCTGCCTCCAGTCCCTGTCAGAGTCATAGACCTTGGACCATCCCCTCATCATATTGTTGCTCCTTCCCCGACCCAAGCATCAGATTTTGAGCTTGTGAATCCGGGAGTTTCCTGAGGTTAGTCTGTGTCAGAACTGAAGACTTGGGTTTTGTCAACTCCAACTATTTCTCTGATCTGCCTTGGACCATGATGGATCTCAGAGTATCAGTGCCTAAATTGTAGGGCTTAGCTTGACTCCAAAGCTGTTGCAGCCTTCTCACCCCCTCAGAGCTTCAGCACTGTACAGATCAGCATCACCTTCAGATCCGACTCAAGCAATTCTTCATAAGATAAACAGCAGTGCAACTGTCTCAAAATCATTTAATAAAATTGAATAAAATGCAAAGCTTTCAAGTTTCACAGGACTCTTCCACAGTGTAAAAAAGGAGCAACTGCTAGAAACCCATCAATATATATAATTTAAAATACCCACCAGCAAATGAAATTTAAAGAATCAATCGCATGTCTAAGAGTACTAATTGTCAGTTCAGGCATTTAAAGAAATACAAACTCTAAATACTATTTCTAAATATATAATAAGTGTTACTTATAAAAATATAACCAATAAAAGTGTATTTGTAAAAAATATACATATGTACACAAATATACACATATATATGTAATATATAAATATTATTTAACATATGTCTATCTCTCTCTTTTAATAGTCGTTTAATGCTATTTTTGCCATTCAGCCCTGTTGGCTGTGAATCTTGAAAGCTTTGTGTTTTATTCAATTTTATTAAAGGATTTTGAGACATTTGCACTGCTGTTTTTCTTATGTTTTTGCCTATTGTTTTACAGCAGTACATTTAGCTACCAGAGCATTTTGGTTTTTGTTCAAGCAATTCTTTGGGAACAGTTCATGTTAGGGTCCTTGGACCCTGGGGAAGGGGTGGGCTCACTTCCAGTCTTGACTTTTGCCTTTGAATCCTTCAAGAGGATGCTATCTTGATCTAGGGAGTAGACTTCCCTTCCTTGCTCATTTCTGTCCCTTCCCCAACAGAACGTCTTGGCTCTTGGCCCTACACATTCTATCCCTTTTCAACAGCCAGCCCCTCAAAATCTTGAGACAGTCTACATTGAGGACTTCCCGTCATCTTCATAGTCCTCCCCAGATCACCCCATGGAGAGGCTCGTTGAAAGCAGTCATGCAAGAGGAGGCAAACGGATTTCCCTCAGGAGTCTTTATGTGAGGATAATCATTTTGACAAAGGGAGGTCCCCTAGATCCCCCTTGAGGACGTCTCATTTGGTGAGATCTTAGAACTACTTAGAAAAGGGGGTGGTCCACCAATGCCCCCTGTCTGTAGGAGTCACTATTTCTCAAGGCTTTTGAGGCAGTCCCATCTACCCCTAGGGTGGTCCATCCCACCGAGGAGATGGTGGATCTGATCTCCAAGCCAGCATGGAAGGAGCCGGATGTTGCTGAACCTATTTTCCAGAAGCAGGACAAGTTCTTGGTATCCACTGTGGATTTCACCTTTTGGAGCAAGGGTGGCATTGTACACTGAGAAGGAGCTAGCTGAGGAGAGTTTAACCATCTCTGCCCCTAACAGAGAGTCCAAGGCATTGAATAAACTTGGGAAGCATGTTTGTGCTTCAGTGACCCTTGCTTTCAGGACATTGAATGTTTTGGCTCACATAACATGCATCCAGAAGGATTTGACTGATGAGCTTTCCATATCCCTCTCTGGGTCCTTATCTAGAGAGTAGATGAAATCTGTCAGCATGTAGTTGGTGACCCTTCAATACCCTTTGAATATTTCAGTGCTTATTATTTCAAACACTGCAGAGGGCAGATCAAGAGCAGCAGGCACCAGCATAACTGTAAGAAAGTATGCTTGTATGCACTTTTGCTTACATTTTAAAGTATCTTTTATCACTGTCCCCTAAGATGGTTCCACCATTTTTAGACCTAAAGTGAAAGAGACATTGTCCGGAAGTGAGCAAGATGGTAAAACCTTGTTTGCCATAAAGATTCAGTTTTCCAATCCCAAAATGACCTTCTCTAGAAGCCAGAAGGGAAGGAAGAAACTGTGGTTTTGCAAATTCCAAGGTTTTGTTCTGGACACTTCTGGGGCTGCCCCCCCCCCCCCAACGCAGAGGGAGGTGTTCTGAAGAACCAAAGCTTTCTTGATCCCTTCTGTAATAGCCTTGTCAGTTCTCCTGAGTAGCTGCCTGACTGGTGCACTCTGGAAGCAGTAGGGGTGAGCTTATCCCTGCACCCAACAGACCAGATGTCTTTCACTTGAGATGCTTGGGTATAGAAGATTATAACCAGAGGTTACACAATTCCTTTTCTGTCTCATCCCCCCTCATTCAAGGAGACTACCCAATGTACCAGCCTCTAAATGAAAGATAGCAGCTTTAGAGATAAGAAAGCTGCTGGACAAGTGAGTAATCCCAGAGGTCCCATCAGACCAGCAAGGATCCAAAACTTACTCATGGTTCTTTTTGGTGGGACCTAAGGCCAATTTTGGACCTCAGTCGCATAAACCAGAATGTGAAACAGATGAATTTCCAGATATTCCCAGTACAGTCCATTCTACCATTATTGAAGAATGAAGATCAGAAGTGCTTGCTAGACCTCCAGGATGTATACTACCACATAATGATGGAAAGCTCCAGGTGGTTTCTCCACTTCTGGATGGGAGCCAGTCATTTCCAGTTCAGAGCCATGCCCTTTACTCTCACCATAGCCCATCTCTGGTTGTTGGATTCCAAGTGTTCCATACTTGGAAGACTGGCTCATAACTGCCCTTACTAGGGATCTTCTGCTTCAAGCCATGGATTCCTTGCTCCACCTCTGCTCATGTTTGGGTATAACTGTAGACACAGCCAAGTCCAAGCTTCAAAAAGTTCAAGCCATAGAATTCACTGGAGCTCATCTGGATATAGTGCTGCAGGTAGCCACTCTAACTGGAATCTAGGATCACCATGCTTCAGCAACAAGTGATAGCAGTACTTTCCCATCAGAAGCCAAAGTCAAGCTTTATCTTGCATCTTCTGTGCTCAGTAACATCTACCATTGTTTCCCTAGTCAGATTTCATATGGGAGTGTCCCAGTAGACTCTGTCATTTTAATGGTCAGTGAAATGTCAGCCCATGAATTTTCCAGTGTCTCTCACAAAAATGTGCAAAATTCATATTCATTGGTGGTTAGATGGTATTTAGACCCTTTGTTCTTTCCTCTCTCCAGACCACAGTGACCATGAACACTTCTCGGCTGCAGTGGGTTTGCACTGTTTGCGGAAGACTGTCCAAGGCATGTGATCCCCTTCAGGGACCAGTCTTCACATCAGTGTCCTGGAGATAAGGACAGTTCTTCTAGCATTGTAGGCCTTCCAGTGGTGTGATCTAGATCCAGACGAACAATATGTTAGTAGTCTGGTACATCAGCAACACATTCTTAACCTTTATGTCCAGTGGCCATGAGAGTTTGGCAGTGGGTGATATCTTCTCGCCATTTTCTAATAACAATGCACACACCAGGGAAGTCTAATGTTCTAGTGGACAGAGTGAACTGGTCTAGCCTCCTTCCTCACAAGTGGTCCCTGAAACCAAAAGTGGTAGGTCAGATTTTCAGCCGCTGGGGCTGACTGTGCCACATCCTTTTTGCTTCCCATTCCAACACCTAATTTTTTTGCCCTAATCCTCCAAGAGGGAGAGTCTCCAAGGGATGCTGTGACCCACACTTGCCCCCCCCCCCCCAGTCTCCTTTATGCTTATTCTCCTACTCCTCTAATCTCAAAGTTTCTGCAGTAAACAGTGTGGAGCAAGGCTATGGTGATCTCCATTGCCCCCTCTGGTCTTGGCAGGTGTGGTTACCCTTCCTCTGGTTTCATTTGATTCATCCTCTGTGGGTGCTGGACCCTTCTCCAGATATTTTCTTCCAGTCCTGTGGGAAGCATCATGTGTATGTAGAAGCCCTCAAGTTGACTTATTGGTATCTGCAGTTCCAGTGATGGTTAGACAGTCCAGGGTTTCACCCCAAAGTTGTACACATTCTGACTTCTGCACAGAAACCTTTTACCAAGAATATATTCTAGAGTAAATGGAAAAGATTGTCAGTCTGGGCTTCCAGTCAGAATCTGGATCCCTCTCCCAGCTAACTTAGATTTCCTGTGTTTTCTTTTTTAGAAGGGTCTGGCTACTCTACTGTCATGATCCAATTGGCTGCTAGTTCCACCTTTCAAATTGAGGAGAATCATTTACCTATTGCTTTCATGAGACTGTTCAAGGCCTTTTAAGTGGCACCTTTCTTCTGTGACCTCCCTTTCGAGATCCTGTTCCCCTTTGGGATATTGCTATTCTTCTGCAGGCCTTGACAAGACCCCCTTTTGAACATGTGGCTACAGTTGATTTGAAATGCTTTGCTTGGAAAACTTTGTTTTTGGTGGCAGTTACTTCCGCAAGGAGAATATCGAAGCTTCATGTCCTTTCATGTAAAGTTCCGTACTTGGTTTTCCACAAAGATAGCATCACTTTGAAAACAAATCCATCCTTTCTCCCTAAGGTGGCTTTGGAATCATCACTTAAACTGTCTATTAATCTTTCTTTTTTCTTTACCCATTTTGCCAATAAAGGAGATTACATGTTATACCTTCTGGATGTGCATCATCAGCTCTGGTTGTAGCTGCATCATACTAAGAATATCAGACAGACTGACCAGTTGTTTGCTTCCTTTTCTTCAGCTAAATTGGGTAAAGGAGTGTCTAAGGTAACTCTTTCACACTGGCTATTCCGAATGTATTTTCCATGTCTATAAGAGGAAGGGACTGTCCTTACCTGGATCTTTTAAGGCTCATTCACTAGGTCAGTTACCTTTTTCATCAAAGTACCAATTGATGACATTTGTGCTGTAGTTACTTGATCTAATGTCCATAGCTTCATATCTCACTACAAGTTGGCTTTACAATCCAGGTGTATAGCTTACTTTTTTTTCAGCTGTCTTGCAGAATATTCTTCCATGACACCTTCCTAGGTTTATGGCAGCTGGGAACTGCATCCCATCTGTTGAAGAATGGATGGAAGAGACTACATTGGATGTAGAAGTTTATGTCCTTAAATGATAGATTCGTGTTTCCTGCTTCTGTCCTTCCACAATATCCCTCCCACCTTCCTGCTTCCACTTATCATTTTCCATTTGCTTCTGGAGTGACTGCACTGACAGTCTCTGTGGCTTGGTCATGTACTGTTCAAGCTCTGTATTTTTCATATGATGATGTCATATCAGCCTTATTGTAGTATATGGGCAAACTCGATCTGAGATGATATACTAACTGCCAAGGTTTATGGATAAAGGGAACAGCCTGATTCTTGGATCCAGAGTCAAAAAGTGTCCAAAGTTGGATCCTAGATGAATCTGATAACCCATCAGTTGAGGAATGGTGGAAGCAGCAGCACAGCTCTATCATTACAGTAAGTACATAACTTTTGTTTTTGTCCTGTTTCATTTACATATGCTGCTGTATACGGTATTCAGTATATGTTGTTCTGTAGTAGAACCAGTCTTAATCATTTTTCAGAGAATTCACAGTTGTCTTTAAATGTTGCCACTAATGTCAGCATAAAGCTAAACATAGTAAACTTTCATGTACCCTACATGTAATATATCTTATGAGTGATATGAGTATTAAGAAGAATATGAGAAGTGTGAATAGTTTGCAAAGGTTTTGTTTTCTTGTTCAAAACTATGAGTAAAAACAAGAAGATTTAAAAATTCCCTTTTAGTTCTAGGAATTATTTTAATAGAAATATTTGGTTTTAATTAGAAACAGCTGGAAAGCGAAAGCCATTTCCTTTCCCGACAATAGAGGCAAGAACAGATCAGGCCAAGAGTGTGGCATCTGTATCTGAAATTACACTAGTTTAACTATATGTTAAGTCTGAGCGTTTTCTAGAACTGGAAGGAATTTTCTTTAGCCTTTCATTTCATTTAAAAGTTCAGAAAATGGACCCTTGCTTTGTGGGGAAATGGCTTACATTAGTGCCAGTTTACTGTCCAGTAATTAGCAGGAGAGGAAACCTGTCATATCTAGAAACTTGTGATTTGATGTAAACTAAGACCTTTTGTTACTAAATGAAGAGGGAGGCATATAGAAACACATAAAGATCTAATAATGTGATTGAGTTTGCCCTTTAGCATACTTTTCTAAATGAAATAATAATAGGAAATCTACATACATGTATTAGAAGATCAGTGAAAATGCTAAACTGACATGCATTTGGACTTATTTTAACACTACAAATATTCCTTACCACTGATTAATTACTTGTTATACTTGCATAACCTGTGATGTTGATTACATTTACAAATGTTTTTTATTTGTGGTAACATTTGGGAGAGGCTCTTAGGACTGCATTCCATTTGACTAACTGCATCACCACAGATGACTGTTTCCTCTTCGTTAACTGGAAACTTTGTATGTTCTGCACTGAACAGAGGATCCACTGATGACCTCCATTTTAATCTGTAGTCTGATCAGCAGGAGGCATATAGGTGATTAATGCCAAAAAAATGTCCCATTTTGGAGAGGGCCTGAGTGCTCTTAAGCAAAATGTTCACATATAGTTTGGATAAGTTTAACCCTGTAGTCTATTGGTTCTACTTTTTACATGTACATTTTTCACTAGACACAGCAGAGCCGAATAGGCACAAGCAAAGATTAGTATAATCAGTGTCCATCCCACTTTGGAGCTTTAGAGCCATTAAAACAGGTAACTAAATGTTTACTACATCTAACAGCCTTTTTAGTGTAAGAAGTACTTAAACCTAGTCAAGCGGGGTAGCAGATAGCAGCAAAAACACTTAAGCTCTTCACTGCATTAGTAGCTGTAATATGTGTGAAAGTCCCACAGAGAGGAGAAACCTACAAATATTAAAAGTTAAAGAATGCAACATTATTCAACAAGGTGGACCAGGAAGAGAGGCATAGAGACTAAGAAAAGTAGAGTAAGCATTTTTAATACGACATGCTTGCTTGGTTTAGTAAGCACTTGCAACAGTATAGTAGGAAGAAAGGAGATGAGATGAAGTTATTACAAGCATGCAGCCAACAAAGCATTGTGTTTTAATTAATGGAGTGGTATTATGTTGTTATGCACACGGTATGTATGCTTATCATGGATCAAAACATTTAAATAAAAACTACAATTTTTTCTTCTCTTGTTTTATTTGTAACAAGTGGCAGGGTATGAGTATAATTCCACTGAGAAGACAAAAAGAAAACAGCAAAAAACATTTTAAAATTAGATCAAAATGATTAGCATTATAAAAGTCAAACTCTACAGAAATGTAGACAAAAATGTACACAGAATAGAGCCATGACAAAGAGAAATGTCATCCTTGAACCTGTGTTGTAGCAGTGTAGCTAATTATAAAGGCATATCATCACACTATGTGTACATTTAGGTTCATAGGTATATAATGCTTTAATTGCCCTTGCAGGTCATTTTAGGCCTAGCCAATTTACCTTTTGAAGGTGATAATCAAACCCTGCGCTTTGTGTCTGTGAAGTAAACATATTAACCATTATACCAACCCCAAATAGTATAAATGGCCATTGTTTAAAGTACAGTACATACTATGTTAGGATGTGCCAATATGACATATATTTATATCATTATAAAACTGCTGACGACAATAACAGTAAGACTGTGTTCAGATTTAGGAATAAAAGTATCTTTGCCCTGGAATATATGGCATGGTGGTGGTGAAGTCTTAAAACTTTTTAACATAGCTTCAATTGAGAAAGGATCTTCCTAACTATAACATCAATGTAACAGTGGGATCTAACACTACTACAGATTATTTAAAACATTAACCCATGTCACTGAGTAACCTTGAGGATTTAAGGCATATTGGCTAAAGCATTAAATACTCCGGAGTACTATTAGAGCTGTTTAACGTCTGGTAGATTCCAAATAGTGTGACCCGTGATTTGATCTTATTTATCGGTAGTCTGTTTGTATCAGCCCAGTTTCAGACAAAATGTAAATCCCTTTGTAAAACTTTGAGTATCCAAAGATGTCATACATGTGGTGAGTAAAACAAGGTCATCATCATCATATAGAATGGGATTTAGTCTTCTAATATTCGAGAGGGGATCATTACTGAGCAATGTGAAGATGTTAGGACCAAGGGCTGAGCCTTGCAGGACTCCATAGGTAAAGTCCTTGATCTGTATAATTGAAGACTCAGTCAAGTCTTGAAAGAATCTGCTATGGAGCTTGTTGTCAAACTAAGACAAGAGATCTGCAGCAGACCTTTGTTTTTCAAATTTAATGGTAAGAATTGTGTGGGCTGCTTGATCAAGATCCATTCAGCAATAAATAAACAGAGTTCCTTTAGGAACCCCCTGCCTCTATTTTAACAAATAGTATAACTGATGTAAAGAGTTGTCAGTGTGCTAAATCCGTATTGTATGGTAAAAATATGAGCACATGATTTGGCAGTGAAGGAAGCTGTAATTTTAAGCACATGTAGGTGTAGTTTAGTGCTTTAATTTATCCAAGTTGTTTTGGATTTGTAATAGCATGTTGGGCATGGACTCCACTTCTAAGTCAAAGTATGATTAAAGTTAGTAAAATTATTATTATTTCAATCTTTGATGTTAGCCAAAAATGCTCTTCGCAGCACCTGCAATGTACCCAGGAAATGACTCCTCCTGCAATACATATGGAGTTACACGTATCAGTAGCATATCTAAATAAGACGGTAAATTATTTTTTATGAGACCCATTGCTACTACTATTATTGGAACTGTCTGAGTATCGTTCGTCCACATTGCCGTCATTTTTGCCGGCATGCTGGTGTTTTATTGACTTTGTGTGTCTCTGTACATATAACACTGTAATCACTGGGTGTAACAATTTCAATGACCAGTGCTACTTTTGTTTTCTTTTCATAGATTACTGTATCTGTTTTTCTCACATCTATTCTTTGAACTGTTGATAATGGGTAATCCCAAGTGATATAAACTTCAGCATTCTCTATAATGCTTTCTGGCATATGTTTCCAGTGCTTCTCAGTTTCTTCAATACTGTAATGTTTGCACAATCCCCACTGCAACAGTCCTGCCACATTATTATGCCTTTCAGTATATGGACCCTCTGCCATTAGTGTATCATACCTAGCAACAAGATATGTGACTGTTTCGAGTTCTGTTTTACAGAACCTGCATTTGTTTGCTTCTCCCACATGCACAATAGAGTTTGTAAACTGTGTACATAGTCTACCACCCTGGGCCGCTAATATTAACCTTGCATCTTTTAGTTTAAATTCACCTCTCCTTACCCATTCCTGTATTAGATCTTAATTGACCTAAAGTTGTTCCAGGTGTTTTTTGTGCTTGCAACTATATTTATGCCTTTTCCACATATCATACCTTTTCATCTGATTCTTCTTTTTATCTTCTTTCTTTTGTTTTTTTTTTTGGCACATTCAATTGCTGTATAATTTTTGTCTACTTCCGGTTTGGTTTCCATTCCCGCTTGATCCCAATATGTTTTTGCTAAACTAAGCAGGAAAGTCATCTTAGATTTGTTCGCTTCATATTTCAAAACATTCACTATGTTTGGATCTGTTTAGGTCAGCAGATATGTATACAGTCCTAGGATTGCAGATCTGTACATGTAATCAGTTTTGAGGAGGCCCCTATCTCCTTCAGAATGAAGAACATATAATCTTGATTTACATTAACTTTTTATGTATCATTTGAAAAGCATGAAACTTTTTTTTTGTTTTCTTGTCTAAATGATCCAATACATTTTGGGGCCAATCACCCCAAAAAATGTAAATTAGAACAGGAAGAGCTAATTGGTTGGCCTAATGGCTAAGGTGTTTGCCTTACAAGCACAAGGTGCAGTGTTTGAGTCTCACAAGGGATAATTGGCTAGGCTTAAAATGGCTCGCAAGGGCAGTTAGCTTAGTACTAACCTATGAAATATTCTTCTATGAAATATTCTTGCTTGGAATTTATTCCTACATGTCAGGTATGTTTTCAATATTAATTTTAGTCTTCTGAAATATTCCGTGCTGAGTTTTGTTGCATTTGTTCATGTTTTGTTGTTGATCCTTCATCAGTTCCTAAATATTTATACACTCACTTCTGCTGAAGTTCCTTTATACCACATTCCTGTCCCAGACTGATGCTTTCTTTGTGCTGTAGCTTTCCTGATTTAAATGTTGCTTTTGCATATTTAGCACTTCCAGTTTTGCTTTCATCTCTTCATTTTAATAACTATACAGTTTTGGGAAATCTTTTCACTTTGGTATTGTTGTCTGGGAGCCAAATTGTAACCATGACCATGTAACCAATCTGTTAAGTAGATAGCTTAATGGGATAAGGGCAAAACAAAAAAGCGGTGACAAAGAGTCCTCTTGGAATATCCCCCTTTGAATTTTTTATCCCTGGGACAATAATCTGTCCTTTATCATTGCTTAGCTGCAAAGTGGGTTGCCACTATTTCATGGTCACTGTAATGTAATTGATCATTGTAGGGTGTATCTTATACATCTGTAAGCACTCCTTTATCCATGAATGTGGGATGCTGTCAAATGTATTTTTGTAATCAGTCCATGCCATACTTCGATTCTTCCTTTTTTTAATTCTCCATTATGACCTTATTTAATAACAAATCATCCTTTGTTCCATATGACTGTCTTTTCTTACCCTTTTGTTCTATTGCCAAGATTGAATTTTCTTATAAGTCACTATAAACTCTGTCAGCATCAGTTCCAGTACATAGTTTATACATCGTTGGAAGGCAAGTTATTGGAACTATAGTTTTTAAGATAACTTGCACGTTCTCTTTTGAGTAGTATCCTTTTTCCTGTTGTTAACCAGGTTGGTGTCTGTCAAGGGTGTGCATATAAGTAGTTCTTAATCAGGGCTAAATCTTTGTGTCAAGATGTTAATACTTTTAGCCAAAAGTTAAGTATTGCATCTGTGCCTGTGGTTTTCCAGTTAGGAGCTTTTCTTAATTTTATTTCAGTTTATTTGGCTATTACTTCATCCCATTTTATATCCTGTACAAATTAACTTCTTTCTGCTTCTTTTACTACTTCTGTCTATTCAGCATCTTTGTTATGTTCCATAGGATTTTCATAGATATTTCTCCAAAATGTGTCTATTTCTTCTTTTTGGTTGTGTTTCTATTCCTTTCGCTTTGTTTCCCAGTTCTTTATAAAAATGTTTTGGGTCATCAATAAATTGCTTAATTTGTATTTTTCCTTTTTATTTATCTGCACATCTTCTAATTTTTTCTGCCTGTGCTGATATCTTCAGTTTATTATTTGCAATAGTGTACTGCAGATCCTGGTCTGTTCTAATACTGCAAGTTGCTTTATCGTGTCTATCTTTCAAAGTATTTTTGTTGATCTGTTCCCTCTTCAGTACTCTTCTAACAGTGACACTTTTGTCTTGATGGCTTTATAGTTTTCTCTGTTCGATACTTCCATGATGGTATTTGATTTCTCCCCTTCCTTTCTTTTATTGCCCTTTATTTTTGTGGTAAGACTTTATCTGTTATTAATTTTGCTGCACAGTAATACATCCTATTACTTCTGTTATATAACATGGATTTCTGTTAATAGTCTTAATTACTGTGTAATTGTTTGATCAGATGTCTAACATTTTGGGTCTTATTGACTTTCTGTAATCAATTTGTTTCATCAGTCTTAATATGTCTATCCATCTCTATTAAATCAAGCAACTATTCCCTTAGATCTTTTTCCTTCTAAACTGTGGGCACATTCTTTATTCTCCATTTACTGTGGACATTGTACAGAAAGTTCTAGAACATCTTCTTATTACATATTCTCTTCAGCTGCATCCTGCATCATCCATTGTTCTTTCATATGGAAAGTCACTGGCCTTTGTCTCCACAGTATCGACTGCATCAGAGTTGCCACCGTTTCCTACTCCTTCCCACGCTGTACAACTCCAGCTGAACTTTTGTACTGGCTTCTGTTTGAAGCCTCCAGAATATCCTCATGTGGCAACCACTCAGATACTTTCCATTCCATCTGTTTCCCCTTAATTTGGGGACTCCTTGTTCCATCATGTTGTGCCATTACCACAGTTGGATTTTCTACACTAAATCCTTCACTTCGAGGTTAATTCATAACTTCAGATGTTCTTTGTGTTTTCACTGTTGCAGTCATCACATTTGGGTTATCTGCCTGCAGGTAGCCCTAAGCCGGACTGAATACCAGAGTCTTCTGATTTCCGCGTCGGATGCTGTCTCTTCTTCCATGACGTCAGGTCGTCAGGGGTATAAAATATGCAGCCGACACCATTACATCAGTCTTTCTTGCTGCGTGGTGCCCGAAGCAGTTCGCAAGTGCCGGTCGGCCAACTCCTGAAATTTTCGTTTTCGAGTTTCAGACCCAAAGTCTTCAAAAAAGATAAGTACTCCGTTGGGGATCCTTTTTCTTGCTCTAACCGATGTTAGTAAAAGTTAACAATTGTCTTACCTGTGGAAAGCAAATACCTCATAGAGATTTTCATTCTTACTACATCCCCTGTTTAGGCCTAGACCACGACATCCCTCATTGACAGTTTTGTGCCTTGTTCAACCCCCGAACTATTCATCGTTGGGCAATTTTTGCAGCCAGTTACTTTTGTACTCGATCTGTGTACTCCAAAATGGCTTTAAACCATCCGACTACCGATCTTCCAAAAATACGTAAGGATAAAGACAGAGACAGGCTGCATAGGTTCAAAACTGCCGACGACGGTTCCGTTAAGATAGTCACCAGTCCACCGGTACTCAGTGAGGCACTTTTGCAGCCCCTGATACCCACTACTTCAAATTCACAGAGTCCGGTATGTCGCGAGATGCTACTTCGACTATGGAACCTGGAGATGTCTCTACCTTGGATGGGTCCAGAGCCGCTTTGCAGGCACCGGCTTCTGAGGGTGTATTCAAGCCTACAGACATTCATATTAAACTGACGCCATTGTTTTCATCCAGGCCAAAAACCCGCAGTATGCCTAGAAAACTGACGACCAAACTGCAGGCTCAGGCCCATATGCCTCAAAAACAAATGCTTAGAATGGCTGAAGACCTTATTACCTTAATTAGGGGAAGCCAGTCTTCCCCCTCTAAGAGACCTAGAAATGATTTTCCTTCTGATTCTTCTGATCAGGAATCTGATATTTCTGCTCCTTCTAATTACCAGGATTTGCCCTTATCTACTTATGATGATTCTGATGCAGAGGATTCCATTCCCTCTGTTTCCCCTCCAGAAGAGTTTTCTTTTGGTGAAACCTTGCGTACCCTTAGAAAGCATTTCTGCTGGGAAAGCCAGGATTACTCTGAGTCCAAAAAGAGACTTAGGGAATTCTTACTCCTACCTCAACACAGGCGTTTAGCTATCACTCCTGTTCTGGACATTGTAGATGATGCTTTCTTGGAATCTAGCCTTACCCCAGACACTTTACCTCCAGCTCCCAGAAAACCTGACAGGTACTACAGAGTACCTGACTCTCACAGGTTCCTCTTCAAGAATCCTTCTGCGAATCTAGAGAATATTTCTTAAAAGGCATTAAGGCTACTGCTGCCAAAAACCCTACCCCATTCTGATAGAGATTCTAGAGCCTTAGACAGATGGGGGTAAGAAGGTATACACTTCTGCTACTTTGGCCATTAGGGTTTTAAATTGCCAGTTTCATGTGTTAAAGTATCAACAGCATATTATGGGACTATTAGACAGAAAATGATGTTGATTCCGGACTGTGCTGAACACAAAGAATTGCAAGATTTAGTTGGTAAACATACTTTGCAATGTGGTTTTGATGCTTTAGAAGCATCTTGCAGAGCTGCTGTCACTGGGTCTGTACTTAGAAGGCATGCTTGGCTTAAGGAACAAAACTTGCCAGATCATGTTAAAGCTAAACTATTGGATACTCCCTTAAACCAAGACTGCTTTTTTGGCAACAAAGCAGAAGAAGTCCTCAAAAGGATGGAGGAAAAAGCTAAATCTATGCAAACTGCTAAAGATTTCCTACAAGTACAGCCTCCCAGATTTAGTAAGCATTGGCCTTCAAAGAACTGGCCCTTTCCAGTCCCTCCCAGGCCTTCTCAGTCCAAACCCAGGAACAGCAGACCACCTAGGCTACAGTCTCAGGCTACGCACAGACCTAAGCGGTGGGGGGCTCCCACTTACAAAGCAGGGAGTAGTAAGCCACCCCCCTACGGAAAAATTGCACAGTGACTTAACCTTAACCCTTCCAAGCCCTGCTCAACTACCTGCTCCCTTAGGAGGAAAACTTGCCCTGCATGCAAAAAACTGGGAACTCATTACCCAGGACAAATGGGTTTTGAACATAGTCTCCCAAGGATACAGATTCCACTTCCACACACTACCAACCCCAAATGGTTGGCCAGACCTACCCCCAAATCAATGGGTGGAGGCCCAACAGCAGGTTCTCTCAGTATAAGGGCTATTCATTCTGTCCCAGCAGAACAAAGGGGACAGAAAAGACAACTCCTGTCGTCCTGTCATGGACCTCTCTATTCTCAACACCTTTCTGGTAATTCCAAAATTCAACAGCTTCTTCCTATGTTAGCCAAGGATGCCTGGCTGACAATCCTAGACTTAAAGGAAGCTTACCTGCACATCCCAGTAAGGGAATCTTGCAGGAAATACCTACGCTTCAGGGCAGGCTCCATGCCCTATCGGTTCTCTGCACTTCCCTTTGGCTTATCTACTGCACCCAGGGTATTCACAAAGTGTCTAGCTCCAGCCATTGCATTTTGCAGGCATACCTGGATGATTGTCTGATTCAGGCAGAAAGCCAGGACTTGCTATTACAACACCTGGCATCCATAAAGAAACTTCTAACCTCACTGGGGTACACCATCAATGAAAAGAAATCTCACCTAGTACCCTGTCAACAGATTGTATTCCTGGGAGCAAGCTTGAACACATCTTTCCAGATGGCATTCCTCACTCTGGAGAAACAAGTTTATTTGACAACCTACTTCAAACTATTGGCCACAAAACCCCAGCTATCTGCAAGGAAAATACTGAAAGCCCTGGGGTGGCCTCTTGCATTCTACTAATTCCATATGCAAGACTGCATATGAGGAAACTCCAATGGTATCTAAAAAGCCTATGGTGTCAACATTCTCAGGACCTGGAAACAATGATTTCTATCATTCCTTGTATCACGACAGAGTTCCTTTGGTGGTTAGAGGCTTGCTACCACAACAAGGGACTGCCTTTCACTCTACCCCCTGCCGCCCAAACCTTAACAACAGATGCATCAGACTATGCATGGGGGGCTCACATGGCAGGGCAGTGCATTCAGGGCAAATGGAACCAGAGACAGATGCACCTGCATATCAATCAAACAGAAATGTTAGCTGTACAGAATGCTGTGATAGCCTTCAAAGACCATATTCTTCCAGGACAACTATTGTTAAAGACAGACAACACCACAGTTATGTGGTACATAAACAAGCAGGAGGGAACCAACTCATACCCTCTCTGCAGACTAGCCATGGCTCTGTGGAACACAGCCTTGAGCTACCAAGTACACCTACAAGCTCAGTTCCTGCCAGGCAAACTAAATTCACTGGCAGATGACTTGAGCAGAAATCTCATGGACCCACACGAATGGAAACTAGAACCCAAAATATTCAACCTCTTGAGGAACAAATGGGGGACTCCCGAGGTAGACCTGTTTGCCTCCTCTCAGAACTGCCAATTGAACTAATTTTGCACAAGAACTCCCCACAGTCAAGCTTGGAAAGTGGATGCCCTGTCCTTTACCTTGGAAAGCCTCTCGATTTATGCCTTTCCCCCTCTGCCTCTCCTCTCGAAGGTTCTACTAAAGATCAAACAGGACAAGCCAAGGACAATACTGATTGCACCAGACTGGCCTTGCCAGCACTGGTACCCCCCTCTTGCGCAGTATGATACTGCTGCAACCATGGCACCTGCCTCAGACCACTTCCCTGCTGTCCCAGCAGTTGGGCCATATTCTGCACCCTCAGCTTCAAACCCTGAACCTTGCAGCCTGGCTAATTCCTTGAGCTTTCCTCTAGCATTCCTCAGTAAGCAGATGCTAGATGTCATTCTGGAGGCAAGGAAGAGTAGTACTAGAAAATCCTGTGCTGAAAAGTGGAAAAGATACTGTTCCTGGAACCAGGCTCAGGGGATGGGCACAACGGTGCCCAGCTTACCTCATATTCTTCAGTACTTAACAGAAATGCTCCACAAGGGCCTATCCTTCTCGTCAATTAAAATTCATGCCTCTGCCATTTCAGCATATTATAATACTGAGCCACCCCTCTTCTCTCACCCCTTGCTAAAATAATTCCTTAGAGGGGCCAAGAATTTAAGACCACGAAGAGAGTGCCCACTCCAGCCTGGGACCTTAACTTTGTATTGGAAAAGCTCATTCTTCCCCCCCTTTGAGCCAGCTGCAACAGCAGAGTTGAAATTCCATTCTTGGAAAACAGCCTTTCTTCTAGCCATCATTTCAGCAAGAAGAGTGTCTAAATTACAGGCCCTAATGCAGTGGAACCCTTCATTATCTTCCATGTGGGCAGAGTTTCCCTCAGGACTAATCCTTCCTTCCTTTATGCCCAAGGTGGTGTCTACTGTCACCCTAAATCAGTCCATTCATTTGCCTACTTTTTTCCCTAATCCACAAAACAAAAGGGAATGAATACTGCACTCTCTGGATGTGCACAGACAACTTAGATTTTATTTAGACAGTACTAAGTCTCTCAGAAAATCTGAACAGCTGCTAGTTGGCTTTGCTGCAGGGGCAGAGGGGAAGGCCATTTCAAAGCAAACCATTTCCAAATGGATAGCCCATTGCATTCATTTTTGCATGGAAAACCTACCCCACAGGAGATAAGATCACATTCCACCAGGGCTGCATCTACCTCTGCAGCTTTTCTCAGAGGAGTCCATACCAGGGACATCCTAGAAGCTGCTACCTGGAGCTCTGTACATAACTTCACCAAGCATTACCACATGCCTATCTTTTCTAAATCAAGAGCTGGATTTGCCACTGCAGTCTTGCAGGGCTTAATAGCTGGCCCTAATGCTCTTTAACATCCTCCTCCCTTTCTTAGCTTTGAGAATCAGTCCAAATGTGATGACTGCAACAGTGAAACACGAAGAACATAGTACAGTTGTGTACACTTACCATAAATGTAGATGTTCGAGTGTATTCACTGTTGCAGTTTACACTCCCTCCAGTCCCCTGACTTCTATTGGCTCTACCTTTCCTTCTTGTTTGGTATATTTATTTTTTCTGGTGTATTTGCTTTTTGATGGGGGTGTACCATACCATATAATTGCTTCCAAATGTGGGGGCACCTGACATCTGGGGCAAGAAAAACTGATGTAATGACATTGGCTGTATGTTTTATACCCCTGACGACCTGACATCATGGAAGAAGAGACAGCATCTAACGCAGAAATCTGAAAACTCTGGTATTCAGGACGGCTGAGGGCTACCCGCAGGCAGATAACCCAAATGTGGTGACTGCAACAGTGAATACACTCGAACATCTACATTTATGTGGACACATATGTACTTTTTTGTTTCTTTAACTTCTTCAGTACTAATCCTATTTTCTACTTCCCCTTTGTTTTCTTATTTTTTGTATTGTAAGATTTTCAATATCTGGATGCCTTTGCCTGTGCTTCTCTTCAAATATTTCTGGTGCTGCTTTTTTGTATTGATTAGTTTTGCTTTCTCATTTGGATAAAAATTGCATCATATTAAATCTTTCATTCTTTCCCATGTCCATACTTTTTCTTCCAATGCCTCACACTCCACCATTTATCCCTACTTTGGGAAGTCATTGTTCCATCATGCTGTGACATAACTTGTGATAGTCTTTGTACAGTAAATCCCTCACTTCACAGGTATTCCATAACCTCAGCTTCAATTTACTTTACTAACCTTCTGTTCTACAGTCCCCTTTTGTGATATTATTTTTTGTATTATGAAATTTTCTATATTGGGGGCCTTTGCCTGTATTTCTCTCCAAATGTCTTTGGAGCTGCTTTATTTGTATTGATTCGTTTTGGTTTCTCCTTTGCATAAATATTGCACCATATGAGATGTCTCTTTCTTTCCTATGTCCATGTTTCTTTTTTATACCTTTAAAAAATCTCTGTGTTTTGTTCTTTATATTTTCACATTTCCTCATTTACTTCTGTTTCCAAATTGCCCACGGTTTCTTGGTCTATATGATGTTTTTCATTATCTGTTGCATTAATGAATGCAATTTTGTACCTGAAGATTTTAACAGTTTTTCTTGTGCAAGTATTTTCTTTCCTCTAATTTTTCTCTTAATCTTTTTGAATGTCTTCTATTTGAAAATTCTGGGCTTTTTACATAATTGTAACAATCTAGAATGTCTTTCTTATCCTCAGTAGTCCACTCTATCATCTTTATGGCTCTTCTTTGGCCTATCAGTTTATCCTTCTAAAACAGGTGGGACCATCCTCCCCCTGGTCCTGGCCTAGCCCCATTGTAGGAATGTTTCCATGTCTTGATGATTCTACACTGTCATTTTTTCCACTCCTGGCACCAGTGCCCCTACCAGGATTGGGCACTTTTTTATTCTGGGACTTGTGCACCCAGATGTCTTTTTTGTTTTTAACCTATTTCTGTCCATGACATGTGCTGTATAAAACACAGTCCATATATCAGTGTCATATTTTTTAACAAGACTCATCTTAATTGAATTATCATTTATGACCCAGGCAATCATACATTATACATTAATTATAATCTATCCAGTCACTGTCAGTCACGCATTACAAAGCTCATGCGATTCCTGCTTTCACTCAGACCTCATTCCTGCTCCAAAACATTATTCTGTATGTATTGTTCCCATAATTTCCATTTTTTTCTATGTAATTTGCTCCTTCCCTTTTCTAAGGATCCCACTTCCAGTTGTTTTATCTCTGTTACTATTGTCACTACTTCTAGTAGAGTTGGTTTAGACTTTGATTTCCATTTTCTAGTAACTGCTTTTTTGGCAGCCACAAGAATTAAACCCAGCAAGGCCTTGCTATGTCCCTGCAGCTCCAATTCTGTATCATAGCTGAAAAAATTATTTCCTTAGGTACACCATTTCTCTCACCCACTATTTCTGTTAGAGTAGTCCGCAGAGAATTTTAAAAGTCTGCGAACTCATTACACTCCCAAAAATATGTTCCCAATTGCCTCTTTCTTCCCCAGGACACCTCCATCTTTTGCAGTGTGCCTCAGGAAAAATTCTTTGGAGTCTGCTTGGGGTATAAAAATACCTATATAAACACTTCCAAGCAAAGATCCTTAATCTTCTAGACTTTGTTTCCTATTTGAGAGCCGTACACATCTCTCCCCATTATTTCTTTGGGAATTGCTTATCCAGGTTCTCTTCCCAATCCTTTCTAACCTCTTCTGATTTATTCCTATAGTTATCATACAGTATTTATATGCCCTACTAATTATACCTTTTTTTAACAGTGGCTTCTATTCTAGATTCTGCTAAAAACTTAGGATCCCCTATTTCTTTCTCTTTGCCTATATTATGATATCAAACTTGATAGGGAAGGCAGTCTCTAGCGTGCAGTCCAAATTAATTCTTGGCCGCTTCCCATTCTGTCTATTACCTGTCCCACTCTAATTATTTGCTCCCAATACCCTGGTTCTTTGGTCAGTTTTCTCTAGTAAATTCTACCCTCCTCCTGTCTTTTCTCTCTACCCCTAATTGCAGTCATCCCTATCTGTAGAATCTCCTTTCTCCATTCGTCACCATCCCTTGCTTCTTAGAGTTATAGGTTCTGCTGTGATATGTATAGGAGCCTTGACTGTGTAACTCTGAGATACCCCTTCAAATCAGGTGATTTCAAACCACCTTGATCTGTTGGAAGAATCAGTTTATCCCACTTGACTCTTGCCCTCTTCCCCACCTAGATAAAATCCTTCAACTATTTATTAATTGCTATCCATAACTTGTCCGCTGGTTGCTAAAAATGTCCCCGGCCTGTGTATATAGAGAGTAAAAACATTTTTCACTGCTTGTATCTTGCTATCTATATCCATAAAACAGAGCTTCCACATTCTCATTTCTTATATTAGCTTTTCTTTAGTCATGTCTCACATATCCTTAGCTGCTAAAACAGAATCCTTTTTAATCCATACTCCTAAGTACGGCTTTCTATAACGTTCCCATAAATATGAGTACTGCTGAACTAATTCGCTTGTAGGTACATAGTGTACAGCTATTGCCTTTGCTTTATTTCCATTAATTTTGTATCTTGAAAAGATTTGAAGCTATCTCAGAATGTTCCACAACACTGAAATGTCCTTTGCTGGTTTTATCAGGTATAAAGTAACATCATCTGCAAATAAAGCCATTTTTCTTGACTTCCATACCAATTATATCCTTGAATTTCTGAATTCCTTATTTTCTTTGTTGATGGTTCTATATATAACACAAATAAAAGGAAAAGAGGACATCTCTGCATAGTTCCTCTTCTCAAATAGAATATTTGGAGAGGAACCCCTCCCCCATTGTAATTTTTACCTCCAAACCCTCAGACATCCTCCTAATTAATCAAATAATGTTATCAGTGAATGTAAATGCATTCATTGCCCTACTCCTAAAATCCCAACTTACTATGTACAATGCTTTCAGTTCATCAAGACTCACCAACAACAGCAGTATTTTCTTACATGTTGCTTCCCTCTGGATTATCTTTGTTCTATTAATGCTGTCAAATGTTTGCATCCCCTGCACAAAACCACATTGATTCATGTCTATCAATTTTGGCATCACCTTTGCCATTATAGACATATATACTTTATAATCATGGTTTACAATAGCAGTGGGCCTATATGAAGCTGGATCTGATTGGTCTTTCCCATCTCTTCTTCTTTTAAAATACTCTTAAGCAGAACCTTCTAGATCTTTATCACTTTCTTCCCTCCTAGAGTCCAAACTTCCCAAAGACTGCAATCTGTTCCGGGAGACTTTCCTGCAGATTGACTTGAAAAAACTTGAATGCACAATCCACAAACTGTACTCACTACATGTGATTACATGTGTTTATGTAGTGAGTACAGTTTGTGGATTGTGCATTAAAGTTGTTTCAAGTCACCTCGTATTTTCCGTTTTCTGAGGGACCTGTATTGTGGATTTCAGTTACATTTTGGTGCCTTGCTTCACTTTTTTCGTTTCTTGCAGATTGGTTATACATCAACATTTTTATCTCATCCCCTCCTTAACTGTAAGTAATTGAACCTTATCTACCTCTAGCCTTGGCATATTTAATCCTTCTATAATGTAGGTGTTGATTTTAGTGTCTTCTTGAACCAGACACCTTTGGAAACATGGATTGAACTTGGCTAGGCTTGTTAGAACCCTGGGGCTGTTACCCTAGTGACCTTCTATGATCCTACTTTTATTTGTACTTTTTCTTGATTTCTGCATTTCTCTGCTTTACACAGATTTTTATAGCATTTTTGAAATATTTCCCATACTGCTACAATTTCTCTGTGTATTTTCCTTGTTATAGGCTCCCTAACCTTGGCAATGGTTCCCTATTAGAAGACTGAAGGCGCATTCTTTCGCATGCGTCTTGGTCGAACTCAAAAGCCTGAAACAGCAAAATATCGAAGCGGCTCTTAAGCGAATTCTCAGGGAAAGAATTTGTTTGGCCGCTTCATTACTTTTATGTTTTTGGCACTATAGTGCGGTCTTTGAGTTGATATATTTAAGTTGGGGGGGTGTGGGGAGACGAAGCCCCCCACTTAATGTAATGTTTAAAGCTTTTTTTTTTTTTTTTTTTTTTTTGTTGGAGCAGCAATTTTTTTTTTCCCTAGGAAAAAAAATCACTGTTCTGACAGTTTGAAATTGTAAGCTTTTGCTTACATTGGGTCAATTAATCACCATTCGCTTTTTGTAAGCGTTCGGTGATCTAATATAGACCCTTGGCAACAACCCTTTCTGGGAAAGAATTTGCTTGGCTGCTTCATTACTTTGCCGTTTTTGGCACTGTAGTGCTGTCTCGGAGTTGATATATTTAAGTAGGGGTGAAGCCCACCACTTAATGTAATGTTTAAAGTGTTTTTTGTTGGAACAGCGATTTTTTTCCCTAGGAAAAAAAATCACTGTTTTGACAGTTTGAAATTGTAAGCTTTCGCTTACATTGGGTCGATTAATCACCGTTCACTTTTTTAAGCGTTCGGTGATCTAATATAGACCTTTGGCAACAACCCTTTCTACTTTCTATTGCTTGAGCCAGTGTGCTAAAAGTTTTTGTGCTCTAGAGTTTTTATCAAAAACAGTTGCTTAACAGCAGTCTTTCTAAAGTCATCCATGTTATCCCGGTAATCCACTATTTTCTCTTTAGCATCTGGAATTACACCTCATCTTTTTCCGTGAGTTCCCCCTATTCTGCAATAGTTTAACCTTTGTCAGTCCCTCTAAATAATTCTTGTTTCTTCTTAACCATATCTTTTTTATTTTATTTCTACCCTAGTTTTAAACTCCACTTTAATTTTATCCCACTCCCTAGCTGTATTTTCTGAAGACATTTCTGTCTTCCCTAACAACTCTTGAATGATTTCCACTGCCCATTCCTTAAATTCCTCTTTGTTTAACAGGTAGATGAAGTGCAAATGTCTCATTTTTATTTCATTACCCTGCATTTTTATTTTAGTTATTATTGGCATGTGATCTGAAATAGTTATTGGATGCATATCAAAACTTTCAATTAAATACATGTGTTGATGTGAAATATAATTTCTTTCTAGCCTAGCCCCATTTTTATACCTTGGGGAATGATATGTAAGTGCTCTCTGAACTCGTACTATTGAATTCTTATCTTTCATACCAAATATTTTCATAAAGTTCTTTAAAAATCTAACCTCTTTTGTTATATTTCCTTTCTAGGCCATCCAGATACATCTTCACTGTTGCAAATCAAATTCCATTCCCCACTTATAAGTAATATTCCTGGTGAAAGCTGTTTATTTCTCCCAGAATTTTCTTAAGCTCCATTATAACAGTTTTAGGTGGAATATAAATACATGCCACTGTAATCCTCCTCCCTTGCAAGTAGCCCCTTAGTACTACAAATCTACCATTATTGTCTTTTTTCCCTCTTCTATCACATTTGAAGCTCCTCTCACAATTAATATAAGTACTCCCCTTTTACTTTGTCTCAGGTATTCCACTGAATAATCATCCTGAAATCCTTTCTTTATAAAATTCACATGCTTAGTTCTTACCAAGTGTGTCTCCTGTAGCATAGCTGTTTGCACTCTGCATTTTTATATAGTTCACTACTCTTCATTTTTCTATATGTTTGTGAGACCCTTCACACTTAAAGATAATATGGAAAGTGCCATTGTGTTGAGAAGTTATTATTCCCACCTGTTATGTATAACCGCTTTTTAATGTCACTTTTCAGCTTTTGTGTTACATACATACATACTCTAATGTTTGGCAGGTTGCTATTTTATACAGTTGTTTCTTGACATCTATGTTGTAACTTACAAAACTTTTTGCTTTAATGAAAGCCCTCAAACAGCAAAACAAATGCGCCTCCAGAACACCCCCAGAGCCTATTAATGCTAACACACAAAATTATGTATATCTTTAAATAATGAAGTTTAACCCTCCTAATAGGAACATTTGCTCAGATAGACAGCCATACTGACAGGCTTGAATTAACCTATAAGCAAGTTTATCTTTGCTAAGATGCATGGAATAGCCTGGGCTTCTGCTTCCAGTAAGTGCTGTCTGTTTTTGTCTCAACTTTATTTCTGTTGCAAGTGAAGAAGACAACTTGATTGCTTTTAGAAAACATTATATCCGAGCCACTGAAAAAAACATATTCAGTTTTTATCACCCCCTTATCAGATTGTCTCCACAGAAACATGAGAACCAGATACACAGGTTGTATTCCACTATACATATTGTGTTGTAACCGTTTGTGTACTGGAAAAAAAGCACTGTTTGTGTTCATTGTATTCAGTGTTCTTTTATTTATTTGCTTCCCCGTAAAATTTGTTGTTAAATCAAGTTTTCACAACTGATGCTATTGCCTACCCAGTATCTATACTAATTAATCGAACCATAGCAGAATCTAGAATTCCCACCATTTGGAAAATATCCTGCATAATCCCACTTCATAAAGGAGGCAGCTCCACTGAATTCTTCAATTGTAGACCAATAGCTATACTCTCCCCACTTGCAACGATTATGGAAAAATGTATACACAGACAACTCATGCACCACCTAATCCAGAATCACCTCATGGCAGATACCCAACACGGCTTCCATCCACACCACAGCACTACTTCAGCCCTACTATCTTTTACCAACACCATAAACCATAATCGCAACAACAATCACATATCCTCCGCCCTCTTCTTGGATCTTTCCAAGGCATTCAACATGGTTGACCACCAACTTTTAATACACACCCTTCAAACATTCTGTCTAGATACTAAAGCTCTTCAATGGTTTAAATCCTACCCGAATGGGAGACAGCAGGCTGTTCTTTGGCAGAACAAACTCTAATCTACTACCTAACACCCTTGGAGTACCACAAGGCTCCATACTGGGGCCCCTGCTGTTTTCCATCTTCATTAACGACCTGTACACTGTCATCCCAAATGTCAGCTGTATCCAATATGCTGATGACTCTACCCTGATCTGCTCGGCCACCTCTCCAACAGACTGCTACCCAGTCCACCTTTAATACTATAGAAAACTGGCTCTCTGAACGTCATTTGATACTCAATCCCCAAAAAACTAAAATGCTGTTATTCTCAACAATACAAGGGTCTACTCCTTTTACCTTTACCATAAATGCAAATGATGGCACAATAATCTCCCCCGACCCCTCTACAAAACTATTAGGTGTCATTATAGATAATCTAAACTTTGACCTACATGTAAACCAATCGATCAAAACCATCAGTAAAAAACTAGGGTCACTTTACATAATAAAAGCCTTCCTAAACCCTCCAGCCAAAATTGCCATAGCTCGCTCTCACCTTCTTTCAATACTTCTGTATGCATCCCCTCTACTCTCTAATGTAAACAAGACTGTACTTAACAAACTCTCACCCTGTTATAACCACATTGTCAGGTTTGCCACTGGGCTGCCTTTTAGGACACACCATTGCATCAGTCTTATCCAGCTTGGATGGCTTGAACTACCCAGTCTAATCCAATATAACCTACTGATCATGGTTTATAAAATCCTTTATAATCTGGATAAAACTCCTGCACTTAAAAATCTTATCACCCCCTACAACAATCCACAACTGCTTCGATCCTCTAACAGACTACTAATTCAGACAAGCAAAATTAACAACACAGCTGGTGACTCCCTCTTTGCAAACTCTGTAGGCAGAGCCTGGAACTCACTTCCAGCTGATATTACTTTACTCTCCTCCCTTGGTCAATTTAAAACTAGACTCAAACAACATCTGGCACTAAACTGGCTATGCCATTGTATCAAGCCTGGCTACCTCTCATCTAGAATGTGTAAAAATCTGTTAATCAGCTTACTGTTTAATTTACCCCTGACTTTCACCAGGGAGCAACTCTAACCTGTGGAACTTGTTTATTCTTGTTTGCTTATGTAATCCTTGTCAATGTTATATTTGTAACATGTTTGTATTGTTTCTGTTTACCTTGGAGATTTTCTCCCTGGGCCTCCGCTGAAAATGGATATGCATCCAGTCGGACTATCCCGGTCAACAAATGTAAAATAAAATAAATAATAAATAGAGGTCTTAATCCAGTCATTTCTCTTTGTAAAAATAAGAAAAGGCATATCAGTTTTACTTATATTGTGCTTTTTTTGTCCAGGCCTATTTCTTTTTTTACATTTCAGTGCATACATTTCTTAAAACTTAGCAAGAAGAAAGAAAAAAAATATGGGAAACTTTTTACTTTAGTATCCCATTACTCATAGAATTAACTGAAAAAGCTTTACCTTATAGCATGCAGTGTATGCCATGTATTATAACAATAATGTTAAGAACAAAAATTTGTTTTACTTATAGTTAATTCTTTCCTTCCTCTTCCCCTATCCTAAAAATGTTTTAGGCATTAATGATATGAACTAAGGCATGTCCTTTGGAGTCCCCTACAAGTTTAACAAAGTTAAAAAAGTCCAATATTTCCAGGTTTTCTTTTTCTGTTATATTTCACAAATATAATTAATGCTTTGCAATCCAACAGTTATTCATCAATTTCCAAGTTGCTGAATTTTTTACTGTCGATCTCCATCTCACAATCCAACTGCTGGTTTGTTTCCAATGTGCTTCTGGTTCTTATAGTCACCTCTTGTGCTTTTTTCTGTCTGTCAGGCATTTTCCTTTGGAACATTGGAAAAAAGTTTTACTCACATAGTCTCTCTATGGACTTTATTATCAGAAAAGAAAGAAGCAGAATCCCCTTCTGTTTGATAACTCACTTTTTGTTGGACAAACTTTTGTAATTTCTCCTTAGTATGTTCTGCATCAAAGAATGACTTTGACCCTCCTCTTCTGCTTGATGTACAGTGAGTAATCATTTTCCACAAAAACTCCACTGTCTTCCACTTTTAGTACTTTGTCCTTCTGCCACAGTTTTGTCAGAATCAACTCTTTCTTCTGGTAGGGTTGCATCTTTACTATTAAAGGTCTGGATTGCTTTCTCATGGCCATGTTTGGAGCATACACACGGTATGCCCTTTCAATTAACAACTGCTGTGAAATACCAGACCTGTTGCATATTTGTACTTTCATAAAATTAATAGTCTATTCCTTAAGTTTCTGTGGTACAACAGAAAATCTCATGCTTTCCTTACATGCTCTCTCCTCTAATTCTACCATTTTTGAAACATCTCTTTTTGAGCAGTCTAATAGTCAGCCAGGCTTTTTCTTCACGTCGACCTCTGAGTTTTGCAATTTGATCATCTTTTCTGAATATGTGTTTAAAGCTTCTTAGATTTTTTCCAGACTTTTGTTATTTCAGCTGATATATTCCTTCAGTGTTTCATTTACTTTAATCACCTGTGAGCATATTTGACTTATTCTTTGCTGTAGATTACTGGAAGTCATGTCTTGCACAAGAGCTGGAGCTTGAACTGCTTTTTGTTGAACAGCTGCAGGATTCTTCCCAGCCAGTTTTCTCCTCACCTTTTGTGATTGATTTTCTTTCATGTTCTCTGAATTTCTTTTTTGCTGGCATCCAGGCAGTGCAATTACTTGTCAGTTACTGAAATTTACCCAAAAAGGCAAATTCAGTGGCTGTGTTTTCCGAGTTTCTCTTTTCACATTGTGAGAGTTGAAAGTAAGCTGTTACTCAGTGTGCAGCCATCTTGGAATTCCCTGTATCAGTGTCGTCTTTGTGAGATTTTGTAAAAACAGGGTTCACCTCATGAAGGCACTCAACAAGACTTGAGGAAGAATTTAGTTCCAGCAATATTACTATCCTTTGTTTGCTGTTTTTATAATCCCTCCATTTAGACCCCCTAACAGTGAGAAGTGACCTTTTTATAAGAAGATATTGCAAAATGTCAACATCTTGTTTGAGTGTAACTAGAAGAATCTACGATAACATTTAAAGCTGTAAGTGTAGTCTGAAGTCAGGCTGGTAGACTCGGTGGAAGAATTGTTAGTTGAGGGGAAGCGATCATTAAGGAATTTGGGCAAGATTTTTTCTGCCACAGAGTAAGACTTGCAGATAAGTAGATGTTATAAATACATATAGCATCATATATTCATATAAGGAATTTGTGGGGCAAACAAATAGAACTTACTATAATTTCCTGTGATAAATGGTTTTTGTTGACTGGAGATATTTACATTTTTCAGAAATATGTACGTTTCCAAACTAGCAGGATTGCTAAATGCCTTTCAGTGTATGCAAGGTCTTCTTTCATCCATCCACAACCCCTTTTTTCCCATTTTTGCACATGGGGTTGGAGTGTCTCTTCAACAGTGTCAGTCATCTTGAGCCAAGGTTTACACCGCCGGTTAGCTAGCCCTGCTGTAGTATTTCTTCCACACCACACTCACACCTATGGCCAATTTAGAGTGTTCAGTCCACCTACTGCATGTCTTTGGAATATAGGAGGAAAATCTCTCGAGCACAGGGAGGACATGCAGACTCCGCACAGAAGGCATTCCAGTAGAGAATCGAACCGGGGACCTCGTGCTGTAAGGCAACAACACTATCCACTGCACAATCTAATATTTTCTGGACTATTATTGGTAAGGCAATGGCACATTGTGCCTCTTCACTTAGTAGTAGAAAAATATTTCTTGCATGCTATCTAGAGTATTAATGAGAATACTGACCTTGGTACAACTCTGTTTTTTTGATATTCCCCACTTGCCTTGTACTTGGAGGCTGGTATTTGTTTGGCTGCAGAACTGGTTTGTTGAGATCCTAGAGATTGTTCTTTTACTTTCAGAACTGTGTGGACCCCTCCTCATCTCTGAGGAAGATAAACTGTTTTGTGGATGACCATGAAGTAACAGCAGGAAACAGTTTGTCTGGAATATGAATGGAGGCTGGAGAGTGATGTAAGGCCCAGAAATGTACAGTTTAACACTGCCTTCAGTTAGTAACCAAGCAGTCAGGTAAATGTTGTTCAGAAATTATGCTTGTGATCTGTAGGTTAGACTGAAACCTTCTCTTGACAAAAGAATGCTTCTGATGGGGCTTAAATCACTTATTTATTTCCTGAATGTATGTCTGTTATTCAGAAAATGTATAAGGGGATAGTCTATCTGCAAACAGGTTTTAAAAAGGGCTAATGCATTAGACTTTTCACAGATGAACTTGCATTTTTACAGGTTGTTCTTCTTACTAATGCTTTCCACATCAGTGTATCAGAGTTTGGTATTAAGGAAGGTGATGAAAAGTAAGTACTAATAGTGCGGCCAATGCCTGTAATTGGAATGTGAGGATGGGATGTTCACCAAAACATAACTTTGGCAATCACTAATGTTTTGAGAGTCAATTTATTGATCTGTGACATGAAGTCTAAAATATTACTACATTCACACCCAATGACAGTGGCATTTCTCATTGCTTAACACCTAAATTGTTCTTGGTTGGGAAGCGTTCACTTGCACTATTTTACTGCAAATGCAATTCTGAAGCTTGCTTTTAAATGTCAGTGTTTTGAGAACTATAAAAATAAATTATAAACAAAACTTGTTCAGCTTACAGTCCTGTTTAGACTAATGGTATTAATGTGTCATCCAGACACAATGCTGATATTGTAGTAAGCAATAAATCACATAAAATGTAGTCTTTGTTATTGTGAATATACCAGCAACTTTTAATATCTTTTTTACCATAGTAGTAGCTAGAGTCTTACTATCAGTGTGATTTATGTTCATGCAGATGTTTTATTCTTCAATGTGTTGCAGAGTAATTTTGTTGGTGTCACTCTGTTTTTTTTAAATAGTTACAGAAGAAAGATACTTATGCAGATTAGCATATCTTGTTGGCAAGTAAGCGTAAATATTTGAAATTAGTTCTAGTTAGATATGAGTTGTATACATATATGTGTGTGTGCGCATGTCTGTGTGTGTGTTTATATATATATATATATATATATATATATATATATGTATATGTATATATATATATATATATATATATATATATATATTCATATGAAGTTTTTCCAGTATTATGTCAACTTTCATTTGATATCACGAAATGCCATAAAAAAGTTATTTTGATTCAAGTTATTAGCATAAATATTAATATGTGACATGTATTCATAACATTGCATGAATTTAAATCAACTTTTCTTGTATACTGACTACTGCATTTGAGTCAGGAACCATTTCTTCCCTGTGTGCTGAGTAGACCTCTGAAATTCCTCCCAATGAATAGTGCCTGAAATTTTGCATGAATGTGATATTTATGCATACTTGTATATTTTATTGCTAAGCAAGTTTACAGTTTTGCAACATGGCAGCAGTTCGACACTAGGTATCGGTCAGACATTTTCCAACATTATGCAAGCTTTCATTGATACCATGAAATACCATAATAACTTGAACCAGAAGGAGTTTATAACATAGAGGATTAAGATTGTGTCCCTAATCATAACCTGCTTATCATGTGTTCAAAACATGGATGTCAAGAAATTAACCATGAGAGCTTCACTCTCTTAGGTGAATCTTGACATCCATTTCAAGAACACATAATTTAAGGTTATGATTGGTGACACAATCACAATTCTTTGTAGTGCATGGAGCTTTCTTTGCTCCATGTGCTACTGGTTACAGGGAAAAAGTGCTTTGCTGGCTTTCAATGCTGTGAAACACGTAGTGAATGCTGTTTGAAATGTGGTGTAACTCAGTCCATTACATTTACACTCACCTACATGCCTCTCAGCAGTTCAGATTTTCACAGAGAGTCCAGATTATTGCTTCAAATTTTTGGTCTGTTCCTTTTAAATTTTGTAGTTTTTTGACATGCCACTGAGGCTTGAAGTCATTAAATAATGAGCTACATTTGAGTTTCAGAATTTGTGCCCTTTGGAAAATGAATGCTTACAGATCCTGTTATTCTAGCAGATAAGTTTATTTGAGCAAGTTGTGGGCATGTTTCCAGTAAGGACAGCAGGCAGAAACAAATCTTTTATTTCTGTCCTTGTCATTTGCTATCTGGCACTAGACCCAAACTTAACAACTTAAGCAGAGGTGCTTAACATTTGTTAAGGTCAGGTCGCGCCTCTCTGGTGCTTAACTGGTTTGTCTTTTTCCAAATATTAACAGGTAATCATCATGCTCCATGCACAACATAAATATTGTTATATGGCATTTTTTTCATAATTTTATATGAAAATATATTTATTTTATTTTTATTTATCCTTTGTTGATTGTATTAGTCCCACTAGGCTAGTGGTGTGTTTTCAGAGAAGATCTACTAGGGGAGATTACAGTATCTTATAGGTTCATAGGTTTATACTAGGCTATCTGCCCCAAGGCATTTATAAGCCTAGCCCGAATTTTTGTGGCTTACACCACCCCTTATATGAAAAAATACTGTACCCATTAGTTTGTTATGCCTCTGTCCAGCAGTGACACAGAGATGATTCATCTCCCATCCACAGGTCAAGATTTCTCTTGAACAGAGCCAGCGAGGTGCTCTGCCTCACATGGACCGGGACTCTATTCCACAGCATAGGGAGTCTCTGAGTGATAAATCTATCCCTCCAGCACGTCCTATTTATATCCAAGGTTTAAGTCACTTGCTCTAGTGGTTTTGGTGGATTTGGATTTTTGAGGTGGAGCATGTCCATTAATTCGGGTTGGACATGGCCTTGTATGTCAGGCACATGTCACCTCTGAGCAGACGGTATGCGACTGAATAGAGCTGGAGTTTCTTCAATCTGGCAGCATGACAGATTTTGGAGTCCCTTTATCCTTTTGGTGAGAAACTTTTGGGGTCTCTCCAATTGCTGCAGATGTCGGGCGAGATGCATCCCGAATGGGGCATTGTACTCGATCATTGGTCTGATAAGTGAAGAGTACAGGGGAACAATGACCTCACTAGATCTGGATGTGAATCCCTTCATGATCAGGTGGGCAATGTAGAAGGTCTTTCTAACCACTTTAGCAACGTGAGTGTCAAACCACTGTCAACCTGGGTCCCCAGGTCCCTGATAACCTCTTCTGTGCTTAGTGGATTGCCACCTATATGGTAGCTTGGGTTACCTTGTTTTAAGGGTATGACTATACATTTTAACTTCAGGCCATGGCTCTGGCACCAGCTATCTGTTTCCCCTTCTGAAGGATATCCGTGTCCGATGCACTTTCCACTATGGCCAGTTTGCAGTCGCCTGCAAACTTTGTCAGCCAAAGTCCTCCCATGTTGGCCTGTACTTGAGAAGTAGATGCCGAACAATAGGGGGCCAAGGACCGAGCCCTGTGGGACACCACTTGTGACCGGCTTGGAGTCTGACATAGCGCCAGCAACTCTGACCCTGTGGGTTCTGTCCTTAAGCCAGTTTGCAACCCATCTTGTGACATATGGGTTTACATTTAAGCTGGTAAGTTTTTCTACAAACCCGAGTGGTGTATTGTGTCGAAAGCCTTTGCAAGGTCAAGGTAGGCTGTATGGACTGCCTTTCCCTCATCAATGGCCTTGGTGACTGTTTTGAAGAAGTCGACCAAGTTCAAAAGGCATGATCTTCCAAACTGGGTCGGGTCCAATGTCTGCAAGTCCCCTATATCTTTGTTTATGAGCTCCATTATGATCCTCTCCATAGCTTTGCAGACTAGACTTGTTAAGCTTATGGGGCGGTAATTACCAGGGTGGAGTGGGACCACAGTTGCCGTATGCCACTCCTTGGGCACGTATCCTGTGGTAAGGCTGAGATTAAACAGCTGCCTTATGTGGGACACCATCCGTCCCATTGATGCTGTGTTTTTAGCTTTAGAGAGAGCAGCTTTCACCTGCGCATTTGAGATGTCTGGGAGGCTACACTCCGCTGGGATAGTTATCTTACTTATTGTCAACCGTATCTGAGTGAGAAGCCAGTCCCGACCCATCTGCTAACTGAATCTCTAGCCTGTTGTTCTACAGTCCTTCCACTTAGATGTATATTTTTATATGTTTTTCACAGAATAATTTAAATATCTGTAAAGCAGTACTAGTTAGACAGCAGGTATTGCTCTGAACTTTCCAGCATTTTGTATATTTTCATTTGATATCATGAATTGGAGTAATACAGTGAACATGAAGGAGTTTGTGATAGAAATAATAACATGACAGTAATTCATATTTTTATATGAAGATAAATTTACAGTTTCACTTACTGACAGTCCCATTTTTGCCCAGAGCTGTTCCACGAAGTTTTCAAATAGACACTGCCCAAGATATTTACAGAAGTATACTTTTCATCTCTGCTATATTATTGACAAAGAAGCATAAATATCTGCAAAGAAGTGTTAACTGGTAGCAGCTGTTATTGAGAAGTTTTCCTACTTCATCTAGGTTTTCCTTTGTTACCATAAGGGTTGATATAAACTCCATATGGATCAAATTATTAATGTAAGTATTATCATATATTCATATTGTTACATAAATTCCTTCTAGTTATATTAATAGAAAATGATCATATATCCATAATTTTGCATTACCTGTGTGCTGACTAGGACTGTGAAATGCTGTTCCACATTGCTATGGAGTGATCACTGCAAGCCCATTGTAATCCAGTTATGTCAGTAATTCCAAGCCTTGTGATGGTTGCAGTGTAACTGCAGATATCTTACACAGGCAGTATTTCACACAGGTAAATGAGATGTGTGCTCTTTTTTTCTGCTACCATTGCACAGTAACTTGGCAGTTTATACAGATACGCAATATTCTTCTTTTCATAATTGTTTAATTTATTAAAACGTATGTATCCCTTCACCTGTACCACTCCAACAGCACAGAGCACTACTAAATATTCTGACAATATGTTACCACATGTCTGACCCTCATAGAACTCCAGAGTATATCAAAAGCAGCTTTTTTTCCAAAAGTACTCTACACATCTGTTAACTTTAGAAGTTCACATTTGGGAGTAAGACAGCAAGCATTCATACATAAAAATAACTATAATTAACTGGCTACACGTAATTTTTACTGGATGTGTCACTGTAGATGTTCAAAGCAGTAGTCAATGTTACTGTCATCAGTGCTAGGATTTCTGCCTACAGGAGCCTGATGGCCAGCCCAGTTTCCAGATTGCCACCCACTCCCTACTGGTCTTAGCTGACTTCCTGTCACTTGGACATCATTATGTCGATGGTATAAGAGTGTCATTTAACAACAGCATCTACCTGATCTATCTTGAACTGGCTTTGGTCATTGCCATCTGCAGATCTTTTATGCTCCAGTCCAGTGTATCTTGCATGCATTTATCAGTCTTATCAGTGTGGCATGTTGGCCTTTTTCCAGAGTTGCAGGTAAGTAGCCCACAAGGGAATTGTTGTGGTTAACTTTGTTGTACAGCTACCAGATGTGTGCTAGTGGGAGTAAAAAACTGAAAGCTTGTTTGACGTTTAGAAAGCAAATGGCACACAAAGCTTTAATTGCACTTTTTATGTTCTGTGCCAGACACATCCAAAGGATATCTCTGGGAAGACGTTTCTTCAGGAGTACATAGGTCAAATGAAGGAATACATGTGGTCCTGTTCCACACCTCCATGTACCTCCTAAATGTAGACCTTTGGAAAAGTACTTCAAGGAAGAGAAGATGAAGAAGTACATTAAGGTGGTTCTTCTCATTGCCATGACGACAAACTGCTCGACCTTGAGGCTCTCCTGCATTTGGCCATATCTATGTAATTATTGCAACTTGGTATAAAAATATATAGAAAGCACTCCATCTGTACGTGGGTTTTGTGCATACCATGCCTTTTGACCACGATGGTAACTGTAGTTGTACCTTCCATATTTGTTAAGGATCATATCACCTCTAGATAGATCCCAGAGACCCACTAACTGAACTCTTTAAACTGCACTGAACAGGACTGTGAGCTTTTAGGCTGTTATAGGACATGCTCTATGTCCCCTGAAAATCAGATAAAGTTCTTAAATGTATTTGAGGAACTCCTCATGAACAAGAGCCCCTTTATTTTTGGGAGACTTTACTTCTCAATAAACTGGAATACCTCTACCTTCAGCATAGAATATGTCCAAAATTTCTTAGATTTAATAAACAAAACACTCCCCAGGCTAGATCGTTAGCCCACTACTGTACATAATATTCTTGACCTGGTCTTTAAGAATATAGTTTTTTGTGCACTAGGCTATAAACCTCAGCTGCACAACCCAATGCAGTTGCATCTGTGTATATCATGGGTATTAGTTAGGAGGTGGTATGTTAGTTACCAAGTTTCTAGAGGTTATTTGCAGGGGTTGTTAGTTTAGGCATAATTTCTGTCTGCTTAAATATTGTTAGAGATGGATTCTGCTTCTCATGGATGGGGAGCCTGTTCCAGAGCATGGAGTTCCTGTGACACACATATGTTTTGGCCATCATGTCCTCTTTATGTTGCAAACAAAATTTAAATCCTTGGATCTAGTGATTCTGATGCAGTTTGATTTGCAGATGTGCAAAAGTTCCATCACTGCTGGATCTGAGGATGCCTAGTAAACCAGGCATAGATCGCCTCTCAGTTATGTGTAAGAGACTGAGTATACAGATGGTTCTTTAAGGCAGTCTTTACAGGAGAATGTGTTTATATCCTAGATTCTTCTGGTAAGAAACCTTTGTGGGCATTTCAGCTGTTGCATATGTCTTGTCAGGTATATGCTGAATGGAGCATTATACTTGATGGGTCTGATAAGGGCCAAATAAAGTGGCACTCTGACTTCATTGGACCTGGATGTCATGCCCTTATTTATAAGTTGGACGATTTAGAATGATTTTCTCACTACCTTGGCCACATGTTGGTTAAAGGCCAGATTACTGTGTACATATGTTCCCAAATCTCTGACTACTGGGCCAAATCTTAGGGGTAAGAAAGAATAGCTTATTCCTGTGGGCCTCAAACTCAATACATGATCTCTGGAGTCTGGTTTTCAGCCACTGTACCATGGAGGCACACTAAGTTTCATAGTTAATAGGCATTCAGTCCTGAAGACCATTAAGGAGCCTTGCCCAAAGCCCTAATTGCTCCACAGCACTGTTTGATTAAGTGATTTGCTCACTGTCTCCTTCCCCAGTTAAACTGGATCATAAACTAGTGGCTTTCAACTTCAAAATCTCTAGACCCTTTAAAACCAGCATCTCAGCATTCAAGGATTTCAAATGTACTAACCTCATCAAATATTATCCCACAGTTTCAGAATTTACTTATAGCAATTTTAGCCCAAATGTTGCTTCACAAAAGAGTTCTGTTCCCACTTAGATAAATGTATAGAACTGGCAGTCCAAACCAGATCTAAATGTAACGGGATATTTAAAAAAAATAAACCACCCTGGTGCTTTTCCGACTTAGACAAACTCTACTTTAAAAGAAGAAAATCCTTAATTTATACAGTAGTTCAGTTGACCTTCTTATCAAGGATAGTAAAAGAAATGTGGCTAAAAACTGTAAAAATAATATTAGGCCAGCTAAAGCATGAACTTAAGTTAGCATCTGAAGCGAATGACAATTACAAATCCTCCTTTAGTTACATTTGGAAATGAAGAAATCACACCTTACATTTTGTGAGCTAATTCAAAATAGCACCACCTATTCTGACCTAGCAAATACTGCCAATATACTAGCAAAAAAAAAGTGCAAATGTTACCCCAGAGACAGATATCCATGTTCTGCTTATCCCTGATTCTGTCGAACCACCACCACCACCATCATTGTTAAAGAACATGTACTGAAGGTGCTATGCAAGACCAAAAAATACTTACTCATTGGGTTTTGATAATATACCTGGCTGTTAAATAAACAGTATTAAACCCTTGTAGAGACATTCCTGAAATTATTTAACCTTTGTCTCCTTAGTTTGGTGCACAGCAGTGGTGATGCCAATCCATAAGGGAGGCCCTGCCGCTGACCTTGGGAGATATATGCCCGCAAGCATAATAATTCTCATTTTCAATCCATGGAACTTTTTATAAATGATCTAATTATATCAAAAATCTCATCAGACTAGATTGTTGCAGCAGTTTGTCAAGGGTAGATCCCGTCTAATGAATCTGGTTAACTTCTTCAAAAAGGCAGTGTCGGCTGTCAGCACAGTGGTTATGCTGTCCATATGGTGTACCTTGACCTCGCCAAGGCATTTTACACCATTCCACACGCTAGCATAGTTATTTTATTAACATTTATTTACCAGAAAAGTCTGACTGAGCAGTGGTGCTTAGTTTGAGTGGAATCCAAAGTGAAAAGTTCCAGTAAGAGAATATCAAGACAACCAACAGGCATAGGTGATACTTATGATGAATAAGCAATACAATCAAAATATGATAGTTGTAGGAAAAACAATAGGAAAGGCAATGATTTACTGCAAAGACGTAACATAAAAGCAGCAGAACATTAAAATATATTTCATAAGATGGCTGAAGCTGTGGGTTAAGGGTCTATCAGATCATCGAAATGGCTCATTATCGAATACCATAACATCGAACTACAAAACCCGAACTCTAACAATATCGAAACCTCAAAACAGCGAATTTTTTCCCAGGGAAAAATTTGCTGTTCCGATAAACACACACACACCACAAGCACACTGAAAAGCAGCAATCCACACACATACATATAAAAGTTACATCTAACCCTACACTACACTGCACATACACTACTATTTATCCACTTACCTTAACCCAGACCCTAACCCTAAGATCCGTCACTATCGCACACTTCCCTCACCCGCGCCCTAAGCCTAACTCACTTAACCCGCCCCTAACCCCAAATTCTCATTATCGCACACTCACCTCACCCGTGCCCTAACCCTAACTCACTTAACCCGCCCCTAACCCCAAATTCTCACTATCGCACACTCACCTCACTCGTGCCCTAACCCTAACTCACTTAACGTGCCCCTAACCCCAAATTCTGTCATAATCACACACTTACCTGACCCACGGCCTAACCCTAACTCACCCAACCCACGCCCTAACCCGAACGTCCGCACAATCACGCACTTACCTTAACCCAACCCGTAACTTTCCACCGCATCGCTAAAAACAGTGAAGCCACAACAACGGCCAATCAAATTCTTTCCTAGGAAAGAATTTGGTTTTGTGCAGCTTCGCTGTTTTCAGCATTCGCGATATTGGGTTCGATATTAGATCATTTGAAATTCTGCCGTTTCGATGATCTAATATAGACCCGTGGGTTAAGAGCAGAAAAGAAAAATACCGATGAATTAGATAAAGATAGAACATTATGGTATGAGTTAGGGATCTATATGTAATGCATTAAGTTCACTATGTGGTAAGACTGATTGCAAATTGACTAAAAGACTGCACCCGCTTAGTACAGGGATCAGATGCCTTATCACACAGTATGAAAGTGACCAGCAGTATCCCACAGGACCTGGTGCTGCAACCTGTTTTGTATGGGATTTATATTTCTGATCTCCAGTCCATAAAACAGGACATTTGATTAACAGAATTTGCAGATGACTGGAAACTTTGAGTCATTGTCACGTCCCCCTGTGATGCTCAAACACTTCTGCAAGAAGTTACACTTGTAATCATCTGATGTATTAAAAATGGTCTCAGGTTACAGTTAAAAAAGTGCAACATTGTCACAATTTGGAGAAGACCCCTCTTCTCCAGCATACAGCATACTCACTTCAAAATGAAAAAGTTGTCAGGCATTTTTGAACTCTGTTTAATAATTCCCTTTCCTTTGATCATCATGTAATTACAAGTCAGGAAGTCTTTCTACTTATCAGAATTGTTTGCCAAGGGACTATCATCCATATCCAAAGAGGTATTTGTCTGTTTATATTCAGCATTATTTAGGCCAGTTGCAGAGTACACTGGCCTCTTTGGGATGTACCTCACTAGACATATCAGACATGTCGAAAGATCCTAAAGATTCTAATCGAAGAAGATTACAGCCCTAAAAACATATGCTATCAGTAAAGACTGGAAGCACTGTCCCTTTATTTGGCTTCTTATAGACTCCTGAGGGGAGAGCTCTGCCTTGATTTCCATGCAAATAGGGACTTGGTGGTCCTGGATATCTTGTCTTCTTACAAATCAAATAGTCACACTACTATTAGAACCAGAGATGTAAATCTTCATCTTTCGATTAAAATGTAATGGAGAGAGAGGTTCACCACACAGTGTTTTCCCCACATCTGAGACAGATTTCCCCTGCAAATTAAATTGTGTGATACACTATCTCTCTTCATATGTTACTTGGATAATCAGATGGGTATTCACAAATTCATCCCAAGCTTGACCATCCTTACCATCCTCAAGATAATGATTACATTCTGAGGGTGGGTATTTGCAAGGCATAAATGGTGGTAAGATTCAGTTAGTTTGAATTTCCTATGATACTATGATATTCAGGAAACTGACACTAGTCTTTTTGAGTCTGAAAGCTTTCCAAGGTGCAACAACACCTTTACAACCCTGCTCTTTGAGTTGGTTTTGGCTGAGGTGTCTGGTGCATTACCTTTAGTGGCTGCCATAGAACAGTTCTTTGGCTTGTCCTTCCAGACTAAAACCACTGGGCCCACAGCTGGCTTTGAGGCCTCTCTAAGAGACCCTGTAGCTAACACCTGGGTAACTGTCAATGAAAGGGAGGACATTGTTCCTTTGCTGCTTGCTTGTGAAGAGTTCCCTGGAGACTTTATTGAGGTGTTGGATGCCTGCCAATGTCCTGGGGACTCCTAAAAGGATTATACTAATCAACCGAGGCTTTAACTTTCAAAGCACAAACCAGCAATCACTAGCTTGCCAAATGGCCTTTGACTTGCCAACAACCCAGGCTTAATCTAGAGAACTTTTTCTGTTAGATCAGGTTTTCAGGAGACCTTTGAAGTCCAAGCAACCAGCACTGGCAAGCCCTTATATTTAAGGGGTTCCTTCTAAGAAAGGTTGTCTAGAACCTACCTAGTTTGAGGAGGTAAATTGGTGTAGGTGGGCTAAATGTTGTCATCATCTTACTATGAATCTCTCACCAAGCACACCATGTCCTTTGCCTCACCACAGGATGATCTGCCTTTTGTGAACATCCTTCACAAGATTAAGAAGTCTTCACCTGGGATGCCAAAGAGTACCGATAGTACAGTTGAAGCGTATGATCTTAATGGGCATGCTTGAGCCTAAGCCTGTTGCTGTTCTTCCAGTGCTAGAAATCCTGAAAGCCACATTTATACATGCGTGCTTGCATTAGCAGAGCCTGTTTCTCTCCCCCTACTTCTAGGATGTAAGACCATTTCTGAAGGGTTCAGAATTCCGATTACATTCTTAAATGAAAACTTTCTGCCTGAGCCAGTAGTGATGTCACTGGATTTTAGCAAGGGACTCTCTTCAGCTTCATCCAGGAATCATGTTTACAATAACAAGGAGAGTAGAATTCTTGATCTGTTTGGGGAAAAAGACATGTTTGTCTGCTACCCTGATTTTAAGGCCCAGAAATAGCATACTCTCATGCTCCAAGTTTCAAGAATCTATCATTGATAAGTTTGTGTGAGGCAGAGGGTATTGTGGAGAACTACCTAAGACAGAAGTTGTTTGATTTATGTACTTTCTCTACCCAAGTGGCTAAACATTTCAAGAAATGTGGCTATGGTACACTAGATGCATCATGCAGGAAAAGTTACGGGTAAATGATTTGTAAGCATGCCAGGATACAGACACAACCATTAGCAGATCATGTTAGGTCAGAGTCCTTAATTGCCCTCTGGATAAGGTCTTCTTCAATCCCTGGGTAAAAAAGTTTTTAAGAGGCCAAAGGAAAAAAGGAAGACAGTGCAGCAGATCAGTTTTTTCATTCCCAGATACCAAAATACAGCTGAATCCCCTCCTCCAAGAACTGGCCAGTCTTTGTCAAAAGAAAGAAGTGTAAGCTATACAAAGAGAAGAAGCCAGGCTGTAGAAAACAATGGAAAACACAGCAAAATGATTATCAGGAGGGCCTTCAGACTAGGTTGCAGACTTAAGATGAAGAGTAGATCCAGCTTTTCAGGGATTATTCCTGTCTCCAAGTAACAATTACTCCTGGTCCCTCTTTTGTTGGAGGACCTCTTAAACTAAGGAGCCCTTTGTGGAGGATTGAGGGTTCTACGCAAGACTGTTTTTAGAACAAAGAAAAGAAAGGACTTGGAGGACTATCCTAGTCCTTTTATAGCTAAACAATTTCATGTTAGTTTCAATGAGTCTTCTTTGTCGTCTCCCAACTCTAACCTTCATGGCCATCTTAGATCTAGAGGATTCCTTCCTCCACATTCCCACTGCAAAGGTGCCCTGAAGGTATTTAAAATTTCAAGCACTGGGGGTCTTCCATTTGGCTTGTCAACTTTACCCAGAGTATTCAGTAGCTGGCTTCAGTAACTGCTTTTTGCAAGACCAGGGGAGTGTATATTTATTCCTACTTAGATGATTATTTGATTCAGAAGGACATAGTAGAAGTGATTCAAAAAGCCTTATATTTTATGCTGACTTGGTTCAGAGACTAGGTCTCTTGCCTAACCTTTTCAACACATAGCCTGTGCAAGTTAAGTACTGATCCAAGAGGCATTACTGGACATGGAACATGGAAGGCAAGGTACTTTTTCTGCCACACTTTATCCAGGCAGTGTTGGATAAAGTCACTGTCACAGCAAGGAAACTCCTCTGGTTCCTGGGTTACATGTCCTCTTGCATACTGATTATATTTATATATGGAAATTAGATTGGTACCTCAGGAGGAGATGATGCCAGCGTTCTCAATCACTGGAGATTGCCTTGTATAAAAGATGTCATGTAGATGGATCCAGGCACACCTTAATGCAAGGGGCCCTTTAAATTGCCCAGACTGCAATCCTGTATCTGCATTTGGGACATGGACATGAGAAATAAACAAGTAAGCTTGATGTGAATGATGGCAGAAGTTTTATCCCAAAACCACTCAAACTGATTTGGACTAGGGGAGCCCTGGATATCCTTATGGAGAGTTCCGTGGTAATGTAGGACTTTTCATTTTTCTGTTGTTTTTCTTTTTTTTCTTTCTATTGTTGTCATGCTGTACAAATTGCAGACTGAGCACTGAAGCTCTTTACCATAGAGTATTATGAGCACATGATAGTTTTCCTTCCTCTGTGTATCTTTTTATTTCATAAAGCCATGTTAGGAGCCATATGACTCTTCTTTTTGTACTGTAGTCTATTTTTTCTGACAAAATGTCTACCTACAGAAATCTACTTTACATTATATTTTTGTCCTTTTTTTCAGTCTTTCTAGTAATGTTGCATTTACTGGCTGAAAATAGTAATGTGGATATACACAGGTCAGGAAAAATGGTGTGATTGTGTGTAAAGACATATTTTATTCTGTTTTTGTTTTACATTTGTTTATCAGGGCAGTACGTGAATCACAACTAACAATTTGTAGGTACAGCCTGCATGAAGTAATTTACAAAGAAGGAGAAAGGTGGAACAGGCAGACACAGTAAGCGGTACATTTCTAAGACAGAACAGAAAGTATCAATGTATCACAAAAACTGTACAATAGCAGTTAATAGATGTAGCAACAGCTATGAGAGAAATGCACATTTTATAATCTTTCATGATTATTTGCAGGCTTACATCATGGTGGAAATGCTGTGAGGTATAGAGAGCAGTCAGTGCAGGGACGATGGGGAGGAGGAGTTAGGCGGTGTTAGTCACTGACAGAGAGTAAGACTAGAGGGTAAGAGGTCCTTAGGTGATGTGGCCTGCTGTGTGCTAAGAGCAGTTTGATTTGGTTTGGAGGAAGGTGGGGAGCTGAGGATTGTAGTTCATTTAGGTGGGGGAAGATTCCCATGTTTTAGGTTCAAGGATGTTGAAAGAGTAGTTAGGTCAGTGTAGCCTAGGAAGTGGTTGGTTCAGTGCAGCCTGGTTTGTGTAGGTTCAAGTTGGGAGCTGTTTGGAGGAAGCATCTAAGGCTGTAGTGCGTGTGTGTTTTGTACAAAGTTTAGCAGCTTGTGATGAGAATGAGTTACATTGGAGGAATTTGAAAATGAGAGAGCAGCCTCTGTGCAGCACATGGGGCCATTTGGCTTTTTTGAGGGTGAGTTAGCAATGACGCAACAGATTTTGTTTTCAATAGTCTGTCGTGTTGAGGACTTTTCTTAGAATCTGCTGCTGTTGTTTTTCTTTCAGCTTTTCCCGGGTAGGGGTCGCCACAGCGGAACTCCAGTCCACTAATGATTGGCAGTAGATTTTTACGGTGCTGAGGTGCCAGCCCGATGCTCAACCTTCAACGAAGGCACACCCATTTATGCATGTCTTTCGAATGCCACTCAACAATGGGGAGGACATGCAGACTCCACACAGAAGGTGCTCCAGCCGAGAATCGAATGGGAGAACCTCTTGCTGTGAGGCGACAACGCTACTGCTGCACCACCGCGGCTTAAGACATGGGTAGCTTTTATTCAAGCTGGCCCAGAAGGGCTCCTTTGCCTATAGCTACCCTCGCGTATAAGTAGGGTGAGATTTTCCTTGCCCAGACAAAAGCGAGTTAGCTTTTGCCCTTGGTTTCTCAGTATGGGTATAGAATGTTAGTGACTGGTTTAGCCACAAACCAAGGTATTTGAAGAAGTTAATTGTTTCTTTTGTTGTGCCACAGAGGGTAGGGATAATGAGTGATTTGAGGGATATTTTAAGCTTTTGAGTAGTACAAAATAGCATGCTTTTTTTTGGGGGGGGTTAAGTGTTTGTGGTTGAGCCATGAATTGAAGAAATTAATGTATTTTTTTCAGTTGCATTTCAGTTGTAGAGTGGTTGTGGTTGTACCTAAAATTACCATATTGTCATGCTAGTGGATGAGTTGTAGAGTAGGGAGGTCATGATGTAGTTTATTAAAGTCCAGAAGAGAAAAGAGGAGGAGCTACAATAGAACCTTGGGGTACTCCCATTGAAAGAGGTGTGGGCTGAGAGAAGGAAGAGCCTAATTTGACTTTCAAGAATCTGACAAGAAGTCTTGAAACCAGGTGATGGCTGTGTTAGTAATCCAGTGTTCTGAAGAGAGAGGAGGAGGAGCTGGTGGCTGATTAGGTCACAGGCTTTTGTGAGGTCAGTGAATATTGATCCTGTCAGTTTACCTTAGTCCACATTAAGGAGAATATGCTTGCAAGTGTAGCATGTGCTTTAAGGGCCTTTATCAGAGATATAGGCATGCAGAATTTGAGTTACTGTGCCCTTCTGATACACACACAGTTGTGGAATGTTTTATCTTCTGCTAGATGTAGGTAGAAGCAAACATGAAAATTAATTGTGTGTGTGTGTGCGTGTGTGTGTGTGTGTGTGTGTGTGTGTGTGTGTGTGTGTGTGTGTGTATGTATTGTGGTAGGGCTAAAAAAGTCAGTGTTTTGAGATGTCTGCGTGTAAGCTCCACCTGCCTGCAAACCAGCATCTGTTTTAGGCATATGTTTAATTCATCATAAAAGTAAGAGGCTGTTAAAAAAAGGATTGGAAAATATGGATGTTACACTGACATCCTGATATTTTAGAAATAAAGATCTTACATTTATTTTCATTGTAAAGAATGTCATTAGGTGCTGTGTTTTTTTTTCTAACTGTAGAATTGATTTACATATCATGACAGATGTAGTTTTTCTAACTGTTACAACATTCTTGCTGTTTTATATTGTAGAATTGTGTTACAAGCCATGATGGAAGTACTTATTCTGACCTTTACTATATTAGTATACAGAGCAGATGGCTGAAGGGCATCTAGTTCATCTTGTGAGGAATAGTGTCCGATTAACAAAGTACTGAAGCCATGGCACGTAAGGAGAGTGTCGGGGTCACTGTTCGCTATGCTGTGGCTTTCTGCTTCCTAACATGGAGGGGTGGACATGGACCATATGCTTGTTGAAACTAAGTATTTGTTGGCTGCAAAGTAAAATATGCTGCAGGTATCAATCCTTTTTCTGACAGTCAGTAATTGCAACTTCTGTAGTGAGACTTTATAGGAATAGTTATTACCAGCAGACTTTGTTAGTTTGGGTTATGTCTTGCTTAAATGGAAAGCACAGTGCCACTAAGCAATGGTGCCGGAACCATAGGGCGAGGGGGGGGGGCAGGAACCCCCCTCCACTTTCCGCAGACTCATGGTCTATGCCCTTTGTTGATTCATCTTTTAAGAATTCAACCACAATAGCAAAAAGTAAAGAAATAGGCTTGATTTTACTTAAACAGGCTTGTTTCTTAATTTTCTGACACAATAGTTGAATGTGTTGTGATCTGGAACAAGAACAAAGGGAAAACAAATGTGAAACTTGCACTGTTGTCCTCACCTGCATCTGCATCTTATTGGTTGTCTAGATGCAGATACAGTGCTGGCAGCATGACTGGCTGCAAAGGGAGAGAAATAATGGAGAAGCACCTGTGAAGTAGTATTGCTGTCCCTCTAAAGCAGAGGTGTCCAACCTTTTGGCTTGCCAGGGCCACATTGAGCGGACAGAAATTGTCTTGGGACCACATGTAAAATAAATCATATAGTTAACTCTTTCGCTGCCACAAGAGACCAAAGTCGACCTCCTGGCTGTACTGTAGGTGTATTTGAACAATGAATAAATACCTAATATTTACCTTAAAATTCTAATTCTCATTCTAATCCTCTAATCTAACAGTTAACGCTAACATCTTAGTTAATATATATATTTACAAATAAACAGATATTCACTACAGCACTAGCATTTCTCACTGGGAAAACCACTCCAGCAGTCCAACTACATAAAATGTCAACATTAGCATTCCTACAATACTATAATCCACAAAAATAAGCCAACAAATTTGCAATAAAGTAAAGAATTCACATTACTGACTTAATAAAATAATTCTGAGTAAGCTACAAGAGGGTCTCACCCAAACAAATGACTGGTGCCAGAAATATGGCCTCAAGCTAAATGCCAAAAAATGCATCATCGTCCCCTTTGAGGAGAGTGATGTCCCCACAAATTATCACATTAATAACAATGTTGTAAGCATGCAATCAGTCGTGAGGTGCTTGGGCATCCAGGTTGATAGAAACCTGACTTTTGACTACCACATTGTCTCTGTTGTACGGAAAGCTTTTTACATGGCCCACCTCATTAGTAAAGGTCTCTCATCCAAGGACAAGGAGGTCATAACATCCCTGTATTCTACCTTTACAAGAGCAATTATTGAGCGCAGTGCCCCTTTTGGCATGTGCCTCAGCAAAACACCCTGTCAAAAGAAAGACTACAACCATTTCTGATAAAAAAAGGTCAAAGAACTGAGTTCACTTAGTTATCCAAACAGACTAATAAGCTTTTTGCTTTCCTCTGTCTCTCACTGGCCCCCCATACATTTCATCACTGGCTTGCTTTCCAGGCTAAGAAAGATCCTGCCGTAAGAGACTTCCTCCACCTCAGAAATGCTGGTTATACTTGAAACGCTCACTACAAAGACCACAGCCTTCACTGCAACATAAACAAGCCACTTTGTATGGACAGGTTCTTGACACAAAAACCTTCAACTTCTGTAAAAAGCTCCTCTCGTTATCAAACAAAGTAGTTCAGCAACACGACAACTGGATGAATAGCCATAAATGTACTCCTTGAGTAAGTAGCATAGCCTTCATCAAACCGGATGGAAAATCCACATACTAACCTTTCCTAGCTGGATGGCTAAGATCTAATATTGGTTACTCAAGTCTACTTGCCCAAGAAGAGGGGCCTATTTAACTAAGAATTCCATTTGCAAAAATATATTCAGTATACATATTAAATCTCTCTCTTGTACACACAAAAGGAGCCCCTACTTGTAAAATAGGCAACCTCAGTAATCACATGACACAGACTCACTGAATGAAATTGTCTGGAAGTCAAAATATCTGAAAAAAAATCATAATAGAGATGGATTCATCCATGCAGTTTCCCACCACCAAAATGACCATCAATAAATCAACAAACTGCTCAGCAAAAAGTAAATAAATAAAAAATCCATAAGCTCTCTAAGATCATACTACAAACTGGAGTAAACATATAACTTCCCTCCAATCTAAAGCCATTTGACATTCAGGCATTTTAATTTGTGCAGAAGTTATTCACAGACTGACAGTTTACTGAGCTCTAATGCTGACCTTCGCTTTTGAAAAAAACAAATTCCCAGACTTTGTCAATAGCTCAAAGTGCAGAAAGGATATTTTTTTTATTATTCATTATGTATTTTATTTTGGAAAACTTCTTTAAAACTGTTAAATTGATCACACACCCAGAAACACAGAAAAGTTATTGTGATAAGTAAACCAAACTGCTGCAAGAAATCAAAGTCACATTAGCATGTTATGCTTACGTCCGAACCAATGAAGCATACCTGTCAATTCCAAAAGAATTAAAGTAGCTTAATAAGAAAGTTATTTGCAAGGTTACATGGCAGTTTATATTGGAAATAAGTAGATATGGTGGTGGGTGGTGCTTGGTGTTGCGTAGCGTAGCAAGACCAAAAGACATCTGTCGATTCTCAGCTCTGTGCGAGGCTGTGTGTCATGGGATGTGTAGATCGTCGCCTTCGCTGAAGGTTTGGTAGGGCTGGTAACCCGACCCGCAAAAAAAATCCACTAATCATCATTAGGATCCGTTGTTCGCTGGCGACTAACGGGAAAAAACGAAAGACACAAACAAACATTAAAAAAGCTCTGTTTCTCATTATTATGCTGAAAAGTCTTTCAAGGTAAATACAACCTTCTGATTTGGCATGGAACCATACCTCTCAAGCTTAGAGCAAGAAATCTGGACAAAGCGAAAAATAAAATTGGGACACAGGCCCAAAAATAGTTATGCATCACAGACACCATTGAAACAACTGTAGCTACAAACATTATACTTCACGTACATACCTCCCAACTGTACCGAATTGCTCGGTTATTACCGAGTTTTGGGGTCCAAATAATGGGGTGCCACGATTACCGAGTGGCACCCCTTCATTCCCGATTTTTTTTTTTAAATTTATTTCTTTCACGCTTTTGGAGCGACGTCGTCACATGCGCGATTACGTCAGCCCTGTCAGCCTGTCGGAATTGAGCTCAAGGGGCAAGCATGGAAATGACTGCTTTTGCCTAGCTGTTAAGTTTTTGTTTTAATTGTGTTAAATCTTTGCTTTTGGAGCCAAACAGAACGACTGCTTGCTCAGGTATTTTTGCTTAATTATTTTGCTTTCCTCTATGTGCGACTGCTTCTGAGCCATTTAGTTTTCGTAGGTTACCTGTGTGTGAACTGAAGCTGCTCTAGGTGAAGCTGAACTGCAATTGCTTTTAAGGATACCTGTGTACTGAGCGACTGCTTGCTCAAGTATTTTTGCTTAACCGCTTTGCTTTCCTGTGTGTGCGACTGCTTCTGAGCCGTTAAGTTTTCATAAGATACCTGTGTGTGAACTGAAGCTGTTCAAGGTGGAACTGAAGCTGATGTTAAGTTTTGAGCCGTTAATGTGTATGCGACTGCTTTTGAGCCGTTACGTTTTCAAGCTGAACTGTAACTGTTAAGTTTTTCTTTTGCTTTAAAGTCTTTGGAGTCAAATTGAATACCTCAAGCTGTTTAGACAAGTAGGGAATGTGATATTACTGTAAAGAAGAAAATATTAGCACAGATAATGCATTGTGGAACTCAGATGAAGAAAGACATTAGTCGGTACAGGAATCAGCTGATATCTCTTTTTGTGGATAAAGATTTGGCCAGAATTTATCTTTGGTACAGCTCTGGGCTTTATGTAGCCCGACAAAGTTTGGGTGCTGGGTAGTTATTACTTCTGGGGTATCATCTTGTACAGAGTGCTTTTCTGTGTTCATTTGTCAAATAATTGGTTGTGGACTTTCCACCTGTTTAATATTTTCTAAATTGATTAAGGGTCTTTTCCATTTGTGATGGTCTACATCACTAGTGTAGTCTGAGAAGTAGTCATAGAAGCAAGTCAGCATTATTTGCCTTCTGCCAGTTCTATAGTATCTGGTCAGGTCAGCACTTTCTGCCTCTCGACTGTACAGATTTTGCAGAATGTCCAGATTTCTGCCTCATATTTTTCATCTGTTTTTCATAAAATTGTAGTTTTATGGCAAATTAGTGGCAAATCATTAAAGATTGAAGTTAGAAATTGATAACAGACATTTGAGTGTTAGACTTGACACCCTTCAGAAAACTCATGCTAATGCAAAACCTGTTATTATATCAGTTTTCTAAGTGTGTACTTCTCTTGTCTTTGTATCCCCCTGTGATACCTTGCCATACTTCTCTTGTCTTTGTATCCCCCTGTGATACCTTGCTGTACTTCTGGTCAGTTTGAATACCTATCCACTATGTTTAGGAATTGTGAGCCCCTGGAAGGATCCAAAACTTCAATATAAATACACTACATAATGAAGATGAAGGCCATTAAAGAAGATTCATAGGTGATGGGTCTGGTGTATCAGGGAACACTGATATCCAAAATAACTCTTGCCAAATTGACATACTATTTAATTTCAATATCAGAGTTGGGCGACTACACAGAACATTGAGCAAGGGTTTTTACTTTTTCTCCTGGGTGCACTTCATGTCTAGTTTCTAGCAGTGTGGAATATAACATGCCTGTGATAACTGCTCCAGGATAGTACCTTAGTGAGGTAATGTAATAAATCCTGGCAATATCATACCAGTCCTATGTACAGCGTCAGCTGTGACATTTTTTAACTAGTGGGGTAAATACCATAATCTTGGTATCAGCTTCAGTCTGCTTCTGTTTGGTTTCAATAATTTTATACCTACATTGATTTATTCTCCCCATCTCTGTATCTTTTCCATTTCTGACCTGATAACACCATCAGTCATCCACCTAGGTAGTACAACTAACTACAAGCTTGCTGCATATTGTAAATACATTGAGACATGACTGCAACATTACATTGCTTGTCTGTTGAAAAGTTATTAATTATAAATGGAAGTAGACTTTTATGATGGTAATGTTCTGAATTGGGTAGTTTTGTCATTATTTGTTCATGCATTTTGTTTCATTGTCTACTGGAAAATGTTCAAACAATAAATTTTAAAATGCTCTCTAACTTAAGTCTAACAAGTGTGCTGTATTATACAAGGAATATAATTTAATAAAGTCAGGAAGGTGTATCAAAGAATGCATATATGTTTCTTGTTTTGTGTGCAAGCCAGGGGCCTGTGTTTTGAAAACAGCCCAAAGGTACTCTTTATCCACCACTGGCCAGATGCATTTTCTTTGGATGTGGTGTGGGTTTCAATACTGTTTCAATGAATGTGAGTTTCAAGGGTAAAGAAGTTTCAATGCCAAGTCTATTCTCATTGTGAGACAGATGTTTAGCAGATATCTATTAGTGTTTGTGCATTGTGCTATAAAATGTAAAAATAAAATCCAAATAATCATTGTAGAAGTAAAACAGTATGCACACATTAGTGTTTATGGTAAATGGGGCAAAATAGCCAGGTAATGGGACATTGGAATGGCTGCAATGGGACTCTGGTGCCATATTTTGGTTCTGTTCTTCAGTTTGCGTTTGAAAGTTGATATCCCACAATTCCATTGTAGTGGGTGGAGTTACTTAATTATGCATGCAAATTTTACGTTAATCAGCGTACAGATTTGTACCTATTTTTCATGGGCCTTGTCCAGATTTTTGATGTTTCCAGGTTGAGAGGTATGTTCACATATAATGTTTCTATCCCGTCATTGTCAGTTAAGCATTATATTGCTCAGTCAATCATGCCTTCTTTTGCAACAAGGAAAACCATGCTTTAAAATGACAAATGCATTAAAAATAATAAAACACATTGGATCCACATCCTGCAACTTTCTACCTGCAAATAACCACAGAGCTTTCACTGAAACTAGGGCTGCTTATTTCCCCAGAATGACACCTCTCCCTAATTAAGTCTACTGGTATACAATCTACCAGGATCTGGACTACCTGAAATTAATTAAATTATGGCCTGTAAATTGCAAGTGCACTTTGTTTAATTAAACTATATTTCAAAGCCCACTTGCTATATTTTTTTCTTTCAGTAACATCCCAGTATCCATTTCTAGGTTACTTTACAAGACATTAGCAGTGGTAGACTTGGCATCCTCCAGATCCCTACAGGACCACACTCATACTGCTAACATTGTCCATTAAATGTAAATATTCATCCACTGTAAATGGCAAGAAGCTATGTCTTAAAAAATCTACTTTTGGCATTCCTAGTACCCAAGTATCAGGTTTTGAAACAAAGAAACATATTCTCCATAGTCTGTAAGTCTCTGTCTTTAATAATAATTTACTGTTGCAGCACTCCCAACACAAACACACACTAAAACCCCCAACATTTAAAAAATGACATTGTGCCCACCTGATTTGTCAGTATTGATGATCCACCAAAGATATGCTTACTGTTGTCCAATCTACCACTGCTTGGAACCCACCAATGACAAAACAGTACTGGGTGCTTTTTTGTTTGTCAAAAAAAAAAAAAATTTATATGCTACAGTCACATTAGTCAATCCACTACTGACCCATTAACCCTAGGCTGCTGTCTCATTCATACTCCCTGTAACTGCATTACCTTGGATGACTATTTTTATTTCCTAAGCAAAAGACACAAATTGGAAGATGAGGCAAAAATCCAGACATTCTTCAAAAATCCATAGAGTTGAGAGGTATGATTTCATATTCAATACAACACTCTCCCTGTCAGGAAAGCTGCAATTTAATGAAAGTGTACTTTTAATGTAGGATATGTTTGTGAGCTAACTTGTTTGTGTTCAGTAGGTAGACTGATCGTCGTTAGCCTCTTTGTGCATGCCTCTCGCTCTGTCATGTACACATAAACACACACACACACACTCACTCTTCTACTTCCACACACACAAACATTCTGCTTTCATGCATGCACTCACTCCATACTTACCTATTAACACAGGTTAAATGCTGTCCCTTTCAAAGGTAATGGCGGCAAATCCATACACGAGTCCATCTTCAGCGAGAACGCGCACACACACTGATTCTTTGGCATGAAATAATGGCAGGAACACACAGACCCTTCTTTGGCGCAAAAAAATCAAAACTAGAAGGATGCTTTGGCGCATATGCACACCGATGTTAATTACAGGTCAAGGGCGCAGAAAACACAAAAAAAAGTGTTTTGGGCCATGCATACATTGATGTTGGAGTTAGTGGTAGAGGGCCACATGGAAGAGCTCTGAGGGCCTCATGCGGCCTGCGGGCCACAGTTTGGACATGTCTACTCTAAAGCTTTGATTTTCTGTGATAAATCACAGAGGATTATGATCAATCAGTAATGCCAGTTGTTTGCGTTTCATACTTATTGTTCAAAAATGAATGTTGAGGCCAGGGTCTTCAGTAAATATGTGCAGTCTATTTGTTTCTTTTTTTTCCACAAGAGGGGCAAATCCTGACTTCACTTTGTGTTTGTGTGTGTGTGTGTGTGTGCACACGTTTGTCTGCAAGTATTAGCATTTGTATATGTGTGGGTATGTGAGTGTGCGTGGGTGCAAGTGTGCACATTTTAAAACAGTTATAGTATATTTTGTCCTGTGTGGACTTTGTGTGATTGCATTTCTCAGTGTCCGGATATAAACGTATTAATTTCACTTGTAAAAAAATTTCTGTAATATTGACTTTATTCTGCACGCTGTCAAAGATATGTGAATATGCAGAATTACTTTATCCTCTGAAACAGAAAAAGCAACATAAAATGTGTGCATGCAGCAACATTGACCGCCCCTACCAACAAACAGTCTGTTGTTTCTAAAAAATGTCTTTCTTCTACTGTATCACTGCTTTAACCTTATGTACCTGCCCATGTTGTTTCCTTGCTCGGGCCAGTGAGAACATTGCTCACTCATAGTTTTTTGTAGAGTTTGGTGACCAGGTCACTCACAGCTGTGGCTTACTCTCTCCTTTTGCAAGTGTTTCCTGATTTTTCTTTTTTTTCCCCTGTAACTTTTGGATTTTTTGGTAAATCACTGAGAACTCAATAATGCCAGACATCATACTTTCATAGTTCCTATTGTCTAGATACTGCACATTGATGCAAAATCTGATGTTCTATTAACTTTTTACGTGAATTGAGTAATATTTAAAATGATCCCAGATTTTGTCTCCTCATTTTTTTTTTGCTGTGTCCAGTTAGTGGCACAACAGAACAAATGCTTGCCTGTAGTGTTTTATTTAAAATCGGTTAGATTTTTTTCTCAGCTGTTTCAGTGTATCATGCTGCTTTCTGCTAGGGACTCCATTCATGAGGCATGAGCTGTGGCAGGTTTCATATATGGGTACCCTGATGCTGAGCTCCAGTCGTGGTATGAGCTGTGGCAGGTTTCATATATGGGTACCCTGATGCTGAGCTCCAGCCGTGGTATGAGCTGTGGCAGGTTTCATATATGGATACCCTGATGCTGAGCTCCAGTCGTGGTATGAGCTGTGGCAGGTTTCATATATGGGTACTCTGATGCTGAGCTCCAGCCATGGTATGAGCTGTGGCAGGTTTCATATATGGATACCCTGATGCTGAGCTCCAGTCGTGGTATGAGCTGTGGTAGGTTTCATATATGGGTACTCTGATGCTGAGCTCCAGCCGTGGTATGAGCTGTGGCAGGTTTCATATATGGATACCCTGATGCTGAGCTCCAGTCGTGGTATGAGCTGTGGCAGGTTTCATATGTGGGTACCCTGATGCTGAGCTCCAGCCGTGGTATGAGCTGTGGCAGGTTTCATATATGGATACCCTGATGCTGAGCTCCAGTCGTGGTATGAGCTGTGGCAGGTTTCATATATGGGTACTCTGATGCTGAGCTCCAGTCGTGGTATGAGCTGTGGCAGGTTTCATATATGGGTACCCTGATGCTGAGCTCCAGTCGTGGTATGAGCTGTGGCAGGTTTCATAAATGGGTACCTTGATGCTGAGCTCCATTTATGGGGCATGACTTGTATCAGATTTCATAAATGGGTACATGGATGCTGAGCTGGCTATGACTTGTACCTTTCTTCTCAGGTTAACTGGTGGGGATTATTAACACTAATAATGACAGACTTTTGAGTTGCAGACTTCATATTCTTCAGAAGAGTGCATGCTAATGTAAAATCTGTTTATTCTAGCCAGTTTTTAAATACATAGAGAAAAGGACTATTTCATATTTGTCAGTGATTATGGGCTTTCGTTCCTCCTTAATATTTGGTTTTGCTCCTGGTTGTTATGCTAAGAGGTTGAGAGATATAACTAAGGTTCATTTTGAGCGGTTTGTTAATGGCAATGCAACATGATTCATCCTGCAACAACAACACAGTCTACATTGCTGTGGCTACTTTTTTGCCACTTTTGTTGATTACAGATGTTTATTATGGCATTTGATGCATGATAGCAAAGGACAGTTAGGATGATCACAACCGAGTGACTATCAGTGTGGCTTGGTTGGGCGTTATGGGGGACAGAGCATAGTGCCTAAAAGCTCCAAGCGGAAATACATTTGTGGTGATTCTTTTTATCAGGTTTTCTGCAGGAACCTAAATAGATGTGTGAACAGTGGTAACAGTGCACACTGCCTACAGCATCATGCACTTATATCATTTTTTTTTGTTTGATTTTTATTGAAGTTGATGAGGAGGTGATGTGGCGTGTAGTTGAAGTGAAGTACATTACTGTGCCTGTTGTCACTGACCAATAGTAGCAAATGAAGTAGCTCACTAATGCTCTTATTACACCAGCTTTGGCATGAGAGGTGAGTACCACAAGGGTGTGTGTGTGTGCATGCATTTGTATGTGTGCATGCATGCATGTGTGTATGTGTGTGTGCATGCCTACGTGTGTGTGTACATGTGTGTGCGTTTGTGCATGTTGGGTGTATGCGTGTGTGTGTGTGCATGTGTGTGTCTGTGTGTGTCTGTGTGCACATGCATGCATGAGGGAGGCTGTGAATAAAAGCAAAGAGCAATTACTTGAGTGATGCAAAACAGTTATTGACATGGCTAGTTTAGGGGAGACCCGGGAGAGGGGGTGTGGGCAATGGTTACTTGTAGTGAACAGGGGGACAATCTGTGGATTCACTTCATTTGGCTCCACTTTCTCACAAATAGTGTGACCCCAGGGAATGGTTATATTAGTTAGAGGGTTGAGGGGGTGCAGCATCTGACAACACCCAGGGCAGATGTGATGGAATCCTACGAGAAATAAGGGAACTAGTTAGACAGGGTATGCAAAGGAGTCATGCCAAATTGCTACATGTAACCAGTGCCTGGAGTATGTTGTGGTCAAGAGAAAGAGTTTGAAATAAATTATTGTCATTTTTTTTTAATTCCATGCAATCAGACATCATAGGTGTACATGGAAAATGGATGTCTTTATGAGGAAAGGGTGAGAAAACTTACTGCATGTGAAAATACATGGTCATTACTTGAAAATTGTCAAATAAAAAATGGCTTGCTGGGGTCAGTGAATATGTGTAATAGCAGAAAGCTGCAATATGGTACTCTGATATTTTTTTTGTTTGTTTTATTCTCAGTGAGACATTAGAAGTCTACAGAATATGGGTATCACTTTTAGTGGACACGTGATGTATGAAGGCAAACGGTAGTTACAGGATCGCTGCTGACTATTGGTATGATATTTGGGAGACTAGTGTGTGTTAAAAGAACAATATAGCCATTACATTTCTGTGATTCTTTTACGTACTGTAACTTCTCAGCGGGGCACATTATGCTGGGACAGCATGTGTGTGTTTTGTAGTAAAGTACCTTATTAGAAGTCCATGATTTTTTATTGTGAGTTGTCTCCAAGGAATGAAATATGGACTAGAGGGCTTTTATGGTCACCGTCTGACAATATGCCTGGTTTCTTCATCGGTCCTTTGCACAAAATGCTGGGGCAGGTGATGTATGAAAGGAAACAGCTGTTGCAGGATCACTTCTGATTGATTATTGATGTGTTTTATGGGGGGGGGGGGGTGGATCTGTCAAAGTGCCATGTGGCCTTTATATTTCTGTAATTTCTTTGCAGTCATAGGTAGCCCACTTGGAAGCTGGACATTCCACTGGGATAGTGAGTGTTATTAAAATCTTTTTTTTTTTTTTTTTTTTTTTTTTTTAATTGTGAACTGTCTTTGTGGACTTGGCATATCATCACTTATGTACAGCTCTGAGCCCAGGTTTTCAAGCACAGTCTGCCCCTATGCTTGGTGCCTACCTGGGTGCTGTTTGTCCTCCAGACAAGAGTGACATATAGCCCCTTACATACAGCTAGTAAAGCCAGTGTTTAAAAGGGCTTGTATTGTCACAGTCTGGCTCTATGTTTGGTGTCCATCTGGGGAGTGTTTAACCTCTGCACAAAATGTTGGGGCAGATTTATTTATTTATTTATTTTACATTTGTTAACTGGGAGAGTCCAACTGGATACATGTCCATTTTCATTGGAGGCCTGGGGAGAAAAGCTCCAGAGCAGTAACATCATTAGTTTCAAGATCTGTTCTGATTGATTACTGTTATGACTTGTTGGGAGGACAGGATCTCTCAAAGTGCTGCATGACTATTATATTTATGCAGTTCCTAAAACGTCAGATATAGTGTATCCTCTGAAAAGTAGCACAGTCCAGTGGGACAGCATGCATATGTTTTACACCAAAATACCTTTTTACAATTCCCATTTTTATTTTATTGTGACTGTCTACAGTGATCTGACACATGGCTTATTACATACAGCTAGTAAAACCAGAGATTCAGAGGGCTTTTATTGTCACAATCTTGTACAATGTTTTCTTTTCCAGTGAAGGCTTATTTGACCTCTGCGGTTGATCTTTAGATGCAAGAAAGCATGACATTGTAGCCACAGCGTGTTACAAAAACATTCATTTTTTTCTTTAAAATATGTAGTATTTTCATTTCAGAGATATTGCAAACATAGTGCACATATATTCTGGACATTAGTTTTACTCAGCAAAAGCTACAGAAACAAATACACAGGCATGGGCATGCTGCACTGGTGCTCTCTGGTTATAACTGCAGTCCTAAGTGTGTTTTGTAGCCAAAGGCCATGCTATTACCTGAAAGGTTTGTAATAATCTCCAAGGCAGACAGAGGTAGAGCCTTTGGCTTAAGTTCATTTAATTGAAGAACGAAAAATGATACTGTTTTCTAGGGTAAAGTAATATTTTCTGTTATTTTTGTGTTATATTAAAGTACCCAGTATACATTCTTTTACAGGAATGTACGTATTTCAGATTCAGTTGTCTGCTTCTTTTATGGTGGTATATGCCAATATATAAATAAATAAACATTCGCCCTGTTTTACATTGTTAGGTGTCCCTATTGCCCTCCACTCCCCCAGCCTGCATTGGCTTCTGGCACCTCTTCCACTAAGTGGGGTGGCTTTGCTGTTTTTTCTCATATTAATTGTTAAGTTTAAGAGACTGCAGTTATACTGTGTGAGATTTTTCATATAATATAGGGAGACTTGCTTCCTGTTTCACAGACACTGTTAGTGTCTGTTGCAGTTTGTTCTACTGTCTTGGACAGCTCTCTGTCAAAGAGGAAAAGTCTACATTTATTAGCATTTTTCATGTAATTTATGCCATCCTATTTAATTCACAATTTGTTCCTAAAAAGGAGAATAGACAGCAGGCTAGTTTATCTTTTTATTTTGTATCAACCAAATAAATAAATGGCCTTGCAGTGTTAAACTGGATGCATTCACTGTAAATGAGATAGAAACATTGTTAACATCAGCTGTGTGTGGAGAATTGAATTACTAAATAATGCATGAATTTGGACTACTTTACTAACCTAAAGGTATAAAAATGAAAGCCTTAACTTCCAACTTAGACAGCTCTTCTAATATAATTGTAAACTTTTGTGAAGTAAATGCTTGCCTTACTGCCAGGTCATTTTTGTTCCACAATTTAGCTGATATAAGATGAGTCTGCAGTGTGTCTGCCCTAAACGTTATTTTAAGCACTGTGGTTATTTGCTTTGTCTCCTGCCCAGTAAACAAGCAGGAAATTCCTTCAAGATCTTTTTGTTGCTGTCCTTAACTGACCGTTGTTTATGAGTGCGTGGGAATGTCAGTGACGTTGATAATGCCATACCAGGCAATGAGAATGGGATATGAAACGTGACTTCTAGCTGCTGGGAAGGAGCAACTCTAGGATGTGGCAATTCAGAACGTTTTCTTTTTGTATTATGGAACTAGCAGGTCATACAACATGTCGCAACATGCTTAGAGTCATCTAATGTCTGCCTGGTCACTTACAGACTACCACAGTAGCATGTGATGTAAATACCCTATCCATTGGATCACTTGTCATCCAGGCCTACCTTTTGTATTATACATATTAACTTTTACTTGCATTACAGTAGAATGCTTCTTCTTTTACTTGTAATTCAGTAGCATAAAACACATTTACCTTGCTGGTCTCTTGAGACTCAGAGCTGAATTACAGGGAACATGATCTAAAAGTGTCCTGTTTTGTTACTGTCAAAATCCTTTGCTGTAAGACTTGGTGGGAAGGCACTTCTCACCACTGTAGCATTCTGATTTTTGAGTAACAAAATTGCTTGCTAATACAGAATTCAACAGTCTAGGGTAATTTTTTATTTTCATAGCATCTGTGTTATAGGTTCATAGGTTCATACTAGGCTATCTGCCCAAGGGCATTTATAAGCCTAGCCCATAGTTATGTGGCTTTCGCCACCCCTTTAGTTTGAAGAAAACTATGCCTATTATTTTGTTGTGCCTCTGTCAAGCAGTGACACTGAAGTAATCCCTGGGGTATATCTGCGATCTCCCATCCATTGGTCAAGATTCCTCTTGAACAAGGCCAGCGAGGTGCTCTGCCTCACATGTACCGGGATTTTGTTCCACAGCATAGGGAGTCTCTGGGTGATGAATCTGTCCCTCCAGCATGTTCTATTAATAACCGTGTCAAGGTTTAAGTCTCCCGCCCTTGTGGTTCTGAGGGATCTAGATTTTTTGAGGTGAAGCATATTCATCAAATCTGGGTTTGACATGGCCTTATATGTCAGGCACAAGTCACCTCTGAGCAAGCGGTATGTGACTGAATAGAGCTGGAGTTCTTTCAGTCGGGCAGCATAAGACATATTTTTGAGACCCTTTATCCTTTTGGTGAGGAACTTTTGGGGCCTTTCCAGCTGCTGCAGGTGTCGGGTCAGATACATTCCGAATGGGGCATTGTACTCAATCATAGGTCTAATGAGTGATGAGTACAGGGGGACGATGACCTCCCTAGATCTAGATGTGAATCCCTTCATGATCAGGTGGGCAATGTAGAAGGTTTTCCTAACTACTTTGGCAACATAAGTGTCAAACGAAAGGTTACTGTCAACCTGGGTCCCCAGATCCCTGATGACTTCTTCTGTGCTCAGTGGATTGCCACCTATATGGTAGCTAGGGGTAACCTTGTTTTTCCCGAAGGGTATGACTATGCATTTCTTGGCGTTTAACTTTATTGCGGTGTAATTTGCTCATCTCGTTAAAACTTTCTATAGTCTGATGTTGGAGCTTGCATAGTAGATCTTTAACAAATCCTTTAACATTACGTGAACATCTCTAACTCGCATCATCTTTGGATGGGTTGATGTATGATAAAGAAGAAGGGAATCATACGGTAGTCGGCAGCAGACATGATATTAAATGAAACGAGACATCAGCAGTGATAGTTAATTATTAAGAACAGGTCACAATTTATCTGATATGTTAATTAGTCAGTGTTGAAAGCAGAATCTATAAACAGAAAATCCAGATTCTTCTTATTTTAGATAATCTTGTAATTTAAAGATAATCTTGTAATTTAAAATACAAAAAATGTACTTGTTATAATGACTGAAATGGTTTAAAAAACAAGTTCATTTTTAAATCGTACTAGAATGGTTAGCTTATTTTAGTTGTACTGCAGTAATTGCCGAATTGTTTGCCCCATATAAAATGCTTCCCTAGAGGTTTCAGAGATCTTTAAGTTATTGAATTGAACTAAGTACCTGGCTTGGATTATCTGTTCAGTGCATTTGAAGCCTGCCTTATACAACAATCAGCAATGCACTCAAGCTTATGATTCTTAATAAACAGCTGAATACATCACATTTTCAGTGCAGATGGCCTCTGTTGATCTGGTAGCTTCCTGTAATGTTTATTAGGCCTTGTCTCGATTGTCCTTTTAAAACACTGAAAAGAATATAGTTGAGATAATAGTATAATGTTATCTTGTAGTTTATCTATTGTGAAGTGAAGAGTATTAATAGTGTGGCTTTACAGTTTTGTATAACATTCCTGTAGAGGTGCTTGAGATCAAAGAACATATCTCGCAAGTGTAGTCTAGTAGTATTTGTTTTACAGAATTAAATTTGTCTGCTTGTTGCTACATCTTTCTTTAATGAAGACATCCTTAAAGTCTTACATGTGTTGTTATCAGAGAAACATGAAAGAACACATAGACTAATTTTATTTAGTAGTCAAATGAGTAGGTTGGGGGTACCCAGTGATGGTGACCATCTTAGCGACTTTTCTGGAAGTGTAACTCTGGTAAGGCATATACTTCAGACGTTGACACTGCATGTATACATATGTACATTTATTCAACTCTGTGTTAAACTGTGAAAGTGCTTAAGCATTAAAACAGGTGACTGATGATGGCTCTTCAAAATATACATACCAAAAGAAAAAAAAGAAGAGATCAAAATAACAACCAATTGCAAAATTAGAACAGTTTCATTTTGCGATCAGCTCACCAAACTGTAGCACCAACTTCAGACACACTTTGTCTGAATAGTGCTAGTGTTATTGAAAGGGATTTTCCAAAGCTGAGGTTTAGGGTTGGTGTAAGGGTCAGGATTCGGGTTAGTACACATTAGTAAAGATGGACATGGGGATTTACCCTCATGCACCACCTTTCTAATTTTTGTCAACGTTTACCCTGACACTGGGTTGCAAATAACTAGAAATGGTCATCATAGAGTAAGTTGATATCTTCTCCACTTCAGTGCATTAAGTTTATAACTAACCTGTGACTTCTTAAAAAAGGAGATAGCATCTGAGGGTGGATACATTCTAGATGTAAATGGCTAATGGGCCCAGTGGCCTTGTATATTCTGTGATTCAGTTTCACCTACCTCAGACTGGGGCTAGTGCCTTCCAGTGCAGTGTTACCAACAGTAATTAAAACTTAACCAAGGTGAACTAGCTTGCAAGCAAAAAAGAATATTTTCCAGGTGGAGGTTAATGATATCATCATGATCATGACATGCTTACCTCGTCTCTGGATGATGATGATATTAATTATATGTCTCCAGTACCCCCCTTGCCTTTATGGTAGTGCTGCCACTTAGCTAGATAGATCATTTTGCCATATCAAAAACAAAGTTACTGTTCATTCTTAAAATAAGGGAATCATTAAATATCTGTATAGTATCAAGAGCCTGAGAAGTATCCCTTTGAAGAGTGAAAAGCAGCAGGTATTAGGGAACCATTCAAGTGCACATACCCTTAAGCCAATTAAAAAAAAGGTTTCATAGGTTCATAGGGAGGTTCATAGGGAGGTACTAGGCTATTGGCCCTAGGGTCTATATAAGCCTAGCCAAAAAGGTACCCTGGCTTTTGCCACCTAAGAAAATGATTTTCCTGTACCCCTGTCGAGAAGAGCCACATAAGTGATCCCCGGGGTGAATTTCCTAGTTCCCATCCAATCATCAAGATTTTTCTTGAAGAGTGCTAATGAGGAACTTTGTTTGATATAGATAGGTAGTTTATTCCAGAGTATGGGAAGTCTCTGGGTCAGGAATCTATCCCTCAGGCATGTTCTGTTTATTGTGGTGACAAGATTTAGGTCCCTAGAGCGTATAGCTTGGAGGGATTGGGATTTCTTTAAGTGGAGCATGTCCAATAGTTCTGGGTTTGACATAGCTTTGTATGTTAGGCAGTGATTGCCTCTGAGTAGGCGATATGTGACAGAGTAAAGCTGAAGATTTGTGAGTCAGTCTGCATAGGGCATCTGTTTGAGGCTGGTAATCCTCTTTGTGAGGTATTTCTGCGGCCTTTCCAGTTGTTGTAGATGTCTTGTGAGGTACATACCAAAAGGGGCGTTGTACTCTATAATGGGTCTAACGAGTGGCAAGTAGAGGGGAACAATGACCTCTTTTTTCCTGGATGAGAAACCTTTTGTGATGAGGTGTGCCATGTAGAAGGATTTCCTAACTACTGTGGCGATATGATTATCAAAGGAGTGACTACTGTCCACCTGTGTCCCAAGGTCTCTTATCATACTTTCGATGCTAAGTTTACTACCGCCTATGTGGTAGTTCATGGGTAGAGAGTTTTTACCAAAGGGGATGACAATGCACTTTTTGGCATTGAGTTTGAGGCCATGGCTTTGACACCAGGCATCTATTGCTCCTAATTTGCAGTCATCTGCAAACATCGTTAGCCAAAGACCTTCTGTGTTAGCCTGTACTTCAGAGAAGTAGATACCAAAGAGGAGAGTACCCAGGACTGAACCCTGTGGTACTCAACTTGTCACTGGTCTGAAGTTGAATTTGAAGTCTGCTACTTTCACAGTGTGGGTTCTGTCAGTGAGCCAGTTGGCAACCCATCTTGTGACATAGGGATTTATACCTAGTTTAGTGAGTTTATCTATAATTCCAGAGTGGGGGATGGTGTCAAAAGCCTTGGCAAGATCTGTATAGGCTGTGTGAACCACCTTACCCTCATCTACGGCTTTGCTGACTGCTTCAAAGAAATCTATCAGGTTTAGGAGACACGATCTGCCTTTTACAAACCCAAACTGGGTGGGGTCCAGAGTTTGGAGATTACCAATGTCTTTGTTTATAAGTTCCATAATGATTTGTTCCATGGCCTTGCACACCAGGTTCGTCAGGCTAATGGGGCGTTGTTCCTGGGGTCTGTGGTGGCTCCCCCTTTGTGGAGTGGGATAACCATTGCTGTGCGCCATCCAGTGGGCACAAAGCCTGAGGTGAGGCTATGATTGAACATGGTATTTAGGTGGGGTGCCAGTTCGCTCTGTAGTTCATGTAGAACGCAGCCTGAGATATTGTCAGGTCCCACGGATGCTGTGTTCTTGGCTTTGGAGAATGTGGTTTTTACCTGTGCAGCTGTGATTACTGGCATTTTGCATTCTTTAGGTATAGAGATGGGCCCTTTAGGGGGTGGGGTGGGGGGTAAAGTTAGCACTGAACCTATCTGCCAGGTAAGCAAACATCAGAAAAATGCTATTCTTGAAATAAATACAATTAAGCATTGCACTTGGTAAAATCAAATAGACAAGCATCTTTAAACTTTGGGAATACAAATGCAAACAAATGTGCTTAGATGAATGGCATAAATATGAAGTCTGACTAACAGCTTAGCTGGATATGTCTTTACATGGTTACCTATAAAAACATCTACTCTTCATAACATCTAAACTCAAAACATCAAGGCCATAACATCTAAACTTCAAAACATCTAAAACTCATAACATCGAATCTCAAAACATTGAAAACTACAAAGCAACTATAAATAACATAATAACATCTCACAGAGTTTTTACTATGTTTATGCAGGGAAGCAAGCACCCCTGCACCCCCCATGTGAGGGGCTCTGCCCCCCACCTCCACCCCCCATAAATTAAAAATACCAACTCCCCCTGCATAAACATAGCAAACAGTGTGCGGGATGTTATTTATAGTTGCTCTGTAGTTTTCAATGTTTTGAGATTCAATGTTATGAGTTTTAGGTCTTTTGAAGTTTAGATGTTAAGGTCTTGATGTTTTCAGTTTAGATGTTATGAAGAGTAGATGTTTTGATAGGTAACACTTTACAAGCAGTTGAAGAGATATGCAAAATTTTTAACTAACTCTGACTTAGAATTCCAAAACACTCAATTCCCTAGGCAAAATGGAATCCAGTTTGTTGTACTTGAAATGCAATCCACCTATATAGTCCAGATGTAACACAGTATCTCTCTTGATAATTGCTTTCTCTCTACTTAAGAGGGCAGCATGGTGCAGTGGTTAACATTGCTTCACAGCAAGAGGTTCTCTGGTTCGATTCTTGGCTTGGGGTACCTTCTGTGCAGAGTCTGCATGTCCTCCCTGCATTCATGTGGGTTTCCTCCCACATTCCAAAGACATGCATCTGGAGGGTTTCATAGGTTCATAGGTTGGAACTTGGCTATCGGCCCTAGGGCCTATACAGCCTAGCCATAACAATTCCCTGGCTATTCCTTCCCACACTATTTACTTCCCTGGACCCCTGTCTAGCAGGGCGACTGATGTGATCCCCGGGGTGAATTTCCATTCTCCCATCCAATCATCAAGGTTCCTTTTGAAGAGGGCCAAAGAGGCGCTCTGCTTGGCATGTATGGGCAGTCTATTCCAGAGTCTGGGGAGTCTCTGGGTCAGGAACCTATCCCTCCAGCATGTTTTGTTTATTGTGATGACAAGATTTAGATCCCTGGAGCGTGTGGCTCTGAGGAATTGGGATTTCGTTAAGTGTAGCATGTCCAACAGATCTGGGTTTGACATGGCCTTGTATGTTAAGCAGAGATCGCCTTGGAGTAGATGATATGCGACTGAGTATAGCTGGAGTTTTTTAAGGTGGTCAGCATAGGGCATCTACTTTAGGCCTGTGATTCTTTTAGTGAGGTATTTCTGTGGCCTTTCCAGTTGTTGCAGATGTCTTGAGAGGTACATACCAAATAGGGCGTTGTATTCTATAATGGGTCTAATGAGGGATGAGTACAGTGGGACAATGACCTCCTTTTTTCTGGATGAAAAGCCCTTAGTGATGAGGTGTGCCACATAGAAAGATTTCCTGACTGTTGTGGCGATGTGGTTATTGAATGTGAGACAACTGTCCACCTGTGTCCTTATGTCTCATCACACTTTCGGTGTTTAGTGTACTGCCACCTATGTGATAATTCACGGGTACATGTTTTTTCCCAAAGGGGATAACTATACATTTCTTGGCATTGAGCTTGAGCCCATGGCTATGGCACCAGGCATCTGTTTCTGTAAGGCCCTTTTGTAGAGTATCCACATCATTTGGGGATTCAATAATGGCTCCCAGTTTGCAGTCATCTGCGAACTTTGTTAGCCAGCGTCCCTTAGTGTTGGCCTGTACTTCAGAGAAGTAGATGCCAAACAAGAGTGGTCCCAGGACTGAACCCTGAGGTACTCCACTTGTCACTTGTCTGGAGCTGGATTTGGAGTCAGCTACTTTTACAGTGTGGGTTCTGTCAGTAAGCCATTTGGCAACCCATCAAGTGACGTAGGGATTAATGCCCAGCTTAGTAAGTTTATCTATGATTCCAGAGTGGGGGATGATGTCAAAGGCCTTGACGAGGTCCAGATAGGCTGTGTGGACTGCCTTACCCTCGTCCACAGCTCTGGAGACTGATTCAAAGAAGTCAATAAGGTTCAGGAGACAAGATCGGCCCTTCACGAACCCAAACTGGGTGGGGTCCAGTGTTTTAAGGTTGCCAGTGTGTTTGTTTATAAGTTCCATGATAATACGTTCCATGGTCTTGCAGATCAGGCTCGTCAGACTGATGGGGCGGTAGTGGAGTGGGATAACTGTAGCTGTGCACCACTCAGTGGGCACGAAGCCTGAGGTGAGGGTATGATTAAACATGACACTTAGGTGAGGTGCCAGTTCATTTTGTAGTTCATGTAGTACACAGCCCGGCATGTCATCTGGTCCCATGGATGCTGTATTCTTAGCTTTGGAGAGTGTGTTTTTTACCTGTGTGGCCGTTATTACCAAAATTTGGCAATCTTCCAGTATTGTAATGGGCCATTTAGGGAGTGACAGGGTGGTGAAGTTGGCACTGAATCGATCTGCCAGGATATTGGCAATATCCTTGGGATCAGTATATTTAATGCCATTCTGTTGTAGCTCAGAGCAGATCTGAGCATTGACATTTAGATTCTTGACATAGTTATAGAATGCCTTGTGGTTGTCTTTGGAATCTTTGGCAATTTTATTTTTGTAACTAGCTTTGGAGGATTTTATGAGCGATCTCAGCTTCTTACTGAGGCTGGTAAGGGAGTTTTTTGCATCCTGGGATTTTCCTCTTTTCTGCAACAGTTTTTTCCTTTTGTTGTAAAGTTTATTTATGGCAGGGGACCACCAGATTGGCTTCCTTTTTTGGAGGAGAGCATCTTGGTTCTATTGCATGAGTGGATGTGCTCGTACAGAGCCTTAGTGTAGGACTCAGCAGTCGAACTTTCAGTTCCCGTCTGCATGGGTGTCATGATGTTTGTAACTTCTGACTTGAGTAGCATGAAGTTGGCCTTGGAGAAGTTTTTTATGGAGGTTTCCTTACTGGGGGGTGGGGCTGGGATGTGGATGTTAAGGGTGATTAGCTTATGGTCTGACCTGACCGACGAGGGGGTGACCATAGGTGTGGAGCATTGATTTCCCATGTTGGTAATGACCAGGTCTAGGATATTGGAGCCCCTGGTGGGATTATGGATTAATTGATCCAGGGCATTGGAATTTATGAATTCCAAGAACCGTTGGGCAAAGGTGTTGGTGTATGAGTAGTTTTCCCAGTTAATGGCAGGGTAGTTGAAATCGCCCAGTATTAGGGTGTTTGGTTGTATATTAATATTTTCCAGTATGTTTAGAAAGGTGTAGTGAGAATCTTGGGACATGGTGGGGGATCTGTAGCAAGCTACAATTTTGATTGCAGTCTTACCTAGTGTTAGTTGCACCTGGAGAATTTCAGATGCATTGTGTTTGGCAACTAACCTAGTGGTGTGAATATCCTTGGTGAATATGGACACACCTCCACCTTTAGTGTTTCAGTCCTGGTTTGGTAGCCGAAAAGTGTGGTAAGAGTTGTAGCCTGGTATTGCAGGGGTGCTGTCTGGAGCCTTGAACCAGGTCTCAGTTACTGCACAGATATCGATGTTCTCCATTTTTAGGAGTTCCTCGAGAGAGTGCATTTTGAGGTTTAGACTTTTAGCATTGAGTAGCATTGCCCTCAGATTTTGCCTTGACCTCCTCTGAAAATAGGCTCTGTCCAAGTCCGACTTTCCCGGTCAACAAATGTTAAATAAATACAAAAAAAAAATTAAGTTAGTTCTTCCTGTTTGGATTCAAATTGAATGAAGCCATTCCTTTTCTCAGTCATTTAGCTCTGGGAGGAAGGAGGAAGGATGAATCCATAAAACTGTTGTCCAAACAAGGTAATACATCCCTATACTGCAGATGTTTACACAGCTGAGGAGCACATTCATTTTCAATTTCAGCAGTTTTGCTGCCTTTCTACTAAAAGCAAGTTTATCCTCAGTAAAGTAATGTTACACATTTTACATACTGGAAGATTTTCAACCACATTTTTTTATGAAAACACACACACACACACGCACACACACACACACACACACACACACACACACACACACACACACACACACACACACACACACACACACACACTCACACACCAGGTATGCTTTAACTGAATACAGCAACTCTTCAGTCTACAGTGTAGTGAGAAAAACTTGATACACCCTGCACTACTTAGTTCTGCTCCTGACAATGGTGGAAGATGGCTGCCAGATCACAGAATATACTACACTTTTTGTTTTTCATTAGGGATTTACTTTAGCTTTTCCTGACTTGCTTGGATTTTAAATAACTGTGAGTGAATGATATTTTGCTGCTTTCACTGGTGTGACAGTTGTTCCCACGATGATGTTTTCATTGAGCCATGGAAAGATGAAGGAAAGAGGAAGGCATGTTTCAGGTGTTTGCAGCCTGTGTTCCCAGTTGTGGTTCGGCTTGAGGAGAATTGCAGACATTGAGTTTAATTAACTTTGTGAAGACAGTAAAGACTGTTAAATGGTTCTTGATATCTGGTTTTGAAGAATGAAGGTTCATTCATTGTATTGATTGTTGGCTGAATTATGTTAAACTTTGGGGGTGCATTATTTTGTGATTTGGTGATTGCGGGTGTCGCTCCAGGGCTGACATCAGGTCGTCAGGGGTATAAAAACAGGCAGCTGCCGCCATTACATCAGTCTTTCTTGCCGAGGAGCCCGAAGCTACCTGCATTTTCATTTACGAATTGAATAATCCTGAAGTCTTCTAAAGCTAAGTACCCCATTGGGGATCCTTTTTTCTTGCTCTTACCAATGTTAGAAAAAGTTAACAATTGTCTTGCCTGTGGAAAGCAAATACCTCACAGAGATTTCCATTCTTACTGCGTCACCTGTTTAGGCCCAGACCACGACGTATCTCACTGTCAGTTTTGTGCCTTGTTTAACACCATTCATCGTTAAGCTCTCATTGTCGCTAAATTCTTTCGCTCTCGATCTCCATATTCTGAAATGGCTTCGGTAAGCCATCCGACTACCGATATTCCGAAAAAAACATAAGGATAAAGACAGAGATAGACCAGACTGAATAGGTCCAAAGCTGCCGACGACACGTCTGTTAAGCTTGTCGCCAGTCCACCGGTACTCAGTGAGGTGCTTTCACAGCCCCTGATGCCTGCTTCAATGGATTTGCATGCATCTACCCAGATCCATTCCGGAGTCCGGTATGCCACGAGACTCTTCTTCAACTATGGAACCTGCGGATGTCTCTACCTTGGATGGGTCTGCAATCACTGTGCAGACAATGGCTTCTGAGACAGTTCTTCGCTCTACTGATGTTCGACTCAAACCGACGACTTTTTTAACCAAAACTACCGAGTTTCTTAGGCCCAGAGTACACACTATGCCTAGAAAACTGACGACCAAAACACATGCACCTGCTCCCATGCCACAAAAACAAATGCTTAGAATGGCAGAAGATCTTATTACGCTGATTAGGGGAAATCAGCCTTCCCCTGCTAAGAGAAAAAAGAGACCAGTCCCCCACAGCTTCTACAGACCAGGAGTCCGATGACACTGAGATTTCTGATTATGAAGACATGCCCTTATCTGCTTATAAGGATTCAAATGCAGAGGAATCCATTCCCTCTGCCTCCCCGCCAGAAGATTTTTCTTTTGGTGAAACCTTGCATACCTTAAGAGAGTGGAAATGCCAAGACTATCCTCAGTCCAAAAAGAGACTCAGAGAATTCCTAGAGTTGCCTCAGCACAGGCCTTTAGCAATACCCCCTGTCCTGGATGTTGTTGATGATGTTTTTATGGAAGCCAGACTTACTCCTGACACTTTACCTCCTGCCCCTAAGAAACCCAACAGGTACTACAGAGTACCTGACACACACAAATTTATTTTCAAAAATCCTACTGCTGACCCAGAGATCATTTCCCAGTGGCCTAAAGGTATCAAGGTTACTACAGCCAAGAATCCCACCCCTTCGGACAGGGATTTGAAAGCTTTGGACAGATGGGGTAAGAAGGTCTATACCTCTGCAACTCTTGCTGTTAGGGCATTGAATTGTCACTTTCACATGCTGAAGTACCAGCAGCATATTATGAAACTTATTAAACAAAAAGTGGCAACCTTTACAGATTGTGCAGAAAATAAAGAATTGCAGGAGCTTATGTACTCTGCAAGCCAAGTCAGTAAGCATACTTTGCAGTGTGGCTTTGTCCCCCCCTAGAAGCATCTTGCCGGGCAGCAGTCACTGGATGTGTACTGAGAAGACATACTTGGCTCAAGAAGTAGAACTAACCAGACCATGTCAAATCAAAGTTACTAGACACTCCTTTGAACAAGGACAATTTGTTTGGCACCAAAGCAGAAGAGCTTATTAAAAAGATGGAAGAAAAAGCTAAGTCTATGCAGACTGTTAAAGAATTCTTACAAGTGCAACCCCCTAGATTCAGTAGGCATTGCCCTTCCCAACACTGGTCCTTTCCAGCCCCCTCCAGGCCTTCTCAAATCAGACCCAGGGGAAACAGATCACCCAGACTACAGTCTCAGGGTATGCAGAGATCTAAGCAATGGAGTGCCCCCACCCCGAAAGCAGGGAGGGGTAAGCCACCTCCTTACTGAAAAAACCTCACAATGACTTCTTTACTCCACTCTCCAGCCCTGCCCAATTGCTTGTGCCCCTAGGAGGAAAACTTGCCCTTCATGCAAAAAATTGGAAGTCCATCACACAGGACTAGTAGGTCCTCAACATTGTATTCCAGGGGTACAAATTTTATTTCCATTCACTGCCAACCCCAAGTGGGTTTCTGTACCTTCCTCCAAACCAGTGGGCAGAGGCTCAAAGCCAAGTAGCTTCCCTGCTCAATATCAGAGCTATTCAGCTGGTTCCAGTAGAACAGAGGGGTCAAGAATTCTACTCCAGACTCTTTCTGGTACCCAGGAAAGAGGGCTCCTGGTGCTCAGTCCTGGATCTTTCAGTTCTCAACACCTTCCTAGTGGTACCAAAATTCAAAATGCTTATCCTGCAACAGCTTCTTCCTACGCTTCTTCCTATGCTAGTTAGTCACCCTAGACTTAAAAGAATCCTATTTGCACATCCCCATAAGGGAGTCATGCAGGAAGTATCTACTTTTCAGGGCAGGATCTATGCATTATCAGTTCTCTGCACTTTCCTTTGGCTTATCTACTGTGCCCAGAGTTTTAACAAAATGCCTGGCTCCAGCCATTGCATACTGCAGGCAGAGAAATATCCAAATTTTCCTGTACTTGGACAACTGCCTGATTCAGGCAGACAGTCAGGAATTGCTGTTGCAGCACCTGACATTTGTGAAACACCTTCTCACTTCCTTGGGGTACACCATCAACAAATAGAAATCAAAACTGGTACCCAGTCAAAGGATTGTATTCCTGGGAGCAAGCTTGGACTCAAAAGCTGACTTCACACTTCTAAAAACTAGTGTGGTCTCCTTTAAGGCCCCTGAGCCAGTGGTAAACATTACTCAAACCGCTGAATCACTTACAAATGCCTTCTACCAGCACCTACAGGACTGCATGGATCAGGCAATCCCAAACAAAACTAAGACTCTTTGTACCAAAGGCAAGCGTCCAGTCTGGTGGACTCCAGCCATAAACAAGCTCTACAACAAAAGGAGGAAGCTACTACAAGATAGAGCAAAATCCTTGAAAGGTAAGACACCTTTGATCATTATAAGTAAAAAACTAAGAGCTCTCATAAAATCATCCAAGGCAAATTTTGAGAGAAAAATCGCCAAGGACTCAAAAGACAATCATAAGGCCTTCTTTAGCTATGTTAGAAACCTAGGAGGAAACTCCCAGATATGCTCAGAATTAGTTCAAAATGATGTGAAAATTACTGAACCTACACACATTGCCAACATACTGGCTGACAGGTTTAGTGCAAACTCCCCCCCCCCAAAAGGAGAGATATCTATACCAGAGGATTGTAGCCCCCCAAACATCTCCAACGCCCAGCTGAGAACTGCTCTCTCCAAAGCAAAAAACACAGCATCCATGGGACCGGATGGTGTCCCCGGCTGTGTGCTCCACGAACTCAATGAGGAATTAAACCCGCAGTTAGGACAGCTGTTTAATCTTAGCCTCACCTCAGGATACGTACCCAAGGAGGGGCGCACGGCGACTGTGGTCCCACTTCACAAGGGCGGTGCCTCCACCGACCCTGGAAATTACCGTCCCATTAGCTTGACAAGCCTTATCTGCAAAGCCATGGAGAGGATCATAATGGAACTCATAAATAAAGACATAGGTAACTTGCAGACTTTGGATCCAACCCAGTTTGGCTTTGTCAAAGGCAGATCATGCCTTTTAAACTTGGTTGACTTTTTCGAGACAGTCACCAAGGCCATTGATGAGGGAAAGGCAGTCCATACAGCCTACCTTGACCTGGCAAAGGCCTTCGACACAATACCCCACTCAGGTATCATCGAAAAACTCATCAGCTTGAATGTAAACCCATACATCACAAGATGGGTTGCAAACTGGCTAAGTTACAGAACCCACAGGGTCAGAGTTGCTGGAGCCATGTCAGACTCAAAGCCTGTCACAAGTGGTGTCCCACAGGGCTCAGTCCTGGGTCCACTCTTGTTCGGCATCTACTTTTCTGAAGTACAAGCAAACGCCCAGGAGGGTTATGGCTGACAAAGTTTGCAGATGACTGCAAACTGGGCTTATAGTCGAAAACACATCTGGCACAGATATCCTTCAGAAGGGCCTCACAGAAGCGGATAACTGGTGCCAGAGCCATGGCCTAAAGTTAAATGCCAAGAAATGCATAGTCATACCCTTCAGTAAAACAAGGTTACCCCTAGCTACCATATAGGTGGCAATCCACTGAGCACAGAAGAAGTCATCAGGGATCTGGGGACCCAGGTTGACAGTAGCCTTTCGTTTGACACTCATGTTGCTAAAGTAGTTAGGAAAACCTTCTACATTGCCCACCTGATCATGAAGGGATTCACATCTAGATCAAGGGAGGTCATCGTCCCCTGTACTCATCACTCATTAGACCTATGATTGAGTACAATGCCCCATTCGGAATGTATCTGACCCGACACCTGCAGCAGCTGGAAAGGCCCCAAAAGTTCCTCACCAAAAGGATAAAGGGTCTCAAAAATATGTCTTATGCTGCCCGACTGAAAGAACTCCAGCTCTATTCAGTCTCATACCGCTTGCTCAGAGGTGACCTGTGCCTGACATATAAGGCCATGTCAAACCCAGATTTGATGAATATGCTTCACCTCAAAAATCTAGATCCCTCAGAACCACAAGGGCGGGAGACTTAAACCTTGACACGGTTATTAATAGAACGTGCTGGAGGGACAGATTCATCACCCAGAGACTCCCTTTGCTGTGGAACAAAATCCCGGTACATGTGAGGCAGAGCACCTCGCTGGCCTTGTTCAAGAGGAATCTTGACCAATGGATGGGAGATCGCAGATATACCCCAGGGATTACTTCAGTGTCACTGCTTGACAGAGGCACAGCAAAATAATAGGCATAGTTTTATTCAAACTAAAGGGGTGGCGAAAGCCAAATAACTATGGGCTAGGCTTATAAATGCCCTTGGGCAGATAGCCTGGTATGAACCTATGAACCTATGAACATCCCAGATGGCATTCCTCACTTCAGAAAAACAAGTCTATCTGACAGCCTACTTCAAACAAATGGCCACCAGAACCCAGCTATCCACAAGAAAAATACTGCAGGCCCTAGGGTTCATGGCCTCATGTATACTGCTATTTCCATATGCAAGACTGCATATGAGGAAACTTCAGTGGTACTTAAAAAGTCTTTGGTGCCAACATTCTCCAGACCTGGAAACAGTCATTCCTATCATACCCTGTCTAAGGACAGAGTTCCTTTGGTGAGCAGAAGCATGCAACCACAACAAGGGACTACCCTTTTCTTAACCCCACACTGCCCAGACCCTAACCACAGATGCATCAGACTATGCCTGGGGAGCACGCATGGACGGCAAATGCACTCAGGGCCACTGGAGCCCAAGTCAAATTCATCTGCACATCAACCAAAAAGAGATGCTAGCTGTGCAGAACGCCCTGACAGCTTTCAGGTCCCTACTCTTTTCAGAACAACTGCTAATAAAAACAGACAACACCACAGTTATGTGGTACATCAACAAGCAGGAGGAAACCCACTCCTACCCACTCTGCAGGTTATCCATGGCCCTGTGGCACACAGCCTTGGACATGCAAGTCCATCTGCAAGCTCACTTCCTGCCAGGCAAACAAAACTCACTGGCAAACGACTTAAGCAGAAATCTCCTAGACCCACACGAGTGGCAATTGGAGCCCAGCACATTCAACCTTCTGATTCAGAAGTGGAGGACCCCAGAGGTGGATCTCTTTGCCTCCCCTACAACCACCAGCTCAGCAAATTCTGCACCAGGAATCCTCACAGCAGGGCCTGGAAAGTGGATACCTTATCTTTTCAGTGGGTCAATCTCTCAATCTATGCCTTTCCCCCTCTGCCCCTTCTCTCAAGAGTATTACTCAAGATAAGCTAGGACAGACCAAGGACAATTCTGATTGCCCTGGACTGGCCACACCAGCAGGTACCCACTCCTGCGCAGCCTGGCACCTACACCAGCACCCAACCCTGGTCTCTCAGCAGGAGGGACAGAATTTGCATCCAGAACTGCAAACTGTAGATCTTGCAGCCTGGCTTATTCCTTGAATTCACCCCCAGCAACTCTAAGCAAGCAGGTGCTGGACATCATTCTTGAAGCCAGAAGACCCAGTACAAGAAAATCCTATGCTAAGTGGAAAAGATTCTGCTCCTGGATTCTATCTGAAGGAGAGGACACAAATCTGCCCTCCCTGCCACTAATCCTGGATTACTTAGCAGATCTACTCCACAGAGGCCTATCCTTCTCCTCCATTAAGATCCATGCCTCTGCCTTTTTGGCTCATTACAATACTGAGCCACCTCTATTTTCACACCCTCTCATCAAACAGTTCCTGAGAGGGGCAAACAACTTAAGGCCACCAAGGAGAGCATCCACCCCTGCTTGGGACCTTAACTTTTTACTGGAAAAGCTCACGCTTCTCCCCTTTGAACCTGCTGCATCAGCAGACTTAAAATTCCTCTCTTGGAAAACAGTCTTGTTTCTGGCCATCACTTCAACTAGAAGAGTGTCTGAGATGCAAGCACTTATGGCTGTGGAACCTTTCATTATTTTCCATACTGACAGGGTTTCCCTCAAGACTAACCCTTCCTTCATGCCTAAAGTGGTGTCCAGTGTGGCTCTCATCCAATCCATCCATTTGCCAACTTTGTTCCCTAATCCTCAAAATAAAGGGGAAAGGATCCTGCAGTCCTTGGACCTGCATAGACAGCTCAGATTCTACCTTGATAGGACTAAGCCCTTCAGAAAATCTGACCAGTTACTAATCAGCTTTGCAACAGGGGCAGAGGGCAAGGCCTTTTCAAAACAAACAGTTTCCAAATGGATAGCATACTGCATCTATTTCTGCTTGAAGCACCATGGGAAACCAACCCATCAGGGAGTCAGAACACATTCCACTCTGGCAACATCTACCTCTACAGCATTTCTCAGGGGAGTCCCTACCAAGGACATCCTGGAAGCTGCTACCTGGAGTTCAGTACACACCTTCACTAAGTATTACCACCTGCCTATCTTTTCCAAATCCAGGGCAGGTTTCACAGCAGCAGTCCTGCAAGGCCTACTAGCCAGCCCTAACTCTTCTTGACCGCCTCCACCTTTCTTCAGCTTTGGGAATCTACCCAAGTATGATGACTGCAACAGTGAAACACGAAGAACATAGTACAGTTGTGTACACTTACCATAAATGTAGATGATCAAGTGTATTCACTGTTGCAGTCCTGGTTTCCCTCCCTCCAGGCCCTGGTTTCTTCCTCTCTCTCTCTCTCTCTATGGTTATTACTCACCCCTTTGAGGGATATTGGTATTGGTATTTACTTTTTACTGGTGGTGTTTTCCCTACCATAACTTAGCTCCCTATTTGGGGGGTTCCTGACATTTGGGGCAAGAAAAACTGATGTAATGGCATTGGCTGCCTGTTTTATACCCCTGATGACCTGACGTCAGTCCTGGAGTGACAGCATCCGATGCAGAAATACTATGTTTTTGATATTTGGGCTGACTGAGGGCTACCTGCAGGTAGATAACCCAAGTGTGATGACTGCAACAGTGAATACACTCGAACATCTACATTTATGGTAAGTGTACACAACTGTACTTTATTGCTTAGAAGGACTAATATAGTTTATGAATAATGTTCATGGCTCAGTTTAAACACTGGGACTTTATTTTATGCTGCCTTTTGGCCTTTCATCTTTTTAAATTGCAGCTGTAATAATCGTAAGAGCTTTTGTGTTTTATTGCAGTGATTTTTACACCATAATTGTATTTTTTAGTATTATAGTGTTTCATTATTTGGGTGGCTGCGGCGGTGCAGCAGTTAGCGTTGCCGCCTCACAACAAGAGGTTCTCTGGTTCGATTCTCGGCTGGGGTACCTTCTGTGTAGATCTGCATGTCCTCCCTGTGGTCGCGTGGGTTTCCTCCAGGTGCTCCGATTTCCTCCCACATCCCAAAGACATGCAGTAGGTGGATTGGATACTTTAAAATGGCCCTAGGTGTGAGTGTGTGTGTGCCTCCTGTGGAAGGTTGGGCACCGGGCAGGCAACTCAACACTGTAAAACTCAACTGCCAATCATGAGTGGACAGTTGATCCGCTGTGGCGACCCCCAAACGGGAAAAGCCGAAAGAAGAAGAAGAAGATAGTGTTTCATTATTTCTCATGTTTTTTGGATTGCTACAGTGTTTGTAACATATTTGTAAAGTTCAGTAGGAGTTGTTTTTAGCAAATTACTGCACATTTTCATAACTACTAACTACTTTTGGAAGTTTATTTGTCATTTTACATTGTTTGAGTACATGTTTAATATAGATTGATTAGATATAACACTGCAATGCATCTGAACTGACATACTGAAAAGCCAATATGTAATGGGAATGTATCCTTCCCCAAGTGGCAAGGGAGAAGAAAGGAACACTCACAAAAAGTGCAAGTACATTTGTGTAATACTACAGTGTATCTATATGTTTCATGTGATGATGTTTGTTTGTAATCACTGGTAGCCCAAAAGGTGTATAAAGCAGTATAAAGACCAGGGAAAATAAAAAATGCACCAAAGCTGCGTAAAAACTCTTACTTTAATGAAAAATACCATAAACATTGAGTGCTTTTGTCTCTTCAATAGGAGACTTCATCAGGATGTAATTCCAGTATGAATAAAGACATTTAAATACTTTAAGAAATCGTGCCATTGGCTGTTAAACAATCCAATCATTATGTTGTTTAAACACACATACTATGAATAACCATATTGTAAGAAACATATAAACCATTTTATGAAAAAAATATATGTATGTTAACATTAGGAAGTTGGACAAGATTTAAGTGTACTGTTAATAAAAAGACGCATTTTAAAATTATAAAAGAAAGAGGCTTTTGTAAAGTATTGTCAACCATTTTTTATAGTCTGTCTGCCCTTTCTTTTAATACAAGAAAAATAGAGATATTCCCTTTTGCTGCGGTGAACTGTCCAATAAATAATCCACAAACCAAGAGACAGCTGGTTCACCCAGGCTAACACTATGCTGAAAAGCAAATAAACTGCCTATGCAATCCAGTAATAAAAGTTCTGTTAAAATCCAGAATTTAATGAAAAGAATGAAATAAAACAAAATAAGAACAAAAATAGTAAAAATTAAGTCCCTTGTCCAATGATCAGAATAGTTCTTCTTCAGATCGTATAATCAAATGGGACATTCATCTATATATATAAGCCAGTTAAAATTATTCACCCAATGAGGATATCAACACCAAGGTTCCAGCCAATCCATGTTTGGATTTCTCCATCTGATTTGCATAAACCGGGTTAACAATCCCATTTTCTAAGTGGATACCTCATACAGCTTGCTATTGTTCAGTACTAATGAAATATGCAAAGTAGGTGATGTTAGTAACCAATAGCACTTCCAAAAGAAGTAACAGATGAAGCAGCTGACTTTCATAGTGTTATACCGTTGAAACCTGTCTTGAAGAGATGCAGATCGACCATGAGCTAACGAGATCATAGGTGATGAATGATAAATATCTGAAGAGACATGGTGGAATCTTAGTAAAATTTCCTATTGATCTTGAATGGATGGGATGAAGTCAGAAATTTATACATATTGATCTTGGATGGATGGAATGAAGTCTGAAATTTGCATACATACGTTTTACTTCATTCTTTTCATTAAATTCTGGATTTTAACAGAACTTTTATTACTGGATTGCATAGACAGTTTATTTGCTTTTCAGCACAATGTTAGCCTGGGTGAACCAGCTGCCTCTTTCTTTTAATATAGGTTTTAAAGAGATACTGTCATTAAGACCTGGTGGAACTCTAGCTGCTAACCTTAACTGCCATTGTAATTCTTTCTTACTAAGTATGTTTTTCCAATCACCAAACCTAAGTTCTATATTTATAATTTCCAAAATACCGAATCTAAAACATGAAAAACCTTGACATGTTTTAGAATGCCTATAAAGGGCATTCACTTCTTTCTTATTTTTTTATATCGTTATTGTGTTCATAGATTCTATTTTTAAGGGCTCGCTCTGTCTTGCCCACATAGAATCCTGCACATGTCCCACAAGAAGCAAGATATTCAACCCTTTCCGTAAAACAGTTTCCTTTTATAAATTTTATTTTACTCCCCAAGTTATTGCTCAAAATGATGTCACTGTTTTTAATAATATAGGAACATTGTGAACATCTACCACAAGGTTTGGTTCCTTCCAGTGGTGGCTGGTGACTTCAAATCACAGGGGGGAGGGGGGCTGCAGGAGACAGCTGAATGGGTGGGGTCAAGGGGAAGGGGTGTGGTAAACTAGAAAGGGGAAGAGCTATGCTCAAAACCACAAAAACTAACTTAAATTAAATATGCTGCCCTGGGTGGCAAACCATCATTATGAAAGTCCAATCAAGACAAAAATAAGTGTAGAAGAATAAAAATATTTCAGTGCATTGGCTGCATGACAGCTTACTTAATATCTAGATGGAAACAAAAGATTGTCTAGGGTCCAGCGTTGTATTATCAGTTGCTTGAACATTTCACTTCACGCCACTCGACTGAGGTACACAAGCTCACAGATAAGGTTTGCCACCATTTGTTTTTGTATGCAGCCTTTACTTGGCTACCAGGGTTATTTTTTATCTTGTTGGCTCATTCTATAACTAGTACGCTGCTCTGAAACAGTTCGCGAGCCCTGTTTAATCGCCTTTTTCTAAAATTATACATGCTGATTTGTGATGTGTAATGGCTATATCTGCCTTACTTTTTTGTGTGGATTGCTCACTTTGCGTTAATTATTTGGGTTAGTCGTAATACATGTTTAATTGTTTAAGCGCTCTAATTTGGGACTGTGCAGCTGCCTTCTATGGGTATGTTCTATACCATTACTAATGTTTTTGTGGGACTTGCTCTATGTGTTAACAGAAGTTTGGACTTGCAGTAAGGCGAATATCGCTTTTGGAACTGCGCTGATTGTACTTCCCTCACGCTTCCTGCGCTGATTGTACTTCCCTCACTTGCAGTAAGGTGAATATCGCTTTTGGAACTGCGCTGATTGTACTTCCCTCACACTAGTGGGGTCGAATACTTAGTAATCCTCCCAGTACAGTTAATCCGAGTGTATGCGCTGCTCGCAGCAATTGCCCTACCCACATAGGAATACTCATACAGAGTACCTAACCTGCTGTTGAATCATTTATTTAGAACCTCTGTTTGAATACACCTGCAATGCAATTTTGTCCTAGATTGCTCAGCTTTTGTCTGCTAATTGATTGACTGCTATTCAAAGTTCCATTGCACTTTTTTTGTTTGTTTTATTTGCATTTTTGCTACCTATTCCTAGCTTAGTTATGTTTTATTATACTTGATAAGGTTAACCTAACTTAACTGAACTGCATTGTTCTTTCCAGCATTAACTGTGTATGTTATGACTGTCTGTATCAGCACTAAACTCCTGTACTGCCTGCCTCATTACAATTTTTTCTTTTCTCCCTTGCATGTTCCAGCTTGTGTTCCTGCCTACCCTCCTTCTCCTCCTGAATGCACCCTAACAGAGGCTCATGTTGAGAACCCACAAACCAAGGACATTTAAATCAACCTAGAATCCTATCTGCTCCCTTCAGGACATTTACAGAGAAAGTATGCTTATTGCTTATCTTTCCAGGACATTTGTTTAGAGAAAGTACCCATATTGCTTAAATATATATTGTAATTCATAAAAGTAGTACATACTTTAGTAGGTTGCAGTGCGCTCCCTTGCCAGGCCTGCCAGCAGCCAACTCTTTCCCCTTCCTTATCAATTTAAATTATCCCTACTCTCCCTCCCACACTTTACTTTTACCCCTTGTTGAGCCTGATAACCTCCTCCAGCCCCTTACTGGATATTCCCGTAGGTGTCCCTGTTCACTCTTCTTAGCTGCCCAATAGGTGCCACCCCTCTACCTTTCTTGCTGTCTCTACTACATTTCCTCTTGGTTTCTTAGTACACTTTCTTTCAGTGTTTTCTTTGATATCTCGCCCACTGTTCTCTCTCCCCATATTCTCCCAGGACTACATATCCTCTTCCTCAGCTCCCTTATTTCTCCATTCTCCTCTTTTTCTACCCTGTCTAAGGACAGAGTTCCTTTGGTGAGCAGAAGCATGCAACCACAACAAGGGACTACCCTTTTCTTAACCCCACACCGCCCAGACCCTAACCACAGATGCATCAGACTATGCCTGGGGAGCACGCATGGATGGCAAATGCATTCAGGGCCACTGGAGCCCAAGTCAAATTCATCTGCACATCAAAAAGAGTTGCTAGCGGTGCAGAACACCCTGACAGCTTTCAGGTCCCTACTCTTTTCAGGACAACTTCTAATAAAAACAGACAACACCACAGTTATGTGGTACATCAACAAGCAGGAGGAAACCCACTCCTACCCACTCTGCAGGTTATCCATGGCCCTGTGGCACACAGCCTTGGACATGCAAGTCCATCTGCAAGCTCACTTCCTGCCAGGCAAACAAAACTCACTGGCAAACGACTTAAGCAGAAATCTCCTAGACCCACACGAGTGGCAATTGGAGCCCAGCACATTCAACCTTCTGATTCAGAAGTGGAGGACCCCAGAGGTGGATCTCCTTGCCTCCCCCTACAACCACCAGCTCAGCAAATTCTGCACCAGGAATCCTCACAGCAGGGCCTGGAAAGTGGATGCCTTATCTTTTCAGTGGGTCAATCTCTCAATCTATGCCTCTGCCCCTTCTCTCAAAAGTATTACTCAAGATAAGCTAGGACAGACCAAGGACAATTCTGATTGCCCTGGACTGGCCACACCAGCAGGTACCCACTCCTGCGCAGCCTGGCACCTACACCAGCACCCAACCCTGGTCTCTCAGCAGGAGGGACAGAATTTGCATCCAGAACTGCAAACTCTAGATCTTGCAGCCTGGCTTATTCCTTGAATTCACCCCCAGCAACTCTAAGCAAGCAGGTGCTGGACATCATTCTTGAAGCCAGAAGACCCAGTACAAGAAAATCCTATGCTAAGTGGAAAAGATTCTGCTCCTGGATTCTATCTGAAGGAGAGGACACAAATCTGCCCTCCCTGCCACTAATCCTGGATTACTTAGCAGATCTACTCCACAGAGGCCTATCCTTCTCCTCCATTAAGATCCATGCCTCTGCCTTTTTGGCTCATTACAATACTGAGCCACCTCTATTTTCACACCCTCTCATCAAACAGTTCCTGAGAGGGGCAAACAACTTAAGGCCACCAAGGAGAGCACCCACCCCTGCTTGAGACCTTAACTTTTTACTGGAAAAGCTCACGCTTCTCCCCTTTGAACCTGCTGCATCAGCAGACTTAAAATTCCTCTCTTGGAAAACAGTCTTGTTTCTGGCCATCACTTCAACTAGAAGACTGTCTGAGATGCAAGCACTTATGGCTGTGGAACCTTTCATTATTTTCCATACTGACAGGGTTTCCCTCAAGACTAACCCTTCCTTCATGCCTAAAGTGGTGTCCAGTGTGGCTCTCATCCAATCCATCCATTTGCCAACTTTGTTCCCTAATCCTCAAAATAAAGGGGAAAGGATCCTGCAGTCCTTGGACGTGCATAGACAGCTCAGATTCTACCTTGATAGGACTAAGCCCTTCAGAAAATCTGACCAGTTACTAATCAGCTTTGCAACAGGGGCAGAGGGCAAGGCCTTTTCAAAACAAACAGTTTCCAAATGGATAGCATACTGCATCTATTTCTGCTTGAAGCACCATGGGAAACCAACCCATCAGGGAGTCAGAACACATTCCACTCTGGCAACATCTACCTCTACAGCATTTCTCAGGGGAGTCCCTACCAGGGACATCCTGGAAGCTGCTACCTGGAGTTCAGTACACACCTTCACTAAGTATTACCATCTGCCTAACTTTTCCAAATCCAGGGCAGGTTTCACAGCAGCAGTCCTGCAAGGCCTACTAGCCAGCCCTAACTCTTCTTGACTGCCTCCACCTTTCTTCAGCTTTGGGAATCTACCCACGTATGATGACTGCAACAGTGAAACACGAAGAACTTAGTACAGTTGTGTACACTTACCATAAATGTAGATGTTCAAGTGTATTCACTGTTGCAGTCCTGGTTTCCCTCCCTCCAGCCCCCTGGTTTCTTTCTCTCTCTCTCTCTCTCTCTATGGTTATTACTCACCCCTTTGAGGGATATTGGTATTGGTATTTACTTTTTACTGGTGGTGTTTTCCCTACCATAACTTAGCTCCCTATTTGGGGGGTTCCTGACATTTGGGGCAAGAAAAACTGATGTAATGGCATTGGCTGCCTGTTTTATACCCCTGATGACCTGACGTCAGTCCTGGAGTGACAGCATCCGATGCAGAAATACTATGTTTTTGATATTTGGGCTGACTGAGGGCTACCTGCAGGTAGATAACCCAAGTGTGATGACTGCAACAGTGAATACACTCGAACATCTACATTTATGGTAAGTGTACACAACTGTACTTTATTGCTTAGAAGGACTAATATAGTTTATGAATAATGTTCATGGCTCAGTTTAAACACTGGGACTTTATTTTATGCTGCCTTTTGGCCTTTCATCTTTTTAAATTACAGCTGTAATAATCGTAAGAGCTTTTGTGTTTTATTGCAGTGATTTTTACACCATAATTGTATTTTTTAGTATTATAGTGTTTCATTATTTGGGTGGCTGCGGCGGTGCAGCAGTTAGCGTTGCCGCCTCACAACAAGAGGTTCTCTGGTTCGATTCTCGGCTGGGGTACCTTCTGTGTAGATCTGCATGTCCTCCCTGTGGTCGCGTGGGTTTCCTCCAGGTGCTCCGGTTTCCTCCCACATCCCAAAGACATGCAGTAGGTGGATTGGATACTTTAAAATGGCCCTAGGTGTGAGCGTGTGTGTGCCTCCTGTGGAAGGTTGGGCACCGGGCAGACAACTCAACACTGTAAAACTCAGCTGCCAATCATGAGTGGACAGTTGATCCGCTGTGGCGACCCCCAACCGGGAAAAGCCGAAAGAAGAAGAAGAAGATAGTGTTTCATTATTTCTCATGTTTTTTGGATTGCTACAGTTTTTGTAACATATTTGCAAAGTTCAGTAGGAGTTGTTTTTAGCAAATTACTGCACATTTTCATAACTACTAACTACTTTTGGAATCATTTTACATTGTTTGAGTACATGTTTAATATAGAGGGATTAGATATAACACTGCAATGCATCTGAACTGACATACTGAAAAGCCAATATGTAATGGGAATGTATCCTTCCCCAAGTGGCAAGGGAGAAGAAAGGAACACTCACAAAAAGTGCAAGTACATTTGTGTAATACTGCAGTGTATTTATATGTTTCATGTGATGATGTTTGTTTGTAATCACTGGTAGCCCAAAAGGTGTATAAAGCAGTATAAAGACCAGGGAAAATAAAAAATGCACCAAAGCTGCGTAAAGACTCTTACTTTAATGAAAAATACCATAAACATTGAGTGCTTTTGTCTCTTCAATAGGAGACTTCATCAGGATGTAATTCCAGTATGAATAAAGACATTTACATACTTTAAGAAATCGTGCCATTGGCTGTTAAACAATCCAGTCATTATGTTGTTTAAACACACATACTATGAATAACCATATTGTAAGAAACATATAAACCATTTTATGAAAAAAATATATGTATGTTAACATTAGGAAGTTGGACAAGATTTAAGTGTACTGTTAATAAAAAGACGCATTTTAAAATTATAAAAGAAAGAGGCTTTTGTAAAGTATTGTCAACCATTTTTTATAGTCTATCTGCCCTTTCTTTTAATACAAGAAAAATAGAGATATTCCCTTTTGCTGCGGTGAACTGTCCAATAAATAATCCACAAACCAAGAGACAGCTGGTTCACCCAGGCTAACACTGTGCTGAAAAGCAAATAAACTGCCTATGCAATCCAGTAATAAAAGTTCTGTTAAAATCCAGAATTTAATGAAAAGAATGAAATAAAACAAAATAAGAACAAAAATAGTAAAAATTAAGTCCCTTGTCCAATGATCAGCTCTTTCGAATAGTTCTTCTTCAGATCGTATAATCAAATGGGACATTCATCTGTATATATAAGCCAGTTAAAATTATTCACCCAATGAGGATATCAACACCAAGGTTCCAGCCAATCCATGTTTGGATTTCTCCATCTGATTTGCATAAACCGGGTTAACAATCCCATTTTCTAAGTGGATACCTCATACAGCTTGCTATTGTTCAGTACTAATGAAATATGCAAAGTAGGTGATGTTAGTAACCAATAGCACTTCCAAAAGAAGTAACAGATGAAGCAGCTGACTTTCATAGTGTTATACCGTTGAAATCTGTCTTGAAGAGATGCAGATCGACCATGAGCTAACGAGATCATAGGTGATGAATGATAAATATCTGAAGAGACATGGTGGAATCTTAGTAAAATTTCCTGTTGATCTTGAATGGATGGGATGAAGTCAGAAATGTATACATATTGATCTCGGATGGATGGAATGAAGTCTGAAATTTGCATACATACGTTTTACTTCATTCTTTTCATTAAATTCTGGATTTTAACAGAACTTTTATTACTGGATTGCATAGACAGTTTATTTGCTTTTCAGCAAAATGTTAGCCTGGGTGAACCAGCTGCCTCTTTCTTTTAATACAGGTTTTAAAGAGATACTGTCATTAAGACCTGGTGGAACTCTAGCTGCTAACCTTAACTGCCATTGTAATTCTTTCTTACTAAGTATGTTTTTCCAATCACCAAACCTAAGTTCTATATTTATAATTTCCAAAATACCGAATCTAAAACATGAAAAACCTTGACATGTTTTAGAATGCCTATAAAGGGCATTCGCTTCTTTCTTATTTTTTTATATCGTTATTGTGTTCATAGATTCTATTTTTAAGGGCTCGCTCTGTCTTGCCCACATAGAATCCTGCACATGTCCCACAAGAAGCAAGATATTCAACCCTTTCCGTAAAACAGTTGCCTTTTATAAATTTTATTTTACTCCCCAAGTTATTGCTCAAAATGATGTCACTGTTTTTAATAATATAGGAACATTGTGAACATCTACCACAAGGTTTGGTTCCTTCCAGTGGTGGCTGGTGACTTCAAATCACAGGGGGGGGGGCTGCAGGAGACAGCTGAATGGGTGGGGTCAAGGGGAAGGGGTGTGGTAAACTAGAAAGGGGAAGAGCTATGCTCAAAACCACAAAAACTAACTTAAATTAAATATGCTGCCCTGGGTGGCAAACCATCATTATGAAAGTCCAATCAAGACAAAAATAAGTGTAGAAGAATAAAAATATTTCAGTGCATTGGCTGCATGACAGCTTACTTAATATCTAGATGGAAACAAAAGATTGTGAGGCATGAAAAAATAAATTACTTTTTAAATACATTACTGGAATGCCAGTCAAAATCAAGTATAAGAAAAAACAGAAGCACTCAACTCAAACCACTTCTCCTTGCACTGCAGTTCTAATTATAATATATTCAGCTTTATTAAAGTACCAAGTAACATGCTGAAAGTAGAAATCTCTGTGATGCCCCCACTTGTAAAAATGTTTCTTATCCAAAAAATACCTGCTGCCTGACAACTTGTTTCATGGGGAAAACATGATCAAAGTAAAAAATGAAAAGCAAACAAGAAACAAGCTCAAGATACATTGCTTAAAGGATTACTGTACAGGTTATGGACCACACATGATTGGCATTCTGTTTAGTTTACAGGTAAAGTCTGTAGAGATGACTGGAAGTCTCCAACAAGTGTAATGAGCTTTTTAAAATAATGGAATCCTGTCCTTTAATACCCAAGGCTTATACATTATCTAGTCAAGTATTCTCTGCATGGCAACAACAGAAAGGCTTTCAATGTTGGCAATTCTTTAACAGTATGCTTATTAAAGCTTACTTGCATCTTACGATCTCAGACAAGCTTACCTTATGGTCATTAAAGCATTGCTACTTAAACACAGAGCAACAGGCACTTTGAGTAATAAGCATAAATCTGAGTAATAAGCATAAATCAACAGTACAAAAATATGGCAGAAACCAGACCATTCTGCAAAATCAAGGACAGATGAAAAGCCACTGTACTACTTGTGTCTACCTTGGATGGGGGGGACACACTGCATAACTACTCCTTGCCTTGCTTGGACACATCCAGAGTCACTACATGGGGGAGTGGGGTGCAACAAGTATGTCACAATTTGAAATGTCTCTGGCTGACTGTGATGGCCCTGTGGGTGTTTCTGAACTCTGTGTTAATCGTTTTGATGTTGACTAGTGCACAATTTCATTCTTTAGAGCTATGAGCCTTTTCCTTTTATTGCTTAGTCTCATTATTGTTGTTGCACCAGAGAAGTGTGCTTCTAAACCTGGCATTGTGTTTTTGGTGAATAGGAACATGAACTTCTTTGCAAGAATTGAGGTGGGAGTATAAACTCTGTGTGTATGTGTTTAATATAGTCAGTGAAAGACAGGGGACTGTTGAGCCATCTCAGGTGTTATGTTGTTATACAGCCCTGGTAGGGTGGGCAGTCTTTAACCTGCAACCCAAACTTTCAGTTGGCCTCATCCCCCTCTATTACCTTTCCCTTCCTAGTCATTTGCTTCCAATACCTTTGTCCCTTTTTCTAATTTTCTTCAATAAATTCCAACTCCCTTTTGACTATTTTCTGTGTCCCTGCCTGTGGTTATCTCTATTGGTAAAATTTCCTTTCCCCATCCCTGTATTGGCATAGGTTTTAACATGCTTTCTGCTATTTTTAAGGACCTGCATTCAGAGTCACGCCTCCCGCCCTCTCCCATTTAAAATAATTTCTTTCCATTTTGATTTATAATCTTCTGCTTGTGTTACATATATTAGCCTTAACTTTGTAACTTTAAAGTATGTTTTCAACTCTGGTAGTTCTCAACCACCGTGATCTATGGGGAGAAACTTATCCCACTTAACTCTTGCCCTCTTTCCCTCCCAGAAATATATTCCTTCACTTCTTTATTAATTATGATCCACAGCTCCTCTAATTCACAAAAAAATGTGCCTGACCTGTTTATAATACTAAAAGGACTAGAAATATTTTCACTTCTTATACCTTAGTATCCATAGTCAGGAGCTTCCAGCTTCTCAATTTTTGTATTTTTTTTGTTTGATCTCTTCCCACATATCCTTAGCTGACATAATACAACCCTTTTTAATCCATACACCTAAATAATTCATGTTATCATGTCCCCAATATGGGTTTTGCTGAACGGATTCATGTAATAAACACAGATCACCATTATAGCCTTTGTTTGTTATTTTATATCCTGAAACAAACTGAAACTGTCTTAGTGTTCTACAACACTGATTTTTATACTTGTCAAGTACAACATAATGTTGTTTGCAAATAAGGCTATTTTTATTACTATACCAGTTATATCATTAAAATTGTGAGTCCCTTATTTTCTTTGCTAATAGCTATAAATGTAAAGCATATAACAAAGGAGAAAAGGATATTTCTGCTTGGTTCTGCTTTTCAAACACAGCTTGTCGGCGAGGAACCTTCCCATCTTAATTCTTTATAGATATATATATATATATATATATATATATATTCATAATTAACCCATTTTTTCTATCAGGGAACACAAATTCTTTCATTGCCCTGCTCGTAAAATCCCAGCTGACTGTATTGGATGCCTTCTTTGTACCAGTACCTACCAGCAGTAGTGATGTATTCGTACACTGTACTTCCCATCATCATTGTCCTGTTAATGTCATTAAAAGTTTACCTCCCCTCCATGAAACCACTTTGATCCACATCTATCAGTTTTGGCAACACGTTATCCATTTTCTTAGCTACTACAGACAGAAATGCTTTATAATCATAAAAAAATTGAAATTATTTTATATAAATCTGGGTCTGAAGGATCTTTACCCTCTTTGGGTAGTACAACAACCACAACTTTCTTCCAAGATGATTCTGCAATCTTACCTTTTAAAATATTCTTAAAACCTTCCAGGTCTTTATCACTTGCTTCCCTCCTACCCTCCTAACTTCCACAAAAATGTCAGTTCCTGGACATTTCCCTGTTGTTTGATTATACATCACTTTTATTATCTCATCCCTTCTATATTAACACTTAATTATTGAGCTTCATCTTCGTTTAACTTTGGCATAATTAAGTATCTCCTCAATAATTCCATTTGAGCCATTTCTTGATTTTCCCAGTCATCTGCTTTATACAGATTTTCATAGAGTTTCTAAAATATCTCTAGGGTAAATTGAATAACCATTTTTTTCACAAACACTATGGTGTCCCCCATCATTACTGCTTTTCTCTTCTGCACACTTTTAATAGGAGCATTTCTTTCTGCTGGCTTGACTATATCTTTACTACTATATTTCCTGGCTTCTTTCTCATGACCAGGTGTTGTTTTTGTCGTCATAGGCTCCCTAAGTTTGGCAACAACATTTTTTGTTTTTATTGCCCAAGTCATTGAGCAGATAGTTTTTGTGCTTTGAAAATTACTTGCATAACAGTAATATTTCTAAACTCATACATATTATCCAAATTCTCCCTTATTTTCCATTTAGCACTCCGCAATTGCTCCTCTTCTTGTTCTGTAAGATTCTCTTTAATCTGAAATAACCTTTTATAACCTCTTAGAACAATTCCTATTACTTCTTTCCCATATTTCTTTCTGTCTTATTTCTGCCATAATTTAAATTCTATTTTTATCTTATCCGATTCTGTAGCTATCCCCTGCAAAGAAAATTGTATATTCCCTATTAACTCTTGAATGACTCCTACTTCCCAGTTCCTTAGATTCCTGTCTTTTTAGCAAATGCAGGAAAGTGCTAGTGTCTCATTTTTACTTGATTTATTTGTGTCTTTATCAGTCTTTATTGGTGCATGATCTGAAATAGTTATTGGATATGTTTGAAAGCTTTCAATTAAATTCACATACTTTGTTGGTGAGGAGAAAAACAGCTAATTGTTTTACAAATGCATGAAATAGTTGTACGCTTTCAATTTTTTGTTCTCTCTGCTCAGTTAAAGAAAGAACCCCCATCTCAACACAAACCAAGAATGGCCATATACAAAGCTCAATGTCTTCCGGTAGCTCGAGGCCAAGCCTCTATCCCATGATACACTGTGAATTACCTCAGATCTAGTTTGCCGTGGCATCTCATTGGAGGTTCCAGTATATGCTTGGGCCAGTAACTTTGAAATTTTTCTATTTACTAGTTTTCAGAAATAGCTTTTCTAGTATTTTACATAACTAGTTAGATAGTTAGCTTTTATAGCTTTCCCCTTCCCATGTGATATCATATTCCTGATATATTTAGTCTTAGATAGTTGGCCTCATTGTTTTTGGCCTAGTTGAATTGAGTATGTCTTGCATATCCTATAGCACTTAGTATTTTAGTATAAGAGTTTTTTGCTGTGATATTTTACTAATTGTATTTACTCTTTAGATAGTTGGCCTGGTTTTTGGCCTAGTTAGTTTGTATGTATGGTACATTTATTCTACAGTAGTTATAGAGTTTTGCAATACTTATTTATTAGGTTGTGTGTGTGTGTGTGTGTGTGTGTGTGTGTGTGCGTGTGTGTATATCTAGAGCCTATTGTTGCTTATTTCTCCATGTTTTTGGATCCACGTATGTTTAGAGTGTTATTATGGCAGATGATAAGGACAAGCATCCCAAGTCTGGGTTTAAAAAATGTCCTCACTGTACCCAGAAAATGTCAGTCACTGATGGGCATGTTACATGTGTATATTCTTTAGGGGCTGTCCACCTGCAAGAATCTTGTGCTATCTGCCATTCCTTTTCTTCTAGGGTGCTTTTAGAGAGAAAAAGGAAATTGATGGATAGGGATTTGCTAAAACACCCCTTTCAAGAGGCATTGAGTGACCAGGATGTTGCCAGCAAATCCTCTAAGTCCTCAAATTCTTCTACTGAATCTAAGGACTCAAAAAAAATAGAAATAAAAAAAAATCTGATGAGACATCAGCTCCACAGGTTTTGGAGCCGACTGGCTTCTCTTTTCGGAGCCGGCCCACAGCCTTGGAGCCAGTATCCGAAGTGCCTCAGTCACCATTGCACCATTCAACACCATTGGTGCATTCATCTAGATCATCTGTCAGCCTTTCAGATTTGGATATGGATCGATTGGTGCAGAAGCTTTTACAGGCACCAGGCCTTCCTAAATTGTTGTCGGCTTTGGAGCTAAAGACCACTACTCCTGCTTTGGCTACTCCTCCGAGCTGTATCGGCCCTTCGGAGCCAGAAGAAGCATTCGGAGCCGAGACCTACTCCATTGTCCTCGGCGCCGACTGGGCACTCTAGGAGCCGACACTCTCCAGTCGGATCCACGGAGGATAGTCAGACTGACTTGTCGGTGATGACTCTTCCTCTTGGGGCTTCGACTCGCAGCCCACTGCCTCAGTGCAGGAGGGTTTGATGGTTCCCTCGGATCTGTTGATTTCTTTCCATTGGAGCTGTGGTGCCTTCGAAGCCATGAGGAGAGCTCTGTCTCCGAAGACATCCTCGACTTTAGGTCTTGCTTCCTCATCCCCTAAGGCACCTGTCTGCTTCTGCTTCCATCATGTAGGCTAAGCGTAGAGACCCAGAGCCTCAGGTAGCCCCACAGGGTGCCCCCTGCTCTTCCGAGACCTCCCCAGAGGCTCCCACTGAGGAGGTCCCCAGGAAGAGTTTGTGCAAGAGGAGACACTTGGACTTCCCACAGGAGTCTTTAACATCTGACACTGACTTGGATGAGTCAGAATGGTCCCCACGATCCCCCTCTGAGGATATCTCCTTTGCTGAGATGCTTGAGATGACTGGCAGTCCAAAAGCCCTACTGAGGATGAGTAGGTTTTCTTGAAGGCTTTCGGGTCTCAATCCTCCACCTCTTGGGTGTCTTCGCCCTTTGATGAGCTCATGTAGTTGGTTTCTCGAAGGGCATGGGAGCCACTGGAGTCCATGGAGTCTGTCCCTAGTAGGCCTAACAAGTTTATATCAGCCCCACCAGACAAAACTTTCTTATTCAAAGGAGTCCCGTTGATGCCATGGTGGTGGCGGCCACCAAAAAGTAAATGTCTGAGACTTCCTCGTCTATCCATCCTCCTAATAGAGAGTCTAGGATCATGGATAGATATGGGAAATGCATGTTCAGTTCAGCGACTTTTGCTCTCCATTCACTGAACTACTTAACCCATTTTACTAGGTTGCAAAGAGATGATTTTAAGGAGTTGGGAGATACTCTTCAGGGTACAGTAGCTGCAGGTGCCTCTGACAAAGTTGCTGCATAGCTTTCTACCCTAAATTTTATTGTCAACTTGTCCATGCGTCTCATATCCTATGCAGCTGATGGAACGAGTAGGGCAGTGAGTGCAGGAATCACTCTTAGAAGACGTTCCTGGATGCGCTTGTGTTCCTTCATGGAGCCCTTCAAGTCATCCTTCGTTAACACCCCCTTTGATGGCTCATGCCATTTTGGGCCTAAAGTGATGGAAACCTTGACCAGGTATGAACAGGAGGGAAAGACTCTGTCTGCCGCCAGAGTCCATTTTTCCACCCCTACCCGACATTATCCCAAAGGTCAAATGGGAGGGAAAATGTTTTTCCATTAAGCCCAAGGAGCCTTTCAGGACACATGTGGTGAATCCCCCCCCTCCTGGGGCAGAGGAAGGGGTAATAGTGGAAAACGCCGCCCTCGTGGCAGAGGAGGTCCACAACATCAGGGTGACAGAGATCACTCCTCTGGGCAACCCTATCAGTGCTCCTGAAAGGAGGCCCGACTGTCCTGCTCTGCATGCAGTCAAGGGTACTTATCTTTGTACCCTAATGCCTGGCAAGAAATAACAAAAGACAGCTGGGTACAAGTTATCATTTCCAGAGGGTACTTCATACCATTCGCCATGCCCCCCCATCCATAAGAAAATCCTGGACGTTCCACCCAGTTACAGGGAACAAGTAACTATAGAGGTCCGAAAGTTGCTACAAAAAAGAGTCATTCAGCCAGTCCCAGCAGACCAGACAGGATCCGGAACTTACTCAAGATTCTTTTTGGTTCCAAAGAAAACAGGGGACTGGAGACCCATTTTGGACCTCAGCAAACTCAACCAATATGTAAAGAAAAAGAAGTTCCGGATAGTCACGCTTCAGTCTATTCTTCCCTTCTTAGGGAAAGACAATTGGATGTGCTAGATAGATCTCAAGGATGTGTACTACCACATAAAGATGGCCAGGCCATCCAGAGATCACCTGCATTTCTGGCTGGGAGCCAATCATTTTCAGTTTCAAGCCCTGCCCTTTGGTCTCACTACATCCCCCAGAGTGTTCACCAAATGTATGGCAGTGGTCACGGCTCACCTGAGGCATCTAGAATTCCAGGTATTTCCATAACTAGACGACTGGCTCCTTACTGCCACCTCCAGGCATCAACTTATTCAGGCAAGGGAGTACACTGTCACTCTGCAATCATTTAGGTACTACAGTCAAATCAGAAAAGTCTGCCTTGTCGCCATCGCAGCATATCGTTTTTATCGGGGCAGAGCTAGACACCTCAACCACTACTCTAAGGCTACCAATCGAAAGAGTCTTTCTTCTTCATCAGCATGTCAGCACATTGGTATTGAAAGACAGTGCACCAGCTTCAGAAGTTCTGAAAGTATTGGGTATGATGGCTGCAGCAATCCTAGCCGTATCATTAGCAAGAATGCATATACGGATCCTTCAGTGGCTGTTGTTCACTCAATGGTCTTACCAGGAACTACCCATGGACCACAGGGTATTGATTATGAGCTCTTGCAAGAAAGATCTTCAGTGGTGGTTGACGTGTCTTCAAGTCACCATAGGACACCCCTTTGTTCTACCCCATCTAGTAGCCAATGTAACCACAGACGCTTCCTTGATAGGGTGGGGGGGGCATTTTCAGGGAAAGACTGCCCAAGGCACATGGACCGATCAGGAGTCACACTTGCATATCAATGTTCTGGAGATGAGAGCAGTACTTTTGGTGTTGCAATACTTCCAGGACTCTCTTCCTCTAGGAACGATTGCGATTCAGACAGACAATATGTCAGTGGTCTGGTAATTGAACAAGCAAGGGGGAACCAGATCTTATCCCCTTTGCTGAAAAGCCCTCAGAGTTTGGCAGTGGGCTGTTTCCTCCTAGCACTTTCTGTTGGCAACACACATCCCAGGGAGAGCCAACGTGATAGCAGACAAACTGAGCAGGGCATTCTTGTTGCCACACGAGTGGTCCCTCAAGAAAGAGATTGCGGACAGGATTTTCCGCAAATGAGGTCAGCTTTGCTGTGGCCTTTTTGCCAGTCACATCAAACACAAAATGTAGAAGCTACTTTGCCCTGATTCCCCCTCCGGGAGAAGCCCCAGGGGATGCACTAGTACATGACTGGCCCCCGGGTCTCCTCTATTTATTTCCACCAATTCCATTGATTCCCAAGGTTCTACAGAAAGCAAAATCCCTGGGAAGGACCATCATCCTTATAGCCCCTCATTGGTCTCGGCAGATTTGGTTCCCATTCCTTCATCTTGGAGGATCCCTGGATTCTGGACCCAGTTCCAGACCTTTTGACACATCCAACGGGAGACCTTCATCCCTCTTTGCAGTCATTGAAGCTGACAGCTTAACTGCTCCAGTTCCCATCTTAGCCAGGCTTCATAACTTTTCCATTGAGACAAAACAGATCCTTTTGTCCTCTCATAAGCCATCCACTAGAAGATTATATCTTAGTAAATGGAAGAGATTTTCCATATGGGCCTCTAAGCATAATATTGATCCGTACCAAGCCTCCTTGACATCCATACTGGAATTCTTGACTATGATTTTTAACAAAGGAGCGGCAGCAGCAACAGTTCGGGTCCAGTTGGCTGCTATATCTAATTTTCATCTTGGGATTGATGGGTTAAATATCATGTCCCACAAGTTATCCAAGTCCTTTCTCAAGGGGGCATTTCATATGAGACCGCCTGTGAAAACTCCCTATTCTCCATGGAATCTAAATTTTATGCTGTCATGTATAATCCTCCCCCCATTTGAACGAGCATCATCTTGTGATCTCAAATAGTTGTTGTGGAAAACCCTTTTTCTGGTAGCTATTACTTCTGCCCACAGAGTGCCAGAGCTTCAGGCTTTATCTATCAACCCTCCTTATTTGATTATTCATGCTGACAGAGTAACACTTAGGACAAATCCCTCCTTTTTGCCTAAAGTTTGTTCAGAAACCAATATCAACCAAGTTATTGAGTTACCAGTTTTCTTCCCTAATCATTCCAACAAATTGGAGTTTATGCTGCACAAACTTGATGTTCAAAGACAGCTCAGATTTTATTTGGATAGAACAAAAGATATCAGGAAATCTGACCAGCTCTTTGTTTCATTCTTTGAACCCAAGAAAGGTAGGTCAGTGGTTAAAAGAACTCTGTCTAAATGGTTATCTGATTCTATCAGCTTTGTCTATTCAGCTGCTAATATGCCTTTGCAACACAAGACTAAAGCTCACTCAACCAGAGCAGTTTCTACATCCTCTGCGTTCGAAGCCAAACTGCCCCTTGATAACATTTGTGTAGCAGCCACTTGGTCAAAACCTCATACGTTTATCACTCATTCCAAAGTTGATAAGACCTCCAGGGACAGGGCTTCCTTTGGGTTTATGGTCCTGAAGAATGTACTCCCATGAGCCACCTGAGAGTGATGGCGCTAGGGACGCTATCCATCAGTCAAGAATGAACGACGAGGTTGAACAACTTCATATTAAGAAGTTATGTACTCACCATAATGTTCCATGTGAGTTGATCATCTTGCCTTCATTCTTTTGTCCCTCCTTCCCCCTCCTGGCTGATAGCTGACCTAGATATTGGTCTCATCCTGGTTGCTCAATGTCTTCTTCCTTTCCATAGGGGATAGCTGATTTATATGGTTGCAGTACACGCAGCAAACAAGATCTGAGGTAATTCACAGTGCATCTTGAGATAGGGGCTTGGCCTAGAGCTACTGGAAGACCTCAAGCTTTGCATATGGCTGTACCGGAGCCGATGGTTCTGCTCCGAACCCATCAGTCAAGAATGAAGGTGAGATGAACAACTCACATGGAACGTTATGGTGAGTACATAACTTCTTATTTTATGCTTTTATGTTGTGAAATTATTAACCCCAGATGCATTCTGGTCTTGAAAAATTAGTTTGTTACTTTAACATCACTAGCATAAACAGCAGTCACTGATAAAACCTCACCTTATGTTTAAAACACCTCTGCATACTGTACAGAACTGTTTTACAAACTAAAATGCAGCTTTATTTTGACATTTATGGTACATATATTACTAAGAAAAAGTAACTTTTCCATAGTTACACATTCAGTCTCTTCATTATCTGTCTAAACATTATTGACAAACTGGAACACATGCTTTAAAGTCCTCCCACCAATTTAATTCAGCATGCAAACTTCCAGTCTTTTTTAGTCACTTCTTGCAGAAGCACAAATCTCATGTCCACACTGTGTCTTATGGAAAAACTTTACAATTCTTTTATGTATTTCCTACTGTCACATTATTGTTGGTCTTCTTCCTCTATATCTCAACAGCCAACACCAGTCTTTGGTTCAAATCCAAGGTACTTCTGATTTTTCTAGTCAGCTTCAAAGCTTTTTTGCTTGATTATTTCCATTTGGAATGGTGTGTTCTGTATATGGGCATTGCTGCTATCAGAGGAATGAGAAGAGCGGCTTCCTTTGCTTGCATTTGCTAGGCAAAGTTTTTATTTCTACCTTAGACTGTTTTGCATCCAAAAATGTCTTATCCTCCAGGTAGAAATATTTTAAAAACAGCTGTATAGAGCAACTTGAATCTCACACTTGCCTCTTGATATCTTCTGTTTGCAGAGATAATCTCACGTCTCTTCTTCTTGGTATATGGTGAATAATGATTTTCCACAAACACTCTGGTGTCCCTTGTTAGTACTTTTTCCTTCTGTCACAATTTTGTCAGGATCTGGTATGACTGCATCTTTACTGCTATAGGTCTTGGCTTCTTTCTCATGACCAAATTTAGAGGATACACACTGTGTGCCCTTAAAGTTGACAAATCCTGCTGTGGAATACCAGTCCAGATGTCCTTCATGGATGCATCTGCAGTCATAACAACTGGGTTGTCCTGTCGTCAGGCAGCCCTTCAGTCGGCCGGATTCCAAAGTCCGGTCCGCTGATGTCGCACTTCACCCGGCGTCATCTCTGTTGGTCTTGGTATAAAAGCATCAGCCGACGCCATCTTCCCCAGTCTTTCTTGGCGTGCGCCCAAGCAGAAGCTGTTCGCAAGTGCCGGTCGGTCGGATCCAGAGATTACTTCTACCGAATACTACTCAAGACTTCTAAAGCTAAGAGACTCTTTCTTGCTTCAGCCGATGTCAGAAAAAGTTAATAATTGTTTAACCTGTGGGAAACAAATACCTCATAAAGATTTCCACTCTTATTGTCTGCCTTGTTTAGGCCCAGCCCACGACGTAGCAGCCTGTTCGGCCTGTGCTTTCAACTCAACCGGCCGCTAGGCGCCGGTCGGAGTTTGCAGAACAGTTTTTCGGTTCTGATTTACATTATGCCGTCGGATCCTCGACCACCCAATCTGCCAAAAGATAAAGACCGACACGCTCGTCGGGCCGGTTTCGCCGAAACCATGGTTAAGCAAACGCGAGTGTCTAAAACTGATCAAAGTACAGCTGAACCTATCTCTACAACTGAGGCCCCTGCTACCACTCTTGAATCGGCCTCAGAAATTTTATCCACTACGGTGGTTGCCACTGACTTATCAGACACCATTCCTTGAATGTCTCTACCCCAGCACGTGGTGCTAGGCCTCCAGCAGCCATGTCCATTAAGGCCTTCGCCAGGGCTAAAGCAGCCAAGACTTCTAAGACAGTGCCTGTTAAACCCCACAACCAGGCCCTCTTCTAGTTCTCAAATGCTTACTTTGGCAGAAGATTTAATTTCATTAATTAGAGGATCTCAATCTCACCCAGACAGGGCCTCTCAGCCCCAGAGAAGAGACCTAGGGCAGAGCCCCTGAGCCAATGTCCTCTGATGATTCTGCTGACGAATCAGACATAACTGACCAGCCAGAGGCTCCTTTCTCCAATTTTGAAGATTCTGATGCTGAAGAATCCATTCCAGCTGCTTCCCCACCAGAAGAATTCTCCTTTGGGGAAACCTTACATGCCATGCGAGAGCAGTTCCAATGGCAGCAACAGGATTTTTCAGACTCCAGAAAAGACTTAGGACTTTTCTGCACCTCCCACAGCACAGGCCCTTAGCTATACCTCCTGTTCTCTGTGGTAGATGATGCTTTCAATGATGTCTGCTCCACCAGACTCTTTACCTCCAGCCCTGCCAAACCAGACAGATTTTACAGGGTGCCAGATACTCATCACCACCTTTACAAGGCCCCACTTGCAGACCCGAAACTATATCCCAGGGTCCCAAGGCAGTAGACCATAGCTAAAAACCCTATTCCTTCTGAAAGGGAAGCAAGGTCATTAGACAGATGGGGTAAAAAGGTCTACACTTCAGCTACTCTCTCAGCTAGAGCTTTAAACTGTCAGTTTCACATGATACAATACCAAGAGTTTATGCTTGATCAGTTAACTAAAAAGCTAACCACTGATGAATCTCTTGATAAGAAATATGTATTAGAAATGGTAAATAACATACAACAGGTTAGCAACCATTCCTTAAAATGTGGCTATGATGCACTGGAGGCTTCATTTAGATCAGCCATGACTGGCACAGTGATAAGAAGGCATGCATGGCTAAAGGGGATCATGTTAAAGCTAAGTTGCTAGATGCTCCTATGGATAAGACAAGTTTGTTTGGTACACCTGCCCAGCAGGTTATGAAGAAAATGGAAGAAAAGGCAAAATCTGTTCAAACGGTTAAAGATTTCTTGCAGGTTCAACCCCAAGGTTTAGCAGGAACTGGCCTGCCAAAATTGGTCCTTTCCTGACTCCACAAAATTTCAAAGGGGCAGGAATAGACGTTCCAGAGGCAGAAACCAATCCAGAGGAGGTGCCTACAGAGGATGACAGTGGCAAGGCAACAACAGAGGCACAGACACAACCACTGCCACTACATCAGCACAACCACAGTGACTTAACCCTAAATCCCTACCAGGAACAAATAGCAGCTCCTCTAGGCGGAAAGTTAACCTTATTTTCAAAGAACTGGCACTACATAACAAAAGACAAGTGGATTTTACAAACCATAGATCAAGGTTACCGGTTTCACTTCCACACTTTACCAGTCAAAAGAGGAATGCCAAATCTACCTCCAAATCAAAAAACAGAGGCACTACACCAGATAATGGAGTTAGCAAACATGAGAGCTGTGGAAAGAGTGCCAACAGCAGAGCAAGGAAAGGGGTTCTACTCCAGACTATTCCTAGTTCCAAGAAAGGAAAAAGTTGGAGACCAATTCTCGACCTGTCCACCTTAAATACATACATCATTGTCCCAAAATTCAAAATGCTGACCCTACAGCAACTTCTTCCCATGCTGGGCAAGGAGTCTTGGCTGGTAACTCTAGATCTCAAGGAGGCATACCTGCGTCCCCATTCGACCAATCTGCAGAAGATACCTCAGATTTCTTGCAGGATCAGAGCACTATCAATTCTCAGCATTGCCCTATGGCTTATCTACTGAGTATTCACAAAATGCCTGGCATCAGTAATCGCCCATTGCAGACTACAGGGAATTCAAATTTACCCATACCTGGACGACTGCCTGCTACAAGGGGACAACAAAAGCAAGCTGACAACAGATTTACAAAGGGTCATTTACTTGCTACAAGCACTGGGATACACAGTCAATTTACAAAAGTCAAGGCTGATACCATCCCAAACAAGGACATTCTTAGTGGTGAATTGGACACAGTAAAACAAATGGCATTCCTGACTACAGAAAAACAAAAAGAACTCCCTCTTTACTTCTTGGCACTAACAAAACTGAACAAGTTAACAGCAAGAAAAGTACTGCAGGCCTTGGGCTTCATGGCATTTATGGTCCCAACACAGACACAGCCTAGAAACAGAAATCCCACTAATTCCATGCTTAAAGCAGGAGTTCCTATGGTGGGCTCAGGCATGTCAGTCAAACCCAGGCCTACCCTTTCGCAGATGTCAAGCAAGCCAGACCATCACAACAGATGCTTCAGACCTAGGATGGGGGGCCCACATGCTGGACAAATGCGTGCAAGGATTGTGGACACAGGATCAACTTCACCTGCACATCAACCTAAAAGAAATGCTGGCAGTAAAACTGGCAATCCAAAAGTTCAAACCATTTCTCCAAGAGGGCCAGTTGATGATAAGGACAGACAACACCACAGTCATGTGGTACATCAACAAACAGGGAGGCACTCATTCATACGCCAGAATGACTTTGGAGCTGTGGACCCTGGCACTCAGCTACAACATCCAGTTACAGGCAATATTTGTACCGGAAAAGAAAATACTCTAGCAGACATATTAAGCAGAACCACATCGGATGCCCACGAATGGAAGCTGCACCGGACATCTTCAAGACCATCTCAAAGAAATGGGGAATGCCTCAGATAGATCTATTCGCATCACCTCTCAATCACCAGCTCAAAAAGTTCTGCACAAGGACATTCCACCCACTAGCATGGAAAGTGGATTCGCTCTCCTTCAGCTGGAAAGGCCTAACAGCATATGCATTCCCACCTCTTCCCTTGATACACAAAGTACTACTAAAAATCAAGGAAGAACGTCCAAGGATAATCCTGATAGCTCCAAACTGGCCAAGACAACACTGGTACCCACTGCTGAGGAGCATGTCTCGAACAATATGTGGCCAATACCCTGATGCCTTTGATGTTAACTCAGAACAACTACAGCATCATACATCCAAACCTAAAACGTTGCAACTGACTGCATGGAACATCACATAGCAGCAGCTAATCCAGAACTTTCCCAAAGAGTTAAAGACATTATTCTTGAAGCACGCAGACCTTCAACAAGAAGGAACTATGCTGGAAAATGGAAAAGGTTTGTCATTTGGAGTACGGAAAGAGGAAAAGATGTGTCAAACATAGATATGCCTAACATTCTGGAGTATCTGGCGAACTTCTTCATTCAGGCCTGTCCTACTCCTCCATCAAGATACATGCATCAGCTATTTCAGCAGAATACAGCTTTGATCCACCTGTTTTTCGCACCCTTTGCTCAGGCAGTTCCTCAGAGGAATCAAGAATGTAAAACCTCCAAGGAAACCACCATTACCAGCTTGGGACTTAAACTTTGTGCTGGAAAAGTTGACACTATCACCCTTTGAACCAGCAGCAACAGCAGACCTACAACACCTGTCATGGAAAACTGCTTTCCTACTGGCAATTACTTCAGCAAGGAGGGTTTCAGAACTACAGGCCTTAATGGCAGTGCAACCCTTCCTAATCTTCCATCAAGATAGAGTGTCCATGAGGACTAATCCTACATTTATGCCTAAGGTGGTATCCAGAGTGTCTTTAAACCATGCAATCCACCTACCTACCTTCTTTCCCAACCCACAAAACAGAGGGCAAGAATACTGCATACCTTGGATGTACATAGACAGCTACGCTACTACTTGGACAGAACAAAAATAGCAGAAAGACTGACCAACTTTTGTAGCCTATGCAACAGGAAGGGAAGGAAAAGCTATTTCCAAACAGACAATCTCCAAATGGATAGGAAATTGCATACGATTCTGTTACTCCTTCCATGGAAAACCAATTCCACAGAACATAAGACCTCATTCTACAAGGGCAACAGCCACTACGTGGCAACCAAAGACATTATTGAGGTGGCTACTTGGACCTCCGTGCATACATTTGCCAAGCATTATAATTTGCCTCTATATTCCAGATCCCGAGCAGGGTTTGCCACTGCTGTACTGCAAGGGATCCTAAACACACCATAATCTACTTTTATCCTCCTCCCCTAGTTGGCTATGGTATTCTACCCAGTTGTTATGACTGCAGATGCATCCATGAAGGACATAGTACAGTTTTGTACCTACCATAAATGTAGATGTCCGAACTGGATAGCATCTGCAGTCACCTCCTCCTTCCCCTCTGTGGTACTCCTAGGGTGTTTACCCTCCTAATAGCTAGCTGGTGAGTCTTTATGGTGTATTTGTTTGTATATATGTACATACATGCTTATTTTTGTGTTTACCTCTCTCTTTTTGGAAACATTGGCATCTATCCAAATTTTAGCCTTCAACAGGGCTACTGGCATCTGGGGCAAGAAACACTCAGGAAGATGGCGTGATGCTTTAAGACCAACAGAGATGACGCGGGTGAAGTGCGACATCAGCGGACTTTGGAATCCGGCCGACTGAAGGGCTGCCTGACGACAGGACAACCCAGTTGTTATGACTGCAGATGCTATCCAGTTCGGACATCTACATTTATGGTAGGTACAAAACTGTACTTTACTTATGTGTACTTTCAATAAGTTAATGCAAGCTATTCATTCCACTTTCCCTGGTATAGCAGAACCTTGCAGAGGCATTAAACACCATATCTCACGTCTGACTCTATTCATTTTTAAACATTTCTTAGTGAGGAGCTTCAGATGCAGCCAGTCTTTCCTTCATTTCAACTTCTAATTTTTTCTGTAGTTTATAAACTCACCAGAATAGCTTCTTAAAGCTTTTTCTATTCTTTTGTCATTTGAATTTATATATTCTCACTTATTTTAAACACCTCTGAATGCATTTGATTTATATTTCAGCTGTATTAGCTCTTGCTAAATTTAACAAGGAACTCCAGACACAGATCAAATCAAAAAAGCTAGATATCATGTAAAAATATCCACCTAGCCTAAAAAAATCACAAAACTGCTTTTAACTGTGTTAGAAACAATCCCAGAACTGTGCAGAGCCAATAGTAAATGATTTTAAATACTCAGACTCAGCAGACTTAGACAGTCTACTAGCAGATAAATTCACCCACACCTACATTCCCAGATCTCTTACCTGCATATTTACCACTCCCTCAAATTTCCTATGAACCAGTCTCGAGGCACTATCCAAAGCCAAAAACACTGCTTCTGTAGGAACAGATAACATACTAGACTTCTGGCCAGCTTGAAGCAGGACCTGTCAGACTCCTTACAGAGACTATTCATCGTCAGCCTGCAAACAGGCTTTGTACTGGACAAATGGAGGACAACAACTGTCATCCCCTTGCAAAAAATGGGGTGTCAGTGGATCCAGGAAATTATAAATCTATAAGTCTGACCAGGCTTTTCTGTAAAGTTATGGAAATTATTGTTATGGAATTAATTTTAAGGTCATAGATAATCTACAACCTCTCAACCCAAGCCAGTTTGGATTTATCAAGGGCAGATCCTGCCTACTTAACCTGGTTGACTTCTTCAAGAGGGTTTCTATAGCAATGGATGAGGGCAAGTTAGTACACACTGCATATCTAGACCTTGCAAAGGCATTCAACACCATCTCACACTTAGTTCTTGTAGATAAACTATTCCAGCTAAATGTATAACTCATTGGATAGCAAATTGGCTCGCAAATAGAATCCAGGGAATTTGGGTGGGGATGTTCTTGCTCCTCCAAAAGACCTGTTACTAGTGGTGTATCCCGGGGTTCAGTTCTTGGGCCACTCATTTTTGGCATCCACTTCTCAGAGGTCAAAGCTACTGTTAAAGGTTTATGGCTGACAAAGTCTGCAAATGACTAAACTTGGTATCATCATAAACTCCCTAGAGGACACCAAAATTCTTCAAGCGGGCCTTTCCCAAACAAGTAGTTGGTGTAAAAAACATAGACTAAAACTATATGCCAAGAAAAATATGATCTCTTTCAGCAAGCAAAAAGTCTATTTTAACTGTCACATTAACAACACACCCTGAAAACTAATCCAGTAATTAGAGACCCAGGAGGTTATGTAAGCAACAAACTGTCCTTTGATAATCATGTATCCACTATTCTAATGTAGTCCATTTTTATTGCACAACGTATTACAAAAGATAAAGTGCCCAGGTTCCAGAGCATAATCATTCCAGTGTATTCTGTGCTCATAATGTCCCCTGCAGTATGTACCTATCCAGTCATTTGATACAACTTAAATGCCCACAGTACTTTCTTACTAAGAAAATCAGGGGCCTAAGTCATAAAAACAATGCAGACCATCTCAAAGCATTGGCTTTTTCTCTGTGTTATATAGGCTACTGAGGGGTGCTCTTTGCCTTGCTTATAGAGCCTCAGGAAAACCTATCCTGTCAGACCTACTGCACATTGCATATTCCCAAGTTTATCGAGGGCATAAACACCCACTTAAGAGTTGTCAATCTCTTCTGCTGCATAAATAGAACATGGTGGAGGGACAGATATTTATCACAGAGAGTACCACTTTAGAATCATCTTCCTCCCCACATAAAACAACATACTTTTCTTACACTATTCAAATGTAATATGGATGAATGGGTGAATAGCTGTGAATACGTCCCAGTTTAACACTATTGTCCCTGATGGATAGGAGCAATATATAAATGTTCTGACTGTCTCTCTGTTATTAGTACTTAAATATAAGGGCTAAAAACTTCATGGGAATGTATAGCTTGGCTTCTAACAATCATCACAGATCACTAGCTTACTAAATACCTATGAATTTACTGGAAGCCATCTCATGTACCAAAGCTGAATCCTGAAGTGTGTTTTGCTATACATCTGGAAGAGTCGTCCCACCAGAGTTTTTTCTTTGCCTTTTCTAAACACTGCTTCTGTGGGAAACAATAACATATCAGGATTAAATGCTCACAATGCCTTCTTACTAAGAAAATCAGGGGCCTAAATCTTAAAAAAACCTGTGCAGACCATCTCATAGCCTTTTCCCTCTTCTAACTTTTTCCAGATTTCTTCTTTGCTGGCATACAGGCCAGTATAGGGACTAGCCAGTAAGTGAATTTTACCCATATTGTCGTCTTCCACCTGCTTCTTTACTTCTCTTTTCTTTTTTTTTACATCATATGAGCTCTAATCAACTTGCTTTTCATGTATGATTTTACATTTCCCTGTGAGTACACTGTATTAGACTCAATTGATCTTGAAATTGAAAAAGAAAAGCAAATAGCATATTGTAACTTGCTGACACTTTCAAGGCCTTTGAATCATTGGCAATGCAGACTGATACCCAGTTCTGACTGATTGATGAGGTAGTGCAGTAACTTTAACAAGGGAATGGCTCTGTCCCGTCAGTCAAACTTCATTTTAGCTGATGCCTGCCTGATCATTCCTGAAAGATATCACTGTGCATAGTAAATTGGGGGTTTTACTTTTCAAAAGATGTAGCTTAGAACTCATTGTACTGGTTCCATTAAAACCTCTTTTTAAATCACCTTTATTAAATTGTCATTTAAGGCATACACAAACATACATTAATGTAAAAGAAAACAATTAATGTAAAGTAAAACAAACCATATTAACAAGTTTCCAGTTACAAAAAATTCTACATTGCATATCTTCTTTTTTTAAACTATCATCAGCCCAGCATTACATGAATTGCTCAATTCCTCCCTTCCTTAAACCTCACTCCTTGTCCAAAACATTTTTCTATGTGTATTATTCCCACAAATTCCATTTATTTCTATGTAAATTGCTCCTTCCATTTCTAAAAATCCCACTTCCAGTTCTTTTATCCACATTACAATATTCAAGACTTCAAATGCAGTTGGTTTAGACTTTGATTTCCATTTTCTAGGAATTGTCTTTTTTGGCAACTACCAGAATTAAACTCAACAAGGCCTTACATTGTCTAGGCAATTCAGATCCTGTAGCACAGCTCAAAAGAATAATTTCCTTAGTTATATCTCTTTGCTTACCCAGTATTCCTGACAGAGCACTTTTAGATCATTTTTAAAATTTGTCAACTCACTACACTCCAGAAACACAGGTTCTCAGTTACCGCTTTCTTCCCCATCACAGCTGTTGCAGACTTGGGAGACATACATATGTCCTCCAGTTGTCCCTTGTAAATGGTATATCTGATCTCTCTTCCCAACTTTTCTAGGTTCCTCTGATTGGCTTTTATAGTTATGGAGCAATATTTTATATATGTCCTACTAATTATCCCTTTTTAACAGCAGTGTCTGTTATAGATCCAATTAAAAACTCTACCAGAGCAAGTCTTCACTTAGGATACCCCTATCCCTTTCTCTTTGCCTATACTCTGATATCAATCCCTGGTAGGGAAGGCACCCACTAGCCTGCAGTCCATATATGTCTTCATGGCCTCATCCCATTCTGTTACCTTTCCCTCTCTAGCTATTTGCTTCGAATACCTTAGCTGCTTTTCCAGTTTTCTTCAGTAGGTCCCAGATCCCTCTTGCCTATTCCTGTACCCCTACTTGCAGTTTTTCCTATTGGCAAAATCTCCATTCTCCATTGTAGTGTTGTCTTAATTCTTAGAATACTTTTTAATTCTTTTTTCTCTTAGAAGACTATTTTAACAACAGCTGTGTAGAATATTACATTCATATTTTTCTTAAGGATTTGCATTCAAAATCCCAGCCTCTTTTTATTTATAGAATCCCCCCCCCTCCAATTTATTATCACCCCTTTCCACTTGGAGTTGTATCTTTCTGCTTGTGTGAGGTATATGAACCATAACTGTCTAGCTCTAAAATATACCTTCAAATCAGCTAATCCTAAACTACCTTGTTCTACTGGAAGGATCAGCATATCCCACTTAGGCCTTGCCTTCTTACCCTCCAAGATCAATTCCTTCAACTCTTTTTTAATTATTACCCACAACTTCTCCCCTGGTGGATACAATTTGCCTGACCTATATATAAAATGAAAGGGACTAAAAACATGTTCACTGCTTGTATCTTACTATCCATATTAGTAAACAAGAGCTTCCAGTTTCTCAGTTTTTGTGTTCTTTTGTTTAGCCTTTTCCCACATATCGCAGAACAGAAGTCTTTTTAATTCTTACTCCTAAATACTTCATCTTAACATGTCCCCATAAATATGGGTATTGCTGAACTAATTCATGTGTCAGTATATGATTTAGAGCTATAACCTTTGTTTTACCTTCATTCATTTTATATCCCCAAAAGACATGAAACTGTCTCAGAATGTTCTACAAAACTGAGATGTGTTTTTCTAGATTTATCGTGTGCAAAATAATATAATTTGCAAATAAAGCCAGCTTTTCTTGTTTACCATGCCAGTTATATCCCTGAATTTCCAAGTCCTTTGTTTGTTTTGCCAGTGGCTCTTAATTTAAAGCAAATAACAAAGGGGAAAGAGGACATCCCTACCTGATTCCTCTGTTCAGACAAATTATCAGAGAGAAACCCTTCTACTTTATTTCTTGCCCAAGATTACAGCATACAAAACTTCCTTTTGTCAAGACTTTATTCCTTTTTTACATTGGTCCAGATTCCAAAAGACCTGCCCTCAGTGTAAGGAACTACTTACATTGAGAGCGGGTGTTTTTCAATCTTGTCCCTGTAGTCAGGTTTTTTTGATATCATGGCAGAATTACACTGATAGAAACCCTTTTGGAATTTGGCCCATTGCAAAGCCTATATGTGTTAACTTGTTTACTTTAATGTCTTTATTTCATACATCAATCACTGAAAAGACTTACCTCACCCTCATATTTAAAATACCCCTTAATACATACAACACAAAACTGCTTCACTGTATATCATGCTGTTTATATCATGAACTGTTTTATACAAATGCTATTAAGAAAATAAGTTGTTTTACTTGCAGTTATTTTTTTCCTTTTAGTATTGTTGCCCGCATATTTGCTGTGGCAAAAATTTTATACCGGATGCCCTTTGATGTTTGCTCTGAGGGTGTTAATGGAGAGGTATGGAGAAGTCAGAAGGAGTTGCATTGTGTCTTTGTGGTCTTAGAGAAAGCATATGATAGGGTGCCTAGAGAGGAGTTCTGGTATTGTATGAGGAAGTCGGGAGTGGCAAGGAGAAGTATGTAAGAGTGGTACAGGATATGTACGAGGGCAGTGTGACAGTGGAGAGGCCTGCAGTAGGAGTGATGGATGTGTTCAAGGTGGAGGTGGGATTACATCAAGAATAAGCTTTGAGCTCTTTCTTATTTGCAGTGGTGATGGACAGGTTGACAGACAAGATCTGACAGGAGGCCCCGTGGATTATGATTTTTGTGGATGACATTGTGATTTGTATTCAGAGTAGAAAACAGATAGAGGAGACCCTAGAGAGGTGGAGATATGATATAGAGAGGACAAGAATGAAGGTCAGCAGGACTAAGACAGAATATATGTGTGTGAATGAGAGGGAGGACAGAGAAATTGTAAGGATGGAGAGAGTAGAGTTGGTAAAGATGGATGCATTTAAATACTTGGGATTAACAGTTCAGAGTAATGGTGAGTGTGAAAGAGAGGTGAAGAAGAGAGTGCAGGCAGGGTGGAGTGGGTGGAGAAGAGTGTCAGGAGTGATTTGTGACAGTCAGGTACCAGTAAGAGTAAAAGAGAAGGTCTACAAGATTTTAGTGAGACCAGCTATGTTATATGGGTTGGAGACAGTGGCACTGATGAAAAGACAGGAGTCAGAGCTGGAGGTGACAGAGTTAAAGATGTTAAGATATCCCGAGGTTAAGGTCCCGAAAGGCCATACTATCACCCCAGCTGTAAATCCTCCCATCTTCAAAAATACTTACAGTACCAGGTCCTATCCAACATCTTGTTCAGTCTATCAACATCTCAACCCCAGGCACATTAGCTCTAGATCCAAACACTACCACAAACTAATAAACACATTCCTGAAGTTCATCACCAAGTATAGACTTAACCTAATACTTGGTGGTGATATTCACCCCAACCCTGGCCCACCCACGTCAGATACACATACCCACTCTACTTGCAATCTAAGCTACAAACCTACAATTAATAGGCCAACTAACTCTCTCCTAGCCTGTCATCTCAATATTAGAAGCATTAATAACAAGGTACATGAATTGCATGCACTTCTGGATGTCCACTCTCTGTTTATCTGAAACCTGGTTAAAACTTAACACTACAGACAAGGAAGTGTTACCACCTGGGTACAACATACACAGGCTAGATCATGCTTCGAGGAAGGGGGGTGGGGTAGCTGTACTCTATAAATCTGAGTTGAATGTCACCATAGATGTAATACAACCACCTCAGATTAATAACTCTTGCCACCAAATTGCAACTTAATAAAAATAAATGCATTAATATCATCTGTATGTACATTCCCCAGGTAACAGTATATCTACACTTGAAGATATCCTGCACTGGCTATCATGTCACTACCCCCAAGAAACCCTTCTACTTGGAGACTTTAACATAGACTGGAACACCTGTTCTTCAGAATCCCCAACCACCCATATTAACCTGCATGCATTTACACAAATCATATCCACCCCTACCAGGATAGGTAAACCCAACCAAAAAGAAAGCATACTTAACTGGGTACTCATAAATAGTCACCCCCAACTGTACACCTTTGGTGCCCTCAGCGATCACCTTCTCACATATGTAATTAAGCACAAAGCCATTAATTCCCAACAACCCTTACTCAGAAAGGTTAGAAACAATAAAAACTTTGACCCTGCCAAATTCCAACAACAACTAAACTCATGTAATTGGTCTATTCTAAAACACCTCCCCTTAGAGGAAGCAGTAGCATACTTTAACAACAAATTCCTTGAGATCCTTAATTTGCATGCACCTGTTCGGTCAAAGAGAACAAAGGCAAAAACTGCTCCATGACTTTCTAAAGAGTCTAAACTCAAAATTACCCTTAGAAACAAAGCATGGGCTGTATGGTGTTCTTCTAAAGACCCCCAAGATCACATTAAATACAGGCAATCCAGGAACTAAACTAAAAAATCCATTTTACAAGACAAAAAACAATACTACTGTAATTTACAGACAGTAAATCAAAATAGCCCTCAGAAGTTTTGGGCAGGTTTAAATAATCTACTACATCCTGGACAAACTTTAACCCGAATCCCTGCTGCTACTATTGATAAAACCCCTGAAGATGTTTCTGACAGTTTTAACCGATTCTTTACTGAGACATTTCAAGCCCTAACTACCCAACTACCTCCTAGCTCCCCTGGTCCTGAAAGTAGCACCCCTAGAAACCTACTCGCATTCAGCTTCCAACCAGTCGCCACTTCACTTATCCGTACCTTGATCAAAAAATTAAAACCCACTACACTTTCTGCTGATCAACTCCCTGCCAAGTACCTACAAAAATCAGCTGATGCTATTGCTTACCCCTTCTCAATACTAATCAATCGAACCATAGTAGAAGCTAGAATTCTCACCATCTGAAAAATATCCTATGTAATCCCACTTCACAAAGGAGGCAGCTCTACTGAATTCTCCAGTTATAGGCCAATAGCTATACTCTCTCCACTTGCAAAGATTGTGGAAAAATGTATTCATGGACAACTCATGCACCACCTAATCCAGAATCACCTTATGGCAGACACTCAGCATGGCTTCCGTCCTCATTACAGCACTACTTCAGCCCTCCTAGCCTTTACCAACACCATAAACCATAATCACAACAATAATTATATATCCTCAGCCCTCTTCTTGGATCTTTCCAAGGCATTCGATATGGTTGATCACCAACTTTTAATCCACACCCTGCAAACATTCTGTCTAGATACTAGAGCCCTTCAATGGTTTCAATCCTACCTGAATGGTCGACAGCAGGCTGTCCTCTGGCAGAACAAACTCTCTAATCTTCTACCTAACACCCTTGGAGTACCACAAGGCTCTATACTAGGGCCCTTGCTGTTCTCCATCTTCATTAATGACCTTTATACTGTCCTCCCAAAAGTCAGCTGTATCCAATATGCTGATGACTCTACTCTGATTTGCTTGGCCACTTCTCCGATAGAGTTATGGTCAGCTACCCAGACCACCTTTAATGCAATAGAAAACTGGCTTTCTGAACATCATCTGATCCTAAATCCCAAAAAAACTAAAATGCTGTTATTTTCACCAACACGTAGGTCTACCGCTTTCACCTTTACCATAAATTCAAATGATGGCACAATAATCTCCCCTGACCCCTCTACAAAACTATTAGGTGTCATCATAGATAATAATCTAAAATTCGACCTACATGTTAACCAAACTATCAAAACCGTCAATAAAAAACTAGGGTCACTTTACAGAATAAAAGCCTTCTTAACCCCTCCAGCTAAAATTGCCATAGCCTGCTCTTACCTTCTTTCAACCCTTCTGTATGCATCCCCTCTACTCTCAAATTTAAACAAGACTGTCCTTAACAAACTCTCAATTTGCTACAACCACATTGCCAGGTTTGCCACTGGGCTGCCTTTTAGGACACATCATTGCATCAATCTAAATCAGCTTGGGTGGCTTGAACTACCCAGCCTAATCCAGTATAACCATCTGATTATGGCTTATAAAATCCTCTATAATCCGGACAATACTCCTGCACTTAAAAATATTATCACCCCCTATAACAATCCTAGACCGCTTCAATCCTCTAACAAACTACTAATTCAGACTAGCAAAATGAATAACACAGCCGGTGACTCTCTCTTTGCAAACTCTGTAAGTAGATCCCGGAACTCTCTTCCAGCTGATATTGCCTTACTTTCCACCTTAGGTCAATTTAAAACTAGACTCAGACAACATTTGTCACTTAACTGGCTATGTCAATGTATCAAGCCTGGTTAACTCTCTCTAGAATGTGTAAAAATCTGTTAACCAGCTTACTGTGTAATTTAATTTAATCCTGACTTATGCTCGGGATTAACTCTAACCTATGGAACTTGTTTAACTTGCTTACTTATGTAATATCTGTAAATAGTCTGTTTGTAATATGTAATGCTGGTATTATGTAATGCTGTATCTGCTTACCCTTGGAGCTTTTCTCCCCGGGCCTCCACTGAAAATGGACATGCATCCAGTCGGACTATCCAGGTCAACAAATCTAAAATAAATAAGAAGATATGCTTTGGGTGTGATGAGGAAGGACAGGATTAGAAATGAGCATATTAGAGGGTCAGCTCAGGTTGGATGGCTTGCAGTCAAAACCAGAGAGGCGAAATTTAGTTGGTTTGGATATGTGCTGAGGAGGTATGCTGGGTATATTGAGAGAAGGATATTAAGGATAGAGCTGCCAGGTAAGAGGAAAAGAAGATAAAGTTTATGGATGTGATAAGAGAGAACATGCAGGTGATTGGTGTGACAGAGCAAGATACAGAGGACAGGAACAAATGGAAACAGATGATCCGCTGTGGTGACCCCTAACAGGAACAGCTGAAAGAAAAATAAGAAGACTTTTTTCCTTAGAGTGTCCTCCTAAACATTTCTGACATAAAGTGGGCTATATGCTTTATAGCCAACCCACAAGTTTGACAAAGTCAGCAAAAGTCAAATCTTTCTCAGCTACTTTTTCATGTAAAGCCATATTTCACAAATTTGTTTACTAATTTCAGTGTTGCTGGTCGTCTTCATGTTCATCTCTATCTCCCAAAACCAGATTCTGGTTTAAGTCCAAGGTACCTCCAATTCTTTTAGTCCAGTCCTGTACCTTTTTCCAGACTCTCAAGCTTTTTCCATTAGAACATTGGAAAAGGTTTTACTGGCAAAGTCTCTGCATGAACATTATTGTCAAAAGAATGAGAAGCAGAGTCCCCTTCTGTTTGATGTCTCACTTTTTGTTAGATAAACTGTTGTATTTCCTCCTTAGCCTGTTTTGCATCTTAAAATGTCTTTGATTACCCAGGAGAAAAAAAAAAAACTCTGAAGACAGCTGGATATAGCAGCTTGAATCTCTCACCATCTTCTCAATATTCCCTGATTACTGGGATAATTTTTTCTTCTTTGCCTGATGTACAATGAACAATCATAGTCTGCAAATGCTCTGCTGTCTCCAAGTTTTAATATTTTTTCCTTCTGCCACAATTTTGTCAGGATCAACTCTTTCTGTTGATATGATTGCATCCTTACTAATACAGGTCATGTCTGCTTTCTCATGGCCAGGTTTGGAGCATACACTTGATATGCCCTTTCAGTTAACAAATCCTGCTGTGGAATAGCAGTCCAGTTGATTATTTGTGCTTTCTAAAACTAATACAGTCTGTTTCCTTCCATTTTGTTCTGGTACAGCAGAAAATCTCAGGTTTACCCTTCATGCTCTGCCTTCCTAGTCTATCATTTTGAAACATTCTTCTTGAGAATTCTCATACTCAGTCATTTCATCCTCTGATTTTTGCAGTTTTATCAGTTTTAACAGTTCATCTGAATAGCTAGTTAATGTTCCATCTATTTTTTCCAGCCCTGTGTTGTTTGAGTTGATACACTGCTTCAGTGCTTAATTTATTTTGATCAGCTCTGAGTGCATTTTTCCTCTTACGTTATTGGAAGCCATATCTTGTAGCAAAGCTGAAGCTTGAACAACTTTTTGCTGAACAGCTGCAGGATTGTTCTCAGTCAGAGTTTTCTCTTCACATTTTCTAGTTGACTTTCTTTCAAGCTCTGTAAATTTCTTCTTTGATGGCATCCAGGCAGTAACTGAATTTTACTTAAGCTACCAGAATTACTAGCTCTTATTTCTCAGTTTCTTTTTTCACATCGGGCGAGCTGAAATTAAGCTGTTGATCAGTGTGCAGCCATCTTCAAAGTCTATTAAAACCTCTTTTGATACATTTTTTTATCAGCATGAGTGTATCACAAGGCACAAAGACTTGCACTGCAGACTTTTAAATGTGGTACTGTGATCTGTTTTTTAGTTTGTTTCTGCTCATTTTTTTAACCTTTGTCTGCTGTTGTGTTGAGCCTCACAACGATGGGGTTTCTTCATTGGACCCCTAGCCATGGAATGGAAGATTAGATCCCTACACTCTTCTTTATTATTTTGCGTTGTTTTATTTTTTTGCACCCCCCTTTCCCCACAGGACTGAACTCAAGGAGTTTTCTACCTGCATTCAATCAACTATTCATTCCGTGGTCGTGGGGGCTAGGAATTCCTAGATGAGGCAAGAACCCCTATGGCCCATTTCTTTCTGTCCAAGAATTCTCCATTAGTTCATCTGACTCATAATGAGAGTCAGTCATGGTTATCCTGCTGTGGATGGCCTACCCCCTTCCCTAGCAAAGCAGTCCCTTGTCTGCAGTGGCTCTTCTGAGCTCTGCTGTAGCTGTCGTCCAAGGGGACACATATCTTTGTGTCCTGAGTTTGCATCTGCTAAGTGTGTGAATCTTCTTCCTTATTAAGTTTAACTTTTTGGATCTGACAGTGTGTATCCAGCACCTACTGATTGTTTTATCCTGACAACATAATTAGTACATGTAGTATATTTACATGAGTAGGACACTTTCATCTAGGATATCCACAGCTGTCTTGCAGCAGCTTCTGTGTCTCAGATCTCTGTGTAGTTTCACTCTCCACAGCTGTTTTATACAGTTTTCATGTCTCTGAGAGGCTTGTATAGTTTGTGTCAAGCTAATTTTTATTGTATGAACCAGCCTCCCATTTCCTATGAGGGAAGCTGAGTAACTAAATAGGCAGTTCGACTTTCCACCCTGCAAAGTCTTGGAAGATCCAGACATGGTGCAGAACTTTGCCAGCATAACAATTCAGTCTCACTGGCAATATAGAATATGAGTTAAGATAGTGAGTCCTTGCCATGACTCACATTTTGTACTGCCAGTGAGACTGAACTGCAGTAATTCACATTATTCATCATGTCTGGATTTCTTGAGGAGAGCAGCACTTAGTCACCTGACAGTTCAGCAGCTGCATCTCTGTAAATGTAGAAGGACACAGTGAAGTGCCTGAGAAAGGTGGTAGGATGCACACTGCGGGACAGGCGAAGAAATGAGGACATAAGAGCAGAAGCCAAAGTAGCTCCAATTACAGAAAAGATCAAAGAAAACAGATTACGATGGTATGGGCACATGTGTAGAAAAGCAGAAGACAATCTGGTGAGGGAGATTTGGAACAGACAGGAAGAAGGTAAGAGGAAGCGAGGGCATCCAGCAAAGAGGTGGATGGATTGTGTGAAAGAAGATCTGCGACAGTCAGGCATGAGTGTTGAAGAAGGCAGGAGAGTGGCACTGAATCGAGAGAGTTGGCGACAGTTAATAGTTTACCCCGACCCCATGTAAATGGGAAAAAGGGGATGATGATGATGATGACAGTGCCTTTATACTAGTGCATTAGCTTCTTCAACCTGATTTTCATGCTAAACAACATAATGCAGTACCAAGGTATTTGTTTTTTTTTTTTTTGTGACTCAATATGAAAACATTTTAAGGAGCAGTTCACTCAAAAAAAATGCAAGAAAATTAAATAATGTTTTGCACGCTGTTGTTTTGGGAGGTACATTTGGTAATAAAATTGATGGTGTAGGAAGGCTGGATCCTTTAATGGTCCATGTTGCATTTCCCATGCTTTTATTTTTGGTTAGCCTGTGTTACTACAGAAAAACACAGTGGCACTTGTAGACAGACTTAAGACTGACAGCATATAGATGAAGCAATGCTTCTGTATCTTCATTCTCATATTCTTCCTTCTCCTTTTCTTTGTCATTACTGATTATTAAAAATAAGTAATAGAACAGGGATTAGTTTAATAAATAATTTGTATACACTTGAGTTGCTTTTTAAGCTTTCCATATCTGGACTTTTTTTGTCTGCTCATACTCCAAGCAGCCGCTTCCTTCTTTTTCTACTCCATTGCTCTGCTTGGCCTAAGAGTGCACCTTTATGTGTTATGGACAGCTAAAATACATCTTGTATACTGACTGTGATCCCCAGAACAAAAATCAGTTTTGTTATATATGTCATTAATGTTACTTGCCTAGTGGGGACAGAGTAATTCATTTGTTGATTCTAAAGTTTGGCTGAAATAGTTTAATAATGCCTTTGCTGACTGAAAAAGAAATTTGCCTGCCACACAGAAGTATCCAAAGTTCATAGGGTCAATTTCTCTTGAACAAGGCCAGCGAGGTGCTCTGCTCACATGTCGGGATTTTGTTCCACAGCATAGGAGTCTTGCTACATGGGGTGTCGAATGACTACTACTATCAAACCTGGGTCCCCAGGTCCTGATAACTTCTTCTGTGCTCAGTGGATTGCCACCTATTTGGTAGAATTTCAGGGTCTGTGGGAGCACCGCCTTTGTGAAGTGGGACCACAGTTGAAGTTTGCCTGTCAGCAGCCAGCAGTTGCCTGTATCTTGGCTGTAAGTAGTAATCTTCACATCATTTTGAACTAGTTCTGTTCTATCTGGGAGAGTCTCCCTAGGGTTTCTAAACATAGCTAAGAAGGCCTTATGATTGTCTTTTGAGAGATTGATCTGATCTCTGATCTGAGGGGTGGGGGTATACTTCGGTGTTGAAATTGTGTGCTCCCATGTTGTGTGATGATGAGATCAAGTATGTTATCTCCTCTGTGGGGATGGTGACTAGTTGTTCCATGGCATTTGAGTTTATGAATTCCAGGAACTTTGTAACATGCTGATTTACAATTTGCAGAGCAGTATTACTGGTTGGATGGTGATGATGGCATGCGATGTTGCCACCATTCTTGGTCTTGGTGTGTGTGTGGTGGGTGTCCTGATACCCTCCCCCCTCCTTTCTTGGTAATGTCGGATTTCTGGGCCGGAACGATGAAATATGAGGTAACCTGATGATAGCATGGGGTGCCTCAGGAGCCTTGAACCAGGTTTCCTGTCACAGCACACATCGATGTTTCTCCATACTGAGAAGCCTCGTGCAAAGGCAGTTTTAGCAGATTTGGCATTTATGCAGCAGCCCCTTAGTTTTTTTTTTTTTTTTTTGTTTTCTAGGGTGGTAGGTTTAGAATTTTAGAATTTGAGCCAAAAAGGCACTATGGGGTGGGGGTGGCAAGAGCATGCCAATATCCGAATCCCAGGGTGACAGGTGCCTTGCCCTCACAGCAGCGTGGTTTGTCCAGCATGTCATCCCAGGCAGACAGATATCCCCCCTTTGAATGACACCAGTGTTTAAGCCAATTGTTAAAAGCTGATCATTATATCTGTATTGTGGCATCATTCTTGGTGAAGGTAGGATACTGCTCAAGGTCAGGTAATCAGAGAGCTCCCTCAATGTCTCTTTTCATGTAGTCACCTGCTGTTGAGAGTGCTGGGATTCTAGCTTCTATTCAGACAGCTACCTGTGACCTCCTTACTACTCAGTTCCTTACTCAGTCTGGTAGTCGGGACATCAGTGTGAGTCCTAATGGAGTGTGTCTGGAGTTGTGTTTTTTGGCTTTGCGCTGGCTGTGACTGTGACTGACTGTAGGTGTGAGGCTCCAGTGTTCTTGGTGTTGTTGTTCTGAGTGGTGGTTGTTGTTTGGGTGTCTGCTTCGGTGGCCTCTGGGTGCAGTTTGAATTTTTGATCAGGCCTCGAGTATGTTCTTTGTGTGTTTATGTATGATTTGAGGTTGTAATGGTACTATGTGAGACTGGGTCTATAGTGTGTGTGGTAACCATGTATTTGTGTTTTGTGGGAGGAGGAAAAAAAAGTCAACCTTTATTATATTTCATTGCATCATGCTTATTAAAAATCATTCTCTTATATTTCTTGACAGCTGTTTAGAAACAGTGGAGCAGTCATAACATTTACAGAAGTAACATAAGTTGCAGACCATGGCATGGGTGAAGATATGCACTAAACACATCTGATTAGTAATCTTGGACCACTGCCCTTCTGAGGTTTCTTTCTCATGTTTGTTTTGTTACTTTTTAGCTGGGCTGGTCAAAGAACATCTTCACCCATAACCCAAGCCCAAGACAGACACAAGCTTATAAATACAGTAAAGCACAAAGTATAGTACAGAAAAAAATAGAGGCTGAGATGTATAGAAGTTGCCTAGTTCACAAAACTGCACAGTACAGCTTGCATACTAGGAAAACTTGTGCAGGTCATAAAAGCCCTTTGGCTGAAAGCATAGCTCTGCATTACTGCATGGTAAGAGATTATGCACCATATTTAAATGCAGAGGTTAGGGTGTGGGCCCTGTAGTACTGAGGCCCCCATAAATAGTCCATTGCAGTACTTATTTATTACTGGAGTTCTATACTTCCCTATGATACAAGTTACATTAAAGAGCAGTTTAGAAATTCTGTAAGTGTATAGCACGAGGTTGAGGTTTTTACTGTATATTTCAGTGAGGGGAATCTGCACAGAGCAAGCGATACATCTTTACCCTGCGCAGAATGCTGATCTGGGTCATGCGTCAGGTAGCAGTGCATGGCTGTTTTGTGTGTGTGTGTGGGGGTGGCATTTCCATGTCTCAGTCTTTCTGTCGCTATGAAACAGTGAGGATGTCTGTGGCTCTTTGCAGTGTGATTGGACCTGTGCAGTTTTGTAATGCAGGTTAGTAAGTCACTAAACTGAGCAGTGAAAAGCTGAGGTATTTATAGTCATTCACGTGTGCGTGGATATTATACTGGGCATGGACTTTTGACAAAATTTCCCAGCTGGTCACAAGTTCAGCTGTTTGACTGTAGATCAGTTTCTTTAATAGTTTAGCTTAGTAGTGTCTGTGTGGAGAAGAATTAAGAATCAGAAAATGACTTAATGAGAGGCATTTTGAGTAAGGATATGATAACAATGTGGCTGAAAGAGTGAAAATGATACACTGAGGTTTAATATGCTTAAGTGTCCACACTGACGATACTGGATAGTGGTCACTTTTAAGCTGTTAGGGAGAACTAGAATGATAGGAATGTAGCTGTTGCAGAGGTAACTACCCAGTCTTGGAGAGGGTTGCTTTAGATGTCTTTTCTACCCAGAAGGAATACACCACATCTGCATCTGGCCTAGATCTGCACATTTAATATGTATATGTTTGCCTTTTTCTACTGAAGTATAGGGCAGTTTTCTGTATGCCAGATTTGCGACATAGAATATACAGTAAGGTAGTGGGCTTGTAGCAGAACTTCAGGCTGATTGTTTGCCAGCATGCAGGTGGCAAAGTGTGGTGTTTATTGACCTGCAGACATTGAAAATAGGAGCAAAGTTCCTTGAAAAGTAGGTTCATCCAGATAGGTTCATCCAGCCAAAGATCTAGACTTCTAATTAGTGTAATATCTGAATACCAGTTAGCCTCCAGCAGAAATGTTGTCTGCCACTCCGAAACACGTTTAAAAAACAGAGAGCAACCAAAATGATGGAAAATATAAGCAGATTATCAAAGAGACAGAGTAAGATCAGTAGACTTAATTGAACTCTGTTGCAGAATTGTTCCACACAAGGTAATTTATTTTTGCTTTAGAGAAAGGGCAATGTAAGATGTGTGCCTTCTTTCTTTAAATTATTGTTGCCACTAGTATGTTAGTCTTACAGTATTATTTGCTGTGTACTGCCTACCAAAAATCACATGTAATATGGGGGATTCAGAATGTTATGTGAAGGAGTAAATCAAGCCTGAAAATAGGGGCATTTTTCCAAAAATAAGGACATCCTGTGCAGGAGTAAATCAGGTCTTAAAATAAGAATGTTCCCCTGTAACAGGAGCAGTTGATGGGTCGACTGCCACTGATGTGAGGATACATTATTGCAGATTATTACAAGGTGCTTATATATTAGTGTTTTTGCAATCTAGAGACAGACTGATGGCAGGTTTTCAAGTTCTTGAAGCAAGCTTGTTTACCCACATTCCGTTGAAGTCTTCATATGGAATCCATGTGCATACCATATCATAATAATTTGAATAAATCATGTTGCAAACCTTTATGGAAATTTGTAGTTTGTGCTTTTCTTCTGCTTAAAAAAGACCCTGCAGAAATTTCTTCACAGTTTTTTTTTTTTCATTCATTCTGCTCAGGTAAAAGAGCTGCATTCTTTTACCTTGAATGGGGAAGGCTAAAATCAAATTGCAGCTCTTTAACTTGTACACATATCATGGCCAAATGCTCGATGGTAACAATGGTGATTTAACACCTTGCTAAAACCTTAGCAAGGAGAGACCTGTGTTCTAGAATTTCAGCTGTTCATTTGTTGCACGACTTCCCAACATTATGTATTTATGCAGCACGTAACACTCTTAGCATACTCCTGCTAGTGCAGGCTGTGCATTTATAGCACCAAAAACTCTGATTATGGAACAGCATGTGTGTCACCGCTGCCATTATTAGTAAGTAGCTTGGGGATGCATTTTTTACTAGGGTATGCTGCTCGACAGAAATGGTCCAGTAAACGTGCTCTTACACAATGGGAAATTAACCAAAGTCTGTTGCATAAAAGTTCAAATAAGGGTAAAGAATTGAAGGAAGCGACTAGTGTAATTTTGGAAAATGTCAGAGGTTCTGCCAGCAAAGGATCTATTATTGACTTTATACTTAGGACTGTACACGTATTGAAATTTGGGTTGTGGGGTTAGGATAGGTTGATTCCAATCCTTAAAAATAAGAACCCCACATTATCCCATATGCTGTATGTAGGCACATGCCTAAACACACAGTGTACCGTATGTGATTATTTCCTTGTAGCACAGGAACATAATGTAGTCCTGTGCAGTTTCTCTGCTACTTTTTCTTAAAGAACAAGCTCACTTCAGGTATTTATTGTGAGACACATTGTTGGCTTTTTGTTCTAAATGTATCCAGTCTTTCATATCACCGAATCTTGGGCATTGTTTCTTGCTTGTACAGCCAGGCTGGGCATGTCTCTGTCATTCTAATTAGAAGCAGGAAATGTTTATTCAGGTTTTTCTGGGTGGGACAGTAGCTGCAGTCTTAGTTACTTTTAAACAAATGGTTACAGCATCCTGTTTAAAGTATAAGACAATAATAAAACCTTTGAGCTTGGGTGAAGTTCTGAATGCTTACACAACTGAAGATTGATCTTGTAAACTTGCATTCATTGTCTGAAAGTCTGAATTCTACTGTGATCAAAACCCATTATTTTATGGTTTTGCAGTCTGTAGGTATCCTAGCTGCTTCTTCAGAGGCAGGCGGTGGAGTTTAACTATGGTAAAAACCCTCATTGGCAACAGGAAGAGCCAATAACATATGGAGCCACAAACCCTGAAATCTTGCACATCGGTAAACGCCATGTCTTGCGGAGTAGTCAGAATCCTGTGCTTTATGTTTTTAATTCTGTATAATTGGGCAGTGCTAATTAGTTTTACAATTGTGTGGTAGAGGTGATGCCAGTCAGGCGGCAGGGAAGAACAAGACAAATTAAGGTAGAATAGACCCTGTCAATTAAAACTGGCTCTTGGGACATAGAATATCAATCATTTCATATTAGCAGAGGAAAATATAGGATTGAGCCAAACATGACTGTATTTAGAACAGAGACCTGAGTCACAGTTTTGCCTAGTTGGCCCAATTAAACTAATGGGGTGAGTGAAGAAAGTATTGTTATGTGGATTTTGACTTTTAAGTTTCATGTTTCTGAACTAATGTTAGATTGTCGAGAAACTCGCACTGTAGTGAGCTTGTAATGCTGGAGGGGCATTTAACCAGGGCATGTCAGCATTATCTGAACAGCACTCATTAATCAACATAATAGGGGTAAGGTTAGGAGGATCCGTAATGAACTTAAGGTGATATTTTTAACACTGCACCTTGCCTGTGCATTTGTGTAGCTTTCAGACTGTTATGATGGTAGTGTAATTTGACAGCCTTTGCCACTGTAACATTCTGACAAATCCTGGTGGGTTTCCTGTTATTTCTTTTTGTAGGCAGGGGCTGGTGCTCTCCATTAACCTCCCAATGTTTGTATTAATAAATGTATATATTTTAGGGGGAGTTACACAAGGTCCAATGTTCTAAATAATTACAAGCTTATTTATTAAAAATAAGAATAATAAGGACCTTTGGGTACATTTGTGGAGACTTACCCCTCATCTAAGAAGGTGTTATGTAAATTAAACAGACCTTTTATAGAAATAGTTAGCATTGCAATATAAAACTGTATCACCTAAACTAAGTGTTATTATTAGTTGATGTAGGTGGGTGAGAGCAGCAAGACATATCAGAAGCTCTCTGGAGTCACTGTTTTGCAGTATGAGGTTAGAAATGATGTAAAAATGTCAAGTGAAGTAATTGTACTTAGTTCCCAATGGATACCATGCTTTAAGAAGGTATTCTGCATTTGTTGATATGCTCAACGAGCTGATCATAAACAGTCTTCTAGAATCACTTAGGCAAGGTGGCAGTGTATAAGGTGAATGGGAACCACTTAGTTGCGTAACATGCCATTTTGGTTAGTGTTATGATACTACACTGCTTCCAAAATATTTGCTTGAACCTTTGGGGAATGGGTTGAAAACATGTTAGAGATCTGTATTTGGTGCTGAGCTTGACAAAACCAATATGTAGGATGCCAAAGAAGCTGGGCTCTTTGTGTACTAAATCAATAAATAGTTTCTCAATCCTGTGTTTTGGCATCTTCCAAAAATTATCTTGAAAGTCATTATGGAGTGTTTGCGAGAATGTAAAACCTTTGGCCTTGTATTTGAATTGGTGAGCCTCGAGAGAAGGATATGGAGGAGAGGAAGGAATTGTCATTGTTGGAGTGACTTGGTCAGGATTACCAGCTAAAATAAGTTAAGGTGTATGCTGTCACATTTTTCATCTTGTACAATTCCATTAATTTTAGCCCAGAACCTTTGAGCTTGACTAACAGTACCTTGTTCTTGGGTAGGTTGAGCTGGCATTTGCGTTCTCAGCTCTGAAGGCAGGGGAGTTTCTAATATAGCAGCTGTAATTCAGGAGTATTAGATGTTTTGCACAGCTTTTATGACTTGGCCTTTAAGCTCATCCTTATCCTGACCTCTTCAGTTACTCAGGGAGAGCTTAACCTTTTTTGCTTGTTTAGTTTTCATAGGAAGTGGGAATCCTTGATGTGACTATATATTTTCAAGTACTTTGAGCTCAATGTTGGCATCATCTGAGAAACTAGTCAGTGGCATTCAGGGTCTATAATAAGGCTTCCTCCTTACTCAAGGGAAACAGTTTGCTTGTGATTATGGTCAAAGAAAGCTGGACGCATCTGAGTGAGTAAAGGGAGCTGACAAGACACTGGTCACTACTGCATTTGGGGAGAATCTTATACAAGACATGCCTATCTGGTTTGTTGGTAACAACCCAGTTAAAAGCTGTATAGTTTCATTAAAGTAGTCAAGCCTGCTGAAGCTATCAAATAAGTAGCCTGAGTCCAAAGTTACTGTATGCATTTTGTCTGCCTCTGCAAATCATTGTCCTGTTGATATTAGATTCTTTTCATTTTCTCCAAATATATATTGTAGAATATTAAGTAGGCTGGAAATGGAAGCATACAGAGAAAACAGGTTAGTGTACCAAACAATGGTAAGTTTTGATAAAAGAGTTTGATTGGTAGCGGTTCCTTGAATACTCATGTCTTAATTTTGTAATGGCATATAGTGCTGTATTTGTAAGAATTACCCTGTACTAGTGCATTGGCCAGGCATGTTAATCCTGAACTCTTCATAGCTATGCAGTAAACAAGAGGCTAATAAAATGTCTTGTTTTTTAGTTTTAGCAGGCTCAGTGAAATTGCAAGAGCAATTTGATTGAAACTGAGGTTCATGCTGGTCACATTTATTACATGAACTATCAACACTAAAGTGGAAAGTCTGGAAATATTTTTCTAATCATTCTAAGCTGGATAGTATTACAGTAGAGCAGTGGCAATAAACTTAGAATTAAGTATAAGGTTTCTTTTTATAGCTACTGAGAAGTGTATTTTATGCTTGTCATTGGGTTCAGGGTATTGCCAGAATCAGTGATTTGACTTTAGGTTGGAAACCACAGCTATGAAGTGCAGAAAGCATTTCATCTAGGTATTCTTAAAAGGTGAAAAGGAGCAGCCTAGTCCAACATTTTAGTCCCCCCCCCCCAACAAAGTGAGATAATATGCTTTTTGTGAGTCTTTATAACAGTAAAAGGTTCATCAAACGTCTCATTTTTGTTTTGAAAATGGAGTGTCATAGTTAATCAAAGCCATGGAGGCAAAGAAGCAGTGCATTATTTGGTTTGTTAAACATCTTAACAAACAAAGGTATATGTTATGTCGGTACAATTGAGGGTATATACATCAGTTGATATGAGTAGCTTCAAAACTGGACCATTTAAAATGCTTTAGGAACCACTTTTGAGCATTGCCAGTAGTGTTGTGATGTTATTAAAAAGAGGACAGGCCTCTGTCACTCAGTCTTTAAGTTCAAAGTATAGAGCTGTACAAAGACCTGGTACTGTTTATTTTTTTAACACTTTTAACTTCTGATGTAGACAAATTTACATTCATATAGAAGTAATAAAACCATATTAACAGATTCACATTTTCAAACATTATGTATTGTACTATACCATATAATCAAAGCAACATTGCATACATTTCTCTTAATCCTCATTCTTCCTCCAAAACAGTTTTCTACATGTATTATTCCCACAGTTCCCATTTTTGTATGACTACTCCTACCCTTTCTAACGATCCCACTTCCTGTTCTTTTATCTCTGTTACAATATTCACTACTTCAAGAATTGCTGGTTTAAACCTTACTTTCCATTTTCTAGTAATTGCCTTTTTGACAGCCACCAGAATTAAATTATCTGGTACGTATGTTTATTGAGACTTGGGTAAAATTATGGTGAAGGGTACGATTTATTTTAAAAGGAGGAGATTTTTAAAACAACCAACTAGGCTTTGACCTTCATTGCTCTCGCCAATCCAGATGCACTGTTATAATGGAAGAAAACCACTTGTGAAGATACAGAGTAGATGATGGGGTTCAAGAAATGCAAGATATCAAGAGCCGACAGCACCCTGTATGTAGTGGAACACCACAGTTAACTTCTTGGCTGGGAATGTGAGAGTCACCTTTGGGGACTTAACTCCAAAACCCAAAAATACTTGAGTATCTCTCACAGATCAGAATACTTTATTGTGTGGAGTCATAGTACTGAGTACTCTGAAATGCTTAAGTTAGAACTGAGGGAAGAGATACCACTTAAGAGTGCTCAGAAGCAAAGGATTATCCCAATATTGGTCCTGAATCTACAAGAATCAAAGAGGAGCTGATTGCTACTGTTTATTCACCCACTATGACTGGTGCTATTCAGGCACTCTAAACTGCAGATGGTACTGAGAAGCAGGTGGGCAGGGGTCTTTGCAGAATTCCTTTTATTTTTTATATTAACATTGGTCTGGAGTTCCCATTGTCAGCAAGGCTCCCTCCTCAGTAACTAACTGGTGCCTCATATGTGTCTGTGTTTCATGTAGAATTGTGTACGTTTTGTGTGTTTATGTGTGTATTTTTCTATATTAGCTAAGATCCAAGAAGTTAGGATAAATGATTATTACTTTTGGACAAAAAAATGGCTGAAAAGAAGTATTAGTGCAGGTAAGAATTGTATGGGTTATAGAGTCATCACTTAACAACTTCTTCTTGGTTATTAGTGTGATATTATGACTTGAATTTCAGATTTAGTCACTAAAGCACGAAGTGCGGTACTTCAAGCAAATAATAGTGAAGACCAGCAGAAATAAATAAAAACAAACACGAAATTAAAATCACCAATCTATCAGTGGGCATGTGAAGAATGTTTTGCAATATATCTATATCTATATGTATATATATATATATATATATATATATATATATATATATATATATATATATATATATATATATATATATATATATATATATATATATATATATATGCACACACACACACACACACACACATATATATATATATATATATATATATATATATATATATATATATATATATAGATTTAGGACGTTTATCCAAACGTCCGGGCATAGTTATGCGAAAGTGCTTTTCACCGAAGAAGCACTTTTGCGTAAGTATGACTGTTGCCGAGGCTGTACTACGGTGCGGGTAAGGGAAATTTCCCTTTTCCCCACTGTAGTGCGGTCTTGGAGGGAGAATATTAAAATAGGGGGAGTGCCCCCCACATGGGGGGTGGGATGCAGGTGGGCAAAAGCCCCCCTGCTAAAATGTAAATGTAGTGTTTTTTTTTTTATTTTGTCACATGCTTTAACAAAAGCGTTTTTTCGATAAAAGCTCTTTCGTTAAAGTGTGTTCGAGTTTTATGGATTCAGACGTTTGCTCAGTCAAGCAAACGTCCTAGATCCATATATATATATATATATATATATATATATAAATATATATATAGATATAGATTATATTTATATATATATATATTTTTTTTTTGGGGGAGCAAGCTGATTGGGGAACAAAAGCATTTCTAGGGTTGACCATTCATAAAGCAGTAATTGGGATTTCTGTCACCTTCTCCTCCCGTACTTGTGCTACCAGCTTTGGATGCACAATATGTGCTCCCTCATTTTTAGTTTGTTGGACAGCAGGATAGGTTACATGTCCCTGTATTCTAGTGTTGCAGTATTCCTAACAAGTGGAATTCCCTGCCGAGCATGGCCTGATGTCTGTCCAGTATACCAAAACCTTTTACTACCTAAGATATGCTGTACGTCATGCGTATGCTCCTCTCGTATGTAGGGCATAAAAGTGACATCCAGACGTATCATCCTCAAAATTTCTCTGCCACCAGTCCGATCACCATCTTTGACCATCAGTCTATTAGCCCGAGTTGTTTGCTGATATATCAAGCTGTTCAGATAAGTACCCCATTAAGATTTTCTTTTCTTGTTTACTTCTGCTTTTTGCTTTGGGGTTTTTGCATGTCATCCAGAAAAGGCACATGCCAGTGTGGAAAATGAATTCCACATAAAGATAGTCTCAAGCAGTGCTTGTTTTGCTTAGGGCCTACTCACAGTCACAAAACTTGCAGTGTTTGTCAGGATTTTTTGCCTAAGACTTTATGAAGTCGTGTTTCCTCTCTTGCTATTTACTTGGAAAGTCAGCATCTCAAACTTTTAGCAAATGAAGCTATGGAGGGAACTTCTAGGCCTGATGTTGAGCCTTCACTGAAGAGAAAGGCCAAAAAACTAAGGTCAGACTTTTCCACAGTGTCTCCTGTATCAGATGTTTCTCTTGAGTCTGATGAAAGCCCAGAGGTTTGGCCAGTGCTGGGTTTGGATTCCTCGGCCATTGCCATTTCAGAGGCCACCATGGATCCAACTACAAACGCATCCTCAGAGGCATTGCAGCCATCCATTTCAGATGGTCAGGGGGAACCAAGACTTATTGTTACAGAAGGGCCTAGGGAGGTTCTGCAAATTCTGGGAGGGGGGGAGATTCTAATGACTATTATTGAATGTAGGCCAACGTTGGGTCCTTCCACGTTTCATTAGGCAGACGTCCATATAAAAAATAAGCAAAAAACAAAGCATGTTTCTTCACCCAGGGACCCTCAGAGTGAGTGGCAGAACTTTACCCAGGGCTTTCTTAATGCCCTTATGGCTTTGAAGCCTCCTTCAGGCATCTCTGTCCCTGCTCATCCTTGGACATGTTCCCCTCAAAAGAGAGTTGGGGATCAGGATTCTTCTGATGAGGAGGTTTCTTTGGATAAGGAACTCTTGGCCTATTCTACCCAGATTCCTTTGCCTCTAGAGAATGCATCTCCTGAAATGGAATCTACTAGTCCCAACTCTCCTGTTTAGTTGATTACTTTTGGAGATATAATTGCCAAGATGAGGGAGTATTTCAGGTGGAATTACTCCCAAGTTTCTGATGTGCAAAAGAGATATTATGAGCTCCTACAAATGGAGTCTCTCTCCCTTTCTGCTGTTCCTCCAGTTTTGCCTGCTTTATTGGATATTTTCTCTTCAGCATCTCAGATTCTGGATTCTCAGCCACTGGTTCCTAAGAAGCCTGACCATTTTTAGAAGGTGCTTGAAGACTGCAAATTTATTTGCAGGTGTCCGTCTGCCAACCCTTCAGTGGTTTCTGGGTTCTCAGATAAGCCTTCTAAATTACTGCCCACCAATAAACTTCTTCCCTGAGGTAAGTAAAGCAGGAATATGGAAAGACTGGGAAATAAAGTCTATATTTCTGCCACTCTTGCCTTTCATGCTATTAATTACCAAACTCATATGACTAGACATGTTTTGGCTCTCCTTTCCCAGGCTTCTCACGCTATCTCTGACCTTCCAGCTTCTCAGGGGAAAACTTCAGCTTTGTCTTTGCTACGGGCTTCCTCTCAGGTAGCTCTTCATTCTGTCAAGTGCAGCTATGATGCAGCAGAAGCTTCATCTACGGCTGCTACTTCAGGATCTGTATTGAGAAGGTATTCCTGGCTTGAAATTGTAAGGCTTCAACCCCTGCCAGATGTTCCCCTGGATAACAGTGGTTTGTTTTGGTACTGCTGCTGATGATTTGTTAAAGTCATTGCAGGAGAAAGGCAAGAAGTTAAAGGACTTGAAACATCTTTTGGTATCACCTTTGCTTAAGTTCCAAAGGAATTATCCTTCCAAACCAGCTTTTATTCGAATACATGCCCATCCTCTCCCTAAATGTAAGAAGACAGGTAAGAGGGCCCCTCCACCTAAGACTACTCAGACTTATCCTGGTCAGAAGCAGACCATTCCTGACAAACTAGGTAGCATCTGACTATCACATTCCTCACAGCCTCATTCCTCTTTCCCTTCATCTTTCTCTGTCTCTCACACTTCGGACAAACATAACACAAGACTATTGGGTTCTTTCCATAATTCAGCAAGGGTATTTCATGGTTTGGAAATCCCTTCCTCCCTTCATGAGCATTCCTCAGCCACCTCAGGAACAGTTACATTTATTCCCAGAGGTACTTCAAGAACTATTCAAGAGGTTCTACAGGAGTAAAAGGGAAAAGGTTTTATTAAAGAATGCTTCTGGTACCCAGAAAGGAGGGTCCTTGGAGACCAATTCTGAAACTTTCACACGTAAATACCTTTCTGAAAATTCCTTCCTTTTGCATGTTGTGTCTTCAGACCTTGTTTCCTTTACTTCTTCCTCAGGCTTTCATGGCTTCTCTGGATATCACAATGCCTACCTACACATTCATATTCATCCGCTTTTCAGGAATTTTTTTTACATTTCTCTGTTGCTTCCTGAAATTTTCATTTCTCCGTTTTGCTCTTTGGCCTCTCTACTGTCCCAAAGGTCTTCAACGAATGCCTAGCTCTTGTGATTGCTTTCTGAAGGCTTCTAGGCATCCAAGTATTTCCTTACCTGGATAATCTCCTCTTTCAAGCATCCTCACCAGAGATTTTATGGCAACATTTTCACTTTGCTATTAGTCTTTTGCAAAGTCTGGGGTTCAAAATAAACTTTAAAAAGCCCTGTCTAACCCCTTCTCAAGATCATGTTTTCCTAGGGTGCAGGATTCAGACAGTGCCTTTGCTGGCATCCCTGCCTCCCCCAAAGGCCTTGACTCTTATTTCCTTCATTCAGACTCTTCTTTGTCTGACGTCCGTCACAGCCAGAGAGTTTCTGAGACTGCTGGGATTCATGGCATCCACCATCCCTATGTTACCAGTACCCAAACTCCACATGAGGAAATTTCAGTGATTCCTGAAATGAGTCTGGCAACAACATACACATACCCTAGAATTTACAGTTCCTCTTCCATCTCAAGAACTGTTCACAGACTCCTTAGAGGTAGGTTGGGGATCATCCTTTGGGACAATGAAAGTACAGTTGGTCTGGTCTCCTGTTCAGCAGAAGGAGCACATCAGCATCAAAGAGATGAGTGCGCTTCTGCTGGCACTTCATGCCTTCCATCCTCTTTTTTTCCCCAGTGCATCTCAAAGTGTTTACAGACAACATCACAGTCCTGTGGTATGTAAACAAGTAGTGGGGAACAAAACCTTAACCTTCTTTGCAGGCTTACACTCATGGTATGAGAATTTGCAGTTCAGTATCATGTGACTCTTCAGGCGGTTTATATTCCCTCAGATAAAAACTTTGTGGCAGATACTCTGTGCAGGTCCTTGCCTCAATCGCACAAATGGATGCTTCACAGGGATATGTTTTTGGACATTGTCCATAAGTGGGGTACTCCTGAAATAGATTTATCTGCCTCCCCTCTGAACAGATACTTCAGTTTTGTACCAGAGTTCCAGGTCCTCTGGTTTGGAAGGTGGATGCCCTCTCATTTTCTCGGAAGTGGATGTTTCCTTATGCATTTCCCCATCTCATTCCAAAAATTCTGTTCAAGATTCAATGGGACAAACCAAAAATCTTGCTGGTGATTCCATTTTGCCCAAGGCAACATTGAATCCATCTTGTTCTGCATGTAGCCAAGGGCAGTCACTAAAAGTTACCTGACAGGGTGGACCTACTCACACAAGGCAAAGGATCCTTAATCCATCCCCACCTGTCTACTCTTCAGCTGACTCTGTGGGTGATAGGATTCTGATTCCTTACAGACACCTTTTCATTGAGGACACGCTTAGTATTCTGCAGGAGGCCAGAAAGGCCAATACTAGGAAAACCTACATATCCAAATGGAAGAAGTTTTCTGTCTAGTGTATTTCATGTAACCTGGATCTACTCTTGGTGGATGTTAATGTGGTTCTTTCTTACTTGTGTGAATTGCTCAATGCTGGGTTGCCTTATTCCTCTGTTAACTCCCACCTATCAGCTATCTCTGCTTATCTGCCCTTTTCTCCTGCTTTAGCTTCTAGGTTTGAGGCAAAACAATTTCTTAAAGAAGTTTTTGACATCAGGCCTCCCAGAAAGCCTGTTCCTCCTCCCTGGGATCTTAATTTTGTTTTGGAAAAATTGACTCTGGCTCCTTTTGAGCCTGCAGCCTCAGCTTCCTTGCAACACTATTCTTGGAAGACTGTTTTGTTGTTAGGCCTTACTTCAGCCAGACACGTGTTTGAGCTTCAAGCCCTTATGGCTTGTGCTCTGTTTTTGGTTTTTCATAAGGACAGGGTGTCCTTGTGTACTAATCTGTCTTTTATGCCCAAGGTGGTGAATGAGTTGTCACCTAATCAAGCTATTCATTTGCCTACTTTTTTCCCTTCTCCACAATCTACTTGCGAGAAGGTACTACACACCTTGATTATGCATAGACAACTCAGATTTTATTTTGACAAGACTAAGACTATCAGAAAATCTGATCAGCTTTTTGTTTATTTTCATCCCAGGTGTTTGGGATTGGCAATTTCCAATCAAATAATTTCTTCTTGGATTTTTAAAGCTATTTTGTTTTGTTATGTTTCTCATGGAAGGACCCTTCCTTCTTCTGTTAAGGTTCATTCCACTAGAGCTGTGGCTTCTTCTCATGCTTTTTTCAAGTGTTTGGACATTATTTCCATTCTTGAGGCAGCTACCTGGACTTCTGTGCATATTTTCGTCAAACACCACAAGTTGGATGGAATTTACAGAGCTGGAGCTGGTTTTGCTAGGACCATCCTTCATGGCTTTCAAGAGAGGTCTACTGGTCCTTCCTCCTCCCAAGTTTCTTCCGGACCTTTGGCACTCTCCTTCATGTTAAGAATACTGCAACAGCAGAATAGAAGGACATAGTACAGTTGTGTAAAATCTTTACCATAACGGTAGATGTCTTTCTCTTCACTATTGCAGAATTCAGTCCCTCCCTTCTACCCCCTGGTAATTTTGTGTCTTCTGGATGTACTGTTAACCTTTTACTTAGGCTGGCGTTTCAAGTGGGACATTCAGTTCTCAGGATGGTACGTCTGGACGTTGTTTTTATGCTCTAAGTATGCGAGGAGTATACATGCAACGTACGGCATACCTTATGTAGTAAAAAGCTTTGGTATACTGGCCGGACACTGGGTTGTCCTTGACGGGGAATCCCTCATGTTAGAGGAATATCGCAACAGTGAAGAGAAAGACATCTATCATTTGGTAAGATTTTACACAAGTATACTGTCTTCTCTAAGGAGTAATTTTTAAATTCCATGAATGATCTGGATATGAAGAGCGGCAACGTAATCTAGAGATTTGGTACTGAAGAGCTCAGGGAAGCCCTGGTGGGTGAAGGTTAGCTAGAACCTTCCTTGCTGATGGAAAATAATTTGGCTGTTATTTGTAACTGATACTTAAGCATCTCATCTAGCCTGGAATGATTTGTGTATTCTCCAATACAGTTACTGTTTGAAGACTTTAACCACTTTTACTCTTTCTGCTGATATTTTGTTCATCCGCAAACTCAGCTATTTCCACAGCCAGGATTAATGAGGGTGACCTTTGTAATGCCTGCAGGTGATACAGAACACTGTAGGTTGGTTGTTTGCCAAACTGCCCAGGTGACAAGACATCTTTATTGTCTGCTTTCTTGTCTGCAGTCATTTTTTTGGTTTAGATCCTGATTACCTGGAAGATTTACTGACACTGTCGGACTTTTTTTCGGCTCTTCTTTAACATGGCTCTCCCAAGGTTTGATTCCATCTTACATTTGACAAAACCTGCACTTAAAAAAACTGATCTACACAACTGTTATTGTCACATACTTCTGGAGGCTTTGTGCTGGAAATTCACCTTTTTCTGTCCTTGCTATCTTGCAGTGTTTTTTCCTACTTTGTCTGTTGCTGGAACTCCCATCAAACTGAATGTGACATTGAATGTTACACCCGTATGAATGCTTAGTGTTAATGTAGTGTAGTTTGCTTGTGCTTTAAGTTAAATAAATTCTTTTATTAACACCCACCACTGATTCTGCATTTGTTAACTTAGAAAGGTTTTAATGATTCTGTGAAATCCGCATTTTATTCTGCACTTCGATTCTCATCTGAGGGACGTTCTTTGCAGAGTCTGCGTCTGCATCTGTATGGATTTTGCCAGGTTCTGGATATCAGATATATGTCAGTAGGATATACATTTCCTGTATATCTGCATGCTGTATGTGAGTTTGGTTATGCATGCCCTGTCAAGAGGCCTCCCATCTCATACTGGTTCTACCTTATCCCTTTTGTGTACTGAATGTGATATTGAATGTTACACCTGTATGAATGCTTAGTGTTAATGTAGTGATAGCTTTTGACTCCTCTGTGGCCATGAGAAGGATAAAATGAATGCATGCACTGCCGCGTTGTAATGCCTACATGCTAAGTAGTACCAGCAGGTGCATTTTCAGTTTTTAATTGTCCCTCTGTAAACCATTTGTTTGTTGTTAAAACAGTGCATGTAGGACATGGTTATACAAATAAATTCCTTATGAAAAAGCAATAATTTAAGTGCATGTGTGTGTGTGTGTGTGTGTGTGTGTGTGTGTGTCTTTGTGGGGGGGGGTGTATTTTTATGCGTGTATATCTTTGTGCGTGCATGTGTGTAATACCTGCAATCCCAAGGCATAGTCATATAAGTATAAGTAGGAATTAATTTTTTTCTTACACTTGAAGCACAGACGGCCCAGTTAGGGCTAGAATGGCCACTGTAAAGGTAAATGGCAGCATATGCATGCATCCTCTCATTTTTAGAATGAAATCACCGTTTCTCAACCCATTTGTTACTAGCTGAAATGAATCATAAGTTTTGAAGATGGATGTGGACCCTGATAGTTATGTTTATAGTATCCAGTCTGGACCTGAACTGGTCTTTCTTTTACAGTGGCATAATAAAGTTGTTTTAAGCAGTGTCAGTGAAATAATGTGAAGTGTAGGACAATCAGCTGCCCTTCTGTAATTGGTCTTAGAACAGATTTGGAGAAAATTGATGCATTGGTTTATCTGTCAGTTTAGTTTTTGTCGAGCAGATTAGTCCCACTAGGTTTATGCCTGTTTTCAGAGGAGATCGCAAGGTGGTATGTGTATGGCTTGGGGTCATTTGAGCACTGGAGAATTTCCCTTACTCTATTTGTAAGTGCCAGTATAACAGCCAGAGATATATCCAAGCCATGATTATTACTTACTGAAAACAATTCTCAGTAACATTTCTCTTTATTGTACAGTATATTTAACTAAACTTAATGTTACCCCTAGTGCCGTGCAGTTCTGTACATCTACTTGAGGTACCACTAACTCTAACAGACAGGACCTCAGTTTGGTGTCTCATCTGAAGGGCAGCACCTCAGCTGTGCAGCAGTCCCCCCCTCCTCCCTCAACACACAGACTGCAATGCAATGCCATTGCTGGAGTATGAGTTGCATAGTAGAGTGACAACATTTATTACCTCTTAAACTAAGATCCTATACTGGATAATAGGAGTAAAGACATAAATGTGTCATCTGTTTTGTAGTATTTCCAGAAGATTAACTTTCCATGGCAGGTTAAAGAGTTGATCAACCTGAAGATTAAATATTTTGCTTTCTGACTTGTAAATCCTTAGCATTAGTAGAACTTATGTTTTGTTTATTTTTTACAGATCATTCACAACTATTTTTGCACATACCTGAAGTCTTTCTCTTTCTTCTAGAATGGCAGGATCCAATTTACTCAATATTCTGTTGTTTCATTTTACAGCTCGCAAACTTTGGCTCTACACGGATTTACAAGGGCAGCACTTTGTCTTCGCATCATCACGCTTGTCACTTTGTTGTTGCAAATTTGGGTCTTTCCTGCACTAACAGCCTGGGTCTCTTTCCTGTGTTTTTTTTAAATAAGTAAATATCATATTAATGCTGCACACAGGCTGAGTGCACTATGTCCATTTATTAATTTTATTTATTTATTTATTTATTTATTTATTTCCAGTTTGATGACCGGGGAAGTCCACTGGGCCAAGCAGAGCCCATTTTCAGTGGAGGCCCAGGGAGAAAAGCTCCAAAAGCAGTTAACAGAATATAACGTAAGTAAAGTATTGAATATGCAGTATACAAAAGCATAAATATGCAATTTAAAATATACAAAATCAAGGAGTATAAATTTAAAAAACACAAATGTTTAAAATATAAAGTCAAAAGTAATACAGATGATATAATTGTCTATACAAGTTTAGTGTTTGTTCTAACAATAATGTTAGTAATCAGAGGTGATAGTAGATGAGATTGAAGGGAGGTTTGAAAGAGGCAACAGTGTAATTTAGGTGGGAAGGGAGCAGGAACAGTCCCAGTTTGAGATAATATAATAATGGAGGAGAGATTTGAAATTAGGGTGGTTGTGAGTACAGCGGAGGGAGGGGGTGGGGGATTCCATAGTTTAGCTAAGGAGTGTGATAGAAGTAGTTGGCCGGGTGGGTGAAGGGGTTTATAGATTTTAAGGAGGTTTTGGTTTTCAGATCTGAGAGTACGACTGGGGAGGTAAGGAGTTAAGATAGATTAAAGTGAGGGGCAGATAGAGGGTTGGAATATAAGTTTGTGAGCAGTGATGAGTTGTATGAATTTCAGGAAATTGGGAAGCTCAAGCCAGTTTAGGGAGTGGAGGGAATGGCAGTGATGGGTGGAGTATTTGGACCTTGTAGCAAATTTAAAGACTTTGTTATAGCAGGCTAACAGTTTGTGTTTTAGGCTAAGTTGGAGATGAGTAAGTAGAGGGGCACCATATGTACGAGAGGGGAGCAGGTAGTAGGAGGCTAGAGTACATCTTGTAGCGGTTAGATAGCGATTTCTTCTAGTACAATATCGATTAGAGTGTTATTGTGGCTTTTTATTTTAAAGGAGCTTTTGTCTCTGGTGAAATTTCTCGAAGGAGAGAATATCATGATTTTTGTTTTGTTAGCATTGAGAGCAAGATGGTTGTTTAGCATCCACGTTTCAGTATTGGAGAAGGCTGTTTGGGTTTTTTTGAAGGAGTTTGGAGGGAGAGTTTTCTGTACAGATGATTATCATATGAGATCAGTGTAGCATTATCTATGGATTTGTGAAAGTTATTAATGAAAATATTGAAAAGTAAGGAGCCGAGAATAAAGCCTTGAGGGATGCTGGAGGGATTGTTGAGAAAGGATGAAGTGGAATTTTTTTCATTTAACAGCTTGTTGTGTATTGGAGAGATAGCTTGTAAACCAGGCTATGGAGGAAGGAGAGGAACTGAGAGAGGAAAGTTGAGCTAAGAGTAGAGGATGAGAGACAGTGTCAAAGGCTTTGGAGAGATCTAGGGAAAGGGTGGATACCATTTTTCCAGAGTTGTAAGCATGATTAATGGTGTCAAGGAAGGACAGCAGAGCAGATGTGTTGTGGCCAGGCCTGAAACCATGTTGTGTTGGGGTAAGAAGATGACTGAGTGTTAGGTATGGCAAGAGTTGGTGATGAATGTACTTTCTGAGGATTTTAGAAAGAGGTGAGAGAATAACTATAGGGTGGAAGTTAGTAGTGTCGGTGTTATTTCCACCTTTATGGAGAGGGGTGACAAAAGCTTTCTTCCAGAGTGGGGGGACATAGGCTTCTTGGATGGACCTGTTGATAAGAATGGAAATGGGGAGGGCAATGCTGTCTGCAGCCATCTTAAGGAAAGATGGAGGCCGATTATCAGGACCGTAGGAGCAAGGCTTTAGTTTAAGGAGGAGTTTTGTTATGCTGCTGGTGAGGATAGGTTTAAGACTGAAAGGTGGCATGTTAGAGAGAAAAGCAGTGTATGGGGGGGGGGGGCTATGAGAAGGAGAGAAAATGGGAAAGTTTGCAGTTAGTTTGGCTATGCAGTCAACAAAAAAGGTATTAAAATTAGATGCAATTTCATGGTCTGGGGAGTTTGGGTTAGGGCATGGATTGTCTTTTCTACCAGGGTTTAGAAGGGAGGAAATGCAATTCCAGAACTTTTTGGGGTTAGAATCATGTTCTGATTGGGGTTTGGAGTAGTAAGTCTTATGGTCTTTAGTTATTGGTTTCTTTACGGAGTTGCAGAGTCATTTGAATTCACTTAGAGAGTTTGTTAACTTATTTTTTTTTGGTATTGCTTTCACCATTTGTCTCTGAGGTGCATTAGTTTTCTGTTTTTTTTTAAATAGTCAGGGAATGGTTCTGGTTTTTACTCTCTTTGTTCTAAGAGGGGCTAGGTTGTTTAGTAAGTCTAGGAAGGTTTTGTTGAAGTAAGTAGTTGCAGTCTCCAGAGGCAGAGTCTTTAGGGGGGCCCGATTCATTTTTTTTCAGACAGTCGGAAAATATCTGTGGCTTGAAGTTGGTGTGATTACCAGTTTGAATGTATTGATTCCACTCTTTGAGATCAGGTTGGGATGAGAGATAATAATAGAGCAGGTTTTGCATTAGCGTGTATTTCCCATGGCAAACTGAAGTATAAACTGGGAAACACTTAATATCTAACATTAGTCTCTGATTGTAATTTAGTGTCCAGCTGTAATCTTCTGTGATTTACTTGAAAACTGAAAGTTTTACAAGGGATGGAAAGGGTAAAAATATGCAACAATATCAGGAGAGTTTTGCAAAAATCATGCAAAGATGAAAGACACGATTCAGTGATATTCAGCAAAATCAGAGACAATTGAGTTATGGACTTTGCTACATGAGATGTGATTGTGTGACAGTAAAACAGACGCCGCCTTCACATTTGTTTTCATATAAAATTAATGCAGAATGCATGGGGCTGTGATGCCCAGATTAACCAATAATGTGTAACTAACTTTAAAATTGAAAATTAGAAAAAAAAACTGTCCCAATATGAAAATCCTTTCTCCCTCTTGCCACCTAGGTAATGAACTCTGCTGACCCCAACATGATGTCAGCAAATCAGCAAGGAGTAGAACTTCCTTCAGAGTAACCACTGAGGGACGGAGCATGTTATCGCTTTAGAAGACATTTTTTTACAGTGATCTTCCTTAAAAAGTAAAGTATGAATACAACCTTAAAATTACAGAAAGATGGTTAAGGTAAGTAATGACTGAGGAGGTGCATTTGAGAACAGGCTACTTTAATTTTCTCAGTTTGCACATGCTCTTTAAGTTTATACCTGAGGCTTAAAAAAACAGCTGTAGTACACCTCTTTGATGTTGCTGCTGGAGTGAATACAGTATTTATGACTGAACCAGTAGTCAAGAACTAGTGTCAGAAAAATGTGTGTGCTTATAAGGGATAGCAGTTTGTCGTGTGCAGAAAACTGCAGTGGTATTTAGATGTAGCATGTTAGCTGATATTGTGTACAATATATCATTAACCATTCCTGAATGATAGATAGGACAACCCTCTATTAACCTGAATCTCAGTTTACATAAGAAAACAAATGTACCTGAATGCTGGTCAAGCAGTACAATGCACTTGAGCTTCTCCTTGTTCACATCACCACAGGCAAACTCTCATACTGCTTCCATGCAAGCTATAGGATCCTCTGTGTTACAAGGAAACCCATAACTGATATTTAAGCTTACTGGAGACACTCACCATCCAACTCAATACCATACCCATGGGAGACTTTAATGACCTCACTATTAACTGGGAATCCTATATGGCACCGAACGTGCAGACACAGAGGTTCCTGGAGTTTGTAGACACAAACGTCCTGTACCAGATTTTCATTATGTAAACATGCTGGCTCTGGTTCTCACTAATGTAGGAGAGTGCTGGAGAGAGGCCAGTCACCATCGTAGTCCCTTGAGTATTGATCCTGGGACGTAGCCCCTTGAGGATTGATTCTGGGACCACTACTTTTGGCATCTACTTCTCAGAAGTCAGGGCCAAAGTCAAGGGCCTCTGGCTGACCAAATTTATTGATGATTGCAAATTAAGAGCAGTCATTAAATCCCCTGCTGACACTAATGTTCTCCAGGAAGGACTTACACAGACAGAAATCTGGTGTCAGAACCACGGAGTAAACTAAATGTCAAGAAATGCATAATAGTATATTTCAAGAAATCATCCACCCCTAGTAACTGTAATCTTGACAACACACTACTAAGAATCAAGCCAGTAGTCAGAGACTTGGGAACACACATTGACAGTAATCTAACATTTGACCAATGGGTGGGAGGGTGGCCTAATGGTTAAGGTGTGTGCCTTACAAACACAAGGTGCAGGGTTTGAGTCTCACAACGGATAATTGGCTAGGCTTAAAATGGCTCGCAAGGGCAGTTAGCCTAGTACTAATCTATGATCCTATGATCCTATGATCCATGTCTGTGGTAGAAAGGAAATCATTCTATGTTGTGCAACTTATAAATAAAGGTATGGCATCCTGGTCCAAGGAGGTCATTGTTCCACTGTATTTGGCAATCATCAGACCTGCAATTGAGTACCATGCCCCCTTTGGTATGTACCTAACCACCTATATCCGACAACTGTAACATCCACAGACGTTCTTCACTAAAAGAATACAGGGCATAAATAACATGTCCTATGCAGACCGCTTCAAAGCCCTATACCTCTATTCTCTCTTCTACACATTGTTGAGAGGAGATCTATGCCTGTCATACAGTGCGTTATTGGACCCCACCCTGATGAACCTCCCGCATATCCAAAAAACAAACAGCTTCAGAATTGCCCATTCTGAATGTTTAAATCTTACGTATGATATAAATAGGACCTGCTGGAGAGACAGGTATGTATAGGTTCATAGGTTGTTACTAGGCTAATGGCCACTAGAGCCCTTACAAGCCTAGCTTTGCACCCCAAACCCATTTGGATCCTGAGTATCATGAGCGTCTGTACTGAGGGCAGACATGTTAATAAGGAGGCAACTAAGGGATTTGTAGGGGGGAGGTGTTAGTTAGGATAATGCTTTTTTCATTGATGACCTCTGTCTGTAAGTGACATAGGTGCCAGACTGGGGGCAGATTTATGATTTCCCATCTAATTGCCAAGGTTTTGTTTGAATAGGGTTGTGGATGAACTCTATTTTACATGGATGTGGAGCTTATTCTGTAGTGTGAGGATCCTTTTGAACACGTCTGTCTCTACATCATTTTCTGTTTATTTCACAAGCAAAACTCAGATCCCTGGATCTAGTGTTTCTGGTGCTGTTTGTTTTGCACATGTGCAATAGATCCATCAAGGCTGGGTCTAAGTAAGCCCTGTAAGCCATGTAAAGCTCCTGTCTCAGCAGCCTGTAGACAGAGCCTTAATGATCTGTAAAGAATAGGGTATTAATTACCTGAAAGGACAGAGTTTTCATGACATGAAGGAACCCTTCTCTGGAACAGGCTCAATATCCATGTGAAGCAGACTTCCTCCCTAACTCAAGAGAAACTTGAACTGTTAAATGGAGAACAGGAAATTCCATCACTGGCTTGGCACCTATGTCGTTAATGGACACAGGCTGCCTGTGAGTGTTTTAAATGTTTTATCTCCCAAGCCCCTGCTTATAATTACCAAGTGTACTAGAACATGTCAGAGATTTAGGATGCGTGGCTAGGCCTAAAAATGTCCCAGTGGTCATTTGCCTAATACACACCTGTTGAGACTATGAATATACAACCCTCTTGTGGCATCCAGTTAACTTTTTTATTCCCCTTGCCATGCATAGTGTAGACATCTGCATCAACCTGTGGGAGTAATATCGGTTATTATCACATCTGATGTTCCAGGCAATAATAAATAATAATCCATGCTGTTTGGCTGCCATATATTGTTAGAGCTTTGTGGAGTGGAGCATGGATTTTCACGATGGAATAAATCATGCTGGTTGGGTCCTTATTCAGGAGGAGTGTGGCAGAAATGAGGAAATGTTCATTTTGTGATGCTTGGAGAGTAGCAGCAGTAATGACGTTGCACAAGGGTCTTCCAACAACTTATCCTGGGAGCTAGAGACCCATTAGTCAATGACTAGTGTTGCATGGAAGGCATTTCTGATCTTATTAACCCCAAGCAGTTTGGTTTTGTTAAAGACAGATCTTGTCTCCCTATCCTTGTTAATTTCTTTGAAAAAGTCATAGATGCTGAGGTTATTTGTCATTCAGTGCATTCTGCCTTCCTTGGCCTAGCTAAGGCCTTTGATATAATCCCTGGCATAGGTGTGACTGACAAGCTTTCAAATCTTAAGGTAAATTATTATGTTGTCTGTTGTGCAGCCAACAACAGATAGAATCCATGTAGTGAAAGTTGCTAGAGCTTCCAGTGAATGCAAAGATATAGCCATTAGAATCGTTCAGGGATCTGTATTAGTTCTTCTTCTCTTTGACATTTATTTTGGTGATATGCAAGCCAGTGTGTAGGACTTATGGCTGTTTAAGTTTGCTGATGATTGCAAACTGGGTGCCATTGTTTGTTTGACCACTGACACTGAGTTACTCCAGCGAGAGCTGGACCATGCCAACACTTACTATAAGGATAATGGTCTTAAACTAATTGCTGAGAAATGAAGTCTGGCATGTCTGGGAAATAAAACTTCAGCTCCTGTCATATAACTGACACCTCCCTTTAAACTAATATGGTCATTGGAAGCATGGAAACCTATATTTATTTTTTTATTTCCATTTGCTAAGCAGGAAAGCCCCTGTTCATCAGAGTCCCCGGGAGAATGTCTCCACAACATTTTAAACTTATTTGAAAATAGCAACAGTTTACATAATGAAAATAGAAAAAATACACAGAACAATAATTGCATGTTTCTATATATATATATATATATATATATATATATATATATATATATATATATATATATATATATTTATATTTATATATGTAGTTTAAAGTATGCATACAGGCTCGTTCTCTCTCTGAGTATTGTAATAAAATAGTTACATACTGTGGTAATAAAGGCAGACCAGGGTAGGTATGTCAGAAAAGAAAGCACTGGAAAGCAGAGAGAGTAGACATACAATAGTAGGCATTAAGCTGCTGTAGAGATGTTAGACTTGAAAAATAATTAAATTTGATTTAAATTGTGGGTGCTTTTTTCAGTAGAGGTGCTGAAATGGGTAGGGTTCAAGTAGATGTCAGTGTATTTGCAAATATTAGTATATTTAGCATTGTGGTTTAATTGAAGTATTAATTGTTTATGACAGCATTTAAATGTAAGAAATTCCAGGAAGCTGTTGATATATGTGTGTATATATATATATATATATATATATATATATATATATATATATATATATATATATATATATATATTTTTGGAAAAGAGATTTGCATTTTATTTTAAGGGCATATATAATGGTATGGAGTTCTATAGTTTACCTACTCTACCAGAATACAAGGAATCATTTAGGGATCTAGGTGGCCTTGCTGGATTATATCCTTTGACCAGGTTGTTGATTTCAGGGTATTTGTTTTTTTACAGGGTGCTCTGTATTATTTTGAATTTTGAGTGAGTGAGTATACTTTGTATTTTTTATCTTATTTTTCCAAACCTGTTTCCATTGTAGTTTGAAAATCTTTCTGTTTGGCTGATCTAATTTCCAAATGTATCTCCTCTAAATCTAAAGAAGCTTTCCTTCCCTCATATTCATCTGTTTTTATGCCAGTCATTGAATTGAATGCGTTATTCATTATGTATATGTCCAATCATATTATGCAGCATGAGAAACTGCATAAACTCCTAACTGAAAGATCATGGGCCTGAAGTCACTGACTCACCCAAACAGACTATCAGTTCTCTTTTTACTTTGTCTCCGATCAGCTCATCTGTGATGATCTTTGCTTGGCCTTCTGTGCCTTGAAAGATCCAACCCTGTTTAACCTCCTGTACAATGCAGCATCTTGAAAACACACACACACCAAGGACCTAAATCTAAACTAACACGTAAATAAGAGCTGATGGTGAATACATTCCTAACCCAAAACATTCCTTACCTTTGGAGCAAGTTTCCCTTACCTGTCAAACAATATAGTACCCTAAATAAACCTCAATTATTGAATAGGTAGCTGTAAATATTCCTCAGTTATGAACATCCTTGACAAAGGAGTGCAGCAGTTTTGATTTGTTTTGTTTTTTTTATCCAGGGACGTGTTTGACTGGGCTTGTATTGGTCTCATTGACTGCCCGGTATCAACCTATGAACCTGTGTGCACACATGCATGTGTATATATATATATGTGTGTGTGTGTGTGTGTGTGTGTGTGTGTGTGTGTGTGTGTGTGTGTATATATATATATATATATATATGTGTGTGTGTGTGTGTGTGTGTGTGTGTGTATACATGTATATGTATGTATATATACACCAAAGGGTAAAAAGGAGACACAGAAAAACCTAGCCAAGCTACGTTTATTTTCACTGTGTAATACCTGAAATCTCCTCTCCTGAAATACCTGAAACCCTCCTGTAATTAAGGCCCATGGGATATATGCAAATGACCTCTTAAGGGCATACAGTCTTTCAGCTAAATGGATTCTCAGTGTCCATTGCTTTTTACTTTTTAAGTCCTTATTTGCCAGATCAGACTTCATCAGAGAGCTCATTGGAGTTGACTCCAATCTATGAGGTCAGATCACACAAGGAGCCACTGAACAGTGAGGGAAAGTCAGAAAGTTTGTGGGTTACTACCACCTTCATTTTTCTAAATTTCTTTTTCAGGTGGGTGGATTCAGTCTGGGCTAACGTACTGTGTACACACAGATTATGGGTAAGGGGAGGAGCCTGAGCACAGATTTAGAAGCGGCTGAAGTCTTATCCGAAAACCATACATTGAGGAATGATGGAAACAGAACACAGATCTGTCGTTACAGTGAGTACACAACTTTCGTTTTTAGAATCTTCTGACCCATCACCTTGCCAGATGATTTTTGAAAGAAATAAGGATCATCTGAGCAAAATAGTTCTGGACCAAGTACTATTTGTATATTCCTCAAAATAAAAAGCACCCCAGGTTGCTCCTTCTTTGTTTTTAAACCATCTAATAGATAAATACATGAAGATCAGGATACAGGCTCTCAGTAGATTGTTGCTGGATTTAGATTCAGCATGTGATAGTATAAAACAGTGCAACACACTGGCAAATAATGCTAGAGATAATTTTACTCTGTACACATCAATAACATTGATATAGGCATGAATAAAAATAAGGAAAGTATACTTGACAGAAGAATTTTAGCTTGCCAAGTATATCTGGTAAGGCTGTGTACTAGCACCATTTTATTTTGCTTTACATACGTATTATTTTATTTTTAAATGGCAGTTAAAACATAGCGCTTACTGTCCCCATTGGACTCAGTGATATGTGTTCCATGAAAAGTGTCCTACAACTGAAGAAGCTGGACCATAGCAACTTTTATTAACATGCACAAAAAACATAAAAGTACTGTATTGTGTCTGTTGTTTTCTTATCAGCTACACTCTTCCAGCAGGTCCCCCCCACCGACGGTTTAACCAGATTGGCTGTTTTCTTTTTTCATCCCTACATATGCATGATAAAGCCTATAAATTATAACCTCAAAATAAAGTGTTTATTACTGCATATTTATACTGTATGACCCTCTTTCCATTTCCTAATATAGCCATGGAAACTACACTTTATTCATTTTAATCTCTACCTGTAGTCCCATATCTATCATAACTGACACCTGTTACTGTCTGTGATTTTAATCCAGAATCTGAATCCTTTCATTAATCAACAAGATTTGCCTTTCATTTTAAAACACGACTAAAATGTTTTGATGTCAGACTGATCCTCCAAACTAAGTGTTCATTAGGTTTAAATTTAAAATACTGCTTTCCTGCATATAATTGTAGTCAGATAGAATTAACATTAAACTGCCTTGGCGAGAAAAGACCATTCTTGCAACAAAGTTTTCCTTTTAGCTAAACTCACTTATTAATTTTACTATTCAGTTTTATAAATACTAGATAAAATTGGTTTAACATCATGTCACCTGCCCACATCTACTGTCACATTATACTTTTACTCTACTCTAAATGTATTCCTTTCTTTACTTGTAACTGTTAATCTTTGAAACCAAACAACATAAAATGTACCTAAATGGTTTTCTAAATCCCACTGCCCCCCCCCCCCCCAACCCGGAAAACAAATTTGCCTAAAACTGATATGAAAAGCACCATGTTTAAAGGTCTTTCACAGTTCATAGATTCAAAGGTATGTACTAGACTAATGACCATCAGGGCCTTTATAAGAGTAGCCATGGAATCCAACCCAGTTGTGTCCTTATGTATCATGGCTGTTTATTTGGAGGGGGTATGTTAGGAGGTTTCTAGAGGTTATGTGGTGGGGTATGTTAGTTTGGGCATTACTGTCTGCTTGTGCCTAATCAGAGACATTGGGGTTAGACCTGGGGTGAATTTCTGATTTCCCATCCATTGGTCAATATTATGCGTAAACAGAGTTAGGGATGGACTCTGCTTCACATGGATGGGGAGCCTGTTTCAGAGCATGGGGATCCTCTTAGACACATATCTGTCTTGCCAACATGACAAGCAAAATTTAAATCCTTGGATCTAGTGGGTTTTTTTTTTTTTTTGGATATGCAAAAGGTCCATTAGTGCTGGATCCAAGGATACTTTGCAAAGAATCGATTGCCTCTCAATATAGAGAGAGGGCTTTAAGGTGAGCTGTACAGGACAATGTGTTCATACCCTGGATTCTCTTGGTAAGGAACCTTTGTGGGAGTTCCAACTGTTGCATATGTCTGGTCAGGTAAATGCCGAAGGGGGCATTATACTCAGTGATGGATCTGATAAGGGATGAATAAACTGCCACTATGACTTTTTTTTTTTTTATAACAAGAGGTATCTTTATGAAATTATCACTTATGACATAGACAATCATACATTTATATAAATGAAATCAAACCATATTGACACAGTCCCAGTGGCATGTATTTTACATCATAGACCATATTGATGTAATTTTGGTTGTAAACATTATACATCATTTATAATCTACCTGATTAGTGTCAGTCAGACGTTACATATCTCATTCAAATCCTGCCTTATTTTATATCTTATTCCTCCCCTGTATGTATTGTTCCCACAGTTACCATTTTTCTTATGTAATTTGCTACTACCCTTTTCTAAAGATCCCAATTCCAGTTGTTTTTATCTCTGTTACTATATTCACTACTTCTAGTACAGTTGTTTTAGACATTGAATTCCATTTTCTAGCAATTGTTTTTTGGCAGCCACTATAATTAGACTCAGCAAGGCCTTACTGTGTGTAGACAGTTCTGTATCATAGCTCATAAAAATCATTTCCCTAGTGACACCAATTTGCTTACCCAATATCTCTGACAGAGTAGTCAGCAGGGAATCTTTAAAGTCTCCCAACTCGTTACACCATAAAACATGTTACCAGTTACCTCTTTCTTCCCCATTACACCTCCAGCATTTCCTGGCTACCTGAGGAAACATTCTCTGGAGTCTACGTGAGGTATAAAATATCTATGTAAAAATTTCCAAGCAAAAATCCTAAAGCTTCTAGATTTTGTTGCATATTTGGGAGACAAACATATATCCCCCATTGTTTCTTTGTGAATTGCTTATACATCTCTCTTCCCAATCCTTTTTAACCTCCTCTGATGGATTCTTATAGTCATCATGCAGTATTTTGTATGCTGTACTAATTATTCTTTTTTTAATAGCAGCTTCTGTTGTATATTCTACAAAAACTCTACCAGTGTTGGTCCTTCATTTAAGACCCCCCTATTTCTTTCTGTTTGCCTATACTCTGATATCAATCCTTGATAGGGAAGGCAATCTCTAAGCTGCAGTCCAATGAAATTCTTGGCATCTTCCCATTCTGTTACTTTTCGCCCTCTTGTTATTTGCTCCCAATACATTGTGTTCCTTTGCCAATTTTCTCCAATGAATTCCAGCCCCCCCTCTTGCCTATTGTCTGTATCCCTAATTGCAGTTATCCCTATCGGCAGACTCTCCTTTCTCCATTCTTGTGTTGGTATAGCTCTTAGAATACTGTCTGCTACTTTATGAATGTAATATTCTGCATGATTATTGTTGTTCTCCTTAAAAGTCTGCATCGAAAATGCCATTCTCTCCTTGTTTCTTGACCCCCCCATTTCATCATCATCCCTTTCACTTTAAATTATAGGTTTCTGCTTTTGCTATGTATAGGATCCATAACTGTGTAGTTCTGAAGTACCCCTTCAAATTGGGTAATCCTAAGCTGCCTTATTCTATTGGAAGAATCAGTTTATCCCAGTTTATCGCACTTGACTTTTGTCATCTTACCCTCCCAGATAAAATCCTTCAGCTTTTTATTAATTGCTATCCACAACTTCTCCTCCAGTTGATAAAAATATGCCTGACCTGTGTATAAGACTGAAGGGACTAAAAATAGTTTAACTGCTTGTATCTTACTGTCCATATTTATCTAACAGAGCTTCGAATTTCTGTTTTTGTATTATCTTTTGTTTAGTCTCTTCCCACATATCCTTAGCTACCACACCAGAATTATTTTTAATCCATATCATGTCCCCATAAATATGGATATTGCTGAACCAATGTTTGTGTGGGTACATAATTTACCACTATTGCCTTTGGTTTAGCTTAATTAATTTTGTATCCTGTAAAGATTTGAAACTGTCTCAAAATGTTCCACTATGCTGTAATATGCTTTTCTGGTTTTATCAGGTATAAAATAATATTATCTGCAAATTGAGCCAGCTTTTCTTGACTACCATACCAATGATATCCTCGAATTTCTGAGTCCCTTATTTTCTTTGCCAGTGGTTGTAAATATAATGCAAATAACAAATGGGAAAGAGGACACCCCTGCCCTGTTTCTCTGCTCAACCAGAAGCTATCAGAGAGGAACACACCCACTTTAAGTTTCGGCTCTGAACCCTCATATATCCTCCTAATCAAGTGCTTTCTCTGCATCAAGACCCACCAACAGCAGTGGTATTTTTCTTACATTCTGCTGCTCTCTGCATCATCAGTGTTCTTTTAATGTTGTCAAATGTTTGCCTGACCTCCACAAAAACACATTGATCCATGGCTATCAATTTTGGCATCACTTTTGCCGTTGTTTTAGCCATTGCAGACATAAAAACTTTATAATCATGGTTTAGTATTAAAATGGGCCTGTATGAAGCTGGATCTGATGAATCTTTCCCCTGTTTAGGTATTACAGCTACCACTGCTTTCTACAAGGATGTTGGTACTTTTCCTCCTCTTGAAATACTGTTAAACAAAACCTTCCAGTTCTTTATCAGTTTTCTCCTCCTAGCTTCCAGACTTCCAAAGGCATACCATTTTATTCCTCAGGATTTTTCTATAGATTGGTTATACATCACCATTTTTATCCCATCTCCTCCTTTCCTGACTGTTAGTAATTGAGCCTCATCTACTTCTACCCTTGTTATATTTAATTCTTCCATAAACATTTCCATTTGTACCTTTTCTTGATTTCCATTTTACTCATAAAATTTTCAGAATATTTCTTAATACTTCTACAGTATCTCTTGTTATAGGCTCCCTGTTGCCTGAGAAATTTTGCTAAAAGTTTTTGTGTTCTAAAGTTATTATCGAAAAACAGTTGCTTAACAGCAGTCTTTCTAAACTCATGCATATTATCGAGGTAGTCCCTTATTTTCTGTTTAGCATTCTGCAGTTGTTCCTCTTCTTGTTCTGTGTTATCCCCCCTATTTTACAATACTTTACCATTTGTCACTCCCTCTAAATAATTATTGTTACTTCTTAACCATATCTCCCATTTTTTTATTTCCACCCTATTTTTAAATTTGACTTTAATTTTATCCCACTCCCTAGCTATATTTTCAGAAGAAATCTCTCTCTGTTCTCTAATAGCTCCTGAATAATTTCCTCTATCCATTCCATACATTTCTCTGTTTTCAACAGATAGGTGGGAAAGTGCCAGTGTCTCATTTTTTATTTCATTACCCTGTGTTTTTATTTTAGTTATTATTGGTGCATAATCTGAAATAGTTATTGGGTATGTATCAAGAGCTTCAGTTAAATGCATATGTTCCTGTGAAATGTAAATTCTGATTAGTCTATCCCAGTTTTTGTATCTTGGGGATAATATAACTCCTAATACTGAATTCACATCTTCCATGTCAAGTATGTTCATAAATGTCTTCAAAAATCTGCCCTCCTTTGTTATATTTTCTTTTATGGGTCCCTCAGACACATCTTCACTGTTGCAAATCAAATTTCGGTCCCCACCTTTAAGTAATATTCCTTACTGTAAACTGATTATTTCTCCCAGAATTTTGTTAAGCTCCATTATAGCAATTTTAGGTGGAATATAACTACATGCCAGTGTAATCCTTCTCCTTTGCCAGTAACCTCTTAATACTAGAAGTCTACCATTGTTATCTTTTTATCACTGTTGGAGCTCCTCTTGCAATTAATATAAGTACTCCTATTTTCCTTTGCCCCCAGTATTCCGCTAAATAACCATCTTGAAAGCCTTTCTTTATCAAATCCACATAGTCAGTCCTTTCCAAGCATGTCTCCTTTTGCATAGCTGTTAGCAGTCTACATTTGTAATATAGTTCACTGCTCTTTTTTTGTATTTATCTGTGAGACCATTGACATTTAAAGACATTACAGAAAGTATCATTGTCTTAAAAAGTTATTCCCATCTTTTATGTATGACAGCTTTTTTGTTAAATGTCTATTTCCAGCTTTTTTGTTGCATGCATTCACTGTGTTTGGCAGGTTGATCTTTTATACAGTCATTTCTTGTCATATCCTTTTGAGCCTATGTCACATCTTACAGAACTTTTTGTTTTATTGAAAACCCTCAAACAAAAAAAATATACACCCCCCCTACCCCCTAAAACCTGTTAACTAAATAGTAACACACAAAACTATGTACATCTTCAAATATTGAAGTTTTAACCTCCTAATAAGAGCAAATGTTCCAAACTGCCAGCCACACTTATAGAATTGAGTTAACCTAAAAGAAAGGTTATTCATGCTAAGACGCATGGTGCAGCCTGTGATTCTACTAAGTTTTGTCTGGTTTCATCTTATCTTTATAACTCCGTTAGCCGGGGGAATATTTGATTGGTTTCAGAGAACATTATCGCGTAGCCATTTCTCTTTATCAGGTTGTCTCCTAGAGATTGAGAACCAGATACAAAATTGCTAAGCATACATTTATTTACTAGAAAAAAGGCTTACAACTTAAAACATGTTACTACATCAAGCTAACACCTCTAATCCAGTCATTCCCCTATGCAAGAATGAGAAAAAGCACACTCATTTTTCATTTGTCATGCTCTTTTAACCAGATTTTTCTTCTCCTTTTTTATTTTGCACTATCTACATTTCTTAAAACTGAACAAGGAGAAAGAGAGAAGAAGGGAGAAAGAATAAAAGCAGGAGCACCTATTTACATAAGTATCCTCATTACATTTAAAAGTAGGCTAAAAAAATGTTACTTTGTAGCATGCAAAGAAAACATGCAGTTTTAAAATAGTACCATTAAGAAAAAAAATTATTTTACTTATGGTTAACTTTTTCCCCTCTCCTAAGTATTTTTCCAGACTTTAATGACATGAAGTAGGACATATGCTTTAGAGTCCCATATAGGGTTAACAGAGTCTAAAAAAGTCCAGTGTTTTCACTTTTGCTTGTTCTGTCATGTTTCACAAATATAATTATTACTTTGTAATCCCAGATTTGTCAGTTTTTAAGTTACTGTTTTTAATTCCTTTTCATCTCCATCTCCCAAATCCTGCCTCTGCTGCATTTCCAATATACTGTCGATTCTTTTAGCAATTCTTGTGTTTTTATCTTCTCTCAAGCATTTTCCATTGAAACATTGGAAAAGGTTTCACTGGCATAGTATCATTGTGTTCTTTTTTTACCACGAGAACAAGAAGCAGAATCTCTTTCTGTTTTGCAGCTTGCTTTTTGTTGGACAAACTTTTGTGTTTCCTCCTTAGCATGTACTGCATCAAAAAATAATTTTGTCCTTCCAGGGAAAAATATTTTGAAGATACCTGGGTACAGCAGTTTGAATCTCTGACCTGTTTCTTGACTTTCCTGAATAATGGAATAAATTTACTTCTCTTCTGCCTGGTACACAATGAGTAGTCATTCTCCACAAACACTCTGCTGTCTCCCACTTTTAGTACTTTGTCCTTCTGCCACAGTTTGTCAGAATCAACTCCTTCTACTGGTAAGATTGCATCTTTACTATTAAAGGTCTAGGTTGCTTTCTCATAGCCAGGTTTGAAGCATACACATGATGTGACCTTTTAGCTAATAGTTCTTGTTGTGGAATACCAGTCCAGTTGCTTATTTGTGCTTTTATAAATTAATACAGTCCATTCCTTCCAGCTTCTCTGGTACAGCAGAAAATCTCTGGTTTTCCTTACATGCTCTCTCCCCTAATTCTATTGTTTTTTTAAACATTTCTTCTTGTGCAGTCTATTAGTCTTCCAGCCTTTTTCGTCATTTTGACCTCAGAGTTTTGCAGTTTTGTCTCCCCATCTAAAAAAGCACTTTCAGCTTTTCCCAGTTAGGGGTTGCCACAGTGGGTCCAGTCCACAGATTGGCAGTGATGTTTTTACAGTATCGAGTTGCCAGTCCAGCACCAAGCCTTCATAGAAGGCACACACATACACACACATGCACCTACCTGCATGTCTTTTAAAACTCACTTGACCACAGGGAGGACATACAAACTCCACACAGAAGGAGCTCCAGCCAAAAATCAAACCGAGAACCTCTTGATGTGAGTTGACAACGCTAACCACTGCACCAATCTCCTCATCTAAATATCTGTTTACAGCTTCTTCCATTTTTTTCTAGCCTTTTGTTGTTTGAGTCGATATACTCCATCAGTGTTTAATTTATTTTAATCAGGTATGTGTGGAGTTGTCTTATACTTTCCTCTGCATTACTGGAAGTCTTGTCTGTAGCTTGCACTACTTTTTGCTGAACAGCTGCAGTACTTTTCCCAGACAGTGTTTTTCCTCACCTTTTGTAGCTGATTTTCCTTGAGGTTTTTTTGTATTTCTTTTTTCCTGACATCCAGGCAGTGCACTTACTAGCCAGTTACTGAAATTTACCCATAAATAGGTCAACTGGCTTTCTCTCTCTTTTCACACTGAGAGAGCTAGAATTAAGTTGTTACTCAATGTGCAACCATCTTGGAAGTGGCACTGTGACTTCCTTGATCTTGGATGCCATACCCTTATTTATAAGTTGGGTGAGACAGAATAATTTTCTTAGTACCTTGGCCACATGTTGGTCAAAGGACAAATTACTGTCTACATATATTCCCAGATCCCTGATGACCTGGTCAACTCTTAGGGATGTTTTATCAGTCGTATAATTAACTTGGGTGGCAGTTTTCCCAAAAGGCCCTTTGGCATCGATCATTTGTCTGTGTTAAACTTTTTTGTAAGATGTTGTGTCATGGGGGGAATCATTGATAGCTCCCAATTTCCGTTCATCTGTGACCTTGGTCAGCCAAAGGCCTTTGATGTTATCTTTTATCTCTGAGAAGTAGATGCCAAGTAGGAGCAGTCCCAGCATGGAGCCCTGAGGTACCCCACTGGTGACCAGTCTTTTAGTGAAGGTGGTATTACCAATCCTGGCTTCATGGGTCCTGTCTGTGAGCCTGCTGGCAATCATTGAGTTATGTAGGAGTTTATGCCCAGTTTGGTGAGTTTGTCAACTATACCCAAGTGAGATACTGTATCAAACACTTAGCCAGGTCCAGGTAGGCAATATGCACTATTTACCCCTCATCGATTGCCTTGGTGACTTTCTCAAAGAAGTGCACCAGGTTTAGTAGGCATGAACTTCCCTTGACAAAGCCAGATTGGGTTGTATTCAGTGTCTGAATGTTGCCTATGTTTTTGTTCATCATTTATCTGATAATTCATTCCATGGCTTTGCTTATTAGATAGTCAAACTAATATGTCTGTAGTTTCCGGGGTCAGTTGATGGTCCACCATTGTGAAGTAGGTTAATTGTTGCAGTCCTTCATTTTCCTGGTTAAAAGCATGTTTTAAGGTGTAGCTGAAAAGTGACTAAAGTGGGATGCTCTTTGCTGTGGAACTTACCTGAACTACGTTCTGTTGCTAATCAACTGACTCCATCTGATACAAATTCTGCTAATTTTTCTTGTCAGTATTTTATATCTATTTGTAATTTACCTTTATTATTTTTCTAGTTTTTAAGTATATGCATTCATTTATCCCCGGTTATCAAACTGGAAATAAATAAATAAATAAATAAATAAAATTTATTGATCTCTTACTGCAATTTAAAATTAGGCCAGTTACCTAATGAAGTCAGATGGAGAAAGTATTTTTGATTATCAGCAAAAATAGTAAACAAATCAAATATCGGCAAATTATACCAAAGCTTTGGAATATATGTTGAAACTAATGATAAAAAGTGAGCAGTAAATATTTATTTTATGAAATTTCTGTAATCTTAAAAATTTGGGCACACCAATGTTTAACAACAACAAAAAAACACTGCATAGTATGATTTTTTATGTTTAGTTTTGGTCTGTTTTCTGATGAGAAATAATACAGTGTTTACTCAAGCTTATCAAATACTAGTCCAAGTATTGCAAACTTATATTACATAACAACGTTATAGGTTTCACTGTTGGTTGTTAGAAAGGGATATGTTTTAGACAGGCAAGCTCTAGCCATACCAAGGGGCCTAGACATTTATAAATTCACACAGACTGCAGAGAGGAAAATACTGAGTATATCTAAATAATCCTATCTTGGTTTGTGATTTATTGATCTTTACTGTTAAAAAGAAGTGTGACTGCAAGTGTGCGGCATAAAGGAATTACAGCTTTTGTCTGGCTTGCAGAACTTGTACGGTCAGAACAACTTTACTTTACTTACTTTAGTATTTAGTTGTATATTGCTTGTGTGATTTTTGTCATATAAGTTGATTTAATTTCTCTTTGAATTCTGTACTGATTCTGATTATTTTATTTTACAATATTTTATTAGTTTGAAGCTGAATATGGATTCTTTAAGTGAATATGCAATTAATGATTTGCTAATGCACAAAAATCTTGTACAGTGTAATAAATACTATGCATATTTAAAGGTAACACCTGAAAACACTGGTGATCTGTGTTCATGTCAAATGTTGGATGATTTGCTTGCCATTATTAGTATTAAATCTAGACTTGATGATGATGATTGCACTTGTGCAACTGGCACAGCTTGAAGAACTGTTGTCATGTATATTAATGACTGGACTGCCGAGATAAATAATGTTAGGCAAAGAGCAAATAGAACAGATTTAGGAAATGATGCATCTGTTGTCTGTAAATAACATTCAATCCTATGAAACAAGATCATGCCCCTGACAACCTTGGAATTCTGGATTCAAGTATTCAGCAGTCTGAGGATCCAGATTGTTTAGAAGGAAACAAAAAAGAAAGAAAAGGAAGAAGTTCACAACAAATAAAGGAAGAAAAAGAATTTGATTAATGTCTGTAAAGTACAAAGAGTATGTGCTAAAAAGCACACTGCTTTGTTATGTAACACGCATGTTACAGAGAATGGTAACATTTTTCAGTCAGAAAACCTTCAGTGTACAGAAAAAGGAATCATTTTTCCAAAAGAGACAGAAGAAAAAAATGGCAAGGGCCAGGTGAAAAGGAGGAAATCAAAATTGAACGTGGAAGGACTGAAGAACATTACTGTAAGAAGAAAGAAGAGAAAGACAGATACTGACTACATGGCTCAAGCTGTGGATTTACAAAGCCAGCTGGATGAGAATTTAATACACAATGAAAACAGTGGGATTAATAAGACTAATGGTGATGAAGATCTATCCTTCGTAACAATTGATAGAGCAGATATTACTGTATTAAAAGCTGAAGACTCTTCAGAGCTGGTCAGTAAAGATATTATTGTAATTGAAGATTCAGTTATTAGAGGAACTGATACTTATATCTGCAAAGATGATAATGAACGTTGAATAGTGTTATGCTTGCCAGGAGCAAAAATAGAAGATGTGAGGCAAGCCTTGGAAAACCTTAATGTAAGGAAGTACGGATCCGTTTTTATTCATGTTGGTACAGATGATGTCATCCACAAGGATTCTCTGACTGTTAGTAGGGAACTGACAGCCCTGATAGATAGCATAGCTTGTACTGTTGTTAGGACGTATTTTTTTACAAATCACCTGTAAAGGCATAGTCAGGTCACCCTGAATGAAAATATTTTTTATGTAAAAACCTATGTGGAAAAAATGTCCCGTTTTAAAAAAATGAAAATTTGTAGAGTATTCAAGCCTAGTTTTGTGCACAAATGTGTTCAGATGGGATGGTGTGCAGTTGTCAAGATCAGGGAAGAGAATTTTTGCAGCAGATATTTTGCAATATTTGACAAATACTAGGCAGGATTTTTGCCAGGTCGAAAATTTAACAGTTCACAGATAACATTTGATGCATCTCTGATGGTTGTTAATGCTAGGAGCATTGATAATAAATGTTTTTATTGGAAAATTTGCTACAGTCCCACAAGATTGATGTTATTGTTTGTGAAACATGGTTGAAGATCAATGACTGGAAACCAGTTCTGTCAGAGTATAAATGTTTTTACTGTAACAGACATTTTAACAAAAAAATTATGTGGAGGTGTTATGATAGGGATTAAAGATAGTTTTGAGACCTGTGATTATTATATGTTCACTGATAACACCAATACTGTAGACTGTGTAACTGTGACGATAAACACAACCCTGTAACATATAACTATTGTTGGAATGTATAGACCACTAATGTCAAGTGCAGATGACCTAGAGGAATTCATACATTTCTTGCATGAAACACAGGAGGGAAGAATAATATTAGCTGGGAGCTTAAATTTACCGGAAAGAGACTGGAATAATATTGATTTAACAACATTAGTAAGGAAATTATTCACAACTTATATTCAGGAGCAGCAATTGCTTCAGATTGTAAAAAAAAACTTTCAGTGGATGGAACATACTAGGCATTGTTTGTGTTCCAAAAGAAATTACTGTTGCTTGAAGTCAGGTTTTATCACCACTGATGTGCAGTGATCATGGGGTTATAAAGGTTAATTTGTTGCTAGATAATTCGCCAAACTGAAATCTAAACCAGTGCACAGAAGGTTAGTACAGATTATATATGGAAACAAAACAGTCACTATGTAAAACTAACTGGCTTGAGGTGTTTAGTGGAAAAACTGCAGGTGGAATGTGGAAAGTTTTGATAGAGAAATTGAGTGCAAAATATCAAAAAAATGTTTAAGATCAGGATCTAGGCATACAACGTCAGGGGAAATATTTCCGTAAGAGCAAGATATCTTATTAAAGTGAGAGACAAAAATATAAGAAATGGAGGAGAGGTTGAGCTACAATTTGGAAGACTGAAATAAATATGCTGGCAAACCAATTAAGCATAGTGTGAGATCAAGTAAAATTTGAAGAAAATTTAATGTGGAAGGAGTAAAGACACAATTTGATAAACTGTGTGCAGATTCTAAAATTTATTCTCAGGCACAACAGATATTTTATATATATATATATATATATATATATATATATATACACACACACATATTTACAGAATCTTATACAAAACAGTTTGGCTCCAGGGTGATAAGTTGTCGTAGCGATATCCAGGTAATCTCAGATACTAGAATCATATTAGATTAAATTGAAAATGAACTGCGCAAACTGGATCCAAACAAAGTACAGAGAGGAGATGGAATTAGTAACAATGACCTGAGAACACTTCAGCAAGAAATTATGGTACCATTGTATCTATTATTCATTAGGTCATAACAATATGGGGGATTCTTCAAGATAGGAGACATGCGATTATTAAACCTGTGTTTAAGGGAAAGGTGAGTAGGACAAACCCAGAGTCATATAGACCCTTAAGAGTACTTTCATGTTGTGGAAAAATAATGCAAAAGGTGCAATATTGGATAAGTTATTGTCAGAACTGTTATATACAGAAAAGTTGTGACTTTAAACCATATACCAGCATGCATATGTTGAAAATAGATCTATTACCACCTGTAACTTGATATTCTGTAACAATATAATAACAGCTATAAATGAAAAATTGTGCTGAGATGTAATTTATATAGATTTAACTTCAGCATTTGACAGGGTCATACACAAAACACTGGTCAATAAATTAGTACATCTAGATATTCATTTACTCTTGATAAAATGGATAGCTGCGTGACTTACAAGTGTCATACCGCAACTGGACAGGTGAAATCCTTGGTTACAGTCAGTGTGTCCCACATGGCTCTATCCTAGACCCATGCCTGTTTAGATTATATCTTTCAGACCTAACTTTTTCATCTGAGGTGTTCTACTGTCTATACGCAGATGACCTGAAATTGGGTAAACTGATTACATGTGTTACAAATAAGGCATGTCTGCAAAATAAATTGGCCATTTGGACACAGAGACTAATATGCTGATAAATACATCAAAAACTAAGCATATGAGATTTGGGAGAAATAAACTGAAAGATGGATATTTTATACAGCACACAGTGATTGAAGCTGTAGACTCATTTAAGGACCTAGGTATATGGGTAGATCCAGCTATGAGTTTTTCTCATCATATCAACCAATTGGTTAATGATAGTTATAGGTTGTATAAAAAGATTTATAAAGTCTAGGAAATAAAAAATAATAAAGCCATTTTTTTGTTAGTTACATTAGACCCAAACTTGAGTATGGAATAATAATATGGAAACCCTTTAAGAAAACAAGCATGAGTAAACAGCAAAAAGTACAGCAGAAATATACCAACAGCATCCATGGCTGCGAAAATTTAAGTTTTCATGAAAGACTAAAATGTCTGAACTTGTACAGTGTATCTTACAGATATCTAAGAGATCTTATTCAGGTATAAAGTCATTTAGTGACAGCTATCTCTGGAAATGTTTGGGGTTATCACAAAGTACTAGAGAATCATCAGACAACCTATGTAGAAGATTCTGTAAGAATGAGAAGTGTACTAATTGGTTCTCTGAGAGAGCAGCTGATGCATGGAGCAGATTACCAAATTAAATTAAAGCAAGTACTAGTTTAGATAGTTTTAAGAACAGCCTAGACACTTATTATGGGAACAAGTGTTTTGGTATATTGGCAAGCTAGACGAGCGTTAATGCGCATGCCTGAAGTATCTGTATGTATATATGTATGAATGTAGGTGTTTACTAGGCTAACGACTACAATGTTCTTTTTAAGCCTAGTCATGCATCCGAAATCTCTGACAAACTTGTCTGGCCCAGTCAGAGTTCCCATGCAAAATGAGATGTTTTTACCACCTCATTGACAGTGTATTGTCACCCTCACATAGAAACTGCCAATTAGCAGGCTATGCTATATCCTACTTTTGTGTCATTCCTTTGATAGAACAATATAGAGAGCTTAGAAAATGAACTCCAGAAATATTCTGTAGATCTGAGGAAGCCCATGTAAGCTGATCAACAGCTCTTATCTTGTGCCTATTTGGATGTTTTCTGTGTTAGAATAACGTTTTTCATAAACCCAGAATTTATTTATATATTTTACATTTGTTAACCGGGTTGGTCCAACTGAGCCAGAGCGCATTTTCAGCAGAAACCTGAGGAGAAAAGCTCCAGAGCATGACAAACATTCACAGATTACATAGCTTGAGACATCAATTGAAACATAAAATTGAAACATAAGCAAAAAGATACAAAATAGTAGATGAATTTAGGAAGCTGCAAACTGCATTATATATGAAATAAGGAAGTATGCAGGAAACATAAGCTAAGACATCCCTTAGTGGATGAAGCAGGGAGCTACAAAATAGTGGTACCATTTAGAAAGCTAAAACTACATCATATTAGAGATGAGGAGGTGAACTGGGAAAACATTGTAAAAATAGTAAGAATAGATGAGCAGGCAAATATGAAGTACTGTTACAGATAAGCATATGATCTGAAGAGAGTTAACTTAGGAATTAGGGGGAATCTTGGCAGAGGAGTTGAAAAGGTAACAGGAAGGAGAGGGGGTTATGAAGGGTCCTGTCAGGAGCAGATTCATGAGTTAAAGAGGGTATATTTTACTGCTTTTTTTACCTATATGTGTGGGTAACTGCTCTTACATTGTAGGGGAGTTTGTTCCAGGCTTGAGGTAATGAGCATTTGTAAAGACGTTTGTCAGTAGTTCTTTGGGACTTGTATACATCCAAGAGATGTTAGTCTGAGCTTCGGATGCTGTGTTTTGGGGTGTAGTAGGATACTAGAGAGGCGAGTGAAGTACAGGTAGTGGGTTTGTAGAGAACTGAGTGAGTTATGTGAAGCTGTGATAGAAGGAGTTATTGGGGGAATTCTAACTACTGTAGGCTTTTTAGTGACAGGCAATGGTGAGAGTATTAAGGCTGGATTGTGGCAATTTTGTTATAAGTTTGTTCAAGCTAACGTGTAAGTTTGTTATGACTGGAGAGGCGTAAAAGAGACTAGGTAGAAGGTGTGTGTGTGCTACTGAGAGTTTGGATTCTGTAGTGAGGACATTTTTGTTCCTGTAGAAGAAGAAATAAGCCTGTGGAAATCATTTTGATAAAAGGTACTGAGTTACTTAAACTTCTGCAAACTGTTCTTGGCTGAGTGATTTGCCATGGTACTCATGTATTGCATCTGAATCAAGTTTCCTTTTGAGTAGTGTTTGGAAACTATAAGCAGAGACTGTCAAAAAAACTAGAAATATAAAAGTGGTCAGCACTAGGTTTATTAATGATTTAGGTGGCTTAGCAACTTCATTAGAGACTGTAAAGAAGCAAGTGGGATATATGGAAAGAATTATGCATTTGTGAAATTTAGGAATAAATGTTAGCAAATCAAAAATTAAATATGGTGGAATGTCAAGTTAAAATTGATAAACATAATGTGAAAATCATGTCCTGTCAACACAGACCTATCCAGGAGCTGTCTTTTCAACCTCAAAACTGATCAACTGTGATAAATAATGTA